>NC_141696.1:928361587-929561587 GCF_964263255.1 Lissotriton vulgaris | reverse complement strand
TTCTGGCATCTGATTGGCTGAGGCATTACGAGCTCGAGCTTATTGGTTGCGAGCACTGCGAGCGGTTGCAACTAGGAAGTGTTGACCACCATTTTGTGATTTGTTTAAGCGAGTAAGGGAAAAAAAAGCCAAAAAAAGTAGGAAAGGAGGGTAGAAGCACTGTAAGCTCTGTGGGGGAGTGTGAAGCATAGTGTCACAGGGATTCTGTGCTCAGACAGAACTGTGCATAGAGGCTTGGAACCTCAGTGAAATAGGGTGTGCCAAAACTCACCTTAGTACCCAAAAATCCCCTACCAGACTAGCTACAGTGTCTCATTGGTTATCACAAACTCCCAATGCTTAGACAAACCAGAACATGGACTTAGTACACCTCAGGTAACGTGGAACAGATGAACACTCTTTCGTTATACAATCATTTCAATCCAGAACAAGGAGTAAAAGAGGACACGTGCATATTTGAAATGTTTATTCACTAATGCAGTGTTCTCAAACGCAGTATCTTAGCTATTACAAGCCAACATATTATAAGAAACAAAAGTAATCAGCATAGTCACTAGTCAATAGAACACAAACGGTGAAAGCATGGTATTATGCTAAAATGTATAGGGTTTAACAAAACCTAATTCTCACCCTCCCTAGCTAGTATATTATATTATATCTAAGAAGGTCTCTGTGGGTTTTAGCAGAGCGGTCCCATACCTCAAGATCCTAGTGGTAAGGGATCACATCATCAGCCACCAGCTCTCTGCATGCGAAGCACCATCAAGTGTGTTTGTATGCTCTTGTGCAAAGCAATATAAATAGCACCTAAAGCCAGAACTTGGCTGCAGCTGCATGTATGTTATGTCTAGGAACGTGCGAAGATCAGTGGTCACAACAACCTCTGTGTTGAGATATCCTTAAAGGTTTCTGCACTCACTGTACAGACACAGCTCGCCAAGCAAGGCTGATATCAGAATAACAACATATTATTCTCGCATGAATCAAAAACATTCTACTAGGCTCAAAGCTAAAGCAACAGCTATGTGTGGTGTGCATAAGCAGCAGAAAGGTAAAATGGTGTTTCAACTCCTAAAAAGCTCATGTTAACTTAACACAGCATACAGGCTATATATATCTTTATCACACCCCCCTTGAACCGAGCACGCATCAGATAAGATAAGATAAGATAAGATAAGAACAGGGACTCAATGTTGAAAGCAGAGTTCAATAAAATATTCTGTTCAAAATCTAGTAGGTGAGGAAAAAATATTTTTGTCCACCCAAAAATCCAAAATCTCACCAGCATGACAATGTAATGAGCACTGTTATGAAGGCCAATAGGCCTGATATAAAAAATTGTCCATCATAATTCTGAAAAGAAAAATTTTGAGAGAGAGAAAAAATTATGACATCAAAGGCCTCAATAGGAGTCAGCCTAAAACTGAGTATGCGAAATAAGCAGCAACGGCTTCCAGAAGGAAGTCACTATTATCATCCGAAAATAACTCAGCCATCCAATTCAATAGTGAGAAAGAACATACATGATCTTCAATTACCGGAACCTCTAGTACCATCAGAGGACAACTCGGTGGGTTTTCAATGAAGCTGTGTGCCAAGAAATCTTGCGCCGCTGCGAATATATTCCAACGACCAAGAACTCCATGCATCGCTGCAAAGGCCATAATCCCTCCGTCAGAACAAAGCAATTCAAGAGTAACTTAGGGACTCATGAGATGATTAAAATCCACTTCAGGAGACACCAATTTGCAGAGATAAAATACAGGGCCCAGTCGAAATCGCAGCTCAGGCAATGAAAGACAGGCTGGACACAGGTGAAATAGGAAAATCGAAACGATAATCCATATGCTGCACTTAAGGTGGCAAGGGGCAGCGGACCATAGTATTCAAGCATCCTGTTGCTAACTGCGCCAGCTCGTCTGCAAACACAGGACGGGCATCCATTTTGAATAAAACAAAACAGAAACAAAAAGCCAGGAGCCAGCGCCAGGTCAACGGGAAATCCACCAAATAGGCTGGAAAAGATCGAATGGAAGAAAGCAGGAATGACTCCAAATATCTTTTGGAAAGAAGTCACTAGACCACTGCTCACTACTTTAAAAAAATGAGCAAGCCCCGAAGTGGAGGACGCGTTAAAGATTGTATGAATCAGCTCACCGAAATGTAAAGGAAGGTCAGTATTTAATAAAGCATGCACTTCTGTGCGGGTGTTAGCTACGTGAAGGACAAATGTTTCGCGAGCAGATGTCAGGGAAACTTCTTTTTGTGACAATAAGGCTCTTATTCTGCTCATCTTATTGAACTCTGACTTCAAGGTCGGAATTCTCGGCCAGATGGAAACATCCAGTTTCCCATGCGTGGGTGGATACAACACATTTTTACAGCAAACCACACGCTCACTGACTGTTACAACATAAGCTATGCCTTTCAATAACCCACAACAATCTTCATTATTCAAAAGTAAATAACTCCCGTTTGCTAATACAGTAAAAGTCGGGACAATAGCGGGCACAGGTGTACCTTTTAAAACACATGCTAAATGATTACAAGAGCCATGCAATTGTGTGTGTCTACACATTAATGAGTGATCTGGTGTTTCCGTACACTCCTCCCCTTTCAGATAACCCTGCTTTCCATCACTAAGGCATCTTTAAGTGAAAGGGAGTGAACAGGCTTCATGTAAATAGGAGCTACCAAGTGGCTCGTATCTACCTATGGCGAAATATTTCATGCAATTTGTAAACTGGAAAAGTGCAAAAGGTAAAGTTATTAACCCGTGGATAAGCCACGTAGCAGCAGTGGCCTCTGCCACTGAAAAGGGTAAAGACTCTAAGCTTTCAATGTGTAACATGGAAAAAGAAGCATCTCTCATTGAAAGTAAATGTTGCTTTTCAGTCAAATTAAAAGGGGCAAACAGAGATGAGACATTAATGTAAGTTTCATGAAGATTCATCTAACTACGTCAAAGTTATAAGCAGAACAAAAAATGCTCTTTCTATGGAAACTAGGTCCTAAGTATAACTACCTACTGCCGTCAGCCAGTAGGTAAGATATATATATATATATATATATATATATAGAGAGAGAGAGAGAGAGAGAGAGAGAGAGAGAGAGAGAGAGAGAGAGAGAGAGAGAGAGAGAGAGAGAGAGAGAGAGAGAGAGTCACTTTTCAGCAGGAAATTTGTTGACTTGAGCAACCTCCCCGAAGTCCATTTCACACTAACCCAGTGATGTACACATGATTTTATCTGCCTACATACATTCTATCCAAAATAGGTGTCTCCAATATATTTCTGCGTCCTGATAATGATCCCCTTTTAAATAATCTAAGTCCAGGGGTTGAAACATCGACAAAAACATTATATGTGGTCTTTTTTTCAAGAAACTGATGGTGGCTATCAATACTTGCTTAGCTGGGTATGATCTCCAATACTCTATTATCCCTATCAGCCACATGTATATATTTATGTAGATGCAAACAAAACAGGTGATGGACCGAATGTGGATCAATGTCACACATTCACACCAGTCCGAAGATCTGGGCCCAAATCCATCGTTTTTTTGCACTCCACACCACCCTGGGTTAGACAATGGCGATATGCAAATCTGCTCTGACCCTGTGCCCCATGGGAACAGTCCAGTCCGAACTACAAAAGCCATGTCCTTCCCAGAACGGAATCAAGCATCCGAGGACCGGACCGGTTTCGAGGTAACACCTCTCATCAGCCCGGCTAGCTTGACTCCAATGGTGTGGAGTGCCTGGGACCCACGTCTGAGCTGATTTGCATAAAGCCATTATCTGACCCAGGGTGGTGTGGAGTGCAAAAAACGATGGATTTAGGCCCAGATCCTTGTACTGGGGTGAATGTAAGACATTGATCTACATTCTGTCCATCAAATTGTTTTTTTGTAATTTTCTCCCTGAGTGTACTGGGGTAGCTCAGACGTGGGTCCCAGAGCCTCCACACCACTGGAGTCAAGCTAGCCGGGCTGATGAGAGGTGTTACCTCGAAACCGGTCCGGTCCTCGGATGCTTGATTCCGGTCTAGGAAAGATATGGCTGTTGTAGTTCGGACTGGACTGTTCCCATGGGGCACAGGGTCAGAGCTGATTTGCATAAAGCCATTATCTGACCCAGAGTGGTGTGGAGTGCAAAAAACGATGGATTTAGGCCCAGATCCTTGTACTGGGGTGAATGTAAGACATTGATCTACATTCTGTCCATCAAATTGTTTTTTGTAGTTTTTTTTTATATTTATGTAGATAGCACATATGCACTTTATGCACTTATAGTCACATTCACTGTGCCATCACCCCCGTTTTTTTGGAGCACCTTGTGTTGAATACAGCAAATATTACTTCTCACTGTCAACACTCAAAGAAAAAGTTGCTAAAATGAAAATATAAATATGTAATGCTAAGTTATTTGTGTTAGAGATGCTTGTATCCCCTTCTTGACACTTTGCTGTGGAAGTCAAGGGCTACACTTCCTCCATAGGGACTACCTTTTTTATAAAAATTATCCGTCCCAGGTCCCCGGGTTACTGGGTTGCTCTTTTTGTTTCAGAGGGCTATTTTATATAGGTAGGCACAATGCATCAACAACCAATATATGGTAAACGGAATAAGAATATGACAACACCAAATAGCTCAAACAGTAAATGATTGTGATTTAGTCAATATCACAGGGGTTGTCAAATAGACCAAAGATTCAGACAAATCAAACTGAATATCATATTTGGCATTTCAAATAAAAACAGGTGCATGTAAACGTGAAGTGACAAATGCACAGTTGGGATAAGTGGAGGTGGTGTGCAGAGGGAACGTAGGACATGACAATGCACAAGTACAAACCCACAGTCCTGATGGGATAGCAATGCACATATGGCAGAGAGCCAGAGACTCCGTGACACACACATTGGCATAAAATCAAGACACAACACAGTTGGAGACAAGTGAAAGTGTGGAAACTTTATTAACAAGTGCGTGTCAGTATGGCCAAGAGAAGTGCAACGATATGCAGACCAATGCAGCAGCATGTCTGAATGACGAACGCAGAAAAGCGCACATTTCCACCTCGAGGGAGTCCATTACCAACACAAGTCAGTACCAACCCACGTCGGTTGTCCGTGCTTGGATCATGAATCCACGCCAATGCAGCCATGTCCACTGTCCATTTGGGACATGTGATCTGATTCACAACGGGCAACCAGGTGTAGGGAGACTTGCAATGGGTCATATCTAGTTGTAGCTGCACGTACCTGGTTACTCATTCATGAACACGAGTGCAGCTTCGTAGGCTAACATCTCCAATGAGCGATCGTCGTCCACTACATCTGACATGCCATTGTCGTAATCCATCAGCTGACCCGGACAGATGTGTTGACTCCAACCATTGGACCCAATGTGCACCAAAGCCAAATCCGGTAGTGGCTCAATGTGCTCACTGCACGCAAGGAATCTTGCAATCTCCCAGGTCCAGTTAACAGCCTGCTTGTCAAACATCCATGCATGCCATAAACGGGCATCACTATGACACTTCAGGTCGTATGCCAACAGGGGGCGCACACAAACATCGTAATCCAGCTACTGTTACATTGGTGAGGCAGACATTCCTGGATGACTCAAATATGCACGCGCGACAATGCAATACAGGATGAACACAGGTAATGTCCGCAAGGCAGAAACTCAGCCGGTAACTGATCCACAAGACTGCCAACGGAAATGCCCCCAATACATGCATAAGACGTGCACGGTACAGGTCCACTTAGCTGGATTTGAGCAAGTGCGTGTCAGTATGGTCAAGAGAAGTGCAACGATATGCAGACCAATGCAGCAGCATGTCTGAATGAGGAACGCAGGAAAGCGCACATTTCCACCTCGAGGGAGTCCATTACCAACACAAGTCAGTGCCAACCCACGTCGGTTGTCCGTGCTTGGATCATGAATCCAGGCCAATGCAGCCATGTCCACTGTCCATTTGGGACATGTGATCTGATTCACAACGGGCAACCAGGTGTAGGGACACTTGCAATGGGTCATATCTAGTTGTAGCTGCACGTACCTGGTTACTCATTCATGAACACGAGTGCAGCTGCGTAGGCTAACATCTCCAATGAGCGATCGTCGTCCACTACATCTGACATGCCATTGTCGTAATCCATCAGCTGACCCGGACAGATGTGTTGACTCCAACCATTGGACCCAATGTGCACCACAGCCAAATCCGGTAGTGGCTCAATGTGCTCACTGCACGCAAGGACTCTTGCAATCTCCCAGGTCCAGTTAACCGCCTGCATGTCAAACATCCATGCATGCCATAAACGGGCATCACTATGACACTTCAGGTCGTATGCCAACAGGGGGCGCACACAAACATCGTAATCCAGCTACTGTTACATTGGTGAGGCAGACATCCCTGGATGACTCAAATATGCACGCGCGACAATGCAATACAGGATGAACACAGGTAATGTCTGCAAGGCAGAAACTCAGCCGGTAACTGATCCACAAGACTGCCAACGGAAATGCCCCCAATACATGCAACAGACGTGTACGGTACAGGTCCACTTAGCTGGATTTGAGCAAGTGCGTGCCAGTATGGCCAAGAGAAGTGCAACGATATGCAGACCAATGCAGCAGCATGTCTGAATGAGGAACGCAGGAAAGCGCACATTTCCACCTCGAGGGAGTCCATTACCAACACAAGTCAGTGCCAACCCACGTCGGTTGTCCGTGCTTGGATCATGAATCCAGGCCAATGCAGCCATGTCCACTGTCCATTTGGGACATGTGATCTGATTCACAACGGGCAACCAGGTGTAGGGACACTTGCAATGGGTCATATCTAGTTGTAGCTGCACGTACCTGGTTACTCATTCATGAACACGAGTGCAGCTGCGTAGGCTAACATCTCCAATGAGCGATCGTCGTCCACTACATCTGACATGCCATTGTCGTAATCCATCAGCTGACCCGGACAGATGTGTTGACTCCAACCATTGGACCCAATGTGCACCAAAGCCAAATCCGGTAGTGGCTCAATGTGCTCACTGCACGCAAGGACTCTTGCAATCTCCCAGGTCCAGTTAACAGCCTGCATGTCAAACATCCATGCATGCCATAAACGGGCATCACTATGACACTTCAGGTCATATGCCAACAGGGGGCGCACAAAAACATCGTAATCCAGCTACTGTTACATTGGTGAGGCAGACATCCCTGGATGACTCAAATATGCATGCGCGACAACGCAATACAGGATGAACACAGGTAATGTCAGCAAGGCAGAAACTCAGCCGGTAACTGATCCACAAGACTGCCAACGGAAATGCCCCCAATACATGCAACAGACGTGCACGGTACAGGTCCACTTAGCTGGATTTGAGCATGTGTCTAGGATGGTCTGCCATTGCATCAGTGGCTCTGCTTGAAGCAGCACTGGTTCATCCTGTGCCAGTCTTGTGGATGAAAGGGCACAGCTCGGTGCAATGAGCAGTGTCTGTGTGCAACAGGTGCAAGCCTGGGTTGGGGTGGGAGTACATGTGAAGGCCATTTCATGCACGCCAACTACGACCAAGGACATCTGCATGTGGGATGTGTACACATCGGTCTCACGTAGGACAGTGTGTAGTGTGTGAGTAGCAAGCAAATGCAATCTTATCTGTCAGGGGTTGCTGGCCACATGCAAGTTCCTGCTCGGAGCTGCAGATGTGCTGCTGCCTGAAAGCACAGACAAAGTACCTTACCTCACTACAGTAACTTCACCATCTTCATCCATACAGGAGATGTACAGAGGCCGGTTGTGGGTGTGGTGAGATGTCTGCGACCCTGGGTATCATGGATGATATACCCAACACGTGGCACATAAGTGGCCTCACTGTGTGTTACATTGGTACACATCTGCTCCTCCCTGCCACGAGCACCCACACTTGTGTGCGCTGCGCAGTTGCATTACGTGCACTCCTACGGCAAACCATTGTAAAGCCTGTCTGTGCATGGCCAGCGACATCCTAACAACACCGTGAAGCTGGCCTTTGAAGGTGTGCGGCCATGTGAGTGTAGGCCAATGGTCCAGACAGGGCGGACACATGTGTACAACCCATAGCTGGCTGTGATTGCGCTGTGAATGAGGTCAGGTGATTGACTCATGCATCCGCAGGACTGATACACATAACGCTTGGCATGCATGTGCCAAGACCCCGAGCGGTCTTGTGCCCCTACATATCCCTGCCTTTTTGGTGCATGCTACATTTCAACAGCGACTGCTGTGGCCCTGGTGGTCCTGCTGGCTTGCATTGAACAGGGTTAATGGCACCACGTGTGGCCGCTGGCATTGAACAGTTTTAGTGGCACCACATGTCGCAGGCCTGCCATATGGAATTATGCCTCACTGATCGAATGGAGTCTAGTGCTCTGGCTGCTGCCACGTACTTGGGGACACTGCCATTCAGGACTCAGGACACTGTTCCACATGTGGGACCTACAGGGCCAAAGAGGACGCCGGTGGACTATGTAAAAGAGAAAGGAGTACAGTGGGCCAGCGTATGGGGGCCAGCGATGGTCTGCAGAGGCTACAGACATCACAGGACTTGTGCTTGGTGGAGCTTGCACTGGCACGCGGTTAGCCCTCTTTTACACACGCCAATGTAGCAGGTGAGCGGAGCCTCGTTGGTGCACTGGGGCAGGCATAGCGGGTCTGGGGATTAGCGGCCCGGGGTACAGCAGGCGCACGGGGACACAGGCCCCACCGCACTCGGAGCAGGACTCGTGTCAGGCTGAGAGGCGCCGCCCGGCAGACGCGTTGTCCATTCCAAATGAGAACCACAACCAGTGCGAGGGCTTTCTGTTCACACCCCTACGCAGGCCTGGCGTACGCAGGTCCAACCAACTGCGAATGCGCATGCAGGGGTGGAAGTAACTTGCAACATTTCTGTATTCTGCCCCACCTCCTGTGGGGACATGGTAGCATCACTAGCCACTCCACTCTATGCACCAGCAGTTGATCTCCACATGGCCATTTCCGTGGTTTCCACTCTGTTGTCTGTCCGGCACCTCCATGCCACACCTGGCATTGGATAGTTTCACATTCATTAGTCACTTGCCACTCTCGCACATGCCTGCTCCATGCCCCTCCTCACATCCTGCTATTTTGTGTCTGTGGTGCCATGCCGTGGCTGGGTTGTGGGCATGGCAAGGCGTGATTCACAATGGAGTTGTGTTGTTGTGTCTGGTCGGTTGGCATGTTGTTTGTCATGTTGGATGTAGTTGTGCTGCTTGCCCATTGGCAGTGTCGTGAGTTGCATGGCTGTGGGCATCACGTGCATTTTAGTTGGGTCCACTGTCTTTGTGTGCGCTGCTTCTGTGGTGTTTTGGGGAGGGCGGGACGATTCCTGGGCGTGGTGACGGGCCGGGTGTGGTTGCAGTGGATGTTGTGGCCCTCATGGATATCCAAGTTGCATGATCATTGTCTCAATGGTATCTGTGGGTCTTTAGGTGTTGCTCTTGGCTGGGCTCCCTTTTATGCAGCTGGTAGTTGTCCTGCTTAACACCAGCAAAAGCCAGGTGTTAATTTCCTGGTACTACAGCAGCTTATCGCCTGTTTTTGTTTCGCATTGCCGATCTGCCAGTTCGTTGTGAAAGTGGTGTTGTGTTTTTTTCGTGTGTTTTTGCACGGGAACGCCCACACTGCATCTCATTAGGGTAAGTTGGTGGTGGTGGTGTCCACCGTGGAGATACATTTTGGAGCAGATATTGCGGGTATACAGGTGATGTCTGCAGTTTGCACCAGCTTGTGAATGGGGTGTTAAATCTATCTTCACTTTTGATGCATTAAGGTGGGGATACATTGGAGATAAGTCCTTGTGAATATCCCCCCTAGAGTTAGGGAGGCAAATCTAGAAGAGGAGGATGACAATGAGCCAGTCATTATTGATGATAGCCGAGTTTCAGTGAATATCGACGGTACCCCATCCCAACTTCCGGGGGGAGGGGGGGTGGCAGTGGCACCACAAATACAACCAACGCCAGCTGGCATATTTGCAAACTCCTGGCAGCGACCTACACCCACAACCACCTCAGTAGAAATAGGTACTGCAAAAAATCAAACGTCAAAACACCTAACTACTGCCAGTTCATCCACCATTGGCAGTGGCACCAGCATCAGAAAGTTGACCTTCCAAGTATGGGACTTCTTTTCGGTTAGCCAGAAGAAGGTGAACATTGCCCTATGCTCCCTTCACGTAGCAAGTGTTAGTCGGGGTAAGCTTGGTAGAAACTATGGTACCGGGGGCCAAACAATCCATTTGAGAAAGCACTATGTGATACGTTGGGAGCACACCTCAGCAGCCAAAAGACTGCAAGTGTTGTTGGTGAAGGGGTAGAAGCTGACTGAGCAGGGCATCCAAATCTGATCCCATCACGGTGGAAGATGAAGAAGAGGAAGACATCTTTATTATGCAAATCAGCCCTCACCCCAGCTGTGCAGTAATATCACTCATATCAGCAACAGCACAATGGCACAAGAAACAGGTCAAGACACTAAGGCAAGAAAGGACAGTGACTGCCCCGCTGATAAGCACATTGAGCCTACCACTGCCTACTCTCAAGAGGTCACCTGCACCTGTGGCATCAGGAAAGAATAAAACTCAGGCTACTATCTCTGACATGTTTGGGCCAGAGAGGCAGTATGAACGCAACCACCCAACGGCATGTTTGTACAATTCAAAGGTGGCTAAAATGTTAGAGCTGGATCTCCTCCCTTTTTATTTTGTGGAAGGGGTGGGTTTTCTTGAATTTATGTCAGCCAGCTGCCTGAAATGGAAGGTTCCCAGCTGGTCCTATTTTGACAGAGTTGCTGTTCCAGCGATACATCGCAATGTGTTGGAATTGTTTGGACAAGCTTTGCAACAGAGTACTGTTCACAGTATCCACCTGACAAAAGACATGTGGACCAGTTCCCAAGCGACTGATTACATGTGCATCACTGCACACTGGATCTCTTTTGTGGGGGCTAGAGAATAAATATCTGCAGGTGTTGACACTGCTGGGATTTTTAATGCTGCTCTAAAGCATGCAATAGTAGCCATGTTTGCGATGGAGAAATCCCATGCAGCTTCAAACATGTTGGAAGACTTTAACAACAAGGTCTTTGAATGTCTGCGAGAAAGTGGGCTTAAGATTGAATTTGTTGCCACGGACAATGGCAGTAATATAGTTATACAGTTAAGGCCATGGCTGAAAAAGAAGAACAAGTAAGTAACTTACTGTCCACCTGCAGAAGAATCTGCACTCATTTCAGCCATTCATTTAAAGCCCGGAAACTTTTGAGAGTCATTCAGCATGATAATAGAATGCCTGTTCAAGCACCCATACAGGAGGTGCTAACATGCTGAAACTTGACTTATTAAATGCTTGAACCCCTGTTTCAGCAGTACAGACCTTTCAATGCATGTGTCATACAAAGAGGGGATGCAGCTGTGAAAGGCATGATCATGGAGATGGACGATGGGGCCTAGTCAAATGCTTGACAGAGTTTGTGATTCCTTTTGAGGTGTTCACATGGGGACGTCAGCAAAGAGTACAGTACCATGGGCTAAGCTATCCCATTGTTGCACATGCTACAGGAAAAGCTAAAGGAGGTGTCTGTAATATACAGAGTTGTGGAGGGAAAAAAGAGGCATACAACATGGTGGTGAGTTTAACCTTCACATGTCTGCTAATACAAGGGTGCAAAGAGACAGTGTGTCCTCCAAACATTACATCTGTGCCACAATTCTTGATCCATGGGGCGAACAATTACTGTCCACTTTCATTCCTTTTTCAGACAGGAATGATAGAAAATACGAAACATGGGCAGCTGAGCAAGGCAGTGAGCTAGAAAAAGAAAAGCGGGTAATTAGTGCCCTACTCCTCCAGGGCACAAGTGCTGCGTGGTAGCCTTCAAGTTGAGAGCCTGAGGCCAGTGCTGTTGGCTCACAGCATCCAAAACCAACAACAAGAACAACATCAACAACAAGACCGGGAGTATCGGCCCCAAAATCTGCAACTGAGTGGTTTTTACTGGCAGAGCTTAAGTCCAGGGCAGAGGCGAAGGCAAAAGAAGTCGGAGAAAGTGGCGCACCAGCAATCAACATTGAGCAAATGGTCCAGGCCTATCTGGATGACGCAACAGAGGTACCTTGTTAAAAACCCTTTTAGCAAAAACACCCAAGCATAATAGGTAAGATCTGGCAGCCTTAGCCCCCCTTTTCAGACCGGCGTCTGAGCTTTTTCTACGAAATTCTTACCCCTTTGGAGGCCCAAATAAAACTAGATATTTTAGACTGCATTTTTTTTTAGCCAATCATCCTTGAAAGTCAGCGGAATATTCTGAAATAATTACTTAAATTATGTCTTCACTCCTCAACTTTTTAAATAATGGTCTGTCTTTTTAACACCCTTCTTCTAATACGCTCTTAGCTCAGTGTATCTAGCATCCCAGTGGAACCAGTAGATCACAAGATCATGGCACATTCTAGAATGAACACACTACTTCCAAATGAGATAGAGCAGGTGTGTTTTACAGGACAGATTTAGAAGCATATCCCTGTCTGTATTACATTCCTTTATTTTAAACAACAACCAATAATTGGACGTCTTATTAATGCAGCTAACCTTCTATCTAATTTTATTCACTTACCAAGAGTATTCAAAGAAATAGATCTTTAAAAAAAAAGCATCTCCATTTTAACTGCATTTCATTTGGAAAACTGCCTATTCAGCTCCTGCCTTCTCCCGACGACTATTGATCCTTCACTTCATAATACTTAGAGTGTGGATTGTTGGCCTCAGCTATGTCTATTGGACTAAAGAGGCTGCAAAAATGAGCGGTATTGACAGGGACTTGAGTTTGCTAAATGTGGAGATTACTTGGTTTGGACAGAGAGGGTTAAAGTCGATAGTTGCTGGCTTTAGTGAAAACCATTGTGGATTGTTGAGCTCCTCACCTCATGATTGTGCAGTGTGGTGGCAATGACCTAGGCAAATTGATTAGGGTAGGTTGGAAATTCTAATGAAAAGTACCTTTGCAGAAAATAGAAACCTTCTCAGGGGTCTCACTGATACTTGGTCCTTTTAAACCAACAAAGAAGAAATTGGCACAGAAGCTGAAATATAAAAAGAATGCATTTCTTCACCTCAGATGAGTGAGACTACGTCACACAGAAGCCTTAGCAACTGAATGAGGCAGTCTAAGGAGTACAGAAAACAGGGGCCTTATATATGCTTAGGGTTACATAGTCAGCATAAGACCAAGGGGAGGTCCTGACTCATATAAGCATGCAAAATGACTAATATGGGCATGCAAGATCTGCTTGCTCAACAAATTGGGAGGAGCTAACAGTTACTAATTCTGGTGAACACATCCTGACATTTACAGACTATTAAACAGCTGCAAGGACAGCTGCAAGCTCAACTGAGCATGTGCGAATGTGGAAGATGCTAAATATAGTTTGTTTCTAGGCAGATTACAAGAACAGTCAACACTGAGGAAGGACAGAGCACATGGCGAGCACATGGCAGCACATGGCAAACAAGATGGCTGCCAGAAATACAAAATGGCTTTCAGCTCATGCTAACAAATCCCTGCAATATTTAACACCTTTGTTGAACTGATGTTGCTTTTCCCTCACACTGATTGGTGTACTCTAATATATGCGAAAGACAGAAATGGAACTGGTCAAATCTGTTCTGTCCACAGATTGACAAAGCCAGGAAGCATGTTAATCAAACTGTTTTTGCATTCCTTAGAGACCGCCACAAGAACTGTATCTATAACAACAACCTGCGTTTTGACACAAATGAAATTTATCCAAAGTATGGAGTGAACTTTATAGATGGGGTAACAGAGTGTTTAAAAAATTATACTCTGCATCCAGTCTTATGTGTAACTGTCATATGAACACAACAAACACAAAGGCTTTTGTCGGAGCCACTCTAGTACCTGAAATATTGTTAATTTTCTATATAAGGTTCCTTTTTCTTAGTTTTTGAGAATCTTTGCTACAACATCACAATGGTCGCGAATAAGTCTTGAAATCGCAAAACAAAAGCTGACATTCAACCAGCACATCTAAAAATATTAACTGAATAAATCCATTTTAAACATTGCGCTACATATATTACTAAAATAATGATTCTTTAAAATGATGTTTAAACTCATATTTTGGCACTAAGTTTCTTTAAAATCCATTTTTAAAACCTATTTTTTTTCACGGTTATTCGCCTGTACCACAAAATGAAAAATGCATATATGCACACATATTACAGTATTTTACCGACTAGGGTTTTATTACTGTACACTTCAAACTCATGTTTTTTTAGTGTATTTCTAGAACATCTATCTCTAAAACCTATTTTCTGTTTTCGTGGTGAGGCAGGACATCACAGTGACATAGGTAATCGCGATCCCCCCGGATATGGCATGAAAGTGGAAAGCAAAAGTAGGAATTCAATGGCACCACCACATTCAAAATTGTAATTATATAATTGATTCTAACCATCACCCTAGATAAATCACTTTCTAAATATTTCTATAAAAAACATTTTCAGAATCTCAATATCTCTGTAACAATGTGTATTATTGATTCACTGATATGTATTTTTTATTTTTCCACCAATATTCATGGTGTTGCAGCAATAGTCAAGACGTCCCCATGATGGTACATGGGGAGGCACACTGGCGATTGCGGTACCATCGCGAATATCGCGCACGATGATCAAAGTTCTTTTGTGTACATATAAGCGTGTGTCACTAAAACTCACATTTCTGAAACATGGGTTCAGAGTACCTCAACCTTGACCCCTTATGTTTGCTTTTACACAAAATGTTCAGCCCCGAACTATTCCCGATCAATAAAATGGAGGGCGCAACTTCTGTTCAGGTTACATCCAGCAAATCAGAGCATTCCTGTTGGCACTGCATTCAAGATTTATTCGCATTGAAATATCCACAGCCAGATTTATCACTATAATATTTGGCTTTAATTTTGCAAAAAGTATGGAAAAATAAAAAGCACATTCTGTGTAGCAACGTCTACCCTTCTACCTATCTGCCAAATTTGGTGTAATTTCGTCCAGCAGTTCCAACAGCAGGTTTGACAAAGCATTCCTATGGGAATTAACATTACAAATGCACCCTTATTTTGCACCTCTATTTCTTTTTGCCAACTGCATGGATCACCCCCAAACTTTCCATGACACACAAGACCTACTTTGACACTTTTTGGAAAACATTTTGTGCAGATTGGTTAAAAGTCCCCATTTTTAAAGGCAAGTAAAAAAATGCTAGGCAAGAGCCAGCAGTTAATATATATGGGGAGGGGGCTACACGGCTCCCCTCCCAGGCTGGTTTTGGCAGTGGGGACCCCATTCCTCTGACATGGCCAAAAAACTATGGGCACCCAGGGCACCTACCACACTATCGCTGGGGGCTGCGAGTGGAGCCTCAGGCCTCTTATGCCCAATGGACTAACTCTTGTACGTGGTGGATGTATGGTGTTGGTGAAGCAGAATTAGAGGGGAGATATAAGCAGGAAATTACGGAATCTAAGGCACCAATGAAGCTAAGCGAGACTCTGTAGTATTCTACGGCAGGCCGGTATAGCTAACGAGAAAAAGGGTTTGAAGAAGTACAAACAGAAGTCCTTTTGCAGCACAGGTTACAACTAGCCCCTGACAGAGGGGCATTGGGACCCAAAATACATAGGGTGGACAACGACAGTCATCGAAAGAATTTGCATTTGAATCTCTGGATAATGGTCAATATGTAAACAAATGATGTTATGATAATAAGCATGGTGGTGTAAATGCGTTAAATGTTATATATATATCACATGTATGAATCTTGTAGGTTAAATACAACAAAGGCAGTGCACACAGGCAGTTTCAGGCTCATTGGTTCCATAATTATTTTCCACCCAGGATACCTACCACACTATCGCTGGGGGCAGTCGGAGTAACCTTAAGGCACCTTATGCCCAAGCCAACTCCCCACAACCAGCAGGACCCGGAATTGCTCCTGCCCACAGGGAGCAGCTAAAATTGCTATTCTCTGTGTGTATTCTCTTTTGGCAACATTTATGAGCTGGTCTACATTGCTCTTGCACCACGCAACATGGTACAAGAGCAACAAAAAACTAAAGTCAGATTTATGAAGCCACGCAATGTCCCTTTGCATGGTCTTGAGTAGCTCCATAAATCTAGAGTGAGGCGGGGCACATCCCTACCTTTCCTCACTTTGCCCTGGGTAGGCATTCCATGGGCATTGCATGAGTGTCCTTGCACAACTACCATGAATTTTGACGTATTCTCAGATTTACCAGAATTTTTAAACCTGAGAATGAACCAAAAAGATACGTCTTCCAGGGAGGAATGTTACTTCCTCTTGCTATGCGTGCTGTATTCTGCAGAACATGTAAATAGAGAAATATGCCTCTCATGATTGTTTTTGTGGAGGAAAGTGTCCCTTCCCGCACAAAGCAGTTCTGCATGCAACGGAGGCACCCTTGTATTATGGTGCACGGGTGCCTGCATTTGTGCTGGCCTGCCAAAAGGGTGTCAGCACAGAGGAAAAGGCACATTTCTGTTCTTTCTCTGTCATGCAGGGCAGCGCAGCAAGGTGACTTAATGAGCTGCTTGACTTTATTCTAAATTCGTCCCTTAGTGTTTGATCCTGCTTGGAGGAAGCTTTGAAATTGCTCTTGCCAAGCAAGAGCAAATTCAAGTTTCCATGACTTTGTCAGTGCTGGCAGGAAAACCGCTATGTCCCAGGGGTAGGTACCTTGGGATATAACAGGAGCTGGCTCTGGAGGTTGGTGTCCCCAGGGCCACTAATGGCTCCGGGAGGGTGCCCCCTTTTGAAATTGCCGCCATGCCTCGGAGAATGGGGTCCCAGAGTGGAAATTGGAAAGATTAGGCTGGCCACCCTTCCCATTAGTAAGTTGGCTGAACCCACAGGTATTGGGTCCTTGGGCTAATTTGACCTGGGGAGGGGGCTGTAAGCCCCCCTTCCCCTTTTCAACAACGACCCGGCTCCAGGGATCAGATCACCAGGGCCAAAAGAGGCCTGGAGAGAAGGTCCGTGCACTCCCACCTCCCCCAAGTGAAATAGTGCTTTTATGTTTTTTGTTGTTGCTTTTTTTGGAAGTCAGGCTAAGTTACTAAATGACTGCCACAACGTCCTGGTTGAAGTGGTGGGAGCCAATCAGATCTCAGCATGAGCACTGTTGGCTCTGTGAACCCTCTGCATCCTTAGATGTATATCAATCTTTTTTCTATATTAACCCCAAATCTACTGAACAGATTTATAACAAAATACGAAAATAGATCTTTCTGGACCAACATCTAGCTTTTCTCCAAATTTGGAGTAATTCCATTCAGTGTTTTTGGGCTGCATTCAAGTCTAAATTCACTACAGAAAATTGCAAAGGGAAAAAGTGTTTAGGGACCCCCATTTTTCTTGGCCCCATTTCACTAATCACCCCAAATCATGTCAGACAGCTGTTAAAGTGAGTGGCAAACTCGTTTTGAACATATTGTGAATATTCATCAAACTACACCCAAATTATTAGTGAAACAAAACATGCTTGCCCTCTGTAATCAAGGTCCTAACTAGACCTACTGGCAACTGCCAGTGGGTTACATATATATAGTCAGTCAATTGACAACAGTATGCCCAAGCCTCCGGCAATGCATCCTTTCGGCACTGAAAAAAGAATACACCATTTCCAAACAGTTTCCTGGAACAGGTTTCATTTGTGCATTTCACCAACAGCAGAAGCAGCGGTACTTGCCTGTAAATTTGGAGCTGTTTGACGAATGTTCACACAATTTTACCTAACAAGTGTTGTTAGGTTTTGTTGTGCAAGGAAAGCTTCAGGGTGATTTGTCAACAGGGGGCAGAGAAAAAGGGGGTGTAAAAAAGAATGTGTTTCCCATATTATTTCTCATAGGTGCTTTGAAAACGACTACAGCCTGAACAGCTTGGCAGAATTATATCAAATTTGGCAGAAATCTGGCTTTTGGTCTTCAGATTGTGTTATTTGGTGTAAATTTGTTCAGTAGTTATTGAGAAATGTAAGGAAATCCAAATGTGTTTAATTTAGGGTATGAGTTGAAGCAAGGCAATCCCTAAATCGCTGTCTCTGATCTGTGTGTCCACATGTAGATCCCAAGGTCATGAGCCATGATACCTCACAAGATCATGTCTACCATGCTACATTATATCACTCATCATATACACACATCACATCCTGTGTGCACATCGTTTTTTTGAGCACAAACCACTAAATCGTTCATTCAAAGCCCCAAACTGTGAACCAAGGTGCAGACTCATGCATAGTATTCAGATAAAATATCAAAATAAAAATATTGTCCTACCAAAATATTGTGTCCAAAATATGATGATGTGGAAATATTGTCCGCAAGAATATCAATGTCAAGAATATCGATTTTGAGGTAAGGGTTTTTTTTTTAAATATCTAAGTCATTAATATAATTTACAAAAATATAGTTCTTTATTAGTTGTATATAATATTTATTTTTAATTATTGTTATGTATTTTAGTATATATTTTAAATGCATATGATGTACCATTTTTTAAATATTGCGTATGCCTTTTAATATAGTTAGTTCTTAAATTTCATTTTTTGTTTGATTTTTAGTACTGTAGTGGGTTGTAGGTTTGTAGAGGTCTACGGTGGGATTTAATTTAATTATAATGAATTAATAATTAGTTTTTAACTGATACTATTTATTTAATTAATAATTAATGATGTTAATTGTGCAATACATTTTTTATTTAGATTTTCGATGTGGGATGTGGGGTTTTTAGGGGTGCATGGTGGCATGTAAATTAATTCTAATGAATTATTAAATAGTTGTCAACTAATAATAATGAATAAATTGATAATTAATTATGTAAATTGTGTAATAATACGGTTTTCTTTTATTTTAGAAGCAGGTTGTGGAGTTTATGTGGCCACAGAGGGGGGAATTAATTCATTATAATTAATAAAAAATTTGTTTTTTTATTATTTATAATTATTTAATTGATAATGTATTTTGTTTACCTTTTAATATAAACTATATTTGTATTTTTACATGTTTGTATTTATTTACTATGATTTTAAAATTATTTTATTGTGCTGAATAGAATTTGTTTCTTTCTAATGTTGCACTGACTGGAGAAGGAATAGTAAATGTTACACCTCTCCACCCAACATTACCATTATAAGTATAGGTTGACGAAATTTTTAACAACGATATTTTGATCACAATATTTTGCTATGGCGATATGGTCATTTTTATTTCATTTTGGCAGTGAACCTCATGCATAAACTACATTTCCCATGACAGCCGACAACACAGTTATCATGGGAATAATTTGCTTATATTGGGGCAATGCTGCACAGGTTTTGCCAGTGCAGCTACAACGCCCTGGAAATTGATTCAGGTATAAGATATAACCTACACTGTCCACAAACAGTGTGGCACTGTAGTGTAGTTAGTATACCAGTTGCACTGTACAGCGCACGATTCACCCTTGTGTACTGTCACTAAAGCAGGCTCTACGGACTGCCATGTGCACACTATTGTGTCCTACAGTGATACCCGCTCACTATCCTTTCCATGGCAGTACACATTGGACAACATTGACTCAAACTTTCAATGCAACATATGTGTGAATGGGGAATGCCACATCACCTGCTTCTGTTACATGTTGTAAAATCAGACAGGTATTAGTTTGGAAATGGCAATAGTAGCCAATAATAGACCCAGTAGATGAATGAAAGACATGTGTCTACTGAATGGCAAATTGACTCTCCTTACTGGTGACAAATCATCACCTGCATGACATTGGCACTTACCAGTATGACAAATAGTAAGTGCATTACACAGGACAGCACACCTGTATGTGTTGGACAGTATCATACATTTACAATCCCTACTTCCGTGTATGCCACATAATATCATAGTACATCTAAAAGCAAGGTGTATGACACATAACAGAATAGACATCAATGTTGGACCGTCCCTTGTCTTAACTCTTAATTAATTGTACACCTCCTATCTTTCCAATGGACCAAGGATACGTTCTGCTACCATGGCTCATGACTCCCCTAAAAAACCCACAAACAGAAGTTCAGCAGCTCTACAACCATGATCTATACAGCACCAGATCCATCATTGAGAGGACATTTGGAGTTTTAAAATCCTTCTTCCTCAGCCTTGACATATATGGGGGCAGAT
This sequence comes from Lissotriton vulgaris, assembly GCF_964263255.1. NCBI lineage: Eukaryota > Metazoa > Chordata > Amphibia > Caudata > Salamandridae > Lissotriton > Lissotriton vulgaris. Next base: position 929,541,298 of record NC_141696.1, on the reverse strand, counting down.
TGCTATACTTGCCACCTATGGTGTGCAAAATAATATTGGTACGCTGCATATTGCATAACATATGTGTAAGGACAAATGTGCCTCGGGCTGATGACAGTGGGTAGCAGGAACTGCCAGACGATTAGGAGGAGGAAGATGAGGAGCCTCAGCGACCTGTACCATCACTTGAATGACTGTGTGTGTGTCTCTCCTCCTGCTAGTCTTTGAACAGCCTCATACTTATGAATGCTTGTAGAGAGCTCTCATAGTATGATGATGTTGAAGTGTTCCACATAGCATGTGCATAAGAACACAGTTCCAAAACTACAGTATACATATGCTACATCAACAACCGTATCTACATGTCAAATTGATTAGGTGATCTCAATTCACACATACAACTTCTATATAGTATGCTTTGCCAGTGCAACAGTGTTGCATCTGAACAGCCACATCTATGCACAATAAACACTGCCTTGATGCAGAGTGTAGTTATGGTGTGATATATGCAGCCTTACTATCAGCAATATGCAGAAGCTCACGCTCAGGCATGCATGGTGATCTACCATAGCAGTATCAGCATGATTTAGGACAATGTTGGACACAAAATATAACACTGTAACTTTCCTGTAGGGTATGGCCCATGGTTATGAAAGGCAAATACTCAAACAATCAAATGGTGCCCTCCATACATCCCCTTCCAGGTGGGTGCAGCCAATCGACGCATACTGTTTGGCAGTAGGCTGAGCTGGCGTAGATGTGGGTGCACTGACCTCATGACAGTGGAAGTCTGTCACATCCCTGGGCAAAGCTGATACAATGTCATTGAGTGCTAAGACTAATTGAAGGTAAGGTGCATCCTTGTGCTACCACAGTGTTTGAGCACTATGAGAAGTATGATTCCTGAAAAGGATGAACTCACACATATGTTCACAGCCAACACACATAGTAAAAACTTGCAAAGATTGTAAACAGGCCAACTCCACTATTTACACCGAACACTGGAATCCTTGTACATGATCACATGCATTGCACATTCCAATACACCAAAAAACACAAGTTTGAACATGATGCATAACCATTAAGTATACTTTTCCAGCCACCGCATTAGCCAAAGATGATGCTTCCTAGCCGACTCATACAAATAAAACGCAGTGTGTTGTGTGTGAAATCGACGCATTGACTGGTAGCGTGAAAGAACAATTATGCTTCGGCTGAAAGCATGACGCAGTTGCCAAGGAAGTGAAGTCATGGATAAAGGGAATTTATGTAATGAATCCTGCATGCTGAACACCAGAAACTGTTAAGATACTTTCATTTTCACTTTAAGTCACAGATTTCTTGTCTCTGTTTGGGAGAGGTGTTGTTTTGGTTGTGCTGGAGAGTGGTTTTGGTGTGGTTTGAGATGGTTCATCGTGACTGCTAGCCCTTTCATGTCCCTCAAGTCTGTAAATTGTTTTTTGGCCTGTGTGCTGTCAGGTGTTTGTCTTTCGGGGTATATTTGTTATAGATGTAGTAGTAGGTTTTGGGGGGGTTCAGTTTGGTTTGGGTGTTGTAATTTGGGTGGGTTCATGCCGGGGCAGAGTCGGTCTCGCACCATGACTGTGTAGGAGTTTGGGAGCTTCCTCTGTCTGGTCACGCATTACCTGCCTGCCATGGTAGCCAGTTAGGAGATGTGTTATCCAGGGCTAACCTGTGAAGGACTGCAAACAACAATTGGAGTGTATATGCCACCAGTTGCAGAGGATGTTCGGAGTGGACCGTAACACCCACTAACTAAAACATCGCTGGTCCAATGTGGTCTGCAGGGAGTGTGACTTTCTGGATTATTTTAGCATAAAAGTTGGTAGAGAAACTTGTAAGTACCCATGATTTATCTGTTTGACTATATGTCTCATGTACCCATTGATGATTTGTGATGATATTAAGTATGGCTCATATGACTTTTGGCTCAAATTAGCCATGCCCCCCCATAGAAAATCAGGAAATGCTGTGGCTATTGTGCAGGCATGATCATTGCATCAGTGCTATCTGTGACTGTGTGTGCTACACAATTATTTGTATCCCTGTAGGTGATACAAATGAGTCCCAGGGAAGCATTGAGCTGATGTACATGCCCATAACCTATCCAGACAACTCATATGATGATAGACCGGGTAGTGCAGATCTGCTCCTGAGCTGCTCATTTCATATGAAGCATTTGTCAGGTACAGTTGTGAGTGGCCATTACAGAACATATGTTACACATAAATGGGCTTATTTACAAGACCCTTGCGCTGCTGGGATGTCAGTTTTTATATTGTCAAAAGTGATGCACCTGCCATGCAAGGGCCTTGTAAATAAGGCTCCTAGTAATGGTGCCGATGATCCTCCTTGACATACCTCCCCTGGGTTGTAGTGCATTAATGAGGCATGTACATGGCTTACTCTGCTTAGCTAACCTGTGTGTGGCAAAACACATATCACTGGTCTTGAACAGCATTTTGTACGTAAAAGATATGGCTCTTGATGTCACCTACATCTACACTGTGCTTTGCACTGACATGCCTGATTACATACCTCTGAATGCATAGCAAGTCCCACATGCTGCCTTTGCATGGCCGCTTGGAGATATTTTTGATTTTCCTCCTCCAGTCTTCTTTGCATCGCAAGCCTTACAGCAACCTTTTCTTTCACCCTCACTCCGCAGGTCATGCCACCGCTTGCGTAGATCCACAATGGAGCACTGTGTGACCCCCACTGTGCTATTTCTTGATTATATTACCAGGCATATTTTTTATTTCAGACTCTGGGATCTGAAATGACTGTTTGCCAAACAATTATTCATGGCTCTTCACCACTTCCTCAATGAGGACTTACAACTCCGTCACACTGAACTTTAGCTTCCTTTTGCGCAGTGCTGGCTCCTTCTCATTGTTTCCTGATGCCATGCTGATTTACTTCAAAAGGCTTCATAGTGCTGTGCTCTGCAGTCTGCCTCCTCCTATCTCTCAGTACACAGGTAGCAGCATGAGATGCCTCACTTCCTTGTTGTGAGGTCATCATGCTGCATAGAAATCACAGATTTGCTATTAGCGATTCTCTAATTGCGGATTTGCTATTATGCCAATCGGAATTTGGCATTCGCTAATAGCGATTGCGAATTTGACCAAATTGCAAAAATATAGCGATTTTTTAAATGCGTAGGCATTTGCGATTACCAAATAGCAATCCATTTAAAGTCGCTATTTGGTAATTGTAAAAAAATACTTTAATGCAAATGCCCCTAAATGTCATTGTTTGCTACCTACAGGTCTACGTCATGATTTACTGTGCAGAAGTTAGCATCTTGATCAGGTAATGTTATGTACATTCTTATGTCTTTGCTTGCAGTGTTTAGCAACATGTGTGAGTAGGTGTCTTATTTATGGATAGAGATCTGTCTGGTTGGCTATGACTTTACATCATCTAACTATTAGACTTTGTTGAGCATTGGAAGTGGGAATCATGATGGAAATTCAACACAGTGCAATTGTGTGTTCATATACAATATCTCTGTGTGGGTACGTCATGCAACATGCCTTGGAGCAATTTTGGGCTCAAAAGCATTTGCCCAATTAGTAGGTTTTTGGACTCACACACTGGTTGCGTACCCACTCACACTTGCAGTGTTTACTTGGCAACCCAATGTTCTAGGCTTGCTAGTAACCATGAGTGGACCCAGCACTTCCAGTATGACTTAATTAACCATTAACATTGACTGCATGACACCAGTTGAACTTCATGCTTGCAACCTTGAGTAAGCACTTGCTAATCAACACACAAATAGGGTTAATCAAATATGTGACACTCTCACTGCCCAGCATGGTCACTGACTTCACAAAAAATGCCCCTTTGGCGAGTAGTTGGTCTATTTGCCTCACAGAATGACCAATGGTCAATCTGGTCTTGACTCCAACAGACAGGCAACACACAGGTAGTTGTACAAGCATTTGTGCAAATGCTAAAGCAGCTCACAGGTAAAGTTCATTGGACAACGACCCCAAAAGATATTTAGAGCCAGTGGATGTCCAGACAGAGACCATGTGGGAAACATAATCATGGGGCATCTGGAAAGGAATGCTTCAGTCAGGAGGATGACCACAATGTCATTATGGAGGATAGATACCCTTGACAGACCACAAATGGTCAAGGTGAATAAAGGCAGTAAAAATAAGGACAGTGGCATGTTCATAAGCACAGGGCACAGGAGAAACTGGGTATGTGGCACAGATGAATGCTACAGAGACTTCTTCATTTGAAAGAGGTCCCGTCTGCATCTTCCTTCTCTGATGTTTTTGTTGTCTCCTCTGAGGGTGGGTTGTAGGTACAGCAGCAGAGGGAGACACACACACATCAGGGGCGAAAGATGTGAATACAATGCCTGCAGCAGCATTCAACAGTGCCAGCAAATGAGACAGCATTTCATTAAGGAGGATCAGCTGGTTTTGCAAGAAAGCAGCAATGTCGCATTGGTAGGCTGTCATCGCAGCAAAGTGAGAGTCCTGCTTCCACTCCATGGACTTCAAGATGGTTCTAATTGCTCCCACCTGGTTGGCCACCTCACCGGTGCCACTTTGGCATGCCATTTGCTCATGCCTCTGCCTCATGGCACTAGCAATATCATCCAGGGAGTGCAAGAGGTCGCGGAGAGTAGGTGCCTCTGATGGTAGAAGTGGTGTCACTTTTGGGACTGGGGCACTCACGGATTCCCTGTAAGTTGGCCACCACAGTCTCCATCCCTTCCCCCATTTGCTCTACCAACACCCACTGGACTCCTACCACAGCACTTTGGGAAGTAATCTGTTGGTCCTCAGAGTCCAGGGCTGGCAGGTGGTGACTGTTGTTTGGTAGGTGGGGTATGTGGACTGGAGACAGCCCAATTCTGCTTACTACTACCCAGTGATGGCACCCTGATCATACATTGACTATCATGTGCCTTCCATACCTAGATTATGTGTGAGCTCATCCAATGGACTGACATGGCAGGCTGTTACAGAGTGACATATGTCAGGCAGAACCACAGATGGCAGAAGTGCTGGTAATGGTAACATGTACCTACTGAGGGCAAATTCACATAGAAATGACACAACACAGCAGTGCAACCACTTTAGCTTTGCCTACTGCATCATTCCACAAACATAGTAAAGCACCATATTCACGAGGATATGGTGCACCCCATGTGCCTTCCCTTGCGCTGGTATGGATAAAAACAGCCAAGAGCCAACACAGACACCCTTGCACAACGGTACCTACATTGGTGCAAAGATGTTCTTTTGGCAGCGGCGCAGGGGCAAGCACAGGGATGGCACATATTCCTGTAAATACAGCCCATTAATGCATATTTGCAATTATAGAGCTTGGCACTGCAGACTTATTTGCATCGACGAGCTGCATCATTTCACTGTAAATATGCCCCCGGTGTCCTCTAGTGAACATCGCTTGCATTCATCTCCATGCCCATTTATATTTAGTATATGGGAGGAGTTCAGGTGGTCCCCACCATGTCAGTTGGCACCGGTGTAGTCCGAGCCTGCATGCCTAAACAGCTACGTACCATGTAGTTTAATCTTGGTGAGTTTGGACGTGACTCTTGAAATGTCCATGTGTGTAGGTACTAAACATCGTCCAAAAATCCCCCACCCTTCAGGTGTGTTGTTCTCCTGTGAGATACTAATTCTATGCTAGGGATTTTGAGGCTAGGTTATTTTGCATGGGCTTAGGTGAGACTGAGGAGCATCTTTCATAACATGTGGTGCAAGGGCAGAAACCGTTTTCCTGCACCAAGCGGTGTGACTAGGATAGTGAAGGGTTGTGCTGTGTTTACAATAATACATCGCATTACTGTGCTTTCCTTTATGCTGGTACATTCAGCTGGCTACTACCAACACAGGTACCCTTGCACCATGGCACAAGGGTGACTGCTTTGGCAGACATCTGCTGTTTGTGCACCATCATTGGCAAAAAGTACAGGAATGTGCTATGTCTTGTAGATACGGCACATTGCTGCCCTTTTCTTTTGATGTAGGGTTGCACAGCTAGAAGGCTTGTGACGCTGCCCTATGCCAACATATTATCAAAATGTCTATGAGCCTTCCTTTAATGTCATGTCTAACCATAAATGAGCCAGGAGCCTACTCTTTGGCCATCAGACGGTGCCGCAGGGACAAAGCTGGCTGGACGGTTCCACAATATGTAGTTGCAAACATTGACCCTTGTTAGAATTTACCCTGTTGCTGATGTAGTTCATCATAGCCAGCACTGTCCTGTCCCGTAGCTCCAACCTCCGACTCCTCAGAGATGACTTCGGACACCTGGTGCTCCAAAGGATTCTGCTCCTCTTGGGGTGCTGAACTACCGCCAATGCTGGCTTGAGATTGGTTTCCAGTTTCTCCTTTGTCCTGCACTTAAAATCATGCCAGTGCTTCTTATAGTCACTCACTGTCCTCTTGACTTCGGCAGTGCTGTTTACCTTGTCCACCATGGACAGGCATATGGCCTTTTTCCTTTCTAATGTCACTTTGGAGCTGGTGAAAAGCGGTGTTCGGGCTCCATCACCTCTGTGATCAAGATCTCAATATCCTCCTGACTGAACTTGAGACACTGGCTGGTCAGCCTGGCTTTTAGTGGGGTTGCTGGGGTTGTTGTTCTGTGCTGTGCTCAGTGCTGGCTGCTCCATTGCTGCTTTCAGGTAAGTGTAATTTTATTTTTGCAAGTAGCCAGTTCTTGTAAATATACTCAACAGTTTACAAAAAGCCTGATTGGGTGCCATATCAGAAAAGTGATATAGTCACCTTGATGATGTCTTTCATTTTTCCAATCAAGTCCTTGCCATCTGGGACTACTCTGGGTGATTCCGTAGTGACCGGGTAGCCGAGGACTGTAGATTTCTGCATGACCATTCATAGTTTCCAGAAATTAGCACTCCCCACACCTCACCATTGGTTAACATATTGAATCAGCCAGGCAGAACAATCCAACCTTGCAAGAAAACGATTAGGAAAATGTAATAAATGTTTTACTGAATTTACCACTAGGGGTGCTTCAGAATATAGGCTTAGCTGTAGAAGTGCTCTTCGACAGTTGTTTGAAGTTTCTTAAAGATTGTAAAATAGCAGCATATTTAGATCAGTCAAATGTTGAAACTTTCTGACATTTCCCTGTTTATAGATATTTTCATAGTTTTTCAATCTATCCTGGGAGGTGGGGGGAATAAAACATCACATTTGAAAAAAGAAATATGCAACGCAATTCTTTTGGTGACATTTAAGATAGTTTCTTACAGCTAATATGTCAAAAATACAACAATACACACATGTCATTGTAACGATCGAGAGCCATTTATGACTGCAGTGGCACTTACTGTCTGGCTGAAAAGAATAATAACAAGCAGAAATGCTCCTGGTGCGCACTCAAAGTGAAACCCATTTAAAAGGTATTTTTTAAGCTGTTGCTTCATTGTTATTGTAACAACCTTTCAATACTAAAACACGATAAATCTGTACACAATTACCCAATTCTAGGAAGAGGAAAAAGAAATATACAAAAATAAATCTTGTTGAAGTTCTTCAAAATCAGTATCGGCAAAACAATAGGTGTAAACAATCATTCAGCCAAGCACCACAAGTAAAGTTGATGCCTTGTGTGAACGAGAAAGAGCAGAGCAGCACCATAGCTACTAAAATGTGGTGTTGTTCTGATCTCTCCCTACGCGTGTGCACTTTTGGCTAGTTTGCTCCAATGCAGACTCTATTCTTCTATAGTGCAAGGGTGTTGGTGCTTGGGTAGCATAGCTTTTGTACAGCAAGGAATCCCTTCCAGGACAGAAGCAATCTGTTATAACTTACTTGTCTCTTCCCTACTGCTCAGCCAGAGTGAGTGCTGGTGTACTTGATGATGTTTGGAATGCTGCATGTGTGTGATGTCATGGGATGCTTGGGGTCTGGAGATGTGTGGAGTGGCAGTTGGTGGATGCAGGCTGAGCAGCAGGAAGGCTGCTCCTGGTCGGGCTTTTGTCGTCTTTACTTATTTACTTGAAACCTAACCTGGAACTAAGCTTAATTAAAACCAGCGTGTTATTTATATACCTGGCTCAAGGACTTCATTAATTACAACACTATCCTTTAGTGAGTTTAGCCTTTTATATGTGTGCTGTAGAATGCAGCACACATGCAAAGATGTAAACACGAGGAGAAATGAAAACATTTCTCTAGGAGGCACAAATACCTGTCTACAATTGTTTGTGGAAAGGGATTTGCGTCAAAAGCCATAGGTGGTTGCATGGGAACGTCATACACACCCATGAAACTCTCCCTTGATTAAAAGTAATGCAAGGGTGAGCATTGCGCAGCTTTGGGTTACTTTCCATTAAATTCTAACGCAATTCGTGATTTGTGTTCAATTGTAAATTCCACCACTACACTTTGTATCAGGTTTGCGTTAAAAAATAATACTACCTCGATCTAAAGTGTTTCTAAATCTGAGCTACTGTCTCCACATCTGTTTCCTTACATGTGAAGCTGCTGGCCAACAATCATCCCAGAATAGGTTGCTTGCACTGATAATTTGAATTTCTTGATATTTTCAATTGATTTCGATTCTTCAAACTTCATTACAACCGTAGGAAATACACTGTCTCCAGAAAACCTTTCATACCTTACTCCTAAACATTTTTTCTCCCATCATATCCTAATGCTACCAAATAGCTGTCTCCCAAACTCAACTTAGGCTTCCTAAAGTACCTAACATTTCCATGACCAATGATTTGTGTGATGTGCCCAAACGGGTTATATGTGTAACAGCCTCCGTTTCAAATGTATCTGGAAGAGACTCCTGCCATACTAGGCCTTGTTTAGTCCTTAAGCATCTTAGTAGGGTGAGTATTCACATTCTTTCGTTTCAAGTAGGAAAAGCAATTCTTTCCAATGTGTGTAGGAGGTCTCTGTTCCCAAAGAGTGTATCAAAAGGTGACAGAAAACTATTGACCCTTCTTCTCATCCCAGTCTTCTAAATTGGTGCTGGTCACAGGTGATATGTGCAGTGTCCATGCGCAATCTATCTTTGAAACCCATTCTGTAAGATAGAGCAGCTGGGACTCTTAGCCTAAGTTCTGAGGCCAGTGATATCTATTTCCTACTTCTTCAGAGCATTTACACTTTCGAGGACCTCTGCTCTGGGTCTTATGCTACTTGTAATAAAGCCAGTACAAACCTTCTGTATATGGTCAAAGACCATTTTGGTGATATACATGGGTAGCTTCCTGAAAAGGAAGAGAACATTAGGAAGTACTGACATCTAAACCATTGATTCCCATCCTTCCTAGGAAAGTGAAAGAGTATGCCATTGCTTCAGATAAAAAGAATCCTCTTTGATTAGCCCTGATTACATGGCTCCAGATAATCCCCAATAGAGTAAATCAGGTGTTCATCCACATAGTAAGTGAATATTCTGCTACCATTAAATGGTATATGTCTGTGTTGGTAGGTAAAAAGACTATGATTTTGTCACAATGAACTCGAACCCTGACACTGTTGTCAGTTGCTCTTACACAAAGTTAACAGTATGGATGACTATGGGCCTTTTAGGTACACAAATGTATTGTCTTCAAACATTGATGATATGAAGTTGTCCCTCAAATGTCTATTATCTATAATATGTTGTCATAACTAAACAGTGATTAAGGGCAAGCTTGTCTTGTGCCTCTCTATATCATACCTTTCAGATAGTTTTTCCATTCTACATGACATTAGTTTTGAGGGACGTTTAAGTTTCATGACCATCCTGATAAACTTGCTCCTAGACCTCTGTGTATTCATGGCATCCTCTAGGATCACTAGTTCTATCCTCTTAAAGGCCTTTTTAAGTATCACGGTACAGGATGCTAGGCTATTTTTCCCCTGTCAACTGTCTATTATACATGTATGTATGTATGTATGTATGTATATGGTATTTCTGAAGTGTGAACCTAGTCAAAAGTCAGCGCTGATCTGAACACAGTCAATGACGAGCATAAAGTTACTGAGTAGTAGGAGGGAAAATTGGGTTGTTGTCGGTTAATGGACACATAAGATGCCCATTCAGAATTGCAAATCAGCATCAATTTCTGAACCCATCTCGCAATTCAGAAAACCTTTCCTGAATTAATAAATAGGTTTTGTACATCTCCTCAAAAAAATGTAATGTTCGCAAACTCTAATATTTAGCAAATCAGAGAATTAGTGTCTGTCATTAGAACATCTGGCCCTTAGTGTGCATTTTTCAACACTCCTTTAATATGAAGATTGAATGAGCACAGTTAAATTTGTGAACCTCCAATTTTACTTTGAGGTACACACCATGCATGAATTGACTGATAGGCAGATATAATACTAATGTCCCAGTTTTGATTTTGAAACAGGTAATCATGGAGTGTAATTAATGATTCAAGATAATCAATAGCTGTAAATGCACTTTTTTACTATTTTTACTAGAGTTTGGCCCTGTTATGACACTTAAGTAAACTCCAGCTTCAATGTGTTTGCTCAGTCATTTTAACTAATCTGAGTATTCCTTAATATTGTTGCTTTACATGTGAGAGGGACATAAATGCTGTTTCTTAATGACACACAGTCAAGCAAGCCTGCGGATTGAATAACTCTATTTTGGCCTTCTAGAAGATGGATTGTGAGGACTATGGGCCCGATTCACAAAACTAACTTAAGCCAAAATCCTAAACTTACTACCATTTTGGTATTCACAGGAAGCACTTACTCATTTCGGTATTCACAGAAGTTAGGAGTCCTAACTTTAGGACTCCTAAATGCCTTCTGTGAATACCAAAATGGTAGCAAGTTTAGGATTTTGTCATAAGTTAGTTCTGTGAATCGGGCCCTATGTTCTGAGACTGTGTTTCTCATATTACTGTAACTGGGTCAAATACAGCCACACAATGAAGTAGGGATAAGGGAAACATGACTTTCACTGTTATTTTATGAGCCCTTTTGTTTTGCTTGGATATGTTCAGTTTTCTTTCTGAGCGCTGCCATTTCTGGATGTTATTGTTCGGTGAGTGAGATAGTGAACTCTAATGTGCAAGTTGCAGAACCTTGTGGTTGAGAGCTTTTACACTTTTCTAATAATTCTCTCAGTTGTGCTGACAGTAGGCAGGTAAGCAACCTATTTGTGCTTTGATACTCCATGATTAAGAATGGAGGCATCCGTACTGCAGTAAACATCACTGTACTACAATATGTTTAGGGATAGCAGTTTGTGTTTTTTGCAATATACTATCACGAACCCAAAATGTATATGAAATATTTATTTTATTTATTGTGATTTATTTATTAGGCAGGACTGTCACCTACCTAAAAGGAATCTTGGTGCTGACACCGGCAGGGCACGACTGACTTCATTGACTCAGTTTAAAAGAATATAGCCAGGCCTTTAATGTTTTATGGAACAGTAACAGCTCTTGGATGGTGCGCAGCCCAGGCAGCAATTTGTTCCATAGGAGTGCAGCACCTTTCAGTAAAAGATGTGTCTCTCATGCGGGAGCATTAAGCTTGCTAGCACAGAAATTGTTCCTTCAGATATATTAGACCAGTCTGGTGAATGGCTTGAAGCACTGTTAGACCTTGCATCTTTAGCGTGTTTTTCCTGTCTTTTTTTTCGCGTCTGACCTATTGTTTTAGGACACTGGGCACTTTACCACTGCTGAGAAGTCCTAAAGTGCAAGTGTTCCCTGTTGAAATTATGTTGGTGATTGGATTATCCATGATTGCATATCTGATTTACTGATGAGTCCCTAGTAAAATGCAAAGCATGTGCCCAGGCACTGTAACTCAAATGCTAATCATTGCCCTGCAACCATGTCTCAGACTGGCCACTGCTGTGTCTGTGTGTGCAGTTCCAACCTGCCATATCAACATTGCAAGTTCAACCACTTGCCAGGCTCAAACCTTCCTTTTTACTACATGTAAGCCTCCCCTAAGGTAGGCCCACTGTGCCCCATAGGCAGTGGGCAGTGTATTGACAAGGAAGGACATGTACTGGTGTGTCTTACCTGTCCTGAGAGTGAAAAACTGCTAATATTCCACTATTGCAAGGACAACCTCTCCCATTGGTTATCATTGGAGCTGCCTTGTACCCTCTTATGAGTGTAACTTTCAATTAGGAAGAGACAGAGAGTTGGAATCTTGGGTCCCTGAACTCACAATTTAAAAATACATCTTTTTGTGAAGTTGGTTTAAACTGCATGATTTAAAATGCCACTTTTAGAAAGTGGACATTTTCTTGATTTACCACTCCATGCTTCTGCCTACCTGTGGAATCCTTGTCTGAAGTAGGGTGACAGTTGGGCTGTTTGTGCATTCATTGTAGACAGTTACACAAAAAGAGCTGAGGTGCTCCCTGCATATCCTGATGGCCCATCACCAGGTTGATGGGTCTTCCTGTACTAGAGTCGTGGGAGGAGTTGTCACTAACACCTGGATAGGGCTGTGCTTGTCTTTGCACAAAGTTGTCTCCAACCCACTGTAGTGAGTCTCGAGCCAGGTCAGGGAAAGGCAGGGTCTTGTGCACTACAAAGACTTTACTTTGAAGTTTGCCTACTTCAGAGACCGAAGCTGGTATAAGTACTCGAGCTGTGACACCATAACTTCAGAACACTTCGGGGTTAGGAGAACATTCTTCCAGGAAGAAGAGCTGGATGTTGTGGGAGTGACTAACACTCTGCTTTTTGCTTTGTTAGGCTGGCCTTCTGCTTGCTGCTTCTGTCCTGGGAGTGAAAGGACTGGACTTTGCTTTTTACATCTTGCTTTTCAAGGGCATGTGCATGTGTGCCTCCTGTTATGAAGTCTCAGGCCCATCAAAGACTACACCTACAAGTGTGTGGGATCTTCTTCTGCGATTCATGACTTTCCGAGTGGTGCCAAATCCAGCTCCTGGGACCTTGGAATTAGACTCTGGTAACAGAAACAGATAATCCACACATTGACTCTCAGCACCTTAGGTGCAGCTGAAAGGCCACCACAACCCGAGTCCGTGTCCCTGGTGTCTGTGGCAGATGCTCTGACACGGGCCCTGCTGTGTGGCTGAAGAATTGGTGCACCACCTATTTTGTGGTGGAGAAATAACCACAGCACCTGCTCCGCATCACCACAGCAAGACGGCACACCTGGATTTTCAATGCATTCTTTCTGGGCACAGAGTACTTCATCAATGTAGCCCAGCAGTAAGGAACTGTGGCCGCGTGTCCAGAGATCAACACCGCACCTCCCTGACAGTAAGGATCCAATGCCTTACCTCTACTGACAGTAAAAGAAACATGCATCTCCTCCCCTGCACTGTTGTAAAGAACCAATGCATCACCTCTCCTCATTCACTTACTCATATACACACGCATCCATTCATTTACTCATACAGATACTAACACATGTACTCGCTCAGCTATTAAGTCACTGATACAAACACATACTCACCCATACAACCACTGTCACAAACACTCACTCTTCCATACAGTCGCTCACACACACATCCCTACTCCACTTATGCACCCACTTGCTCACCCATAGAACCACTCACACACCCAAATACTCACATATACAGCCTCTCACATACCCACTTACTAACCCATATACCACTGACTCACCCATGCAACAACACACAGTCACACATTCACCCATACAACCACTCACTCTCTCACATACCCGTGGAGCCACTCAGACACCTATTCACACATGGATACACACAGTCACACAGCCACTCACATAATATGTGTTACAAATTGTATTACTCTTTGGCAGTTCACAAACCATACTTATTTAAGTTTTGCAGTATTTTTGTATAGATCTTTAACACTCAGAAACCTTTAAAAAAGACTCACACTCACTGGATGATGTCATCAATGATGTTCTTTGAGATGTAATCCGTGATGTTATGAGTGATGTCCCTGACCATGTCATGAGTGATGTAATATGTAAAGTCATAAGCAGTGCATTGCGGGTCTGTAAGTTACGTTAAGCTCAGGTAACTATAGCTGCTGAATTTCACTGGCTTTGTAGGAGTGAAATGTGAGCCTAAACATACTGCCCTTGTAACCTTTGTTTTTTTCAGTGAATTTTTAATGCTTTTTAAATTTTATTTCCTAACTATATTATCCCTGTAGCATTTGTTTTTTCAGTGAATGTGTAAGGTTTTTTGATAACCAATTTTATTGAAAGTTTTGCTGGTAGAAACATTATTTTCCCCAAAAACACAGAAATCACATATAGGCAATGAATTTGCAGGAAGTAACATCAGTATAGCCAAACTGCATGGAATTACAATGACAGTCCATAATAGTTACACCATTTCCCCCATATTATGTTGTGCTTTTGAGGACAGCCACAAGTTACACATACTGGCTTTACCTGATGAGCACACCAGTCCACCCTCTTTTGCCAGCACCTGATGGTCTGTAGTTTTCGCTGCTTCCAGTCACGGGATATGTCCCTCTTGGATATAAAACAAGTCACTCCCAAAAATGCATGTTCTGGCTGTGGGCCCCCAAAGTCTTCCACCTGCCCCAACAGTAAATTACAAGGGGTGAGTTTCAATGTGCAGTCCAGGACAGAAAAAAGTTCCTGACCTATTCCTTCCCAATTGGGCCTCAGAGCTAGACAGTTCCATGCCATATGGAAAAAATCCGTTGCCGGAAGCCCACACAGCTAGAGTGTTGGGGGAGAAATGCTGCAAATGATGGTGGTGAGTGGGTGAGGAATGCGGTGTGTAGATAATTGAATTCAACCATAAACAGCTGCACTGAAATCTCTAACTCATAACGTACCAGGCAAGCCTATCTCCATTTACCTTCTGAAAGGTCTCCCACCCATGCCTCCCATCACTGTCTAGCATATTCTAGGCCATCATAGGTGTGAATGACCAGTGACCGATACATCTTTGAGAAGGCTCTCCTAGCCAGATCCCCAAAGAAAATGTTCACCTTAAGCTGACTGTAAACAGGTAGTGATGCGTTTGGGAGGGCACTGCCTGCATTGATGGTTTAGTTGGACATACCAAAAAAAAAACCATCTCCCAGGTAAGAGAACCCAATACTATGCCAGGGGGCCTAGCCCTCCAGAGCTGTGAGATGACACAGCCATGTTCCTTGCCACAAAGGAGTCAGTTCTCTGAACTGCCAGTCTAAGCTGAAGAGCTGAAGAGGTGTCCTCCAGCAGGTATGAGACACGTGTGTACAAGAGAACAGTGGGTTGGGCAGACGCGCCCCGTACAGGAGATCAAGCAAGCCACTCAAGCGCATTGAATAGATCTCTTGGCTCGTCCCACCCACCAGTAAACCATTCAATAATCAGTACCAAGTGGAGTGAGAGGTGATAGAGGTATATGTCTGATAGACTCAGAACGCCATCAAAGGGGGGATTGTGCGGTGTCTGAATAGCCATGCTGTGTCTGCCACCCGCGAACACAGAGCTGCTGATCTTGGCATTCAGAGTTAAAGCATTTGTGAGCGATGGGTTGGTGGCAGTGACCTAGGACATATAAATAGCCTGGCAAGCACACCATCTTAAAGAGGGCAGTACGCCCCATAGGATTCCACAGAAGAGTGGCCCAGCAGCCCAGGTTGTGCTCTAGTGTTCAAAATGTCACAGCCAGATTCGTCTTCAACCTCCCCTGCCTCAGTCACATCACCGAAAACCTTCAAAAACTCCACTGGCTTCCAGTTAACAAAACAATCACTTTCATGCTCTTCACAATGCCTACAAAGCCCTCCACGATGCCGGACCAGCATATCTGATCCACTGCCTCTCATTCCATGTACTCACCAGACACCTCTGCTCCGCACAACTGGCCCTGGCCATCATCCCAGGGATCCACAAGACCAGAACCAGAGGACGAACCTTCTCCTACTTAGTTGCCAAGACGTGGAACATCCTGCCTCTCAACCTCAGGAAATTCCTCTTGCTGACCCAGTTCTGGAAGGATTTGAAGACCTGAGACAGGAATAACGCACTCACCAGACACCTCCGCTCCAGCTAACTGGTCCTGGCCACCGTCCCACAGATCCACAAGGCCAGAATGGGAAGAAGATCCTTCTCCTATGTTGCCACCAAGACGTGGAACACCATGCCTCTCCACCTCAGGCAATCTCTGTTGTTGAATTAATTCCCTGATGGATCAGCAGCCCCCCTCGAGCACCTTGAGGCCCTCAAGGGTGAGTAGCTGCACTTTATAAATCACTGATTTATTTGCTTGAATGTGTATTTGGATCAGCCCCTGGAAATTAAGGGGCATATTACCAACGAGTAGCAATATTTATCGCTAACTAGGCTTTGAAACGATTTTTTAAGCGCTAAGCATCGCCGGACATTATCGCTGAGATAACTTGCTATTAGCAACATTTATCTCAGAAGTGATAAAAATCCTCACGCTAACTGCCAAATAAGAGATTATCGCTGGAAAACCAACGATAATCTCTCGAAGTTTGGCGTTAGCTTGATGATAGGGGCTCACAAACTTAGCCATGATATCCACCTTCCATAGGATATCATGGCTAAGTCAGGAAAATACCAGGTGTAAAAAAAGCAGCGCTAACCGGGGTTAGCACTGCTTTTTTTTTATCACTAACAGGGTTAGCGATATCCTTGATAATAGGAGAAATGTTGCTTAACAACATTTCTCCTATTATTTTTCTCTGGAACGCCCCCTTTGCATCTCATTAGAAATGCAAGGTGAAGCGTAGAGAAAAAGGGTGCTAACATGCAAATTTGCGTGTTAGCACCCTGTTGCTGATGGAGATAATTTTATCTGCTTTCTTGGCTTTTAAAGCCAAAAAAGCAGAGATAAATCCCTTGATAATATGCCCCTAAGTTTCCACGCCTGTCTGGGAAGGGGGACATATGAATCTCTAAATATTTAAAGGAGTTTTGCCAGATGGGATGTTGACGCACCAAACCAATCCTGAGCATCTTTTTGTTTTGTTTTATATAGAGCAAACTCGGAACGTATCAAGTATCAGAGCACTTTATATGAGCACCAGTTGCGTTTCAGAAGGACATATTTATTTTTGGTAGGCACAGGGAGATTAAGTGATCTGCCAGGAATAACAGGATGTTAAGCGCCCGTTGTCGAGATTCAAATCCGGATCCCCAGTTTTGAGGTCGACCGACCTAGCCGTTAGGCCACATCCTCCCCCCTCATCCCCACTAGACTCGACTTGCCCTCATTAATCTGGAGGCCAGAGGCCTTGTCATAAAACCAATGGATGGACAGGCATCAGGGCCCAGAGCACTGTGGATTTTGCAAAAACAAGAAAATATTTTCAGTGTACAATGTGATGTGGTCCCTGAAGCCACTCCCCTACTGCAAACCCCAGATGTGTGCATTGGGGAAGATAAGCTCTGACAGGGGTTCTATCACCAGGGTGAATAGCAGTGGAGAAAGTGTACAACCCTGTTGCGTGCCACGTTTAATGGGGAATAGGGAAGTATGGACCCCGTTCACCCGAAACAGAGTGGTTGGGGTGCTATAGAGAAGTTGTACCATAAGACAGAACACCTCCCATATCCATCCTTCTGGAGGACCTGTCCAGAAAATCTCATGATACTGTGTTGAGTGAGGCCTCAGTAAAGTCAATAAACTGGAGCGCCAAGGAGCTCTTGGTGTCTTGCGACTGAGAAAGCGTGGCATAGACCCTCCTGATACAGTGCTGCAACCATGTAAGTATCTAGATTGATCTGGATTAATCAAATTTACCATGCACCAGCTGCGTCTCTAAGACTATCGCATAGAGCTTAATATCAGTATTAATGAGAGAGTTTAGATGATAGGTTAAACAGTGATCAGAGGGAAGGACTCCTTAGGTAAGACAACAATGGTGGCTCAGTCTAAATCAGGTAGAAAGGATCAGTGCTGCGCCGCAGGTGTATAGAAGTTCAAAAGATGGGGACATAGAATGTCCCGAAGTGCTTATAGTATTCAACAGTGGGGCTGGAAATATTTCTGGATTGCAGCACTATCACTGCTGCCTACACCTCCTCAAGCTGCAGGTCCTTCTCCAGTTCCAGAGTCAAGGCACCTAGTATAGATGGCAGAGGTATGTCATTCATAAGTGGGTTTGCAACTTCAGCAGGTAGCGGTGAGTGTCTTAAATACAACACCCGGTAGAAATCCACATAGGCCTGGGCTATGGAGCATGATTCCTCCAGGAGGTGCCCTGATGAGCCCCGAGTCACTGGTAACACCCTGTCAGAGATGCCACAGGTCATTAGCCAGTAGAGTAGTTTGCCCGATTTCTAACAGCACACACACATATTCTGCATGGAGGCCATCCAGCCAGCAATGTTTGACCTCCTCATGAGAGACCTGTTGCAGTTCTGTGTCAGCTATGGCCAGGGAATTATGGATGTCATTGATTTCACTGCAATGCAAAGCAGCCTGCAGGTGTAGTATTGTACCTGCAAGTTTGGTCACCTGCAACAGGCACAGGGTCTCGGCCCAGCACACTTACCTCTTCAATCGGGGACCAGGTTGAAGTCGCCCTCGACCACTGTATCCCCTTGAGGAAGACTCAAAAGAAAGGAATAGGAGTAGGGAGACATATCACGATAAAAAATTGTTTTGCCTAGCCTCCATACAACCTTCAACACACACATAACACCCCTGTGAGTCTGGGTGCTGCCCAGTAACTGCCAGGGGAAAGGACTTGTGTATCAAGATGGTGACCCCTCTCGAGCCACAGACAAAGCCAGAATGGTAGATACCGTTGTATCCAAAGCAGCCTAAGAAGGTGCAGCACATACCCAATTAGAGAGTTTTGTGTAGGAGAACGACTGCCGGCTGGTGTACCTCATATACATCAGGACTGCTGAGAGTTTAATCTGGTCCAGTAGGCTGTTAACGTTCCAGGAGAGAACAATTACATGTGCGGAGGACAGTAGTTGGTTTCTTTCGGGGAACAGGCTCTAATGTGGTAACTGGGGGCACGCAATGTGAAGCCGCACATGTTCAAAAATGATCAAGATTATGTCTGCCAGTGACAACCTGCAAAGGAAATTAAAACACAAGAGAAACATTTTGAATCACCAACCCCCTAACTCCCTCATTCCACACTTCACTTCAGGAAGCATCTGTATCCCTTGACCAACTACCCCCAACAAACTAACTCAGAGGGAACATCTGGAGCCAAAACGTGCCCATAGAGAAGGATACAGTGCCTGACAACAGAGAAACACTTAGGTAAAAACAATAACAGTTATAAGACACACTCAGTTACATTCAGTCACCTCCTGAGATCAGGAAAAGGCGATTTGAAGGAATGCAGTGCCAACCAGTCAAGACGGTATGGAAGGCTGGTACCAGGCATCCAGGTAAATTTCTGTGGATTGGAATATCATTTCAAATAAGTAGCCATTAAGTACCCATTTGATATCTGTGAGGATGGGGGTGATGCAGTCTCCCCCAGGGCTGAGCTGGGACTCTCCTCAGCCATGTACCACTCCGTCTGGAACCTCTGAGAGTGGGAACGATTTCCCCTCTGTCAACGACAAGGCTGTGCGGGAGCATGTTCCACTGGGTCACCCGAGCACAGCCGCCCAGGAGAATGCCGCAGTAGCGGCTGCTGCTCCGTCGCCCATTCCCAAGCCTGGTCCAGAGTGTTTCTGGGGACCCATGTTTTAAACCTGTCTTCCAATGCCCAGGAAAGACCCTGCTGCCCCAGGGACTCCAGAAGGCCAACAAGTCTGAGGTTATTGCTCTGTGACCTATTTTTTGCATCTTCTGCACAGTCCATGAGCGGTGACAGAGAGGCGGATATTTTAGAAATCTGGGTCTTCAGAAATGTGATTTAATCTTCTGCGTTGGACACTCGAGTTTCAATCTCCGTCATTCTGTCCACCATGTTACGCAGTTCCTGGCGCAGTAGAAAAAGGTCTACATGAAGACCATCAAATTTACTTTCAACTGCCTCCTTCGAGCCTTGAATGGCCTTGATCATCATTCCCCGGTCAGCCGGCCCTTGCTGTATTGGGGCAGGCGCCTATGCCACCAGTTCAAATGCATCCTGCCTGAGGTCAGGTACTGGGAACATATACTGGTATGTCTTGGTTTGTACCTTTCCACAATGAGCAGTAGTGTCACACTTGAAGCCCAGAGCTCAGAGTCCGACACAGCGGATTCAGGTGGACCCGCCAAGGCACCGCACTCAAGGCCCCTGAGGCAGCCGGGTCTCAAAAGAGCCGGCATTGAAGCCCCAGAGCAGGCAGGTCCACTCCTTCTCTCAGCCACTCAGGAGTGCCTGTATGGACCTCACCACAGGTCTCTCCACAGCCTCTGAAGTCGCTCTAGATTAGGGGCAGCATATTGGACTAGTCACCAGTTTAGTGTTGTAGGCACTGGATATAAATAGTAAAATAATACGCAGGTTAACAAGAACTCTTGAAGCAGTAGTGAACGAAACTACTTTTGCCTTAGGAAACTTAACCGAAGAGCAGTCTGCCATGAGACTTGTTGTTCTTCAGAACCGCCTTGTTCTTGACGCCATCCTGGCCGATAGGGGCGGAGCTTGTAGAGTGATCGGCTCCAGTTGTTGTGTTTTCATTCCTAATAACGCACCATCAGTGTATGCTGCAATAACAAGACTCCATAAGATAGCCCGTGAATTGCATCAGGACCCATGCTCTTGGTCCGGCTGGCTCTGGAATGTAATAGCAGGATGGGGCTGGACCGTATTGTCATTCTTAGGACTAGTATTGTTTATAGTATTCAGTTGCTGTCTCTGTCTGCAATGTGGCCCAGCGATTTGCGGCTTGTGCGCCACTGCTTGTATTCCCCGTTCCCGTTCACGTTCCCGTGCTCGAATGAAAAAAGACGAGCAAATGATGTTATACGAACAGATAGATGGTCTCATGAAAATAGATATATCCTAAAGGGCGCAGTAGGGGCCAAGGAGGGAATGAGGAAACAGAAATTTTTAGGTAGTCAGTGTGTCCCCCCCTCGCACCCTATCCATGTACCTATGTCCCATGTATGTCCATGATTTTGTTTTAATTCCTTTCCCTTGCCTGTTTTAATAATGCCCCTGCGTTTCCGTCAAATGTTAGCATGTCAGTTATTAGGCCCTTCATGGTTTTAATGTCAATTCCGCATCCAGGCCTACGTTTCCAATGCATTTACATGGTGCACTTTTAAATATCGCAAAGCACACGTTTTTGTGGCTCAGTCGAGCCAGACCCTGAATTCGGGCTCCGAGCCTCTTCTGTCTCAGAAAGCTGCAGTTTAGGTATGCATCCCTGACCTCTACCTTACTCCCTGCCCAGCCGAGCGGTGCCCGGCTTGGTCTGCCTGCCTGCCAAGACGGTATTTTGCCTACAGTTATCTGCTCAGCCTTCGCAAAAACACATTCCAGTCTAGTGAAATAGGTAAACATATTCCCGCCAGCAGATCAAAGGGCCCCGGGCTTCCTGTCTTCTTGCAAGTAATTTACTGCACCCGTTGCCATAGTAGGCCCATGGCCGCGCGCATTGCACGAAAGAAATATATGCACACACTAGCATTTAGTGATGAACGGCCTCTGCCCGAGAGACCTTTTACTTCAGACAACACATCCTCCAAACACAAGATATTAGATATGCCAAGGTGCAGGTCATTCTGACATCCCAGACACCAGACTCCTCTACTAGTGCTAAAGTCAAGTCCCCCAGCTCTTCTCAGTTACACGTCAATCTCACGTCATGTTCAGTTGCGCGCGCATGTATGGTAAAGGTTTCTGCTGACCCTGCAGATTTTTCTCTATGCATCCACCCACCTATGACACTTCTGTGACGCATCCAGTACACACCTCCGTGTACGCCCCTTTACACGCCTTCTTTTACGCCCATGTGTTCTTATCTCTCTCTTTTCACTTGTTACGCCTACTGTATTCATTGCAATTGTACAGTTTTACTATATATAATGTGTGATGTTAATAAAGCATTAGATATTCCTTCCTGAACCTTAGTGGTGATGGAACCCGATTCTCAATGACTCGAGTCATCTTAATTAAAGCCCGTATGACTCAGATACCACGGACTCTGCCTCTCATTTTTTATGAGCTATCCTTCTTGTCATTCAATGTATAGAATAATAGTCCCGGTAATTTTATTTACCACATAATCTGGCGCCCGAACAGGGACTAGTCCCCTTCCCCACGTGCCGGCGATGTAATGCATGCCCCTGACCCCTTCTACAGCCGTGACGGACCCCCTTCTGTGCACATTCGCGGGTTTTCCTGCTAACTCCCTCAGGCCCACGGAGGAGACGGAGACTGCGACCAGGCATCCACACGAGGCGGTGAGGAATGCGGACTGTCCCGACCAGAGCCCAAGCCGAGAGAGCAAGGTCCGAGGTATCCGGAGGCCCACCTGTTCCGAAGCGCATGCGTAGCAGTCAGAAGCCGTAGCAGTCCAGTCCAGTCCAGTGTGGAGTTTCCGAGGCCTTCAGTTTTGCTGCCCGGTGAGTACCGTTGTTGGGAACGCATATAGACGGGTTCATTTATTCGAGCCCGGTCAAGACGGGTCTGGGTACACAGATCCGGTATAGACGTGTCCACTTAGGCGGATACGGTATGACGTGTCTCTTTATGGGACCGGTATGACTGTACTGTTCTAGCTGTCCATCCAGTATTCTAGTATTGTTTTCCGAGATTCTCAGAATTGTGTTATTCTATGTACCAGGTAATCTCTGTTCGCAATGTTTTAATGTCGTGGTATGAATGATTGTTTTCAGTTTATTATTGTGTTTAATGTGTTTTTGTTCAAGTCAGTTCAAATATGCCGCTGTTTTCGAAATTACGTCAGATAGGAACCAGGAAAGGGATACTCGAAGAGGCAGTTCCCGTCCCGCCTAGGGATACTCCCGGACATTTTATGTACCATAAACATGGCTTAGATGCCATACTGTACTTAGATTTATGGGTAGACTACACTAAGGATCTGGAAGAGAAATATAGATGGCCTGTCTCAGGGACATGGGATGCTGATTGCATCATGAGAGTAGAAGAAGCACTGTGGAAAAAGAAAGCCAGACAACCCCAGAAAGATGCCATAGAATTGTGGCGCAAAGAAGCGCATAGAAGAACAGAGAAAGAAATTAGGAAAGCAGAGAATAGTAGAGAATCATCAGAAAGGGCCCAAGAAAAAGAATTACTAGAAGAAGGTGAACGAGTCAGAGCAGAACAATTAGACAGACAAAGAAATGCCCTTATTAAAGGCATGTACCCCCTTCTCGCCGAGGGCCTACCTAAGGCGACCCCGGAAGTACCCAGTAACTTGCCGCAACCACTGATCCCGACTAAACTCCGTCATAAACAAACCGCAGCGGACATTTTCCTTTCTTCCTATTTAGATGACGCTGCTCCAGAGTATGTAAAGGTACGTGTACCACCTACTAATCCTCCTCCCCACCCTGTTAACACGACTTCCCCCACTGTTCCTCCTGTTAGCAACCCCCCTCCCAATCCTTTTCTCCCACCACCTGTAGTCCAAAATCAACCTGCCATACCAGTGACAACATTACCAGTAGCTACACTACCAGCGACAGCACAGCCAGTAAAGGTCGATGCAGGCCTAGGCGATCCCAGTATGGGAGCAGCGGGAGGAGGCCCATCCACCCCGCCTCAGTTAAAACGAACATCACTACGAGAACTAGCATTACAGCGCACGCCAAAAGCAGCTACTCACGCAACCCTTAGACAGTACCTTACTGATTGTATATATGATCCAGTACCAGGTGAAGGTCAAATGCTTATATATTCATTACGTGTACGACGCATTACAAACTATTTGAGTATTCTACCAGACATGAAGGAACATTTAGACAACATATATCACTTTATTAGAACGGGGAGAGACCAGAAAGTATTCACGAGGCCATGGCACATAGGAAAGCGGAGATTCAACGTATGATCTTACAGTTTTTGATAAATTGTTTGATAAGGGAACAAGACCAGCCAAGTAAAGATAAAAATGAGATGAAAGTCCTGACAAACTGGAGTGACAACATAGCTGATGGTAAACATGATAAACAGAGTTGTATAGAAGCCATGTACAGAAAGATTCGTAAAGAAATCCTTGAGATACACGAGAGGGAACGGGCAGAGAGAGAAGCCGAGAAAGAAGATGACGAAGTCTCAGAGGACGAGGACTTAGCAATTGAGAACCCGAGTAAAATACAGTACGTAGGAAGGGCGAGACCCATACGACTCGAATACAAGAAGCGTTCTCTTTCTCCCATACCAGAACAGTATTCCCTCGAACATATATTTCAAGCTACTGACCAAGCATTAAAAAGACGAATAGGGAGTAGCGACCTTAGTACCATGCATGAACAGGAACTAGCCCGGTCAGCAGTACAATGGGCTGGCAATACTAACGTATATAAGGATGACGTAGTAGCGCAAACATTTTTGAGTCTTCCTCCGGAAGAACAGCGATTAGCTGGTATGTACATGATTCAACATCTCATTACATTGTACGAGAGTCAGCATTCTGATCCAGGTCCCCTATATAAATTATTGGACGATTTACTCCTAGCAAGATGGAGAGGTCTAGGTACTGAATTAATTAATGTCATTCTAGAACAACGACATAAATACAGGACTTTCCTGACTCCACATTTTGTTCCTGTTTCACACCAAGAAAGGAAGACCTTTTACATAGACAGACAGAATCCTTTACGTGAGGTTCATCCCGTCAGAATTAATGGGGGTGCGCTTCAACGAGTATTCGTATACACACCCTTGACGAAAATGGAATTATTGGAAATGAAAAAATTACTGCCCTGTCATGATAAAGATCCAGCAGGCTTCCACCGTGAATTAAAGGACATGCTCCGCATGGGAGAGTATACATATGCTGATACAATTAAAATGTTAAAAGTCCTGTTACTTGCAGGCATTTACGAAAAACTTAAAGAAAAAGAATGGGAGGTGGGAGAGAAAAAGATTAACTGGACAGAATTAGAAAACGAAGATAATACACGAGTCCCTGGTAATGGTCTCGGGGATAAAGCTAAAGAATTACCAGAGCTATTGATACAGGTTTTGCCGAGATTATTAGTTACCAAAAAGGAAGATTGGGATGCCATGTCAGCCTGCAAACAGAAACAAGATGAAGACACTAGTGATTTCTATTCTAGATTTGAGAAATGTTTTATTATTAATAGCGGCCTAAAGACAAGTAGTGAATCGTATCCACATCTGTGTGTGACCAAATTAGTAGAGAATTCCTTACCCCAGGTTAAAAATAGAGTACTGAAGGTTGAGAGTACCTGGCAAGCTAATACCCCTTCCCAAATGTTACAAATGTTACAGTATCATCAGAACCGAATTAGAGAGGAGCAGGAACACGAAAAAAGACGCATGAAAGACACGAAAATGAAAGTATTAGTTGCCCAAACTGTTCCGGCTGATGATGGTCAGAGAAAAGGCGCGCCACCTGTAAAAGGGACGTGCAACTATTGTAAACAGCCAGGTCACTATATAAATGAATGTGCCATCCTGAAACACAATATAGCTACAGGCAAGACGAAAGAAAGACCGCGTCCTCCTAGACAGGAACACATTCCGCAGAACACGCAACCTCCTCAGAACGCTCAACAGACAGTAGCCGTACCCCAGCCCATAGCTGCCACACAACATGTTACACAGCAAATGTACCAGTATGCACAGTCAGATTACCCAGAGTATCAACAGTATTCATGAAACAGCCTAGAGAGGGAGGTTGGCTTGCCCCTTATCGAGGTTCCTGTAGATCAAGAGGGTCCCTATGTACATAGTCAGGTATTAGGGAAAGACAGAAAATTTTTGATTGACACAGGGGCGAGCAGGACTACCATCAGTCATGACGAGGTTCCAGGGGCACCCCTCTCAGGCTCACAAAATATTTCCCTGGGATTTTCAGGAAAGCCTATTGTTAACAAAGTGTCAAAGCCAGTTTCCCTAGAAGTTGGTCCATTGTCCCACACTACAGACTTGTTACTTACGAAATCATGTCCAGAAAACTTGCTTGGTATAAAAACGTTGAAAGAACTAGGAGCAGTGATTTGTTGTTCTCCGGAAGGAGTGAAATTGTTTTTACGTGATTTTAAAGGACATTATGTGTTGAGAGATTTTGATCCCAGATTACAGAATGTACCACAGCATTTATGGGCGCAAGGTCCGACTGATGTAGGTTGCATGCACATTACACCATACCGTGTCACTCTCAAACAAGGAGTTGTACTGCCCCGAATCCGACAATACAAGTTACCACCTGAGGCTGTAGTGGCCTTACTGAAAATTATTGACGAACTAATTGCACAAGGAGTGGTTGTAGAAACTGACTCCAATGTATGTAATTCTCCTATCATCCCGATTCTTAAACGAACTGACCCTAATGCACCACCGTTCTACAGACTGGTGATTGACCTTCGAGAATTAAACAAATGTATAATACCCCAGTACCCAGTGGTCCCAGACATTTCCTCCCTATTGACTGCCATTGATTCCGAAGCTGCGTTCTTCACTGTAATTGATCTCAAGAACGCCTTCTTTAGTGTCCCCATCCACCCGGAAAGCCAGTATCTCTTCGGATTCTGTTTAAATGGCCGAAGCTTCAAATTTGCAAGGGCTCCTCAAGGGTTCACAGAAAGCCCCAGTATTTACAGTCAAGCTCTGAAACGACAACTAGACAGTATTCACATGCCTACTGACACTGCCCTGCTCCAGTACGTAGATGATCTATTGATCACAGCACGAACAGAACGAGACTGCGAACGCGCATCACTGACAGTCTTGTATTTCCTGGCCGAAAAGGGGCATAAAGTGTCCCCTTCGAAGCTACAATTCTGTGCCCAGCAAGTGGTATACCTTGGACACTTGCTGTCCAAGAGGGGTAGACAGTTGACACCTGATCACATTCAGTTAATTGCACATCTTCCACAGCCCAAGACACAAAAGGGAGTACGGGCCTTCATTGGCCTCACTTCTTACTGCAGACAATGGATTCCTCAGTATGCATATCTAGCCAAACCACTCATACAGTTGACAACACAGGAGGCAGCGACTTCGACTGTCCTCCCTTGGACTCAGGAACATACACTTGCTTTTGATGAATTGAAGAAAGCCCTATGTCAAGCACCTGTTTTAGCGACACCATGTTACAGCAAACCTTTTACACTTTTTGTCACTGAATGCGATGGCACAGCATTATCTGTTCTCACACAAGATCAAGCAGGAAAACACAAGCCTTGTGCTTATTTTTCTAGTACATTGGATCCAGTAGCCCAGGCTTTGCCTGCGTGCCTAAAGTCAGTTGCAGCAACAGCTCTAGCAATCAGACAAAGCGACTCCATAGTGTTAGGACATCCCCTGACAGTACAGGTTCCACACTCCGTGGAAGTTCTCTTAAACAGGACACAGACACAACACCTGACCATAGCACGACTGACAGGATATGAACTGACACTGTTCCAGCCACACATAGAGATCAGACGTTGTAACATATTAAACCCTGCTACACTGTTACCCTCGATTACAGCAGACCCTACGCCACATGACTGTGTGGAAGTCATTAACACAGTGACGAAGCCAAGACAAGACTTGACAGACATTGCATTACCCGACCCAGACCTGACACTTT
Organism: Lissotriton vulgaris; assembly: GCF_964263255.1. Taxonomy (NCBI): domain Eukaryota; kingdom Metazoa; phylum Chordata; class Amphibia; order Caudata; family Salamandridae; genus Lissotriton; species Lissotriton vulgaris. The sequence continues at coordinate 929,513,672 of NC_141696.1, read as the reverse complement.
ATGTGGATGGTTCATGTATGAGAACAAACACAGGAGAGTTAGTGGCCGCATATGCAGTGACCACTGATATTGAAGTCATAGAAACACATCGTATTGACACCTTGTCTGCCCAAGCAGCAGAACTCATTGCTCTGACCCAAGACTGCATACGAGCCAAGAACCTGAAAGTAAACATATACACAGATTCACAGTACACATTCGGAGTCGTTCACGACTTCGGTGTCCTCTGGCAAGAGAGAGGTTTTTTGACTTCTCATGGAGCCAAGATACAGCATGGTCCCCTCATTCAAGCTCTGGTAGATGTAATACACTTGCCTACAGCCATAGCCATCATGAAGTGCAAAGCACATACGAAAGTTACTGACACTATTTCCCAGGGTAACGACCTGGCAGATCGAACAGCCAAGCTTACAGCTCAGACTCATACAGACATTCCAGTTGACACAACAAAGACCGAAGCACCATCACTGACGAATTGCATGACAGTCAGGGATCCCACACAAGATGTACTTGACATACAGACACATGCCACTCCAGACGAAATCAAGAAATGGACTGAACAAGGAGGGGTCCAGACAGATCAGGGATGGCTGACAAAGGGAAAAGCCACATGGTTTCTCCCCGACCCTATGGTTCAAGTTATTATTAATACAGCACATAGTCCAGCACACTTAGGAGAAAAAACTATGTTAGACAGCATACAGAACATTTGGTCCAACAAACATTTACGTGCAGCAGCAAAACAGAAAGTACGTACCTGTATGATCTGTTGTCAGTTCAATCCAGGCAAAGGCATTCCCGTGGAACAAGGTGGATTTCATCCTCCTGACCACCCTTTTGAAGTCCTCCAGATGGATTATATCCAGATGGACCGATGTCGAGGATTCAAGTATGTCCTCGTAGTTGTATGTGCCCTATCCAGATGGACAGAAGCATACCCATTCCCAGATTACACTGCTGTGACCACTGCCAAACAGTTGGTCCGTGAATTCTTCCCGCGATACGGCTTGCCCCGTGTCGTGTACTCAGATAATGGACAGCCATTCTCCTCTGAATTAATGAAACAAGTATCTCTTCTGTTAGGGTACCAGTGGAAGTTCCATTGCGTACGACATCCAGAGGCAGCAGGCCTTGTCGAAAGACACAATCAGACTCTGAAAACACGACTAGCAAAGATCTGTGCAGAAAAAGGCGTAGATTGGATGGTAGCCTTGCTGGTTGCCCTCTTTTACATGCGTATGGTAGCTCATTCCAGAACCGGACTATCTCCTTATGAGGTTGTCTTCGGTAGACCTCCAAATATTTGGGGTACATCTATGCCTAGGAAAATTACCGACGTTGACAGTAATATGCTGACAGATTACCTGGCTTCCTTGATGTCTGCACTACTCTCTTGTCTTTCGCAGGTTGCCGGCCCCTTTCCAGACAACACCCAGGTTAAGGATCACACCATTGTCCCGGGCGACGTCGTACTTGTGAGAAATTTCGACCGGTCAAGTCCCTTGGAGCCGCGTTGGAAGTCACCAAAACTTGTGCTGCTAACAACGAGGACAGCTATAAAAGTGGAAGGTCGTAAGGGCTGGATCCATGCCCATCATGTAAAAAGATTTCATGGACTTAGCTCAGATTCCAAAGACTGTTTCGCGAAGGTTTCTGAGAACATTTCTGATAATGACACTAAACTCCCTTTGTTAGAAAAAACTCCGCAGCAGGAGTACAGATCCAAGCTACGGTCTAGTAAGTCAGGCAGCGTTTAATTGTTTAAGTCCCCCTCGGGTGAAGCGGTTAGACAGGTTCCTGATATGTATGAGACTGTAGACCCAAATAGTGAGAGAGGTAGACAGGAAATAATGAAAATGAAATATTGTAAAAATCTACGTAGTAGATGCATCGTTACCTTGCTTATTATGTTTTTTCTAAGTATCACGATTATATGTATAAGCTTGACCCTACATGATTTCTTTCCTCCTCTTGGTTCACATGTACATTCTTCTTTCAATGATACTGAAGAGCACACATTCAGTGACCTGCCACCTCACAAACTATCCTATCGACTAGCACTGCGCAACAACACTTTTATCCGTATGTTACACCATTCTCACCAGACCAGCAATGTCACGAATTGCTGGGTATGTGGCCGACTCCCACCTTATCAGAAAATGAAGGGAGCTCTGCCCCTCTTTCCTTATCCGTTTTCGCACAATGGTTCGTGCGGAGCATGGTTTGCTTTAATGTCCTCACTAGGGAGTAAGTCCACAGTTTCCCAGAGCAATTGGATATGGGGAGACCTGAATACAGTTATGAATAAAGCCTGTTTCCCATACAAAGACGGTCTTCCCCAAAGGACAGGGACCGATCTAGAAAATGAAGTGTATGATTTAGGTAATTTTTCCCTTAACCTCATGATTCTGAACGTCCAGTCCGAGGCTAATTCGGACTTACCGTTTTTAACAGTTTTACCCGTGAAAGGTGAATTATGCGTTAGGAATGGTTCAGTACACCTAGGACACAGTGATTGTAATACTGTGGTCGAATTCAGTGATAAAGGAAAGTCTACTTTCAAAGCTTCCCGCCATTCTTATTTTATTTGTGGTCAGACAGCTTATGTACGTCTGCCCTTAGATTGGGGTGGAACATGTTATATTGCATTTCTACTGCCACCAGTTTTTCTAGCCCCATCCAATTATCACCGAGATACCCGTCTTGTGCATGTTAGACATAAGAGAGATCTTCCTCCTGTTATCGATTACTCCGAGTCAGCGTGGGACCAGTATAAAGATTACATTAAAGGATACTTCTGGTTCATAGGTCCCGTCCAAAATAGTAAAATAATACGCAGGTTAACAAGAACTCTTCAAGCAGTAGTGAACGAAACTACTTTTGCCTTAGGAAACTTAACCGAAGAGCAGTCTGCTATGAGACTTGTTGTTCTTCAGAACCGCCTTGTTCTTGACGTCATCCTGGCCGATAGGGGCAGAGCTTGTAGAGTGATCGGCTCCAGTTGTTGTGTTTTCATTCCTAATAACGCACCATCAGTGTATGCTGCAATAACAAGACTCCATAAGATAGCCCTTGAATTGCATCAGGACCCATAGTCTTGGTCCGGCTGGCTCTGGAGTGTAATAGCAGGATGGGGCTGGACCGTATTGTCATTCTTAGGACTAGTATTGCTTATAGTATTCAGTTGCTGTCTCTGTCTGCAATGTGGGCCAGCGATTTGCGGCTTGTGCGCCACTGCTTGTATTCCCCGTTCCCGTTCACGTTCCCGTGCTCGAATGAAAAAAGATGAGCAAATGATGTTATACGAACAGATAGATGGTCTCATGAAAATAGATATATCCTAAAGGGCACAGTAGGGGCCAAGGAGGGAATGAGGAAACAGAAATTTTTAGGTAGTCAGTGTGTCCCCCCCTCGCACCCTATCCATGTACCTATGTCCCATGTATGTCCATGATTTTGTTTTAATTCCTTTCCCTTGCCTGTTTTAATAATGCCCCTGCATTTCCGTCAAATGTTAGCATGTCAGTTATTAGGCCCTTCATGGTTTTCATGTCAATTCCGCATCCAGGCCTACGTTTCCAATGCATTTACATGGTGCACTTTTAAATATCGCGAAGCACACGTTTTTGTGGCTCATTCGAGCCAGACCCTGAATTCGGGCTCCGAGCCTCTTCTGTCTCAGAAAGCTGCAGTTTAGGTATGCATCCCTGACCTCTACCTTACTCCCTGCCCAGCCGAGCGGTGCCCGGCCTGGTCTGCCTGCCTGCCAAGACGGTATTTTGCCTACAGTTATCTGCTCAGCCTCCGCAAAAACACATTCCAGTCTAGTGAAATAGGTAAACATATTCCCGCCTGCAGAGCAAAGGGCCCCGGCCTTCCTGTCTTCTTGCAAGTAATTTACTGCACCCGTTGCCATAGTAGGCCCATGGCCCCGCGCATTGCACGAAAGAAATATATGCACACACTAGCATTTAGTGATGAACGGCCTCTGCCCGAGAGACCTTTTACTTCAGACAACACATCCTCCAAACACAAGATATTAGATATGCCAAGGTGCAGGTCATTCTGACATCCCAGACACCAGACTCCTCTACTAGTGCTAAAGTCAAGTCCCCCAGCTCTTCGCAGTTACACGTCAATCTCACGTCATGTTCAGTTGCGCGCGCATGTATGGTAAAGGTTTCTGCTGACCCTGCAGATTTTTCTCTATGCATCCACCCACCTATGACACTTCTGTGACGCATCCAGTACACACCTCCGTGCACGCCCCTTTACACGCCTTCTTTTACGCCCATGTGTTCTTATCTCTCTCTTTTCACTTTTTACGCCTACTGTATTCATTGCAATTGTACAGTTTTACTATATATAATGTGTGATGTTAATAAAGCATTAGATATCCCTTCCTGAACCTTAGTGGTGATGGAACCCGATTCTCAATGACTCGAGTCATCTTAATTAAAGCCTGTATGACTCAGATACCACGGACTCTGCCTCTCGTAGCTTGTCTCCTTTCTGGTGAAGAATTGGCTTGGTAGTTTAGTCTGCTCTGTTCCCATGATGCACTGGGCCAGGGACAGACTGATTTGCATATAGCCAGGTTCTGAGCTGGGATGGGGCAGGGAGATAAATAACGGTGATGGATCAAGCCCTGATCTTTGGACTGGGTAAGAGTGGTCTGTTTAACTCAGACACTCTGTTCATCACCACCCCCTTTTTGTAAATCGTTTTTGGCCACTATAGGTGTGGCAGGGTATACTCAGACATGAGTCCCTTTCTCACTGCTCCATCAGGATTCAAGCAAGCCGGGCCGAAGAAGGCTGAAATGCCAGAAACCGGTCCCCGGTAGCTTGTCTCCTTTCTGGTGAAGAATTGGCTTGGTAGTTTAGTCTGCCCTGTTCCCATGATGCACTGGGCCAGGGACAGACTGATTTGCATATAGCCAGGTTCTGAGCTGGGATGGGGCAGTGAGATAAATAACGGTGATGGATCAAGCCCTGATCTTTGGACTGGGTAAGAGTGGTCTGTTTAACTCAGACACTCTGTTCATCACCACCCCCTTTTTGTAAATCGTTTTTGGCCACTATAGGTGTGGCAGGGTATACTCAGACATGAGTCCCTTTCTCACTGCTCCATCAGGATTCAAGCAAGCCGGGCCGAAGAAGGCTGAAATGCCAGAAACCGGTCCCCGGTAGCTTGTCTCCTTTCTGGTGAAGAATTGGCTTGGTAGTTTAGTCTGCCCTGTTCCCATGATGCACTGGGCCAGGGACAGACTGATTTGCATATAGCCAGGTTCTGAGCTGGGATGGGGCAGTGAGATAAATAACGGTGATGGATCAAGCCCTGATCTTTGGACTGGGTAAGAGTGGTCTGTTTAACTCAGACACTCTGTTCATCACCACCCCCTTTTTGTAAATCGTTTTTGGCCACTATAGGTGTGGCAGGGTATACTCAGACATGAGTCCCTTTCTCACTGCTCCATCAGGATTCAAGCAAGCCGGGCCGAAGAAGGCTGAAATGCCAGAAACCGGTCCCCGGTAGCTTGTCTCCTTTCTGGTGAAGAATTGGCTTGGTAGTTTAGTCTGCCCTGTTCCCATGATGCACTGGGCCAGGGACAGACTGATTTGCATATAGCCAGGTTCTGAGCTGGGATGGGGCAGTGAGATAAATAACGGTGATGGATCAAGCCCTGATCTTTGGACTGGGTAAGAGTGGTCTGTTTAACTCAGACACTCTGTTCATCACCACCCCCTTTTTGTAAATCGTTTTTGGCCACTATAGGTGTGGCAGGGTATACTCAGACATGAGTCCCTTTCTCACTGCTCCATCAGGATTCAAGCAAGCCGGGCCGAAGAAGGCTGAAATGCCAGAAACCGGTCCCCGGTAGCTTGTCTCCTTTCTGGTGAAGAATTGGCTTGGTAGTTTAGTCTGCCCTGTTCCCATGATGCACTGGGCCAGGGACAGACTGATTTGCATATAGCCAGGTTCTGAGCTGGGATGGGGCAGTGAGATAAATAACGGTGATGGATCAAGCCCTGATCTTTGGACTGGGTAAGAGTGGTCTGTTTAACTCAGACACTCTGTTCATCACCACCTCCTTTTTGTAAATCGTTTTTTGCCACTATAGGTGTGGCAGGGTATACTCAGACATGAGTCCCTTTCTCACTGCTCCATCAGGATTCAAGCAAGCCGGGCCGAAGAAGGCTGAAATGCCAGAAACCGGTCCCCGGTAGCTTGTCTCCTTTCTGGTGAAGAATTGGCTTGGTAGTTTAGTCTGCCCTGTTCCCATGATGCACTGGGCCAGGGACAGACTGATTTGCATATAGCCAGGTTCTGAGCTGGGATGGGGCAGTGAGATAAATAACGGTGATGGATCAAGCCCTGATCTTTGGACTGGGTAAGAGTGGTCTGTTTAACTCAGACACTCTGTTCATCACCACCCCCGTTTTGTAAATCGTTTTTGGCCACTATAGGTGTGGCAGGGTATACTCAGACATGAGTCCCTTTCTCACTGCTCCATCAGGATTCAAGCAAGCCGGGCCGAAGAAGGCTGAAATGCCAGAAACCGGTCCCCGGTAGCTTGTCTCCTTTCTGGTGAAGAATTGGCTTGGTAGTTTAGTCTGCCCTGTTCCCATGATGCACTGGGCCAGGGACAGACTGATTTGCATATAGCCAGGTTCTGAGCTGGGATGGGGCAGTGAGATAAATAACGGTGATGGATCAAGCCCTGATCTTTGGACTGGGTAAGAGTGGTCTGTTTAACTCAGACACTCTGTTCATCACCACCCCCTTTTTGTAAATCGTTTTTGGCCACTATAGGTGTGGCAGGGTATACTCAGACATGAGTCCCTTTCTCACTGCTCCATCAGGATTCAAGCAAGCCGGGCCGAAGAAGGCTGAAATGCCAGAAACCGGTCCCCGGTAGCTTGTCTCCTTTCTGGTGAAGAATTGGCTTGGTAGTTTAGTCTGCCCTGTTCCCATGATGCACTGGGCCAGGGACAGACTGATTTGCATATAGCCAGGTTCTGAGCTGGGATGGGGCAGTGAGATAAATAACGGTGATGGATCAAGCCCTGATCTTTGGACTGGGTAAGAGTGGTCTGTTTAACTCAGACACTCTGTTCATCACTACCCCCTTTTTGTAAATCGTTTTTGGCCACTATAGGTGTGGCAGGGTATACTCAGACATGAGTCCCTTTCTCACTGCTCCATCAGGATTCAAGCAAGCCGGGCCGAAGAAGGCTGAAATGCCAGAAACCGGTCCCCGGTAGCTTGTCTCCTTTCTGGTGAAGAATTGGCTTGGTAGTTTAGTCTGCCCTGTTCCCATGATGCACTGGGCCAGGGACAGACTGATTTGCATATAGCCAGGTTCTGAGCTGGGATGGGGCAGTGAGATAAATAACGGTGATGGATCAAGCCCTGATCTTTGGACTGGGTAAGAGTGGTCTGTTTAACTCAGACACTCTGTTCATCACCACCCCCTTTTTGTAAATCGTTTTTGGCCACTATAGGTGTGGCAGGGTATACTCAGACATGAGTCCCTTTCTCACTGCTCCATCAGGATTCAAGCAAGCCGGGCCGAAGAAGGCTGAAATGCCAGAAACCGGTCCCCGGTAGCTTGTCTCCTTTCTGGTGAAGAATTGGCTTGGTAGTTTAGTCTGCCCTGTTCCCATGATGCACTGGGCCAGGGACAGACTGATTTGCATATAGCCAGGTTCTGAGCTGGGATGGGGCAGTGAGATAAATAACGGTGATGGATCAAGCCCTGATCTTTGGACTGGGTAAGAGTGGTCTGTTTAACTCAGACACTCTGTTCATCACCACCCCCGTTTTGTAAATCGTTTTTGGCCACTATAGGTGTGGCAGGGTATACTCAGACATGAGTCCCTTTCTCACTGCTCCATCAGGATTCAAGCAAGCCGGGCCGAAGAAGGCTGAAATGCCAGAAACCGGTCCCCGGTAGCTTGTCTCCTTTCTGGTGAAGAATTGGCTTGGTAGTTTAGTCTGCCCTGTTCCCATGATGCACTGGGCCAGGGACAGACTGATTTGCATATAGCCAGGTTCTGAGCTGGGATGGGGCAGTGAGATAAATAACGGTGATGGATCAAGCCCTGATCTTTGGACTGGGTAAGAGTGGTCTGTTTAACTCAGACACTCTGTTCATCACCACCCCTTTTTGTAAATCGTTTTTGGCCACTATAGGTGTGGCAGGGTATACTCAGACATGAGTCCCTTTCTCACTGCTCCATCAGGATTCAAGCAAGCCGGGCCGAAGAAGGCTGAAATGCCAGAAACCGGTCCCCGGTAGCTTGTCTCCTTTCTGGTGAAGAATTGGCTTGGTAGTTTAGTCTGCCCTGTTCCCATGATGCACTGGGCCAGGGACAGACTGATTTGCATATAGCCAGGTTCTGAGCTGGGATGGGGCAGTGAGATAAATAACGGTGATGGATCAAGCCCTGATCTTTGGACTGGGTAAGAGTGGTCTGTTTAACTCAGACACTCTGTTCATCACCACCCCCTTTTTGTAAATCGTTTTTGGCCACTATAGGTGTGGCAGGGTATACTCAGACATGAGTCCCTTTCTCACTGCTCCATCAGGATTCAAGCAAGCCGGGCCGAAGAAGGCTGAAATGCCAGAAACCGGTCCCCGGTAGCTTGTCTCCTTTCTGGTGAAGAATTGGCTTGGTAGTTTAGTCTGCCCTGTTCCCATGATGCACTGGGCCAGGGACAGACTGATTTGCATATAGCCAGGTTCTGAGCTGGGATGGGGCAGTGAGATAAATAACGGTGATGGATCAAGCCCTGATCTTTGGACTGGGTAAGAGTGGTCTGTTTAACTCAGACACTCTGTTCATCACCACCCCCTTTTTGTAAATCGTTTTTGGCCACTATAGGTGTGGCAGGGTATACTCAGACATGAGTCCCTTTCTCACTGCTCCATCAGGATTCAAGCAAGCCGGGCCGAAGAAGGCTGAAATGCCAGAAACCGGTCCCCGGTAGCTTGTCTCCTTTCTGGTGAAGAATTGGCTTGGTAGTTTAGTCTGCCCTGTTCCCATGATGCACTGGGCCAGGGACAGACTGATTTGCATATAGCCAGGTTCTGAGCTGGGATGGGGCAGTGAGATAAATAACGGTGATGGATCAAGCCCTGATCTTTGGACTGGGTAAGAGTGGTCTGTTTAACTCAGACACTCTGTTCATCACCACCCCCTTTTTGTAAATCGTTTTTGGCCACTATAGGTGTGGCAGGGTATACTCAGACATGAGTCCCTTTCTCACTGCTCCATCAGGATTCAAGCAAGCCGGGCCGAAGAAGGCTGAAATGCCAGAAACCGGTCCCCGGTAGCTTGTCTCCTTTCTGGTGAAGAATTGGCTTGGTAGTTTAGTCTGCCCTGTTCCCATGATGCACTGGGCCAGGGACAGACTGATTTGCATATAGCCAGGTTCTGAGCTGGGATGGGGCAGTGAGATAAATAACGGTGATGGATCAAGCCCTGATCTTTGGACTGGGTAAGAGTGGTCTGTTTAACTCAGACACTGTTCATCACCACCCCCTTTTTGTAAATCTCATTTTTTATGAGCTATCCTTATTGTCATTCAATGTATAGAAACATAGTCCCGGTAATTTTATTTACCACAAAACCAACAGACCACGCACAAAACCTGGGCTTCATCCTGTACTCCTCCCTCTCCATGACCAGACAAGTCAACGCCGTCTCCTCGTCGTGCTTCAACATCCTGCGCATGCTACGCAAGATCTTCCGGTGGATCCCCACCGAGACCAGGAAGACGGTCACCCAGGCCCTCGTCACCAGCCGTCTGGACTACGGCAACACCCTCTACGCCGGAACCACCGCCAAACTCCAGAAGAGACTCCAGCGGATCCAGAACGCCTCAGCACGACTCGTCCTGGACATCCCCCTTCGCAGCCACATCTCCGGACACCTGAGAGATCTGCACTGGCTCCCGGTCAACAAAAGAATCACCTTCCGTCTCCTCACCCACACACACAAAGCCCTACACAGCCAAGGCCCAGGATACCTCAACAGCCGCCTCAACTTCTACGCTCCCAAACGCCAGCTTCGTTCGACCAGCCACGCCCTCGCCGCCGTCCCCCGCATCCGTAGAACCACCACAGGGGGACAGTCCTTCTCCTACCTCGCCGCCAAGACCTGGAACTCCCTCCCCACCCACCTTCGCCTGACCCAGGACCACCTCGCCTTCAGGAAGCAACTCAAGACCTGGCTGTTCGAGCAGTAGCGGACCCCCCCCCTGCGCCTTGAGACCCTCTGGGTAAGTAGTGCGTTATATAAATTCGATGATTGATTGATTGATTGATGGTGTAGCCACTCTTGGAGCACCCAGGGGTAAGGCCCCATTGATCTGATTATGCGTGTCTCCCTGCCAGTGTGAGATTCCCCATGGTGCCAGGCAATGCTAATGAGGCAGGTCTCACTCAGTGCCCACTGACTGATCCCTAGCAGAGCGGCCCATCCTCAGGTCACCACAGTCCCAGGACCTGCATCACAGTCAAGCGGAGTAACACATCACCAAGCAGAGTATGTGTCTGCTACTTTACTTACTGCCACCCTCTTCAAGGGGGAGGGGCACTCCACAGTACAACAGGAATGGTCCAGTGGCTCTGGCCTACACAGGTTACCTGCAATGGTGAGCCACCCCACCCGTTGTTCTGTGGCACAGCAGATTCCAATCAGGATATGGCCAGTTGGAAGGCATCCCATAGGGCACAGAACGGGTCTGATGAAGTAGAGAGGGACAGCAACACTCCCCTTTGCCCAGAACCCTGGGGGGCCACTGTTATCAGGCAGGATGAGAAAGGATTATATGTGGGCAATTGGAGCTACACTAAGGCTCGATCACTATCTTGGCCACCATGGCCATGCCCCTGAATTTCTAAAGCTTTTTGAATTATAGTTCCTACTTCTAACCTGTAGCCTCAGCGGGTGTGTGACTGGGTATGTGAGTATATCAATGGGTGTGTACTTGGGTGTGTGTTTGTGTCTGAGTGGGTCTGGGACTACCTGCATAAGTGTCTCACTGAATGTGTGAGTGGGTGCATCTCTGTCTGAATGAGTCTCTGACTGTTTGAGTAGATGTCTAGGTGTGTGCTTGCGTGTCTGAGTGAGTGTTTGAGAGCAGATTTGACTGTTGAGAAAGGCCTTTGACATGCCAAGTGAAGTTGGCAGAGAGAGCGCACGGACAGGGTCTGCACTACTAGCCATCATCCATGTTTGAAGGACTATTTATGTACGTGGTTGAGAACTTTGTGTCAGTTCTTGCCTACATATCTCAGAGAGTGAAGTAGTGCACCTCTATTAGTGCCATGCAATGTTTAGGTAAATGTACTGGTAAGTAACTGCCTGCTATAATACCTATATGCCCGTCTAAATGTGTATGCAAGTGGCTTCACTAATACTTCAGTGACTTTGCTAGGCAATAGATGTAGGTGTCACTGCAACTACCTTTGTGTCTGCTGTATGCATGAATAGTTTCTGATGAGTGACTGAATGTATACGTTCTTCTGTAGCTGACTATGTAACTGAAACAGAGTCTCTATGCTTTTGCGAACATCTATGTCAATTGATTTCAGGATGGCATACTCTATGTAGTACTTAGCATAGAGGCCTGCAAGTGCACAAGTAACTTACTCAACTCAAAAGGACATCTGTCAATCTCTTAAGCACAAAACAGCATTCTTTATAGCGTACATACAACATATCTTAGAAGTGTGTTAAGTGCACTAAAACATGTGTTTGATGCTTAAGAAACACCTATAGCATGCCAAGTGAAGCTTGCAGTGACAGTGCCCAGACAGGGTCTGCACTAGTAGCCATCACCTATTTTGAAATACTATTTCTCTGCTTGGTTAAGAAGGTTGTGTCATTATTTATCTACATATCCTAGAGAGTGTAGAAGTATATCTCTTACAGTGCCATGAGATTTTTAACTAAACATGCTGTTATGTAGCTGCCTGCTATAATACCTCTATGGCTGTCTAAGCTGTAAGTGGCTGCAGAATTACCTCAGCACCTGTGTTAGGCACTACAGACCTACATAGGTGTGACTGCAACTAACTTTGAGTCTGCTGCATGTATTAGGAATTCTGATGAGTGACTGAATCTATACGTCCTTCTGTAGCTGTCTCAATAGCTGAAATAGTGGCTTTTCGTATCTTATCTGTGTTATCGTGTTCAGTTTTTCTAAACACAGTAACATAATGATTTTGACTTTTGTAGTGAGTGCATAGATAACATATATAAACAAACTCCGGCTTCTCTGAAGAGACTGCGTTAAACTTTAGAATCTCTTCTTGAAAGTTATTAACAGTAATACCTGTCTCCTGGTCTGCTACACCAGCAGATGTCAAGTCTTCATTTTCCCTACCCTCCTCTTCAGGTCCAAAGAAAAAAAACTGCTCATGATCACAAACCTTTTCTACCTTTGAAACTGCACCAAAAGAGCTCTATTCATTTCTCCTAAACACAGTTTAGGAGTTTTCACATTGTGAAGCCCTCTAACTAAAGTTCTCATTTTTAATTGGTGTACAGCTAAAATTCTGAAATGATGAACGGTGCTTTGGCACACTTTCTTTGATAGAAATGCTAGTGAGTGATCCTGTAAATAAGTATACTTTGTTACTTTGCATGGATCTAATCCTTGCAAAATTCTAATTTATGTGTAAGACTTGCATGGAAAGATACACAGGAAACTTCTCAATATAGCAATAGATCCCTGCCCAACACTGCAAATACAGCTACAGTCACATTTGTATACAGGGGCCTGTCTACGCCTTCCGTGTACCTCTTCAGCTATCACTTGATCTACAAATCGAGCTACCATGACTTCACTTAAGATAGAGGATCCATCCTTCAACTGATAACATCATGCAGATTCCTCAACCAAATGCACTAATGTGTTCTGTTAGAAATTGCTTTCTTCCATAAAGAAATGCGCAAGGCTAGAAGTATGTCTCCATTTACCGCTGACATCTTTACAAGTCTTTTCGTTTGGCTTCTTTTCCTCATACTCAAAACTATTTTATCCAGTGTCTTCATTCTGTTTAGAATCAAAATAAATAGCATCTTCATCAGAGCAAATGCTTTATCAACTACACCCTCAACACATTCCTTTTGTCTTACAGCTCGTCCAATTCTTTTATATTTCTACCGATTTGTCAGTAGATTGTGAGTATTTCCTCCCTTTCCCTTGACGCTGCTCTGACGCCCGTGAAGCGTCCTTAGTTACGGCCCTCCTCCCCATCTCGCTTCCAATCCAGAGCCTAGGACTTGATGTAGGACACGTTCCAGGAAGCACCAAACATTTTTTAATGTCCCCGCTCACCATATCACCACGAGATACCGGACAAACACCGCAAACATCTGTGGCGGCCCGGGATTTACTCACCGGATGGATTGATTCCAAAACATCTGATTCTCCAGGTAAGCCGTGGTCCTTACCGCGCCTCACTGCATTTTACCGTTTTTTTCCCAACACCCAGCCTCACTTATTGACCTCTACCTTCCCAGGAAACCACTGCTTGACATCGATGCAGTGGATCAGGGCTCCGATGCTGCACCTTGAAATTTGTTTTCCAACATCCACAGTGGATGAATCCACCCATGCTACCTTCTCCCTCCCTCCCTTCCACACATGCTCTACAGTACGCCCATTTGCTGACTCCACTCTTCCCCTTCCTAGATGACCGCGCTGGTCCTTTGACCACGCTCAGATGTTCCTTGACGCCAATTATTTCACATAGGACCCTTGCACCCACATGATCCATTCCTGGAACCCACACCTTACGAGCTTCAGGTAGTCCTTCCTCCCCCTTTTTCTTTCTTTTCCCCGCTCTTATCCCCACCCCCTCCCCGTTTTATCCACCCCTTTTCCAATCCTTCCCGTTCCCTACCCCACACCCCATCACCCCCACACCCACCTTGCCTGCTTCCTCCCCTTCCTCTTATTTTGCACCTTCCCCCCTCCCCCCTCCCCCCATCCCCACTGGTCTCTCCCCTCTTCTCTCCTCTTCCCTCTACCCCCTTTTTCCCCCGTCTTTCCTTTCATTGGCCCAACCAGACCCCCAGCTCACTATCTTGGTTACCCGGTCCTAATGATGATCCTGATTTGCTAGGATTGAAATGCTGTCGACCATTGTTACCAGTTCAATTTGTGGCACACATTCATCGTTGGTTCACCTTGATTAATTGCCCTGAAATTGTGTTGAACCAACAACTTTGTATATATTTTATGCCATTTTCTCACTTTGCGCCTAGCACTGTGTTCTTTACTTGTCACTTGCACCGTCAACTTTGTCATGAGCACAATGTGCACTATCAGCCTGATTCATGAAAACCGAAATCTGCGATTTTCAAATTGCGATTAACAGCGAATCGCAATTTAGAAATCGCAGATCGGTATTGATGAAATTTACCGAGAAAATAATGCGATTCGCAGGCGGCCGCAAAAAGCGCTTGCGAGTTACGGAAATCACAGAATAATCGCTATTTTCGGCAACATCCGTGTAGGAATTGCGATATCGCAAATAGCGATATCGCTAATTGCAAGATCGCAAAATGCGAGATCGCAAAATCGCGAGATCGGGAAAACGGGAAGTTGCATTTCGAGCACAGTGATGACATCACAACCAGGAAGCAGCCAGTTCCCACCCCCATTCACAACAGCGAGGCAGACCTCGAGGCAGCAACTAACTCTGCTCCTACCAGGACACCAGCAAACTTGCTATTCCACACCCAATCTCACTGCAGCAATGGCAGAGGAGGCTGTACCAGGGCCCAGCAACACCTGGCGCAAGAGGTAAATGAAATTCTCCGAACAGGAGTTGGAGCACCTCATTGAGAGGAGAGAATCAAGGAGGGTGCCTGAGCCGGAGAAACAGCGAATCTGGGTCGGGATAGTGGCCACAGTGAACTCCGTGGGCGTGGCACACAGGTCACTGGAGGAACTCAAGAAGAGGTGGTACGACCTCCGAGGTCGTGCCAAGGAGAGGGTCGCCGAGAGGCTGGGTGAGACCCTGGCCACTGGAGGGGGAGAACCTACAGTCCCTCCCAACACCCCCATGGAGGACCGCGTTGAGGATACGTTAGAGCCCGAGGCGTGCATTGGGGTCACCAGATTGGACTCATCCCGCCCCACCCAAGAGAGCCAAGGTAAGTGGCGTGCGACTGCGACCCTGTCCCCTATCAATGGCCATGACGCTATAGCCTCCCATAATGTTCCAAAGTCATGCCATCCGTGCACATTAGGTAATGCCCTAAAGCATTGTGGGACATGTAGTCTGCCCACAATATACAAGTACCCCAATGCAGCCAGACAGGTCCCAAAGTACGCAATGCCACAGCCAGTCAGGGAATGTCATCCAGCATTCATGTAGCAACTGCACGTGTGACAGATACATGCAACTAATGAACGTCCACTTCCCCTCACAGGTGGTGCAGACAGCAGCGACAGTGACAGGCTGTTCATCGATGAGCAACCAGAGGATGCCGAGGAGGTGCCGTCACCAACACATCCTGCACCAACAGGCGCGGCACCTACCCCCGCAGCCAGGCCCACAGCATCTGCACCTCCACCATCAGGCGCAGCACCTACCCCTGCAGCCAGGCCCACAGCATCTGCGCCTCCACCATCAGGCGCAGCACCTACCCCTGCAGCCAGGCCCACAGCATCTGCGCCTCCACCATCAGGCGCAGCACCTCTGCCTACCTCAACTCCACCAGCAGCTGGAGCCTCCACATCTGGTCCAGCGACTGCGGTGACACAGCGCCCACCCACTGTGGCCAGCCAGCAGAGCAGGCATGGCAGGGCTCGCCTGCAGAACAATGCACGCAGCGGCAGGAGGGGGATGGATGTGCGTGTGCCGAGCATGAGCATTGAGCGTAGGATGCTACGCATTCACCAGCTGCAGGCACGCCGGCAAGGGGCCATACAAATGCAGCTACATAACATTGGCCGCAATGTGGCAAATGTGGCAGAGAGGATGGACCGCATGACGGCAGCCATGGAGGCCAAAACTGCTGCGCTAATATCGCAGCGCAACACCGCCCGCCGACGCCACCGGCAGCTACTGACGCAGCTGTCCGCATACACCAGATCCAACTATGTGATAGGGAATGTGACGTCCCAGCTCTCGCGACGGTCCCTGGCGCAGCAGCAGCAGTTAATCCAATGCTGTGAGGATGTGGCCAGAGTGTTGGAGCACGTCACTACTGCCGTACTGGCACTCCATCCCACTCTACCAGGCAATGTCGGGGGGGACGATACCAGTGAAGGCACCTCCAGTGTGAGCAGCCTGTCTGCCTCACAGGTTGCGGTGTTACGACGTAGCACCAGGCCCACTGCAGGGTCACGTGCGGTGGCAGAGGAGGAGCTGGAGAGGCGCTTGGGTGCTGCGCGCCGGAGGCGCACCTGAGTTACATGTACTTTTACAGGGACATGCTGACACTACAAGCCTGTCCTGTGTTTTGGACGCAGCAATATGGGGTAATACTGATTGCATTGGAAGGATGGCAACTTAACACTATTATTGTGAGTCCAACAATAATATTTATTCTTGCATCATACATTGGCGTCCTGTCATTATTTCCATTTGCATGCAATTGTGATTTGTTGGGTGAGGGGAGTGGGTGCACTAGAAACTGTTCATTGTGATGTGGTTGCGGCATCTGTGGCCTTCAGCTGGGTTCTCCCCGCGTGCTTGGCGCACATGTGCAGGTGGCCGGTCGTCCCCTTCCGACTCACTGGCAGAGATGTCTACAGGTATCCGGCGCTTGGTAGCAATGTTGTGTAGTATTGCACACACAGCCACAATGCGGCAGCACACATCAGGACTGTAGTACATGGCCCCACCTGTCTTGTGAAGTATGCGGAATCTGCTCTTCAGTAGCCCAAAAGTCCTCTCAATGCAATTCCTTGTGCGTATGTGTGATACATTGTAACGCCATTGCGGTGGTGTAGCAGGGTTGAGGTATGGGGTGAGGAGGTATTCATGCAGGGCGTAGCCACTGTCACCTCAATGAGAGGAGCAGAAGGTGAGTGCCTGTGCAGCGCAGCTACTTCATCGCAGTGTGACATTGTGGGCAAAGTGTACTTACCAAGTAGGTGTCCTTCCCCGAAGTCTCCCCTGGCCAGTCGTGTGTGGAGGCCGCTGTGCCGGAATATGAATGAGTCATGTGTACTCCCCGGGTACTGTGCCACTATGTCTGTGATGTATGTATTAGCATTGCAGACCATCTGGATGTTGAAGGAGTGGTAGGACTTGTGATTGCGGTACATGTACTCCGTTGTAGCTGGTGGGCAGATGTGGATGTGGGTACAGTCAATGCATCCTATCACATGTGGGAAATGGGCAACATTGTAGAATTGAAGCTTGGTCTCATCCAAATCCTGTTGGCTGGTTGGAAATTTGATGTGGTGGTGTAGCTGGGTCAGCATTGCGTCAAGGAAACTCCCTAGGCAGCGGGACATGGTGGGCTGGGATATCCCCCCAGCAGCCCCAACTATCCCCTGGAAGCTCCCAGAGGCCAGAAGGTGCAGGCTACACAATACCTGGACATGTGTTGGCACAGCATTGGTCCGCCTTGTTGGGTGCTGCATCAGGGGGTCAAGGTCCTGAATTAGCTTGATGATCATTGCCCCATTCAGGCGGTACTTTGCGTATATTTGCTCTCTGGTTTGGCCCAGCAGGGTGACCCGCTGGGGGAATATCCTGTCCTGGATTCTGCGTCTCCTCTGTGCTGTTCGCTGTAGCCTTTGCCGCCTGACCACCATGTACATTCCTGGCATTCTGACACTCCTTATGTTGATGCTGCTTCTCCTTAAGTGTGTTTGGTCAGGCCAGGACGAGTTGCTGATTGGCCAACGGCTTTTCAATTTTTTTTTTACTATAGTTTTGATGGTTACCACCTGCTTTGGGTTGTTCTTAAATTGCGCCTCGCAAACTGCGATTTTGGGTATTTCGCTAATTGCGATATTTCATGAATCCCGATTACGATAATATTGCGATTTTGCTAATATTTTCGCAGATTCCGTGATTTCTCGCTATTTCCGATTCGCAAATGGTCTACTGCCGGGATTCTGCGATTCTTTTTGCGATTTCGCAATTCTGTGTTAGCGATTTCGCAATAATCGTGGTGAATACCGATTAGGGAAATTGCGCCCGCAATAGCATTTTCGCAGCTATTGCGAGCGCAATTTTGCTTCATGAATCAGGCTGTAAGTTTCTTAGGGATGCCTAAGCATTTATGCTAACAGTGCTGATATAACTGTGATGTATAAATTGAGTTTAATATATGATGCAATGAGCACATACAGCAAAATTACTTGGAGTCTCCCTCCTTTTCTTGTTGTCCTTCTCGTAATGTCTTGTACATACAAATATATGAACAATCATTCAATACGGTTGAGACTTTTGTTGTTAGTTTGCATATATTCACCCTGATCTCTACCCGGTCTATGGGTTATACTCCTGTGACTTTTTACTGCTTTTTACACCAAATCCACATTTTGCACCTTTTGTTTATCAGTTGTGAGGACTTACTATCCTTGTCCTAGTTTCTATTTTATCACACTTTTGGATGACATTGTAACTGTCTGTATTTACGTAGAAATTGATGTCTGAAAAGATAAAAATAACTATATTTAGGTTTTCATTATGTAGTATCAGATACTGAAAAACCAATACAAACAGTTATAATATTGTAATACAGCTAACATTACTATATTAATTTTCATATGTATGTCTCTGTGTCTTTTTCTGTATCACTGTATCTATTAGTCTCTTACCAGGTATCTTATGATATACACTAACCCTGGGCGAAGAACTACGCTCCGTTTGCGGAGTTTGCGGAGTTTTGGCAACTCCGCGCTCCGCGGAGTTCGCGTAGCTGCCGATAACTCCGCTATCCGGTGCGGAGCGTAGTTGTCGCGCGCTAAATAACATTGTCGCGCGCTAAATAACATTATCGCATGCGCGGCAATGGCTTACCTTGGTTCTGCGTTCGCTTTTTCCCGGTCGCGTCGGCCACCATGTTTGTAAACCCTTCCGTGCAGCTGTGCGAACGCGATAACGTCATTGGAAGCGCGATAAAGCCATAAGGACGCGCGAGTATGTTTGTTGGTAAGATCGAGTTGCCGAACACGCAGAACCTGCAATCTTGCACAGAATAACTCGCGAGCATGTTAAAAGTTAAACCATAATAATAAATTACCATTTTGGTTAGCAAACAAGTGAAAAACCCCTCAAAGTTGTACCTTTGGATGTATTTCTTGGGGGGAAGGAGTCCTCTTTCTGTTTCTACTGTATTTTTGAATATTAAGGAGGAAGGGCTCTGGAGTTTACAACTTCCTGTTCCTGTCCACCAGGCTCCTCCCAGTGCTTTGTCCATGAGGTGGTCACTTTCATTTGGATTTTGAGCTGGCAGGATCACTTTCTGTGTGTGTGTTGGCTGCATTACTGCTTTTTTTTAATCTTACTGAGGACTTTTGGATTTTGAATTCTCTTTTTCAAGTAAGTTCAGTGAGTATGATGTTGTAGACTTGTGTTTGTTTGATTTAAAAAATTTTAACTACAGTATTCATTCCTTGATTTAAATTATTGATGGGTGCCTACTTTTATGAGGTCCCAACTTGTATTTCTTTTTAAATTTCATCCAGGCTACATAGAGAGGTACCCATGGGTAAAATCATAATTCTGTGTTTAAATTTTTATTCAAGTTTGTAAACAAACATCATGGCTGGCATTGGATTATGGTCATCATTATGCAATAGCAATGTCTGCTGTGGAATTTCTGTTTGTGTAATGAAAAAGTTTTTTGATTTTTTTAAGCCAATAGCTGACCCTAGTACTCCTTGTAGTTAGTGTGTAGGCATGTTTGAGTTCATTGTAATAACTTTCTGTTGTGGCCTGGCCATGTGTTGTTGGCGGCCATTTTATGTTTCCCAGCCACTTTGGTCTTGCCATAGGCCTCCAAACTTGTGGCCTACTCTTCCAGTAGGCCAGAGGTACTAGTCATAGGGTCATGAAAGGTAATCAACTGTTTTTCTGGTGTACCTCTAATTAGGAAATCATGGATGGACTGGTTTGATTTAGAAAATCTTATGTTTATGTGTGGGGTATGTCAGGTTTCGGGTGTCTGTCAATTTCTGCCATTAGGTAACCCTAGGAATACAGCTCGGGTAGTTTTGGTAACGTCGCGCCGTGTGAGAACGCGACCTTACCTTTTTTGTCTTGTTCGCGCGCTCAATGTACTGGCTCGGGAACGCGATAACGACTTTTTACTCGATTCGCGTTGCCGAACACGCCGATTTTGCATTCTCGCGAACAATATGTCCCGAGTTGCATAAAAGTTCCTCGAAAATGTTTAATGTGTCCCCTGTGCTACCAAAAAGTCCTCATTTTTGTGTTATTTACTTATTTGGTTGTAGTTTTGTCTTCCTGGAGCATGGGCCACTCCCAGTTCCTTTCTGTCCTCTATGTAATGATTTCTTGTTTATGGTTGGGGTGACCAATTTGGGGGGTGGTGTCTGGTGTGTCCATTTTGTGAAGCTAAGCATTGTCCCTTTGGCATAGGCATTTATTGTCTGTCCTCTCTTTCTTTTCATGTAGTGGTGAGGGCCATTTTGTGTGTACTTACTTCCTTTGTGATGATTCTGCTATGTTGTTGTTGGTGGGCAGGCCATGTGGTGGCGGCCATTTTGTGTATGCTTCCTTTGTGACTGATTTTGCCATGTGGTGGAGGCCATTTTGGGTGCATACCCTTTCCATGTTGTTTTTGGGTGTCCCTGTCCTCCTGGCCCTATGGAGGCGGCCATTTTCTGTGTCCTTCCCTGGTTCTCTTCTTTTGCCATAGCCATCCAAGGCTTTTGTTGGTACTACCACTCACAGCCATAGGTGCATTCAAGTTAATCAACTATTTTTGTGGTGTAACTTTAATTACACCGTGTATGGCTTTGGATTGCTTCACATTTTTTTGTGATGGTGGTACTTTTAGTTTTTTGGTTGCTTGTGTGTAGCTATTATGGCACTCCCTGCCATTAGGTAACCCTAGGAATACAGCTCGGGTAGTTTTGGTAACGTCGCGCCGTGTGAGAACGCGACCTTACCTTTTTTGTCTTGTTCGCGCGCTCAATGTACTGGCTCGGGAACGCGATAACGACTTTTTACTCGATTCGCGTTGCCGAACACGCCGATTTTGCATTCTCGCGAACAATATGTCCCGAGTTGCATAAAAGTTCCTCGAAAATGTTTAATGTGTCCCCTGTGCTACCAAAAAGTCCTCATTTTTGTGTTATTTACTTATTTGGTTGTAGTTTTGTCTTCCTGGAGCATGGGCCACTCCCAGTTCCTTTCTGTCCTCTATGTAATGATTTCTTGTTTATGGTTGGGGTGACCAATTTGGGGGGTGGTGTCTGGTGTGTCCATTTTGTGAAGCTAAGCATTGTCCCTTTGGCATAGGCATTTATTGTCTGTCCTCTCTTTCTTTTCATGTAGTGGTGAGGGCCATTTTGTGTGTACTTACTTCCTTTGTGATGATTCTGCTATGTTGTTGTTGGTGGGCAGGCCATGTGGTGGCGGCCATTTTGTGTATGCTTCCTTTGTGACTGATTTTGCCATGTGGTGGAGGCCATTTTGGGTGCATCCCCTTTCCATGTTGTTTTTGGGTGTCCCTGTCCTCCTGGCCCTATGGAGGCGGCCATTTTCTGTGTCCTTCCCTGGTTCTCTTCTTTTGCCATAGCCATCCAAGGCTTTTGTTGGTACTACCACTCACAGCCATAGGTGCATTCAAGTTAATCAACTATTTTTGTGGTGTAACTTTAATTACACCGTGTATGGCTTTGGATTGCTTCACATTTTTTTGTGATGGTGGTACTTTTAGTTTTTTGGTTGCTTGTGTGTAGCTATTATGGCACTCCCTGCCATTAGGTAACCCTAGGAATACAGCTCGGGTAGTTTTGGTAATGTCGCGCCGTGTGAGAACGCGACCTTACCTTTTTTGTCTTGTTCGCGCGCTCAATGTACTGGCTCGGGAACGCGATAACGACTTTTTACTCGATTTGCGTTGCCGAACACGCCGATTTTGCATTCTCGCGAACAATATGTCCCGAGTTGCATAAAAGTTCCTCGAAAATGTTTAATGTGTCCCCTGTGCTACCAAAAAGTCCTCATTTTTGTGTTATTTACTTATTTGGTTGTAGTTTTGTCTTCCTGGAGCATGGGCCACTCCCAGTTCCTTTCTGTCCTCTATGTAATGATTTCTTGTTTATGGTTGGGGTGACCAATTTGGGGGGTGGTGTCTGGTGTGTCCATTTTGTGAAGCTAAGCATTGTCCCTTTGGCATAGGCATTTATTGTCTGTCCTCTCTTTCTTTTCATGTAGTGGTGAGGGCCATTTTGTGTGTACTTACTTCCTTTGTGATGATTCTGCTATGTTGTTGTTGGTGGGCAGGCCATGTGGTGGCGGCCATTTTGTGTATGCTTCCTTTGTGACTGATTTTGCCATGTGGTGGAGGCCATTTTGGGTGCATCCCCTTTCCATGTTGTTTTTGGGTGTCCCTGTCCTCCTGGCCCTATGGAGGCGGCCATTTTCTGTGTCCTTCCCTGGTTCTCTTCTTTTGCCATAGCCATCCAAGGCTTTTGTAGGTACTACCACTCACAGCCATAGGTGCATTCAAGTTAATCAACTATTTTTGTGGTGTAACTTTAATTACACCGTGTATGGCTTTGGATTGCTTCACATTTTTTTGTAATGGTGGTACTTTTAGTTTTTTGGTTGCTTGTGTGTAGCTATTATGGCACTCCCTGCCATTAGGTAACCCTAGGAATACAGCTCGGGTAGTTTTGGTAACGTTGCGCCGTGTGAGAACGCGACCTTACCTTTTTTGTCTTGTTCGCGCGCTCAATGTACTGGCTCGGGAACGCGATAACGACTTTTTACTCGATTCGCGTTGCCGAACACGCCGATTTTGCATTCTTGCGAACAATATGTCCCGAGTTGCATAAAAGTTCCTCGAAAATGTTTAATGTGTCCCCTGTGCTACCAAAAAGTCCTCATTTTTGTGTTATTTACTTATTTGGTTGTAGTTTTGTCTTCCTGGAGCATGGGCCACTCCCAGTTCCTTTCTGTCCTCTATGTAATGATTTCTTGTTTATGGTTGGGGTGACCAATTTGGGGGGTGGTGTCTGGTGTGTCCATTTTGTGAAGCTAAGCATTGTCCCTTTGGCATAGGCATTTATTGTCTGTCCTCTCTTTCTTTTCATGTAGTGGTGAGGGCCATTTTGTGTGTACTTACTTCCTTTGTGATGATTCTGCTATGTTGTTGTTGGTGGGCAGGCCATGTGGTGGCGGCCATTTTGTGTATGCTTCCTTTGTGACTGATTTTGCCATGTGGTGGAGGCCATTTTGGGTGCATCCCCTTTCCATGTTGTTTTTGGGTGTCCCTGTCCTCCTGGCCCTATGGAGGCGGCCATTTTCTGTGTCCTTCCCTGGTTCTCTTCTTTTGCCATAGCCATCCAAGGCTTTTGTAGGTACTACCACTCACAGCCATAGGTGCATTCAAGTTAATCAACTATTTTTGTGGTGTAACTTTAATTACACCGTGTATGGCTTTGGATTGCTTCACATTTTTTTGTAATGGTGGTACTTTTAGTTTTTTGGTTGCTTGTGTGTAGCTATTATGGCACTCCCTGCCATTAGGTAACCCTAGGAATACAGCTCGGGTAGTTTTGGTAACGTCGCGCCGTGTGAGAACGCGACCTTACCTTTTTTGTCTTGTTCGCGCGCTCAATGTACTGGCTCGGGAACGCGATAACGACTTTTTACTCGATTCGCGTTGCCGAACACGCCGATTTTGCATTCTCGCGAACAATATGTCCCGAGTTGCATAAAAGTTCCTCGAAAATGTTTAATGTGTCCCCTGTGCTACCAAAAAGTCCTCATTTTTGTGTTATTTGGTTGTAGTTTTGTCTTGCTGGACAGGCCATGTGGTGGCGGCCATTTTGTAGGTACTTCCTTTGTGCATTTATCATTGGCCTCCCTGCTTTTGGTCTGATCTGATAGTAGGACAGAGTCCCAGAGGTGGTAGTTAGTTACTAGTTAGCGGGGCTGCTTTATGTAGCTGTTTCTATTTGGTCTATTTAATTACCATCATTACGGCATGTGTGTATGCCATTGCATTTCCAAGTTGGTTGTCTGGGCAGGGGGGTAGGTAACTTTTTTGTGTGTGTAATAATTTTATGACTTGTATGTGTTTTTGCAGTGAAGTTTTACAAACTCTTAGCCATGGGGTATTTTGATTTTCCTTGCATTAACCTGTCATGACTCATGTGTAGCAGGCATCCTCCTTTTTCTGTCCATATTGGTATATGATAGGCCTGCTTGACTTTATTATTGGTTATTTCTGGACTTCATGTGGCTGGGAGCTGTGGTGCTCGTAGTATTAGTCTTCTTTTTTGTGTTTTATACATTGCCCTGTGTGTCTTTCAATTGTTCATGTGTTGGCTTACTGCTTGTTTGACTGACGTTTTCTGTCTTCTTTGCTTGTAGGTGCACAGAAAAAGACTGAGGAGGTGCTGGCTGTTTTCATCCATCGCCCGTTCAACTGCCAGACGGACGTCCTTCAATTGTACGCCACGTGTGGTGTGTGACTCATCTGACCACACGTCTCTGCAATTTGTGCTACTGAGTGCTGCTGTGTGCTGCTGACATCAGAAGAAGATGGGTCCTAAGAGAGCAGGTACCAGGTCCTCCACCACCAAGAAAGTTGCTGAGAAGAAGGTACAGAAGAAGGAAGTGTCACTTAAGGCTGGTATGGACCCCCAAACCTTTTTTGGGCCCCCAAAACGTACGCCTGCAGCAGCGGTGTCCGTGGTGCAAGCTGGAGCCAGCACATCCGCATTAGCGGGGGCAAGCCACCAACCCAGGGCCAAGCACATGAGGGTCGAAGAGGTAGCCGGCCTAGTGTTACAAAGCAGTGATACTGAGCCTGAACTTAACTTATCGCTGTCTCAAAGTAGCACACAATCCACGCAAGATGAAAGTGCTGAACAACCGCCGCCAGCAGTAGATGTTCAACAACCACAACCACTTCCCGCAATAGTTGTTGAAAAACCACAACCACCGCCCGCAATAGTTGTTCAACAACAACAACCAAATCCCACAGTAGTAGTTGTTGAAGAACCACAGCACGCTATAGTACTTCCTCAAGAACAACCACCGTCTCCGCACGCAATAGTGGAAGTTGTTCCTCCCGATGTCGGGGCAGTTCAGGAAGTAGAGCCTCATTCCGAGCAAGAAGAAGAGGAAGCCACTTCTGGAGGTGATCTACTGTCTTTAAATTTACGAAAGGAAAGGAGGGTTAGTGGCAGTGCATCGAGTTCTTCGCATAGCATCCCTTCAGATGACCTTGATAAGGATTGGCATCCACAACGAAGAACTGAGCATTCAAAGGAGAGGCATCAAAAGACCAGGCTGGGAAAAAGGAAGGATCCGTCAAGGCTTGAACTTCCAGAGTTCGATGTAGGTGAACAACAGGATACTGATGGTGATAAAGACGGGTCTGACACTGACAATGTCATCATCACAAGCGTTATTCCTGGTGCAGAGGATGTAGAGACCAGCATTTTCACCCTATCCAGAAGGGCTGCGATTAGTGATGAGCAGATAGCACGTGTAACTCCTACACACTCAGCGCCCAAAGTAACACCAGCTCCCATTTTTGCATCAGCGAAGGCCCGGCAGCGTGCGACATCCAGCGCAAGCGCCACCTCAACAGAAGGAGGTAGTGGCAGTACTAGTACTGAACTGTCACATAGGGAAATTCAACAAAAAGGCTCCAGTTCATCCGGGATTGGAAGTGGGTCCTCCTCTTCCTATGGCAGGAGACAAAAGTTTAGCTCCCCAGTCTGGGATTTTTTTACGGTTCACCCACATCAGGAGAACATTGCTATATGCACCATTTGTCACACCAATGTTAGTCGTGGTAAGATTGGTACAAACTATGGTACTGGAGGCCCAACGACCCATATGAAAAAAACACACACAATTGTATGGGAGAACCACCTTGCAAGCTTACAAAAAGATGTAAGCACTGGTGTTGGTGGGGAGGATACAGTACTACAAGGTCCACTCATGGAAGAAGAGGGAGACGATGACCTTCTATCTGGGAGTGGTACACCAATGAGCCCTGTCGCCAGCACTGGAGTGGTGCAGTCCAAATCCTCAGCATCAGCAACTTCTCAGTGGCACCAGAGTCAGCCGGAGACACCAAGGGCAAGGAGTGAATAGTCTGCGTTGAAAGGTGGTCCGTCTAGCAGAACAGACAGAATTACCAAGCAGCTTACCATTACTGGCATGTTTAGGCAGGAGGGAAAGTACGAGCGGAACCACCCAACAGCACGTTTGTACAATGCGAAACTTGCAAAAATGTTGGCACTGGACCTTCTCCCATTTTCATTTGTTGAGGCAGTGGGATTTCGGCAATTAGTGGCAACACTCGCCCCAAAATGGGACGTTCCCAGTCGCTACTATTTTGCAAGAGTTGCTATTCCAGCACTACACCACGACGTGCTGGGATTGATTGGGAAAGCCTTACAACAGAGTGTTGTCCATTGTATCCACCTGACAACCGACATGTGGAGCAGTCGTGAAGCCACAGCAGATTACATGTGCATCACCGCACACTGGATCTCTTTTGCAGGTGTGAAAGACAAGTTAACATCAGGCCTTCTTGACGTTGCTGGGATTTTCAATGACACTCGCAAACATGCAACTGTAGCCATGTTTGGTATGGAGAAAAATCATACTGCTGACAACATTTTGTCTGACTTTAACAGCAAGGTCTTTGAATGGCTGAAACCAAGAGGCCTTAAGATTGGTTTTGTTGCCACCGACAATGGCAGTAATGTAGTGAGGGCAATGAAAGATGGACAGTATTTCAGGGTACCCTGTTTGGCACACTGCATTAACTTAGTCGTGCAAGACTTTCTGAAAAATGAACTCCAAGTCAGCACCATACTGACCATCTGCAGAAGAATATGCACGCATTTTAACCATTCTTTCAAAGCGCGGAAGCTGCTACGCGTCATTCAGCGGGAGCATAATTTGCCAGTCAAAGCACTGATCCAGGAGGTCCCAACACGTTGGAACTCGACTTATTTCATGCTTGAGCGTCTCTTTGAGCAGTACATACCACTGAATGCTTATGTAATGTCAAGAAGATTAGTGGATCCTACTGTTAATCTTAAAAGCCTGACCGTTGAGATGTGGCAGTGGGACATCATTAAATGCTTGACAGAGATGCTACAACCTTTTGAGGTGTTCACACGTGCAGTTAGCAGGGAGGACTGTAGTATGGGCCAAGCCATCCCATTGTTGTACATGCTCGAGCAACAGCTGAAGGAGGTCTGTGAAACATACGAAGGTGACGAAGAAAAAGTTGATGCATGTACCTTGGCCAAGGCCTTACGCAACCGCTTATCTGTAAATGCAAGGCTTAAAATGATTGTGTCAGATCCAAATTACATAACTGCAACAATCTTGGATCCACGGTACAAATTGTTTGTCAGCAGTAGCGCAGTCATTCCTTTTTCAGATGGGGATGTTGCCAATTACAAAAGTTCCATAGCTGTGGAAGCTAATGATTTCGAAACTGAACGGCTGTTACTTAAAGGCCTGACAGTGCCAGCCCAGGACAGTCAAAGTACTCCAGGCCATCCTCCTGAGGCAACTCAGGCAAGTTCATCACAGCATGAGAGCGGTGCGTCCGCTTCCCAGCAGGCACCAACAGTACCAAAAGCAGCACCTACACGATCTGATTCAGCAGACACAACCAAAAGCATAACTGCTTTTTTTCTACAGAAGGGGATGGGTAAGTCCGTTGCTGTTGCAAAGGGGAAAGAGGAGCAGCAAAGCCGAGCACCAATGAACACTGAGCGGATGGTTCAGGCCTATCTGGATGACACAACAGAGGTGTTCATGGAGCAAAGCCCATTGGTCTATTGGTATGAAAGAAGGAGACAGTGGCCAGTGCTGAGCAGGCTGGCGATAAAGTATTTGGCTTGTCCTGTAGCCAGTGTCGCCTCTGGGCGGGTTTTCAGTGCTGCTGGTGCCATTGTGACATCGAAAAGGACCAGTCTCTCCCCTAAAAGCGTTGAGAGGCTGACAATGATAAAAATGAATCAACACTTCATACCACCAGACTATACTGTACGTGAATCAGAGCAGGATGAAGAAAGTGAGCCCGAAGAATTCATCACTGCTGGGTTACATGACCTACTGCTGTCCGGACCCGCAGAGTTTGAGGACGAGCACCTCTTCCCTGACCAATAGGCTGTTAAATTGTGACTTTTTCCCTTCTTTTATTTGTGTTATTTATTTTCTTATTAAAAATGACTTTCTGGTGCAAAACTGCTAATCTTAAAATAAAAAGCTCAACCAAATCCATCCCCACCACTCATTCTTTTAATGTACCTACTGGAGTTGCACACCTGTGCATTGATTTTCGCTGTATCTTTTTTAGTTACCTCCTGGAGTTGCACGCCTGTGCATTTATGTTCCATGTTGACTGCACTCCTCAGAGTCTTGCTGCATCTTCTTGACTCCCACTCAAGTCAATACAATTCCATCTTGGCAGCCATACATTTGATGTTGTAGATGGAGTATAGTACAATGACAATAATGTAGCCTCTAACAGTCCCTCCATAATAAGTGAACCGTACATGACTACAGCCATCCTCTATTTCATTTGAAATCTGCAACTCATAATAACTGCCTTGCTGAGTCTTACTGTTAAGGCTACCACCTCTGTCTGCAGGCATTCAGAGACGACTCTTCTGTGTCAAAAGAAACTTGAGCAGGCATCCACAACTGAAGTCAACTTGTTGTGATGACTCGCATTACAAAGGCTCGGCAGCATCTGTGATCAATCTTCTGACAGTGAAAGAGAAGAAGAGCAAAACAGGTATAAAAATGAATGATGCCATGCATTGCATTGGATGTATTTTTTGGCTGACTCTGAGCTAATGTGCATGGAGTTGAAGTATACTAGTAACTTCAGTTCAGACTCACGTGATAGCCAATTCTTCCATGTTATTTACTAATAATAGAAATTATTTACGCACTTGCGTTCCTACTACTACAGATGCAGTCAGGACTTAATTTATCTTTGCTGTCAGGCGGTTGGATCTGAGCTGATTGATGCACGATGTTTCTTGGAGTGGAATACAAGGTAATAAATAAATACAAATAAGAGTCACAGCACAGTAGACCCAGGCTACTACATGTTTGTGCACAGTGCTGTGGTAGAGTACAATAGTGGTATGATTGATGACTGAGAATGACGCATTGATTTTGTTGATTAATTTTGTAAATGCTAGGTTGCTTTTTCAATTTCATTCACCTTTCTGTGGCTCTGAAATTTTTAGGGAAATGCAGTTTGTATAACGGCCAAACCTGTGTCGTCGTGGGCCTGTTGTTGTGTGCTGGCTCCTGTCTTTTTTTGTACTTCTACATTAAAAATGATATGCAACTAGTAGACTTATACAAATTGTATCCAAGCCGCCTCAGTCTGAAAGTCCTCTCATACGACTACTCCTCTTGTATTGTTTTTTTTATCTTCACTGTATTACAATTTGTTTAGGTCATTCACATTCTTTTGTATTTGCCTTTTCTTTTTCAGGCTGGACATCTTTCACGGTTCACCCACTGCTTTATAGTATGAGCATCAACTCTCATCCTTACCACAGATCCTCATCATCAAGCAATTGGATTGCGGGAAACCAAGAATCATATTCAGCGTGTCCTTTTCTTACGTCCATTGCTTACAATCATTAGCTAGCTGATCAACATCATAAATCATCGTCTTCATTGTTTTGCTTTTGTTGTCTCCAATCTCCATGCGCACTGTTTTTCTTTCTCAAACCTTTCCCAAAACCCCCGTACCCATCCATTAAACAATCCCTAACCCTCTTCCCCCGGGCTGCGTGGTTACATTGAGGTGTGATGTTTCTTACATTAAATATACACCAACAATTTGATCACGCGCTTGCTGGGGCAGATGTGGTCAAAGCAACAATAGTGAAATGTCAACAAGGCATGGCCAGGATCTTCTGCGGCTTCCCAACTCAAGCTCTGTGTATAACGCCAAATAATTTACCATTAACCTCAAGCAACGAATGCATCTAATGAATTGGCGTAATTTTTTGGGTTTAAAGTGTAAAGCATTATGATTTAGAAAAGTTTGACGTTGCCGTGAGTATTACAAGTAAAGTTGAACTTCTTATCTTCTCTTGCACTTTGTTTCCAGTCCCCAAAACCATTGTTTTGTTTCAGTTTAGCAGTTGCAATATTGGGTCACCCATGCAATGTACTGTACTTACTTATACTACCCCCACATTTTCTGTCACGCAAAAGACTGTCTCTTTCTTTTTGTCGCTACTGGCAGGGTCTGTCTACTACTATCACAGAAGTTCTGATTCTGAACCACAGATCTTCGCCATTGTCTTGGAAATCAAATGCAGCCCTTGCAGTGCCACACTTCATGATAAATCATCATCATCTCATCAGCAATCACAGGTAAGATAAGTTTGCAGTGAGGTATAACGCAAGACAGACTGGTCGTTCTTCTAATACTACAAATATAACTCGGTGAGGGTTTACTGCATCTATCTGTTTGCATGTTAAAGATGTGGGCAATATATTTAATTATTAAAAAGCACTGTCCGCCGACCTGCATGGCCAAATTAAACCTTGCGAGGTTGCACAACGTACATTATTTGGTGAAACACTCCCCCCTCCAACCCCACAAGAAACGCAAATGAACTTCAAATGTTTTCTTTTTAACATAACTTTGTGTCTCGTTTATTTTAACATAATGTAATATATAACTAAAGATGATATAAAAATAAAATATATATAAATCCTACACCAAGCTGTCCCCCTACCCGCCTCCCCTAACCCCAACCAAATTCCCACGCTCAATGTCATGTAAAAAAAAAGTAAAAACCCAACACCCAATTCCCACCCACCAACAAAAGGATTGAAAAAGGGGCAAACAGGGTCCATCTCATAGCCGGCGGGCTTTTATGTGTTGATCCACCAGGATCTTTACACGCTCCTCTATCTGTTTTTTAGTCTGACTGCTTTGAGCCTCCAGCCTGGCTACCCGGAGGAGAATTTTTCGCTGGAACTGGCGGCACCTACATTGGCAGCCATGTTGTTGTGGGGGGGTGGACGATGCGGGGAAAATCTGGCGGCGGGCGGCTGCCTGAGCACGCCGACGTACTCCTGCAGGCTTGGGGGCCGGGGCATTGGAAGAGGCAGCAGCTGCTGCCGCCGCCTCCTCCTCCTCCTCCTCGGCCTGAGCCACCAGCCGGCGGTAGGCCTCAACGATGGCCTGCAGTTTCCGCTGACGGGCCCGGACTGCCAGCTCCTTCCTCGTTGGTTTAGAAGGAGTAACTATAAAGAAAGAGACAGAATTGTTGTAATCAAAAATCCCAGCAAATAAAGAACGCAAAATGGATCCAACACATAGTGGGCGGCACAGTACAGTAGCAATAGCAAGCAAGTTGAGTACCTAAAATGTTGTTTTATCTATCTTGAACATTCTACGCCTTATATACTTCATTTGTCTGCCTTTTTGGCACGGCATTATGCCTGCCCTAGTAACATAGCATGGGTGTACTTCAACGGTCACATACGAACACCTGTCTTTTTCATATCTCGTTTTTTTATATCATATACTCTGTGCTTCCGGGAAAAGTGACAGTCTCAAACTAACATTAAATTAACAGTGGCCAGCTAGAACTAGTAAATGTCTACTCTAGAGACTATCATTCTTTATATCGCCAACAAACGTTAGGTGGTTTGTGTTTCGCCAGCAACGACCCGGAATGCATCCAGTCGTCCCCTCCTTCCCTTGCCTTTGTGTTTAACCAAAACACCGCTGCCAACACTAGTATCCACTATCCACTAACCACCAATATTGGATGTGTCTCCCACCCACGCAGGCAGCTGTGTTTTCCACTTTCTATGCTTCCACAACAACCCACGCATCCAACTGCTCTCAAACACCTGCATTGCTGATTCCAAAGTATCCTTCTATATTATATGATTAGAGCTTTTTCCTTGCACCTTTCATCATACTTAAAATCAATCTCATGTTAATCCATCGCGGTCATGTAATGTTGTGGATAAGACTTTTTTAGTCTGCCACCAACCTTTCACAGCTGAGTTGTAGTCACATAGAAGAGGCATGTATAACTAATTTTATCAATTCTGGCCGGTGGTAATGCTTTTGCTAAGCTTGGTAATGAGAACAGTGGCGTCATATATTGTCCAGTAGAACTTCAAGTTCACTATAAATATCAGAGTACAGTGAGGAAGTTTTCCCCACCCACCAAGTAATGCGGATCACTATTGAATGTAACTTACCATCGCCCACCGTTGTTGTCTCCTCCCCCGCTGCTGCCGGTGCTGCTGTAGGTGCCTCTGGTGGTCCTCCATTCCCCTCCGGGATCGCCTCTGCTGACGGCGTTGCAGCGCCGCTGCCCCCGTCGGCACTGGTGGATGGTACCGGTTCTGCAAAAATAAAAATAAGTAATTAAGTACACCTTTTTAGATGGATGCACAGCCCCCATTGTACTTGTTCACCAAGAACGGAGTTCTGCAAAACAGTTAAGTACAACTTAATCACTAGTAGTCCACATTGCCTAGTACAGCAGAGTAAGTAACACACTACACATATCAGCATTTATTTGGTATGGTATGGTACCCAAGCTCATCTCATCTATACTGGTACTCTAGTCCTTGGAAAGTTAGACTGAACCATGTAACCTAACCAGTTTACTTTGTACATCAATGACATGTCTACAGTTTTGCGCATGCTACCTCACAGCTTGTTGCGCAGTACGAGGAGACGCCTTTGAGGCCACATGATAGTTCAAAGCATACACCTGAAGAGTTTGGAAAATAGAGGCCCGTATTTACTTTTTGAATGTGGATTGTGGAATCCAGTTTCCTTACAGCCTCAGGTTACACCTTTTTTTTAGCATGACAGCTAAAAAGTTGAATAAATGTATGTAATGTTTTCATACTGTCTAACGTGCACCACTTTTGTCATTATCTTTCGGCAGATGAGAAGATTTACTTCTACGAAGCAAAGATTTGCAGAGCTTACCAACAAGAGGCATATGCAACCAGTATACGTTCAATGGTGAGGGGTCTCGGACATTTCCCACATTTCCCTATCGTGCACTGGTAGCTGTACAAATGTAGAATACTTTTTATTGAGCCTTTTTTAACTCTGGATTTTTTCTGGTGGCCCTGCCCTTGACGTATTTGACAGAACAACTTAAAAACATTGATGTTACTTACTTAGTTACTTCTAACAAAATAAAGGTTTTGAAGTACCACATTGACTCGGAAGTATATTTTCAGTGTCTGTTGTCTATTAGACTTACACGAGAGAGTGAGAAAAAGGGGGTTACTTAGGTTATGGATTGTGTAATAAAAGCATTTGGCATCTTCATATTGGGGTTCAGGAAAGGGGTAATTGAATAATTGACCAATGACTGAGCCCATATAGGTTGTCGTTCATTGAATTGTGGGTTCCTCTGAGTTCTGTGACTGAGGTGTAAGACTGTAAGTAAGTAAGGTCCAACCTGCCTATCAACAACAACATCCAATTTTGGGGTGCATACATAGTTATGTATGTCACTGCATAGAAGAATACCCGCAAGAGTAGTAGTGGTATTCATTACTAACGCTTACAAAATAGTAGACCAACATCTGCATGCATACTTGGTTGGTGTCAATTGCCAAAGAAGAGACATTACAGAGGAAAAAGCATAAGACAGGAGTGGACCCTGTGCCTTCCGCTATTCGATCACAGATTTTTTGAAAAGATTGATACCTTAACTAAACAGTTAGGTGAAATGTCATTAATCGGTTGGAAAAAAAGCTCTGTTAGAAAGTTAGGGAAATATCATTGTTCCAAAAGAAAACACTGTTGGACTTACTAGGGACAGCAGCAGGATCCTCAGTAGAGGAGCTCTGTGCCTGTGGTTCACAATCACGTTCACCCGCCGACTCGGTCCCAGCCTTCTGCTTGCCCCTGGGTTCTGTGGTTCATGTAAGAAATAATAAAGAAAGAGAAAACATTGAGTGCTGTGAAACATAGACAGCAAGCATTTCAAAAACCACTGCTACAACATTAAAAGAAACAAACATTGGTCTACCAAATGACTACTGCCTTGCATGATTCACTGACTAGTGTACTTGGTGAAAACAAATCAAATGTTCCATAAACATTCTGATTGCAGATTACTAAGTAACACAGAGGCAGTAAGACCTGAACAACACCACAGATTCAAGAATGTAAGTAGCCATTTCTTTTTCATTTTTTGCCAGCAAAATGCATAGATCGCAAGGAGGAGACATGCTTAACTTTGTGCATACTAACTAACACGAAATTGTACGTTCATGGCATCATATTTTGTTTTGCTACTGACTGAATGCTACTGCTGCCCTACCCACTCAATAAACAAACTACATCAGTTCTATGGAGGGCTGAGGCAGGGGCAGCTATAGGCTCATGGTGGTCCTGGACTCCTGGCCAGGGAGCGTAGGTGGGGGGCCCGGAAGAGGAGGTCGGGGCGGAGCACGGAGGCCAGTGAAGAGGGGGGAGTCAGGGTGTTTGGAAGTGGGACAGAGCCGGAGGCACCAAATCCCTGCCAGGGGCCGCCACGCAAATATGTATCCATCCTCTGAGGATTATTAAATTAAGGATATATATTGGTGGGGTGGCCCCTGGCGTTTGGTGGCCCTGTGCAGTTGCACAGCTTGAACATGCCTAAATCCGGCCCTGGCTGAGGTAAGAAGAACAAAGTAACTTTTGCATTCATTGCCAGAGGAGTATTATTCATGCAGAAGAGAAGGCCGTGAAAAAAAGATACAATATGCATTGCAAACACGTACAATTATCCATCAACGGCTATTTCACTGACGGACAAAGGAAGGACAAGACTCTATTAATAGCATTAACTAACTTCAGTTCTCTACAATAAAGAAAATCTCACACCAATAAACAGCAAAAGCTAGCGCCAAATTGAACACGCAAGAGTCAGTGAAGATGAAGAAGCGCAGCATAGACCAGTGTCATACAATTACAGTAGATATAATAACGGAATACATCGGAAATGTAACTAGGAGCACCAGTCATTGCGTTACTTATTCAGCCAAGATTTACAAAGATACATCAACAATACTTATACTACTATAGAGATATATTATACACACACTTTTTTTTTTGGGTAGCCACTCACCAAGACCCACGACCTCGACGCCAAGCAGGTCCAACAGGTCCTGCTCCCGGTCCAAAATGTCTGCCCAACGGTGGGTCAGCTGGTGGTGGGTACGCCGGATACCGGAGCAGCGGAAGACTGCCCGGCGCACCTTCACCCACCGCCGGAGACGCTCCTCAATATGCTGGTAGCCGGAGCCGGGCCTGCCACCTGCTGCCAACATCAAGGGGAGGTAGCGCTGGATAAAAAAAACCAGGGCAGCCACCTCCTCCTCCCCAAAAAGTTGGCGGGGCCTCACCCCTTGGGGGCGCATTCTGCCGCAAGGCAGCCTAGTTTTTTGGGGCACTGGCGCCTTGCCCTTTGAGCCGCCGCTGCTGCTGGCGCCCTTGACCATGGTTCTGGGTGGAGGGTAGAAGAAAACTAAAAGTTCAAGACAAAAAGGTAGGGGAAAGAAGAAGCAAGGTAAAAGAACAAGAAGGAAGTAAAAAGCAATAGAAAAGTTGTAAAAGTAGAAATAAAATGAAAAATATAAACCTAGGCACAGAGAGAAATAGGTAATAACTAAAGAAAGTTAGAAAAAGTGGGTAAAAAGACAAGGATTAAAGAGATTTTAACAGGATGCAAAAGTAGGCCCAAAACCATAGCCAGAGTGTGTGATCCAAGATGGCTGCGCCCATCGCGACCGCATGGGTAGGTTTGCGCGATATTTAGCGCGATCACGCACTTTTGTAGTGCGAACGAGAAGATGAGTTCCCGAACATGTCTTGCACAACGCGACCACGTTAATTGTGACCCGGAACAGGAAATAAGGGAACGCAAGCAGGCGGGACAAACCTCTGGGGTAATTTAGCGCGCTAGCCATCCCGAGCATGCAGGCAACGCCCCGAACACGCGCACCGCGCTCCCAAAGACGAAAAACGGCGCGCGAACGGGCCCAGCAAGCAACTCCGCATGCTTGCGGAGCTACGCGTAGTTCGCGGAGTGCAACTACGTCTTCGCGTAGCTCCGCGGAGTCCGACTCCGCGAACTACGCCCAGGGTTAATATACACTACTGTGCTCCTGTGTATCTGCCCTTGTTTAAATGAGTAATTGGCTACATACATGACTAGAGTGTCTCAGTACTCTGGTACATATCTCAATGTCTTTATGGCACCAGCAGTTAGAGTGCCATAATATGTCTAAATAAATGTGCCAGAATGCAACTCTCTGATTTAGTAGTTCTATAGTTATCTAATTATGTAAATGTGTGGCAGAACCAATACCTCAGTGACTGGATTAGGGGGTTAGAGGAGTATGTAGGTGTCTGTCCAGCTTCCTTTTATACTGCTGGATACATTAATGGTTTCTGAGTATGTGAGCAAATGTAGACGTGCACCTTTTGTTTTGAGAGTAGGTGAAAGAGAGGCTCTATGGTTTGTGAACATGTATGTCAGTACCTTTATGGGTGGTATAGTTTATGTAGTGCTTGGCATAGGGTTCTGTACCTGTGTAACTAAGCCACTAATACTCAAAAGTACATCTTTCAGTTTTTGAAGAATAAACACTGTCCTTTATGGTATACCTACATCTCAGAGGAGTCTTATGTGTATTAAAGCTTGGGTTTAACACTTGAGAAACAGCTATTACTTGCCAAATAATGCTTTCAGTGAAAGTGTGCAGACAGAGTCTGCACTACTAGGTATCATCCATGTTTGAAGGACTATTTTTCTGGATGGAGGATACGCTTGTGTCAGTACTTGCGGACATATCTGAGTGAGTGTGGGATTACACTTGTAGCTGTGCCATGTGATGTTTAAGTAAATATGCCAGCAGGTGACTGTGTGTTTCCATCCTATATTGCTGTCTAAATATGTATGTAAGTGGCTTTAGAAATACTTGAGTGCCTGTGTTAGGCAATACAGAGCTATCAAGGTATGACTGTAACTGCCTTTGAGTCTGCTGCATGTGTTAATAGTTCTGGTGAGTGATTGAATCATGCTTCTGTAGCTGTCTCAATAGCTGAAATAGATGCTTTATGTTTTTCTGAACATGTATATTGGTTGCTTTAGGGATGGCATACTCTATGTAGTACTTGGCATAGGGGCATGCATTTTCACAAGTATCTTAGTGAACTAAAAAGAATATCACGACCACAAACCACCATGCTTTATAGCACACCTACAGCATCACTCACATGTGACTTGTGCATACTGAAACTTGGATTTAGGACTTGACAAACAGCTTTTACATGGCAAATCGAGCTACAAGTAAATGTGCACACACAGGACCTGTACTACCAAGCATCATCCATGTTTGAAAGAGTATTTCTCTACATGAATGAGAAGGTTGTGTTGGTACTTGCCAACATATCTGAGAAAATGTAGAAGTACACCTGTAGCACAGCCATGAGACATTTAAGTAAACATGCTGGTATGTGACTGTCTATTTAAAAATATCTATGACACTCTAACTATCTATGAAAGTGGCTAATAATAAAAAACCTCAGTGCATGTGTTACGGAAAACAGAGCAACACGGATGTGACTCCAACTATGTTTGAATCAGCTGCATGCACAAGTAGTTTCTGGTAAGTGCCTGAATGTATACGTGCTTCTGTAGCTTTCTGACAAAGCAGTGTAACAGAACTACAATACCCATGATTCCAAGAAAAGCTCTCTTTGAGAACAGCACAGCACATCATGTATACACATGTAAATATTTCCACATCTTCTACAGCCTTACTAACTAAAAGTTTAATCCTTCATCTGCAGTTTATACCATGTAGTAAGGAGCACATAGACAACATACTAATTCAAGGCAACAGATTATAAATTAACTTCCCACACACACAGGGCTGTATTACAGAAGGTGCCCCAGTGGGGCCACTGGCGTTTGCGCCCGCTGTGCGCACCCCGGGGTACTTTTGTATCATAGTAGGGGGCATAGACGCTAGTGTGTCCCCTTCTATAATACCAACAGCACTGGCGCACTTAAAGCACCAGCACTATCAACCGAGGGTTTTCCCTCATTTGCATAAGGGTGTGCTCTATGCAAATGAGGGATTTCTTTGACCCTTCGTCCTCGCATATTACATATGTGGCGCAGAGTCAAAAATGCCCTCACTGACAGTGCGCCATTTAAAAGGTTGAACATTGTCAGTGCACCTCCTGACAGCAGCCCTCTGCAGGAGGTAATGGGGGTCCCATTGACCCCCCATACATCCCATTGCAGGCAGGTGCTGATGCTGACTGCACCCGCCTGCAAGGGGATCTCTAATCCTGTTTGAAAGTGCAGGCGGGTGCCATCTGCACTGTAAAAACACGGAGCAGTTGCTCCTTGTTTTCACATGAATGCACTGGCTTGGGGCCAGCAAGAGTTCACAGCTGCCCTGGGGGCAGCGCATACACCATAATGGGGCGCATTATCACTATTTGCCCCCAGCGCACCTTTTGAAAGGTGCGCCAGATGCAATCAATGATAATGTGTAATAGGGTCCCTAGTCTGCAAATCAGACAAACCGTCACATTCTCATACACTCAGAAAGCATCTTACTTATCTGTTGTTTAACATACAAATCGACTCACAAAACCACTCATACATGACCTCATATAGTTCTAAAATTTTCTAAAAAAATATTTGATACTCGCTTATAACATAGTCCCATAAACATATACCCTTTCAATAATTTTTCTCTCAAAATTATATGCAATTCACCAACCTAAAAATTGAGTTTGTTGATCAAATACTATTTTTGGGCCTATAAGATAAAGACAATACTGTCAGAAAATGTAAAAACTGAGCATAAGATTGGCACACCACTCCCTCACAAAGCAACCTGTAGTGTTCTGATTGTCCTCGTGAACTCCAGCTTGTCGGGTCATCACGAGGACAGGGCAGGAGAGAGCAGTAAGCATTGTTGTTTACTTATAAATGCTTTATCTTCGTGCGCACAAGCTCATGCTTGTGCGTACACTTTATGTTATTTACCAGCTGTAGTGTATGGTTTTGAAGTCTCAACGTATTTTATGACAGTTATAACTGCGGTGCTTCAGAGCTCCATGCATTTATCTATGTCCGGTTAAGTATTTAATAAAGATACTTCAAAATCTCAGGGGTGTAAGTGTATTCACTACACCTACTAAATTGGCTACTTGGTGCTTAACCGGATAAACCCCACGTTATTTTCATCAGTTTCCAGATTTTCCGCAACCTCAAAAAACGTCAAGTGATCTCACCTCGGAAATTTACCCTGAAGTGGATTTCCTTTCAATTTTCTTCATTGCTGATCGTCACAGCGAGTGGTTCGTCTTCTGGCTTCCTGTTTCGCTTTTGCATAAACACGTCCATCTAAATTTCTTCCAGAACACCTGCTCCCCATTGGTTCTCCTCAGACACTGTGTTAAGTTCAGCTGTGCTTCCCGCTTTGAACATGCCCTCATTCCGGTGGCGTTGTGGAATTGCGGTGATTCATAGCCAACCACAGCGGTAAGAGGAGTTTGGTTTAGTGCGGTTGCGGTTGCTTCATGTAGCGGATGGATTTTGCAACGTGAGGTGAGATCGTCATTGTGTCTGCATTTCCAGCTCTTCTGTTGGACTTGCTGTTGGTGCGTGGAGTGCCAGTCAACTTTACTGTTCATTTTATGCTTGCCATTGCTCCAACTGCCTAATATAACTGCCAATTGGTGACTTTTTTGTGGCATCGCATGAATTTTTTTCTCCATACAAACTTAATTTCGCCTTCTTTATTGGCTAGTTGCATTGCTGAATGTTGCAATTTAAATATTTTTGTTCTTCGTTTCTTTTTTTTAAAACAGATTTTATTAGTCAAGTGGCACATATCAAGCAGCACCCTGCAATCCAGAGGCAACTACACAAACATTGCAACAAATTCACATTTGCCCCTGACTGTTCGGTTCAAAGTCTTTCAGCCCCCCAGGAACTTCTGCCCCAAAAACAAGAGCCTATAAAAGCCCCCCCCGCCCATATTCCCAACTCCCCCCTCACCCAACTCCCCCTTAAACACCCCCCCAGGTCACACAAGTACACAGTTCCATATTCACAGATATGCAAAATAGCCATATACAGTAAGGCACACACGGTCCACCCCACCACCCCATCGGCACAGTTCGAAGTATCCATATGTAGTCTCCCCCTAGCCTGGCAGTAACTGCTCATCTGCCACTGGGGGGTGCAGCCACAGTCCCCGATATTCTGCCTACCTATTCCAAATTTTATCCTGCTTGCATGGATACCCCCTTACCACAAATATAGGCTGCTCCAGACCCATGCAATAATCAAAACCATTTTTCCAGACCGCCACCGAGGGTGCCCGCGTCGCTATCCATGCCTGTGCAATATCTCGCTTTGCTAAGGTGAGCCCTAACAATGAGAGGTGTTGTTTGTATCTGTTGCCACCCACCCCCTCCATTACGTGTGAAAGGGCCAACTGCAGTGTGCGTGCTAACTCCCACCCCAGGACCTCCGAGAAGCATGCAAAGACCCCGCCCCCAAAAGCGCTCTAGTGAAGTGCAGTGCCAGATCGTTTGGATAAATGTGCCTTCCGCCTCATCGCAACGCAAACAGATCGGTGAGGAAATCATCCCCGCCCCTCAGAGGCGCATCCTAGTAAAGTACACCCTGTGAAGGTATTTAAATTGTACTAGACGAAGTCGCATTGCAATGGCGGCCCCGCGCGGAGATGCCAGCACCTCCACCCAGTCCTCCTCCTCCAACACACCCACATTAGCCTCCCATCCCCCCGAAGCTTCGGAAGTGTGGGGGAGTAGTGCCTAACTAGGGTTTGGTATATGCGCAAAATCTTCCTGTCTCCCAGATCCCCCATAAAAAGTTTGGCCTCTATGGGACTGAACTCAGGGATGTCCTCCAGACCCCGCAAACTGGGGGATAGCGCGTGTCTCAACTGTAGGTATTGATAGAACTGTGCCGGCTGCAATTGATATTCCTCCTGCAGATTCTGAAAGGACTTAATAGTGTTATCAGCCACCACATCGCCCAGCGTGGATATGCCAATGGAATCCCACCCCCTGAGTCCCGACAGAGCCGCCAACTGAGGCAGCCGCCCGTTATTCCACAGGGGGGTTTCCCGAGTCAAGACACCCCACCAACCCATGCGCCAAAGCGCCTGCTTCCAGATCATGAACACCACCTTCGTAGCTGGCGGCAGTGTGCCACGCAACCTGGCCGAGTACAGTATAGTGTGTAGCGTGTGCTGACCCATCAGGCAGTGCTCTAGCGCATACGCTGGATCCTCTCTGTCCCCGTACCACCAGTCATTGAGGACCAGAAAATGAAGGCCTGGTAGTAGGATAGGAGGTCAGGTGAAGCCAATCCACCGCTGTATGTAGAAAGTAGGCATGTACGCACAGCCACCCGCACCCTCCCCCATCCCACAAGAATTGCCCAAGCACGGAGTTTACCGTGCTAGGGCACCATTGAGCTGGAATCGGGAATGGGTGGTTCTGCAACTGGTACAGGAGATGGGGAAGCGCCACCATTTTAAAAATTGCCGATCTACCGAACAGAGTCAGGGGCATGCAAGACCAGGACCTGATGTCTGCCCGGGTCCTTTCCCACACAGGTGCCACATTACGCTCCCATGCCACAGCTGGAACCTCCGACAACACCACCCCGAGATACTTCCTTCCCCTGGCCGCTAACTGTACCGTGGACGCCCACAATCCCACCTTAGTGTGCCCGTCTAGGACCCATTGTGTGGATTTGCGGGTATTCATTTCTAGGCCCGACGTCTCCCCAAAAATCTGCATAATCTCCAGCAACCGTGGACCTGTTCTATTCAGGGCCGTTAAGAAGAAGAGAACGTCGTCTGCATATAGGGCTATTCTGTCGGAGAGACCCGTGTCCCACTCAAACCCATGGACCTGCGCATCAATGCGCTGCCATGCCACCAAGGGCTCCATGGCTAGGGCAATCAGGTATGGCGACATGGGGCACCCTTGCCGCGTACGCCTCTGAATCTCAAACGCAGAGGAGACCCCCCGCAACCCTGACTGTTGCCGTGAGGGCAGTGTATAGCAATTTTATGTATGAGAGGAAGCGCAGACCCAGGTTGAGCCTAGGCAGCAGGGCAAATAAATAGACCCAACTCAGGGAGTCAAATGCCCTATCCATTTCCGCCAGAAGCATCGCCGCTGCTTCCCCCAGCTGCCGAATCGCCGCAGCTGCCACCTGCGCCCTCCTGATGTTATGTTGCGTAGCCCTCTGGGGCATAAAGCCCACCTGGTCCGGGTGTATCAGGGATGTTATATGCGGCAATAGTCGATTAGCTAACGCCTTCTACAAAACCTTGGATTCAATGTTTAGAAGAGAGATGGGGTGGTAGGACGCATGGCTCTCCGGAGGGCATCCGGGTTTCTGAAACACCACCACCTCCGCATGTCTCCAATCTGGAGGAAGCTCCCCCTCTCCCGAGCCTCCTCCACCACTGCTCTGTAGTGCCTAGCTAGCTGCAAATTGTAGCGGCAGAAGAATTCACTCGGAACCCGTTTGGACCGGGAGCCTTCCCCACTCTCAGCTCTCCCAGAGCCGCCCCAGCTCCTCCTCCGAGAAGGGTGCCTTCAGGTGGTCCCACTGGTCATCCGACAGCGCCCTTGGTGGCAGGTCCGTTATAAATTTCTCTACCACGGCAGCCTCCAGGCACTCCCGAGGGGCATATAGGTCGGCAAAGTATTCGGCAAAGCTCTCCGCAATAGTCAAGGGATCTGTAATCCGGCCCCCTGCCCAGTTCTAGTATTGCAGGCAGGGTCTGCGCGTGTAGGGTACCCTGGCATAACCCGTGCAACATTTTCCCCGATTTGTCCCTCCATTGGTACACCCTACTGCGTGTAGCCAGCCAGGCCAAGCGCGCCTCCTCCATTAGCAGGGCCGCACATTCTTGTCGAGCCAGAAGCAATTGCTGCACTCCCAGCTCGCTACCCGACTCTGGGGTCTGATGCTCAAGCTGCTCTATGTGAGCCTTGGCTTAGATCAGCGCCTCCCATTGCTACATGCGGGCGGCTACACCCCACGATATGTCCACCCTCCGCAACATGGGCATCAGAGCCTCCCATAACGTGGCCGCACAACACACACTGCCCTCATTCTCTGTCAGGTATTGAGCAAAGGATTCCCCCATGTGAGTCGTATATTCCGCCTTCTGCAAGTTCCACACAGCTAGGCGCCAACGGAATGGCTGCCTAGTCCTAACAATGTCCAACTCCATGGAAATTGGAGAGTGATCCGAGAGGCCCCGGTGCAGTATCTCAGCCGCCAGCACTCTACCCGCCCCAACCCTAGGAACAAATAGATAATCTAACCGAGAAAAAGATTTATGAACCGCCGATAGATAGGTGTATTCCCTGGCCGCTCCGTGCACCAGACGCCACACATCAACCCAATCCATTCTCGTCACCAATAAGTGTAGCTTCGTGGGTAGGCCTCCTGTGGCCCCACATCAGAACCGGACCTATCCAGCACCAATTGCATGACATCATTACAATCCCCACCCAGGAATGACATATCATCTGGCATCTCCACCCAGAGTAACCTCAGATTTTCTATTAGAGTCCATTGCAGCGGAGGCGGAGCATACACACTACCCAGTATTATGGGGAAGCCACCAATCTTGCCCTGAATGAGCACATAGCGTCCCTGCAGATCATACCATTTTTCTTCATGTGTGAACTGAACACTGCTGTGTATCAGTATAGCCACTCCCCTTGACCCCCTGCTAAAGCCTGAATGGAACACCTGCTGAAAGCCAAAACGCTGCAAGCACAGGACCCTCGTGCCCATAAGGTGTGTCTCCTGCAACATAAGGATATCCGCTCGCAAGCGCTTTGCATGCTGGGTTACTGCCCCCCACTTGACCTTATTCAACATCCCTCGAACTTTCCAGCTCACAGTACGACGACTCCTTTGCTGACCATGCCCCTTTCATTCAGACTAGCCATCCGAGAGACTGTTGTCATGTAATGCAGAC
Organism: Lissotriton vulgaris; assembly: GCF_964263255.1. Lineage (NCBI taxonomy): Eukaryota > Metazoa > Chordata > Amphibia > Caudata > Salamandridae > Lissotriton > Lissotriton vulgaris. The sequence continues at coordinate 929,469,364 of NC_141696.1, read as the reverse complement.
ATTAAGCCGCGGTGGTGTGAGTATGCATCCCATCGTGCCTTTGGTAAACAAGTGACCTGGTGACCAAAACTACCCCAACCCAACCAAACCCCCACCCCATACCTCAACCCCAACTCTGAAGTATATGTCGCGGAGGAGCTAAACCCAAGTACCCAACTGGAGGACCGGGCCCGTCCCAACCAATGGATCCCCAATTCATAGCCCAGAAACACTACCAGTGGAAGCACAAGCCCAGTTCATGGCAATCTGGCAAGTGTCAAATGTTTCGCCATACATCTGCTGCTGCCCCCATCATTTCTCCAAGATCTGCTCTTCCAGGACCAGCCCCTCATGGGAGACCACCTCCCCGGACCTCAAGCGCCACTTCCTGGACCGTGACCGCCGCTCTGTGCTTCTTTACCGCTGACCGGCATCCCCCCGGGGCAGTTCCTTCGCTGTCTCGTCCCACCGCATCCTCTGCCCGTAGTACCAGGCCCTTCTGGACCGTTTCCATTGCCGCCACCTTCCTCTTGAGTTCTGTCACATCATCTTCCACCCCCGAGATGCGCATCTCAGCCTCAGAGATGCAGGATACTGCGTATCGTAGGTCCTGGCGCAGCAACATAACGTCCACCCCAACAGTGCCAATTTTTGCATCTAACATGTCTCTGGCCTGGGTAATGGGGGCTATGAGGGCCGCGTTGTCCGGCATTGTTCCCAGCTGATCCCCAGTCGCTCCAGACCCCCCACTTCTGGCCCGTCCGCACAGTCGTCCACCTCGCCCCTGTTCCACCCTGACGTTTCAGCCAGTCTACCCCGCTCTGTAGGATCTACACTGCACTCCCCCCGAACCACAGGCCTGGCCGGCCACTTGTCCTGCAGCGATGTCCTGTCCCAGGGAGGGGGCCAAGCAAGCACCACAAGGCGCAAAAGTCAGGGCAGGCTAGCAGTCCAGACCGCTGGTTCCAACCCCACCACTCAATAGCCCCACCGGGCCACGTCTCCTCCGCCGCTCCACCAACTGCGGGTGACCCCACCCGCATCCAGGGACCAAAGCCACATAGCCTGCCCACACCAGCACAGTCTGCGCAGTACCATGCCCCCTATCCAGCATGAGGGGGGGAGAAGCCAGGGGCAAAATCCACACACAGTTCCCCCTGGGGCCACCCTGCAGCACGACCACACTGCTGATCCCCGCAGCGACAGTCCCTGCTAAGGAGGGGGCTCGCAGGGAGCCAGGCCCGCCGCCCATCTTGCCGGCCGCCTAGCTCCGCTCACCTCGTCCACCCCCTCAGGCACTCGTTGGGCTCCAGGCACCGCTCCTCTGCACCTCGGGCCCAAGATGTCACCGGGCCTCCGTCTTCCACTCGGCCAGTCTTCTTTCGATGCCACTCCCTCCATGGGCCCTTCCGGACCTCGCGCCTCCAGTGGGGGTTCTCTTAGCACGACCCGGCAGCTCTCCGCAGGTCAGACCAGCCGCGACCCGGCTGCCACATTTTCCCCGGCCTCCACTCCTCCGCAGGCCTTTGCCGGAACTCTGCCCCACAACGGTCCCGGCTACCAGGAAGGATACCGCCAGACAGAGGGACTCACGTTAATATTACCAGATTTCCAGGATTAATACAGGATATTGTATGGGCTGGACGAAGCCGGCTCAGAGCACGTCCGCCATGTTTGGCTACCAAGCCAAGCCCCTTGTTCTTCATTTTAAAGACTGGAAAAAATGTTCCTACTGTACTTTACCAACTGTTGTTCCATACGGAGGAATTAAATTATTCTGCGTGCTTCTTCCACTGGCTCGCACAGTTGCATAGTGTCCATTTCCACAGGGAGCTTCCCACACTGGCTTGCACAGTTTATGCTTCTTTCCTCATTGAGAGTAGCGAGTTCATTCACACTGACTCGCTCAGTTAATACTTCTATGTAACACTTGGTTTAATATGCTATTCAACAGTTCTTCCACTGTTTTTTGATATCTATTATTATTTTTTTTTCTGTTTCTTAAAAAAAAAAAGAACATAACCTTACCTTTACAGGTCTTCTTATTAAGTTTTTAGTGAAATTTAGAGTTACCTATTCTTCACTTTTAATTATTTCATTATGTCTACACCTGTTACTAATATTACAGTTAATCCTCCGAAAGAATTTCGCTGTGTTTCTGGTTATCCCCCAGTTTCATGGTTGCAATGGAAAGAATATTTCCTTAACTATCTGTTCACCATTGACCATGCAAACAAATTATTTGCTGATAGAAAAAAAGGCTTATTGATGCATAGTTTAGGACCTGAAGGTCTGAGAGTGTATAACAAAATAAATAAAGATACGGTTTCAGGTGATGATAATGTTTTCAACCAAGCTTTTAGGCAACTTGATAATTATTTCTCCCCAAAAGTATGTATGGGAGTCACCCGTTACAAATATTTTCAAAGGAAACAACTCAAGAATGAAACTTTTGACGACTTTGTAACTGCCCTCCAAAAATTAGCAATAGATTGTAAATTTGGAACCTTGGAAGAGGAATGAATTCGAGATTAATTGGTTATGCAGGCCTATGACTCTTCAAACCAAGATAGGTTGTGGATTAATGGGGATAATTCCTTAAAAGATGTCCTGGCTGTTGCAAGAAAAGCAGAACTGTCTGGTAGATGAGCTAAAGTACTTGAAATAGAAATTTCTGATGTTAACCAACAGGATACTGTTGCATGGGTTAAGGAGAATCGCAGTAAAGATAGACCGTCCAAGAATTCAACTAAGAAAAATGTTGTCAATAATGAAAAAACCTTTAGATGTTTTAGTTGTGATAGCCAAAATCATTTAGCAAATGATGGACATTGCCCTGACATAAGACAAAGATGCTCTATTTGTAAAAAATAGGTCATTTTAGTAAAGTCTGTCACGCTAAGAATTTGAGAAAAGATAAGGTTAAATGCATTGAAAAAGGCTACATTTCTTCTAATAATGATGATAGTGATGATGAAACTTTCAGCACATTGAACAAGGTTGTTCTTAACATATGACATGAACATGACTCTAGTGAGCCTATGTGCTTTATTTATCTAAGTGGTGTTAACATTCATATGGCTGTAGACTCGGGTTCACCTTTCACCATTGTGAATGAGTCAGTTTGGTCAGAGAAGTTTGTTCTGAAGTGAGGTCAAGATGTATCTCTACCTGATATTGCACCTTTGAGCTATAATGGTGAACCTATAGATCTTCTGGGTTACAGGAACCTAATTTTTAGATTCAAGAATAGAAGTGCTCACTGTAAACTTCATATCTCAAAAAAAGGTCTATCAGTCCTGGGCTGGAAAGACCAGGGGAAACTCAACATTGTTTTGAATCCAAATGGCGCAGAGCAGGTTCCAGTGTTAGATGAAGGAGAGTGCTTAAACAAATTATTAAGTGTAAGGTTTCCAAAAGTTTTTTCTGGTAAGTTAGGTAAAATTGACGGGTTTGAACACCTCATACGTCTTAAACCTGATTCCTCTCCAAAGATTCATAAGTTGCGCAACATACCTTTCTCTGCAAGAGATGAGGTTGTAAAAGAGTTGTCCAATTTAGTTGAAAAGGGTGTCATTGAACCTATTGAGGCCTCACAATGGGTTTCTCCACTGGTCACAGCCAGAAAAGTTAATAGTAAACTCAGGTTGTGCATCGACTTAAGACATCTTAATGATAACATATTGAGAGAACAATTTCCCATACTTAAAATTATTGAGATGATTGCAAAAAACAAAGGGTATGGAAATGTTCTCAACAATTGATTTGTCCCAGGCTTACCATCAGATTCCTTTAGCACAATCCTGTAAACATTTAACAGCCTTTATATCACACATAGGTTGCTTTCAGTATACTAGGATGCCTTTCGGCCTAGCTTCCGCGGTATTCCAAAGATTAATGCACAACATTTTTGGGCATTTAAAGTATGTTCTTATTTTTCAAGATGACATCCTTGGTATGGAGCAAAACCGGGAAGATCATAGAGAAAATTGTTACATGTTATGTCTTTGTTAGGTATTTGGTCTAACAATTGAGCCTACAAAATGCAAGTTTGCTGCTGACAAAGTAACTTATTTAGGCCGTGAGATAAGTGCAAAAGGTATCCATCCCAAAACAAAATTGGTTTCTGCTATCACTGAAGCACCAAGTCCTAAAAATAAAGAGGAAGTTAAATCCTTCTTAGGACTTGTAGAATTCTTTTCAGTTTGTAGAACACTTCTCAAGCAGAACATTTCACATAAGGGAACTTCTTAAATCAAAATGTACATTTTCATGGTCAGATGTTTGTCAACAGGAATTTTCAGACATAAAAAATGCTATCGTTTCAGCACCTGCACTTCAAGGTTTTGACCCTCTTGGAAAAAACATAATCACCACTGATGCCAGTGGTAGTGGCATGGGTGTGGTGTTTTCACAGATTGACGTAAATGGCATTGAATCTATTGTATCATATGCTTCTAGATCCTTGTCCCCAGCTGAGTCTCGCTATGCAGTTATTGAGCGCGAAGCTTTGGCGTGTGCCTGGGCGTTAAAGCATTTTTGCACTTTTGTTTGGGGAAGTGAGGTTATAATCAGAAGTGACCACAAACCTCTTGTTAAAGTCCTTTCCAATGTAGGAATGGTTAATGTCTCAGCTAGATTAGCTCAGATCTCAATGAGACTTCTTGATTTTTTGTATAAAGTTGTTTACTTACCTGGCAGAAAAAACTCAGTAGCTGATTTTCTTTCTAGGTTGCCTGTCCAATTGGTTGAAAATCAAGATGATTTAATGGACAATGTTCATGTGGCATGGCTGTGGGACCATGGCATTGACTCCTTTAAAAACGATGAATGGAAAGACGCTATGACTACTGATATATGCTTAAACAAGGTTGTTGATTTTGTTAAAAATGGTTGGCCTTGTAAATTTGATATAGGTGACATTAAACCCTTTTTGGAAGTTAGTAATGAATTATTTGTGGTGGATGGAAATATCATGAGGGGGGAGAATGATGTTCCTCCTGCAGGGTTGAGAGATAAAATACTCGCTTTGTGTCATGAAGGCATCTAGGAATTTTCAAGACTATGGGCCAGATGTAGGTAAATTAATACCGAATTTTACTGATTTGGTATTTTGGAATGGGTAAATGAGATGTAGGGAAAAAGTCGGTAAAAATTACTGAATCGGACAAATTCGGTAAATTTGACTGAATCGGGAAACTTTACCCGATTCGGAATTTACTGAATCGGTATTTACCGAATCGGTAAATACCAAATTGGTAAATACCGAATTGGAGATTCAAAATCCAAGCAATTGAGGATTCAACCAATCATGTGCATCCACCCCACCCCACAACCAAGCATCTGAGGAACCAACCATTCCTGTGCATCCACCCCACCACACTACCAGGAAGTGGCCACACCAATGCAGGTGCAGACAATCAGAACATTCTGGAGAGCTGTGAGCAACTGACCTATGGCTGTACTGAGCTGAGCAGAACTGCAGGATGGCATCCCAGGAGTCACAGAGGGAAGGAGCAGATAGCAAAAAAAATAGAAGTTCAGCACAAGTAAGCTTCAGGTGCTCATGGAGGAGGTGGTCAAAAACCACACCCAGATTTTTGGGAAACAGTCCCTGCAAGTTGCAAAGCCTGTGAAACGGAAGACCTGGCTGGAAATCCAGGCGAAGGGGAACGCCATATGGGTGAGCCCACGCGAAATAGATGATTTAAAGAAACGCTGGTATGATCTCAGGATCATTACCAAAAAAGAAGCTGGCAGTGCAGAAGAAAGAGGCCAGTGCCACTGGGGGAGGAATGAGCAGGGCACCTGCCCCCACAGACCTGGAGCAGCTGGTGGAATCCACCCTGGAGCCCAAGAGTGTGTTTGGGAAACAAGGTAAGGAGCATGCCCAGCAATCCTCCCCCTATCCCCAATGTGGCTGTGTGACTCACACTCCAGCCCAGGTTTTGGGACACACCAGCAATGCATCATGGGAGAGGTAGTCATTGAAACACCCATCAAGTCATTCATCACACAAAACAACAAGGCATGCCACACACATAATCCAGAAGCAGTTGAGGACATTGAGATAGTGTGACAGAATTGTGATTTAATAGTGAAATACAGGTGTGCAGCACCACTGAGCTATTGTCCATATCTGTCCAAAGGAGAGTCATCATGCAGGACAGCGCAGGAGAAGGTGGGAAGGGCACCCCGTAAGGGAAGGAGTGAGGATGCCTGCACAAGTCCAGGCCCCAGCACTGAACAACCACCCGCACCAACACAACAGGCAGCTTTGCCACCAGAGCAAGCCACAATAGCACAGCCAGCATCGCCACTGCTGCATGAATCTCTACGGTACAAAAGGGGGTGGTGATGGACGGAGCATCTGAATCAATCAAACACTCACACCCAGTCAAAAGATCTGGGTTTAATCCATCACCGTTCTTTAGCCCACTCTGCCACCCCAGTTCAGACATGGTTATATGCAACTCAGTCTGACCCTGTGCCTCATGGGAACAGTCCAGCCCGAACTGCTAAGCCATGTTTTCCCTGGACCGGAAACAAGCTTCCGAGGACCGGTTTCTGGCATTCCAGCCGTCTTCAGCCCAGCTTGCTTGAATCCAGTGGCAAAGTGAGCAAGGGACTCACGTCTGAGCATACCCTGCCACACTTATGTCGGCCAAAAGCGGTACAAAAGGGGGTGGTGATGGACGGAGCATCTGGATCAATCAAACACTCACACCCAGTCAAAAGATCTGGGTTTAATCCATCACCGTTCTCTAGCCCACTCTGCCACCCCAGTTCAGACATGGTTATATGCAACTCAGTCTGACCCTGTGCCTCATGGGAACAGTCCAGCCCGAACTGCTAAGCCATGTTTTCCCTGGACCGGAAACAAGCTTCCGAGGTCCGGTTTCTGGCATTCCAGCCGTCTTCAGCCCAGCTTGCTTGAATCCAGTGGCAAAGTGAGCAAGGGACTCACGTCTGAGCATACCCTGCCATACTTATGGCGGCCAAAAGCGGTACAAAAGGGGGTGGTGATGGATGGAGCATCTGAATCAATCAAACACTCACACCCAGTCAAAAGATCTGGGTTTAATCCATCACTGTTCTTTAGCCCACTCCGCCACCCCAGCTCAGACATGGCTATATGCAAATCAGTCTGACCCTGTGCCTCATGGGAACAGTCCAGCCCGAACTGGAATCTCCACAGCAGGATTCCCATGCACAGTCAGCCTCCCCAGCCTCAAATTTATCAGTAGTGGTAGAGCCTAGGAGGCATGCTGTACCCACTCTCCATATCATGGAGACATCCTCTGACGACGAAAGGGAGGGTGACACCACAACTGCTACACTGGAGTCAACCAATGCTAGGCTGGAGTCCACCTCCGAGGGTGTGCACGCAAGATGCCGTAGGGTACGGGAGAGCTGCACAAGTCGGCAGGGTGAGGGGGTCTTCTTAGGACTGGAGGCCAGCATGGTAAAAGTGCAGCGCCTGCAGGGAAAGGCCATACTATCAGTGCAAAGACAGATGCAGCACTTGAATCATAACATGGGCAATATAGACCGGGGCATCAGCTCCTTGGCAGAGAGCATGAGGGAAATGGCAGAGAGATAGCGGGACATGTCCAGTCCATGATGGCACTTTGCAACAAACTTGATGAGGACCGGGCAAGAAGGCGCAGGGAGAGGCAGTACATGCAGCAGCACACCAAGGCGGTGAACTGTCTAGCAATGGCCACTTCCCTGCTAAGCAGGCGGTCTGTGTCAATGCAGGAGGGGCTCATGCACTGCCGCACTGATGTGTCCAGGGGGATGGGGAATGTGACATCTGCAATGAAACTGCTGCTGAACACCCAATCAGCAAACACTGGTGGTCTAGTTTTGGGGGAGAGCGAAGAGAGTACTAGCAGGAGCAGCAATAGTACACCTGTACCTGAACCCCGGAGGAGCAGCAGGCGCCATTCTGCGGACCCAGAATCACCAGCCGGTGTGGAAAGCCAGCTGCAGACATCAAGCACTGTAGTACGTGGGCGCAGACATTAATGCTGCCCACACCTTCATTAACATTATTTGGGTGAAGTAAACCGTGACTAACAATTAAGGTTGTAGCAAATTTGACTGGCATGGTGTGCCATTTGCAGATTGACGTAGTGTGCAGTTATTAAACTACGTCATGCACATGCAACGCCTGGCTGTGTCACCTTACTTACTTAAAAATAGTTGTGTGTGATCTCTGCCCTTCTCAGTCTCCCATCTGGTGCTGGCGCTGCTCCTGCTGTGTAGGGTTCTGGCTGTTCAAGGCCATCATCAATGTCCTCATGATGAGTTATTTCAACTCTGTACCTCTTTTTGTGGCAAGGTTGTGCAGCATAGCACAGGTTGCAATGATTTTACAGCAGATGATGGGTGTGTACTGCCGTTCACCTCCGCTTTTGTGGAGGCAGCGAACCTGCTTTTCATTAGTCCAAAGGTGCGCTCTACAACGTTGCGTGTTGATCTGTGTGCCACGTCGTAAAGTCTCTCACTCCTGGTAGATAGGTTCAGGTAGAGGGTGAGGACAAACAACCGCACAGCATAAGCGCTATCGCCTAGGTGGAAAAGAGAGTGCCATTAGTAACATTCTGAAAATACATTCATCTGCAGTTTCTATCAGGGTGGGTCACTAGCAGGTATCCTTCTCCAAATTTTCCAGCAGCAAGGCGTATGTAGATCCCACTGTTCTGGAATATGTACGAGTCGAGGGTGCTCCCAGGGAATTTGGCCACAATGTCAGTAATCATGTTGCCAGCGTTACATATCACCTGCACATTTATTGAGTGGGTGGACTTTCTGTTCCTGTAGATGTATTCTGTGGCTGCAGGGGGGAAGAATGGAATGTGTGTACCAGCAATACAGCCTATGACGTGAGGGAACTGTGCCAGTTGATAGAAGTCAGTCTTGGTCTTTAACAGTTTCTCATGTGTGTCAGGGAAGCTGATGTAATGATGCATTCTCTGCATCATGGCCTCCAGGAACTTCTGGAAGAAACAGGACAGGCAGCTCTGGGACAGCCCACCTACCGTGGCTATCACCCCCTGGTAACTCTCAGACGCAAACAGGTGTAGGCTACAGAGCACCTGCACATGGGGTGGGATGGCGTGCGTCCTTGGTGTTGGGTGCTTCAGGAGTTGGTGGAGGTCCCTAATAAAGTCCAGGATGGTGTGGGGATGTAGCCTGTTCATTTGCAAGATCTCTGCCTCAGTAAGTTGAAAGAGCGTGATCCGCTGTCTGTAGACTTGCTTCTCCCGTCTCCATATTCTCTCTCCTGCTGCCTGTAGCCGTAGCCACCTTGCTGTCATGTAGAATGCCGCCATTCTGGTCACATTGTTGCTTTTTGGGGCTTTTTTTATAGCCAGCACCTGGTTACCACCTGCTTTCACTCCAAGGTAATTACCAACTCTTAATTACAGAATGTCATGGAATTCGGTATTTTAGGAGTTTCCTACATCTCAATTCACATTTTTTACCATTTCTTATTTTCCGATTCGGAATTTACAGAATCAGTCTTTTTGGGCTCCTACATCTCAATATCACAATACCGGTTGGTAACGGCCAAAAATACCGATTTTCGGCTGTTACCGACTGGTATTGGGCTACCTACATCTGGCTCTAAGTGTATTGTGAAAAGCAGATTCTGGTGGCCTGGATTGGACATTTCTGTTGAAAGGATGGTCAGGGATTGTAGCTTATGCTACTCAGCTGACAAAACACTTAAAACCCTCGGGCCTCCAATTGCTGATTGTTTGTGACCAAATTCTCCATGGGAGTGCGTGACAGTGGACTTCATGGGTCCAGTGAGAAGTTCTGAGAAATATGTCATTTCAACGTTGGATGTTTTTTCCAAATGGACAGTCCTTAAAGTTATCAAGAAGTTGGACACTGATACTGTTATTGCATTTTTTGATGAAGTGTTCACTTCAGAAGGTACCCCTGCTACTATAATAAGTGATAATGGTGTACAGTTTACATCCGATGCTATGGTTCACTATTTGTGTAAGTGCGGCGTTGTACACAAAACCACCTCCTTGTACAATCCCAGTGGGAACGGACTTATTGAGAGATATAAAAGAGTATTGAAAGGTGCAATCTAATTGGCGTGTAAAAACAGTGTTTCATGGGAAATTCAAATAATGAAAACTTTGTGGGATTACAGGGTTACTTTATCCTATTCCACCAAGTTTTCTCCTTTCGAGCTAATGAGAGGGAGGAAACCCAGAGCCAAATGGTATCCTGTATGGCTTCATGATCATGCTAAAACCTACTGGTCCTCTGCTGAAGTTAAAAATAACTTGTCTTCCAAGCATGACAAGTAGAAAAAATTATATGACACCAAACATGGCACCAAGGAGGTTAGAATGTGTGTTGCCCAGTGGGTTAAAATTAAAAAAACTGGTTTTATTAAGAAAAATATTAGTAGGTTCAGGGATCCTCAACGTATTACAGCATTAAAAAAATGCTGTTATTTTAGAAGATGATAAGTGTTGAAACCTTAAGAGAGTTGCTTTGTAAAGTGCTCCTGCTTCTAACAGGGTCTTGGACAAAATTGTAATAATTGTAGCAAGAACGTTTCACAGCCTCATTAAGCTGTAGAGGATACATCTATAGTCCAAAATGGGTCATCCTCTATTACCATCTATAAGAAAAGGATATCCAGACGTTCTACAGTATTGAATGATTATGTATGTGAATAATCTTTATTATTTGTGTAAGGGACGAGATGTGTAGTGTTCTGCTTGTCCTCGTGAACTCAAGCTTGTCAGATCATCACAAGGACAGAGCAGGACAGAGCAGTAAACATTGTTGTTTACTTTTAAATGCTTTATCTTCGTGCGCACATGCTCGTGCTTATGCGTACACATTATGTTATTTATCAACTGTAGTGTATGGTTTTGAAGTTTCAAAGTATTTTATGACTGTGGTGCTTCAGAGCTGGACACATGTATCTATGTACGGTTAGGTATTTAATAAAGATACTTCAAAATCTCAAAGGAATGTAAGTGTATTCATTACACAACCATTAATGGCAGCATTTTTAAATTTGCACCCTCTGATAATGCCGATGGCAGCAAATAAAAACAATTTTGATTTTTTTTTATTTTGTCACTAAATTCCTGAATGGTTGGTATGTGTTAACCCTTTCATGCACTTTTATGAAGAAGCTCAAAATGACTTCTGACATTGGACTATATTTAGGCTACATTAGCGTGATATTTGTGCTTATTTTGGTTCTTTTCCCTCTGGTGACACTCTTGGGAGACCTATTTGTTATGAAGCTCCCTAATCTCCTCATTTACTGCAGTATCCTCAGTGGAAAATGCTTTCAATTTTCCACTTTGATTCCATCAAAGTGAGAGTCAGATGTGCCACACTTTTGGCATGAATCTAGAATGTTAGCACTCTAGTTGCTTATCAGAACACTGTAGTAAACTGTTGATCACCAGGGAATTACCTAGCAGTTTGCTGCTGGTGTTGAAAGTGCATGTTTGGTCTACATGTCAGAATATTTCAATGTAATAGTAGAGGAAGATATTTGAGAACTCACAAAAAATGTGTTCTCCTTTTCCTTTCTACAGCACTACCCACAATTTCTAAGACAAAATTATATTTTGTTTCTTTCTAAATTAGATGTTTTAAGTTTACCAGTCTGATTCAATCAAGATAGCTTCAGGTGTGCCATAATTTCATCATAAGTAATACTGTTAGTACTCTAGGTGTTCTTTAGAATACTCTGGGAGGCTGCAGTAGAACACCTAGGAATGCAGAGTTTCCATAGTTTTAATGGGCAGGAAATCATGAATTTATTAAAGCCATAGAGCCTAACCTGTGTATGAGCAGCTGCAAAAGAAGGAGGATGGCTGTGAGATCATTGAACATATACATGTTCTAAGGGTTATAGAGAGTTATTTTTGTTCTAATTCTATGTTTTTATTGCTGCTGTGTATGAAGCAATAAAAGAGATGGTGCATAACATTAGCCTCTGGGCCTTGCCATAAAATCAACTAACTGGCTGATCCTGTTGGAAGTACATGTTTTTCTGAGAATGTCAGACTTCATTCTCCTATGGCTGAGAAATATAGTGTGAATGTACAGAAAATATTTTCTCATTTTCTCTCAAACATGATTGATGTACTCTCAGTAGAAGGCTTTTTCACTGGGTAAAGTTACCTTAGAATGCGCCACAAATCCTAAAATGAGTATGAAAACATCAACAAATGACTTCTCCTTTTTGTGACCGTTAAAAACTGTCAATTACTACATCACATTTCAGTGGGGTGTTATCATGTATATTGGTCCCAAGGTCGCTGCCACCACTTTCTGTTTGAAGTGCTGAGAGTCAATCACATCTCACCATGCGATCTGTGGTTAGGCTCTGCCCCATTATCCCTATTTGTTTTCCCTTAAACTTCTCAACAACTACTGAACAAATTTACACCAAATAACTGAAAGCATGATCTGTGAACAAAAATGTACCAGATTTAACGTAAATCTGTCCAGTTGTTCGGGATGTAGTCATGTTCAAAGCTCTTATAGAAATTAACCTAGAAAAATTGTAATTTTTTGGCCCTCTTTTTTCTCAGGCCCAGCTTGACGGATCACCCTGAAACTTTCTATGCACAGCAAGACTCACTATGAAACTTTTTTGAGAAAATGTCATGAAGATTCGCCAAACGATGCCAAAGCTATAGACAAGTCATACAACACTTTTTCTATAAAAACATGGTCCTTACTATAAGTACCAACTGGTGACCACTAGTAGGTAATATACACAGTGCATTGTGGGGGCGTAAGTAATAGTTAGCTCAGGTAACTAGAACTGCTGAATTTTTCTGGTTGTGAACAGGTGAAATATAAGCTTAAGTATAATGTCCCTGTAATCTTTTTTATCAATGAATTTCTAAAGTTTATTTTTTTATTCAATTTCCTAACTATAACGTCCCCGTAACCTTTTGTTTTTTCAGTAAATTTCCAAGGTTTTTTAATGTTAATTCTTAACTTTAATATCCCTGTATCTTTGCTTTTTCAGTACATTTCTAAGGTTTTTTTAATTCTATTTTCTAACTAGTGGAGAAAGGGGGCAGGGCCTCACACGCTGTCAGCAATCCCACTGTGTGGAATGTATTGGCGGTAACAGGAGGGGATCTTGGCCTCCAAGGACCCTCCACTCCAAGGGGAGTTCATCCCTCCATAGGTAGTGAACCAGGAGGCACATTTGCAGAGTGGTGGGTCTAGTTGTTTTTTTTAAATTATATTGAATTGGAGTGGAGGCCAATTTTGGCCCTGGGGACCTCATCTGCTAGGGCCCAACCATTACCAAATGGGGTAGCGTGCCACGTTGCCCACCTCCCCTGCTGATTTTGGCCCCAGTGACCCCATCCCATGGGACCTGGCCATTTAAAAAATATATATATTTCCTACTGGTGTTTGTCAGTAGGTATTTACAGTTAAGACCTAGTTTCTACAGGATAAGCATTTTTGTTTTGTTAATAAATTTGGTTTAGTTTGATGAATCCTGGTGGAATTTTCAAATGTAATATGATGCTCACTTCAGCTGCTATTTTGACATTTTTGTGGTGATCCGTCAAGCGGGACCAAGAAAAAAAGGGGAGGTTCTAAAAGACATTTTCCCTGTGTTAATTCCCATAGAGATTTTAGACTTGACTACAGCCTGAACCACTGAATGGAATTACACCAAATTTGGCAGAAAGGTAGCTGTTGGTCCAGAAAGCACCCTTTGTATGAATTGGCAATAATCCATTCAGTAGTTTTTGAGACGTTATGAGAAAAAACAATTTGTTACATAGGGATGTGAAGGATCTGCAAACCCTCCGATCTCGTGCTGAGATCTAATTGGCTGCCTAAACTTCAACCAGGAAGTTTTGGCAGCCATCTTGTCACTCGACTTTGAGTCCAAAGAAAAAATTTAAATAAAAAAGAGAAGGGAGCAGTGTAAGGATACAGTGACCACCTAAGCCTTGGGTGGGGGGATGTCCCACAGAAACCGACCAAGGCAAAAAATGAATTTTTTTCTTTTTCTTTTCAACAGTGGTCACAATGGAACTGCAGCTTCCACCAAAAAATTATAAAAAATGAAATATGAGGTCCTGCACTTCTGGAATTGTTAGCCTATGAGGAATTATAAATATGCAGACCACCTCTCTGCAGCTAAACACTAAGGGGCCGATTACGGCTGCCCACTATCGTTTGTGCAAAAGGGACCACCCACCATAGGTGCGGCGGTCCCGCAAAATGAATTAGGATGCGCCCACCACACTGGCGGGCACATCCTGTATGTTTACATTGTGGCGGGTGGCAGCATCCGCCACAATGTAAAAATTCATGTTTCACATTTGCGTGTACAACGTTGCAGGCACTGTGCGGTGCCTGCCACCTTGTACATTCAAATGTAGGGGATACCATAGGTACCCCCCACGTGCAGCACCTCACCCACCTTGTGTCAGCTACGGGCCCCCGAGAGCATTTTGCCTGTATTTTTGTGGCAGAAACTCCGCTGCAAAACACAGGCATCCTAATACCCACGGCGGTGCCTGCATGGCACCGCCTCCATTGCCCCATTGTACCTGGTCCCGCAAGGCCAGAGGAAAAGGCCCACCTTGCAGGACCATGGCAGACGGTCTTTCCATCCGCCGAGGTACCTTTCCCCTTCCCACTGCCATCCTAATCTGGTGGTGGGAATTTTAAGGGTGATAGCGGTAAATCCGCGACCGCCGGGCCAGCAGTCCTCACTGCCGGCCCGGTGGTCGCAGATTTTACTGCCATCGTAATCGGCCCCTAAGCTTCAATGAGGGGGACCCAAGGGACAACCACCTCTCGGGGCTAAGTTCTACAATGGTAGGGGGCATGCAGCTCCCCTCATAAGGCCATTTATAGCCCTAGGTACCACCACCCCCCAGGCTGACTCCTGCTACCTCCCGAGTGGCCTACCCTAGGGAGGTTTCTGGGTGGGAGCTGACAGCTCCCACCAAGCAAAGGAAATTATAACTCTGCTTTGTGCAAGTCAGAGCGGTCAAACAACTCCGGCTTCGCAGAAATTGAAGTAGTCATCTATTTCCCTGCACACAAATATGCGTGCAGGGAAACAGGTGAAAACATTGCTCTGACTGACAGGGATATGCCTTTCAGCAACCCCCTGTCTGTCAGAGCAATGCTGACTCCTGCAAGAGGCAGGCAGTCAGATGGGACCCCACGGGGCTTGAGGCTCCCCAGCTGTCCCATTGCACAATGGGTGCCCTAGGGGTGCTCAGGTGACATGACTGGGCACTAGGGATAGAGACATCACAGCCAAAATCAGCTCAGGGAGGGAGTCCCCCTCCCCTAGCTAAAATATATATTTTTTAAATCTATGAATCTGCAAACAAGCAGAAAGAGACAGAATAAAGGTCACAAGGGAGCAGAAAGGGGCAGAATAAAGATAAGAGTGAGCAGAAAGAGGCAGAATAAAGGTCAAAAATGAGCAGGAAGAGACAAAATAAAGGTCAGAAAAGTGTAGAAATGAGACAAAATAATGGTTAGAAATGAGCAGAAAGGCAAAATAGAGTCCAGCAAGGAGCAGAAAGAGGAGGCAAAATAAAGACTAGAAATTAAAAGAAAGGTGCAAAATAAAGGTCTGAAAAGAGTAGAAATAGGCAAAATAAATATTAGAAATGGGCAGAAAGAGGCAGAAAGCAAGCAGAGAACAAGCAGAACCCACTCAGGAATACATACAGCCATTTACAGAAAAATGCAGAAACTCCCACAGCCCCTCACAGACCCATTCACACACTCATGCACCCACTCACAGATTAATTGAGAGACGTAGAGACCCTTGCACAAACCCAGTCAGACACTCTTGCAGTCAATTACTCATACTCTCTCACCCACTAAGACACTCACACAACTACTCACAGACTCACTTAGAGACTAACACACCCCCTCAGACACTCTCTTACAGACCTAATCAGACACTCCCACACCCAGTGAGACACTTATGAAGAGATATCCAGACCCACTCAAACACTCACATACCCAGTCACACACCCATTAAGATACTCACGGACTCCGTCACACACCCACTGAGACACTCTTGCACACACTAATTTTCAAAGGTTACAAGTTAGAGTTAGATAATAGAATTTTAAAAACCTTAGCAATTCCCTGAAATTCCAAAGGTTACAGGGACGATATAGGTAGGAAAAAGAATAAATAAACTTTAGAAATTCACTATAAAAATACCAAACCTTACCGGGATGTTATAGGTAGGAAAAAGAATAAATAAGCCTTAGAAATTCACTATAAAAATACCAAAGGTTACAGAGACATTATAGTTAGGCTCCCATTTCACTCATACAAAACCAGTGAAATTTAGCAGTTGTCGTTACCTGATCTAACTATAACTTACGCCCCAGCATTGCACTAGTTATGACCATACATTTTGTATCACTCAAGACATGATCACTGCCAGCACTGATGACATTAGTGATGATATCATCCATAGAAGCACTCACATACCCTCTCACACCCCTAAACAACCTCTCAGACACCCATTCACACACCCATTCAGATACCTACTGACTCCTTCATACAGGCATGCACACACCAATAAAGCCACTCATGCACCAACATATTCGCCTTTACATCAACTTACACTGCCACTCACTCACCCATACAACCTCTCAACACAGCCACTCACTGGTCCATACAAGCACTCACACACTACCTCACACCAACACACCAACAACCACCTATATACCCATTCACTCATCCATACAAACACTCACACATTCGCTCACTCACCCATTCATCCATTTACTCATCAACTGACAACCAATCAGCCAATCAAACAGCCACTTACTCACCCATATAGCCACTTACACAGCCAGTCACTCACTCAGACACCCACCCCCTCACTCACACACACAGTCACTTACACACCCACTCACCTACACATACAGCCACTCACACATCTACTAACTCACTAACATAATTACTCACACAGCTACTCACATACCTATTTCTATACCCATATAGCCACTTACACACCCACTCACACACCCTACCAGCACTCAGACACCCACTCACACAGATACATACAGTCAAACATCCACTCACATAAACTATGTTAGAAATAGTGTTACTCATTAGTAGTATAAAAAGTACATCATTTTAATTTATGTAGTGCCTTAGTATACTTTTAGAAAGCATGCCCACTCGCTAAATGTTGTCATCAGTGATGTATTCAGTGTTGTCACTGACCATGTCATGAGTGACGTAATATGTGAGGTCATAAGCAGTGCATTGCGGGGGCATAAGTTATAGTTAGCTCAGGTAACTGCTGAATTTCACTGGGGCGACTGGAGCCTCAAAATGATTAAAATGATCTTCCAAATGTCATGGCACAAGGTTTTTTGTAACAAAGCTTACTGCTCATTCTTACACTTAGGCTTTGAACTCTGTCCACTTATGTGTTTTTGTAATTTTTGTATGCCTTTAGGTTAATTTAAATGAAAAAGGCATAGCTTCCAAAAGCCACACAGAAATGCAGTCAATAAGATTCCTGTAATTTTGAATACATAGATTGCTGTCATAGAGATGAGCTAAACCATTTTTATATGCTGGGAGGATTCAGATGATCTTTGCAAATAATTGTCATAGTGTTAGTGAATTATATGTTTCAGATCTTTTCCCAATATTTCTTTTTGCATTTTCTGCAAACAATTATGCTTTGTTTACTTCAAAATCAGTACTGTGTAGGGCTTGTTCAATATATAAATGTTAAGTATTGCCTGAAATGTTTATGTCTGGCTTTGCTGTATATTGCTTTGTGTCTGGTGAGTAGATATGCAATAATTACTAGACTACGAATGTGCACCACTGTTTGTAAACTGAAACAATTTATATGAGGCATGGAGACAAAATCAAGAAAAAAGTCTCCCACGTTATTCCTCAGTTATAAAGATTTAGCCAAAATATTGTGTTTTACTATATGAAAGAAATCCAGACGTTTGTGAGATGTTGTCTATCATTGGAGAAAAGATGCTACATAAAGGGTGTCACTCTACAACCTTGATTGTACTTCTAAATATTGAAATGAAGAAAACTAACAAACAAGAATAACAAGGGATAAAATATTGAAAGGTAAGAGCATAGATGAAGAGGTATCGATATACTATTTCTAACACCACATATAAGTACTTTGAAGATATACGTACTGCAGAGCTACATATATGAAGAGTTAGGTATAGAAAATCTAGGGTAGTATTACATAAAGTGCTCAGGTGTGCAAATGGCGTTTGCCCATTCTTTGAGTGCCCGGGGCACTTTGGTATTTCATAGGGGGCTGCAGGCACTTGTGTAATACCAATAGCGCTGGCACACATGTAAATGTAGACGTATTTGTAAAGCGCACTGATACCCCGGCAAGCAGTGTGTCCTGGCGCATACCGCTAGGGAGCCCGTCCTGGCTTTTCCCCGTGAAATGTCCACTCCTGGGCATCCCCGGGGTGCAACCAGGCATCCCCAGCGCTGTAGGGGGCCGTTGTGGAGGCTAAGCAAGCTATTGCCCAGAGTTGCAGCGTGGGACCCATGATTAGAATAGGCACTGAGGCGAGAATATCCAGTCAGCGTAATTTATGAGCCAGAGACCCGTCGAGGTGGGAATCGAACCCTGGTCCCTGGCCAAAACTCTGCATCAAGGTCTGCCGCTCTAACCATTGAGCCACACTCCTCCACATAAAGCAGCAGTGCTATCTTCAAGGGGGCATTCCCTCATTTGCATGGAGGCATGCCCCATGCAAATGAGGGAATCCCTTTGCCTCTGAGCCGGCACTATATTATAGACATGGGCGCAGATGCAAAGAAGCCCTTAGGAGGAGCACTCACATATGCTACCTCAAAGGTTGTGCACTGTCAGTGCATCTCCTGAGAGCAGCCCACTGCCATGGACCCCCAGACATCCCATTGCAGCCGGGTGCAGTCTCTGACTGCACCCTCCTGCAAGGGGATCTTTACAGATTAATGAAGCCATTCAAAGCCAACCTGCATCGCTTTGAGTGGAGGAAAACGACGCAGCCCAAATTGATGCGTCGCCTTACTATGTGTCCTCGATGCAATCCATGGGCTTTGCAGTGCGTTTGGCCATGCAACCCCCATGGAATTTGACAGTGCGATATAAACCTGGGGTAGGGTCAAATCTGCAAGCCTCCAGAGGTGAGGTGTAACAAGGAGAAATATGTTTATTTTTCCTAGTTTTTTCCTTTTTTCCTTGAGGAAAACCCCATGAAGGATACTTTTTGTACAGGAAGGTGTCCCTTTCTGCACAAATACAATCCTGCCTGCAACTGAGTCACCCTTTCACCGTTGTGCTATGGTGCCCACATTGGCAGCAGGCTGCCACAACGGTGCCAGCCAGAAAGTCAAGAATGTACTGTATCGCTTAAATAAGTATTCCTGCCTTTCACTTTGGTGTAGGGCAACATAGCACCCTATGTCAAAATGGCAGAACTGAGGCCCTCAATATGCACACCTAAACATTCTAAGCTTGTGCACTGTATTGTCTAGTGACTGGTTTTAATGAATTGTGTGAAGGAACACAACAGTTCAAAACAAGCTGCAACAGAATTCACGTTGTCTCGTCCTCGGCAGTATCACGTGCTGGAACTGATCCGAATTACCATACAATATGTCACTTGTGGAAGGATGCACACTGCATTAGATGTGGAATGATAGGGAATGCTTACCAGATGCCAGGAAATGAGGTCGTGCTTTTCGTTCGCTTTCAAACATCTGGAATTTGCATGTCTAATCATGCAAAAGAAGCCAGGCAATCGTTTTGACAATGAAAAAAAAGGCTCAAGGAACGTTTTGTCTTCTGTGCGTTTTTCAAGAGCCTTCCATCTCAAGCATGACGTGAAAATAGCTTGTGACAGTGCATTAGATGTGCACGCAGGGATCCCGAAGCTCCAAAATTAGCAAGCCCTTAGAACTGAAATTCAATGTTTCTAAGTGCCCTTGAAAAAAGTTACATCGAATATAACTCATGCGCGCGCATTTAATCATTCGAATATCTGAATGAAACAGGCCTTGCTTATAGTATTTGCGCATGCCTAAGGTTTGCATCATATTTTTATAGCCGTCTGTCGTTTTATGAAGCAGTTGAATAATGTTATAAAAGACGTGCCCATTATGTCCAATGCTATTTATTATGCAGCGGACAGGATATCCATCAGGTTAGTGACAGAGTAACTCTCATCCAAACATTGAGCAATTGCACGGGTGCAGAATTGCCCGACATGGATGCAGGCTTTTCATTTCACCCCTTTGTTTGAGCTGGTGCTAATGACAAACATCCCGACTTTTAGAGATTTCCCCAAAAAAGTGCCACATGCCTCCTTTATTAAGAGTTCATTGCTCTCCTGTGCCAGGAAACTAACAGCCTGATTCATCATAGAACCGTTTTGCGAGTCTATAATAGCGATTCATAAGGAATCGCTATTACAGACTCGTAAAACGGGATTCATGTAGGAATCGCTAAAAGATTTGCGATTCCTACACAATCCTTATTTGCGATTAGCAAATTGCTAATCTCAAATAAGGAATAACTCACCATTCATTCCTTTGGGCCAAAAGGCCCATAGGAATGAATGGGGAGTATTCCTTATTTGCGATTAGCAATTAGCTAATCGCAAATAAGATAGCGATTTCAAGGGTGCCAGGGGTCTCCAAAGGACACCCTGTAGCACCCCTTAAATGCAAATTGAAACAGGTGTTGCGCACACACATGTCCAAAGGACATGTGTGTGTTCAACATGCAACTTAGAAAAATGCTTTGAAAAGCATTTTTCTAAGTTTTCGCTATTTACCACGAGGTTTGACCTCGCGGTAAATAGCGGGCCGAAATTGCGAATTCGCAATTTTTTAATGGATGATGAATTGCATTTAAGGAATCTCAAATAGAGATTCCTTAAATGTAAATCCTCGCAAAATTGCGACAACTCTATTACCGAATTTTCAGCCTGATTCATCATTCTCCCGTTTTGCGAGCCCCTAATAGCGATTCATAGCGAATCACTATTAGGACTCGCAAAACGGGATTCATGTAGAAATAGCATAAACAAATGCGATTCCTACATAATCCTTATTTGCGATGAGCAAATTGCTAATCGCAAATAAGGAATAACTCGCCACTCATTCCTATGGGCCAAAAGGCCCATAGGAATGAATGGCGATGTATTCCTTATTTGCGATTAGCAATTTGCTAATCGCAAATAAGATAGCGATTTGAAGGGTGCCAGGGGTGTCCATAGGACACCCTGTAGCACCCCTCAAATGAAATTTTACACAGGTGTTGCACACACACATGTCCAAAGGACATGTGTGTGTGTAACATGCAACTCCGAAAAATGCATTTAAAAGCATTTTTCTGAGTTTTCGCAATTTACCACGAGGTCTGACCTCGCGGTAAATTGCGGCCAGAAATTGCGTATTCGCAAAACAAAATTGGATGATGAATTGCATTTAAGGAATCTCAAATAGAGATTCCTTAAATGTAATTCCTCGCAAAATTGCGAGATCGCAATTAGCGATTTGTGCATTTGGGATGATGAATCCCAAATGCAAAAATCGCACTCGCAAAGGGCCAGATTCTCAGAATCTGGCCCTTTGCGAGCCGATTTCGGCATCATGAATAAGGCTGTAAGTAGCACACAGGTGCAAGAAGTCAGACTTTGCAGTTCTTGATATCACAATAAAGAAAAAAACAGATGCATCACTTGAGTAAACAGAGAACTCTCTCCCTGAGGGTTAAGACTATAGCACTTGTTGTGGATTAATCATCTTTACATTTAACACATTTTTTGTTTTTGAAGAAGGACACGTGATTGGGACTGAATAGTGAAAATACAGCAAGGAACCTCAATTCAGAAATCCAAATTATTCAATACAATTCTCTCCTAAATACAAGAGTTTGGCTGCTTGGTGCCAAAAGCAAGAGTTTTGCTGCTTGGTGCAGTTGCGCTATAGAAAACGGATGCATTAATATATTATTAAATAAATACACATTTGCTGTGTGCATGACTGGATAATGTTTTTGCACAGAAGAATTAAGACAAGGGTTCTATTGAAATTCAAAATAATCTTTCTCAATAATAAAGGAGTATTGTTTACTCTGTTGTATCTACAAAGATATGTGTTAAGAAATATGTGTTACTCATGTGAATGCTTCTACCTAATCACTACCCACAAAACAATGTTGCTTAATGTGATATTCGATATGAGTCCAAGCAAAAGTATTAGGCATGTTACATTGAGTTATAAACAGTGGTATTGATCCTAAAATTAACGTTGCACATTTGTATTTAGTATTTAGTGCCCTAGGTACAATACAAGAGTGTATGCTACACTTCCTTAGTGCTAAACTGCTGATGTGCATCTTGGATTTTTGGGAAATATAAATCAGAATATCTTAGGGGGTGGATGAAAAATTGAGTAGTCATAGCATTTTATTTGCATTTAAATGGCAACTGTGGCAATTGCACAACCTCACATGAGGTCGCTCAGCTCTAACGACAGTTCTCTAATTGGCTCTAAGCTTTTTGAGTAAATTAAGCTGCTTGGGGCCGATTCACAGAACTAATCTGAGATAAAATCCTAAACCTACTACTTTTAGTATTCACAGAAGGCATTTAGTAGTAGTAAAGTTAGGACTCCTAACTTTACTACTACTAAACTGGGATAAAATCCTAAACTTAGTACTTTTGGTATTCGCAGAAGGCATTTAGTAGTAGTAAAGTTAGGACTCTTAAGTTTACTACTACTAAATCCCGTCTGTGAATACCAAAAGTAGTAAGTTTAAGATTTTATCTCAGATTAGTTCTGTGAATTGCCCCCCATGTCGGGAATCATGATCTGAGTACCTCGAAATGCTCATTTTTTCTCAAGCCTACTTACACTTTCAGTCACCTGCCTCCTGAACCGTGTAGCACATCATGGTATCACGCTAAAGAAATCTGCATCAGGAAAGTCAAAGTTAATGTACGGGCACCCAATGGCAGTGCTACAAATGGAAGACAAACAACCAGAGAAGCGTGCAACGGGCAAGGAAACATCAAACTGGCTAATCAAGATAGCAGAAATACAAGCAATATACCTCAAGGATAGGAAACATCCAAGTGGAAGTTGCAGATACTCCAAAAAGCAATGCCCTGTTGACGGCATACCAGACATAAGGGCCGATTAGGATTGCGGTGAATCTGCTTCTTCCGGGCCGGCGGAAGCCACCACCGGCCCAGAGGATGCGGATTCACTGCTGCGGTGATTATAAAGACCCCCCACCAGATTAGGATGGCTGGGGGGGTCATCGGCGGACAGGAAGACTGTCCGCCGCTTTTCCGCCGTGGTCGCATTCCAACCGCGGCGGAAAAGCTCTAATATGGTGGCGGTGTCATATTAGGATTTGCTTTGGAACATGCCTTTCCGCAGCGGCAATGCCGCCATGAAAAGGGATACGGTCTTTTCTTTGGGGGCCTGTTGCGGGCCCCCAGGGTGAAGGAGGGTGGGTGGTACACATGGGTGGTACCTATGGTAACCCCCTGCCTTTGCATGCACAAAGCAGCAGGCACCGCGCAGTGCCTGCCGCTTTGTGCATGCAAAGGGAAAACATACATATTTAACCTTGCGGCAGGTGCTGCTTCAAGCAGCACCCGCCGCAATGTTAAGTATACGGGATGCGACCGCCAGAGTGGTGGTCACATCCTAATTCCAAGGGAGGGAACGCCGCTGCCCCTGCGGACGGACCCTTCACCTCAGGGGTGGCGGATGGACACAGGTCCATCCGCCATCCTAATAGGCGCCATAGTTGGGTTTTCGAAAATGAAAAGGAGTAATCTGTTGAAATTTTTTTGTTTTAGTCCCTAAACAAGCTACGCAGTGGTAGACTGCTACTTGTTGGGCTCAACAATACTCTTAATAATGTTCTTTCTGGTAGTGGATGTAATCATAGTGTACAGTATTTTGGGTCGTGCATATGTAGTTTCAGAATGCATAGCAAGTACTTCCGTTTCATTTAGGTTAGAGCATCTCTGGAAATGATTTCAAGAGAATATCCATGGCAGCTGGTAATCACCAGTGCTGGTGAAGGAGAGGGTAAGCTGGGACTCCGTTGCATCCTCAAAAATCACATTTGGTGGTCTCTGAGGCCAAGCGTTACTAAATCTGGTACATCAACACGAAAACAACATTACATTTCAAAATAATTATGTTAAGCATCCCAAAACAATTTTATAAACACATGACTAAAATGTAGTGATTAAAATGACACAAAAATGATTAAGAGTTATTTAAATAAAATGTTCTCAAGGAAAATGGGAACAAGGTTTTTATTGCATTTGATGGATTATATAGCTGACACTTTGGCAGTATCTCCTAAGAGCAGAAAAATGTAAGGTCAATAAAATGTTTTCAAAAAGTATCCTTCTATCTATTGTTTGCCAATAATGGTTTCCACCAAATTGATTATGTGAAAGTTACACCTGTAACCGGAAAGTATTGGGTAGGAGCCATTATTTCAAAGCATTTTTTACCAGGTATTCTATATAGAAATCCCTTACAAACAAGAAATAACAGTGTATCTTATTATTAACAATGGCGTCTATGGCTTGGTGAGATGCATTTGGAAAGTAGGGTCTTCTTTCGGGGCTGCTCAAAAACGTCTATGATGATGCCAGTTTCTGTTAAGTAGGAAGATGAATTAACATGGCACTCCATGTAACATTAGTACATTGGTTTCCTTTCTTGTTTAGATAAGTTTATTTTCCTTCTTGCTTTAATTATGTTATTAGGGGCTGTTGTGTCCTCCCGGGACAAGGGAACCTTTTTTAACTATCCCTTCCTGCCATCTGCCCGTAATTTCTCCCTTATACACTACTCCAAAATCAGACTGTCTGTACCCAGAATTAAATCTTCCCGTACAGTTGGAACCATGCTTACTCTGAGTACTAATTCTTTTTTCTCTATCGATAGAGGAACAACAAATGTTTGAAACAGTTGGCAATTTCCATGTAGACAGATACAGAACACCAAGGGCAGAGCTCTTGCAGTTACATGTATACCAGCACTAAAAGCAGCAAAAAAAAACAGTGCTATCATCAAATGTTTAACCATGCCTCCTGCCACCTCCAGCAACATCACCTCCTCACAAGACCACTGCAACAAGCTATTCAATCATTCAGGGAATTGTAAGCAGGCTACTCACCCATTAGGGTCCAAGGCGCTGGTGAGGGGGGAGGTTTGCAGCCCCGATCCATTAAAGAGACAGGTCTTGAGTGTCTGACTGAAGATGTTCAGGGTGGGGGCATGTCCGATGTCGATCGAGAGTTCGTTCCATATCTTTGCCACGATGTAGGAGAAGGCCCTTCCTCCTGTTCTGGTTTTGCGGATTCGCAGGTTTTCAGCGAGGCAGAGGTTGGCGTATCGAGGTTTCTTTTGGGTGCATGAAAGAAGATACTCTCGTTGAGGTATTTTGGTCCGGTGTTATGGAGGCATTAGTAGGCGTGGGTAAGTATCTTGAAGGTGATTCTTTTCTCTATGGGGAGCTAGTGGAGGCTCCCCAGTTATTGGGTGATGGGTTTGTGTTGAGGGATGCAGAGGACGAGTCTGGCTGCGGTGTTAGGGCTTAGGACGAGAAAGCAAAAGACACACAATTAATAGACGGAATGCAGAACAAATCAAAACATTCACTCCCAGTCAATAAATATGGGTTAAATCCATCTTTCTTTTGCTCACCATGCCACCTCAGTTTTGACCTGGCCATATGCAAATCAGTCTTGACCCCGTGCCTCAGAGGAACAGTGCAGCCCAAACTGCCAAGGCAAACCCCAAAACCAGTCCTAGGTTGCTTGTTTCCAGTCCAGGGAGGACCTAGCCAGGCAGTTCGGGCAGGACTGTTCCCATTGGGTGCAGGGTCATGACTGATTTGCATATGGCTGTCTCTAAACTGGAATGGCATGGTGAGCAAAAAAAAAAACAATGAATTTAGGCCCAAATCTCTCTGGGGTAAATGTATAAAATTGTTCTGCATTCTGTCCATCAATTGTTCTTTTTGCATTAGCCACGTATTTCTCTGCCACAAGCTTGCTTGATGCGGTAGGCAGTTGAAGGGACCTTGTCGTCTGCAAATTTGCCTTAAAAATTCAGTTGTTTTAATGGAACCACGATAAAAGACAGTCATCGGTTTATTGTTCGGAAAGTGGCGGTCATTTAGTAGTGGTAATAACTATCTAGACAGCATTCCATCACAAAACTATACCATTGAACTCCAGAGGAATCAATCATTTTGCAAGAGACAAAAAACTATATATAAGAAAATGGTTAATATGCCTACTACTTGTTAGGTTTGTGCTTTACATTACAGGGTGTAGTCCATGATCACTTTGGAAGTGTCTCTATCGATGCTCTAAGGTGCTGTCTTAGAGAAGACCAAGGATAGATATTTTGTTTTGTGTAGACAGCATCCTATTACGAATATTATGCCGGAGCTTCTAGTCGCTAACGAGCAAACATTGGTACCTGAGTCTTTCAGGTTCATGGCCTTGGAACTTGACTCCAACTTGAGTGATTATTAGCAAACCACTTAATATCCCAACGCCAAAAATATAAATATGTAAAATCTAATGTAATTGTGAAATTTTAAGATGTAAATCTCCACTTGCTGTGGACTGTTTTCTATCTACACAATCCCCATTGTGTAGCGCTCTGCTGCCCCACAGCTTTGTATGTGCTATACAAATACCAATGCACAAATATGCAAGCTCTGTTGCTCCCCTTGTTTATTTCCTGACGTGCTAACGCCACCATTAAATAATTCAATAAGATAGTGTTTTCCTCCTGGAACTAAGAAATTAGACAAAATGTGTCAGTGTGTCAATTGATCTTAACATAAGCTAATTTATACACATTTAAAGTATTTGAACAATGCTAAGTAATTTTAAGTACATGTTTTGAACATGTAAACACTTGGACCTAGCACTGGCCTTTGAATCCCATTTTCAAAGGAGATTTCCATTTTGTTTGCATTTACTCTTGAGCTCCATTGTTAAAATTGGTTTGCTCAAGAGGGCTTTTTCCGATAGGCCTGTGCAAACGTGTTGCATATATATATGCTACTGTCTCGCGCTCCCACACTGCTCTGCTTTTCTCTGTCAGTTATAGATTTGGCACAAGCTGTTCTTGCTTTCAATGACCCCTTTTGATACAAATTGCCTGTTTTACCTTCAAATCTTCAATCTCTGGCGCTCTATTTCTTTGTGTTCATATATCCATCTTGACATGTTCCATTTTCAGTGTGACCTCCAAACTGTTATCAAATGTTTTCAAACGCTCAAAGAAATTCCTGAACATGTCACAAATGCTATATTCTATAAACCTATTGCAGCAGTAAAACATATTAGTGCAGAGAAAATTAGCAATATGTTTCAAATTCACAATCACATTTTCGTAGCTCAACATGCATGTTTGATGGCCATGGTGGAATTTGTATTGCCAATTTTCTTTACTCTAGATTTAAATTTTAACACATTTCACCTTGAGAGATTACGGCAGCATCAAACTTTGGGGCATATTATCAAGACAGGCGATAAAATTATCGCTGCTTTAGCGTCAGAAAACTGCAGCTAAAACGGTGATAATGGGCTTGATAATATGCTCTATGGAATTCCAATTGAAGCCCATGTTAGATGTGAAGGGCATCTAACCTGAGATTCAATTGGAATACAATAGAGCATATTATCAAGCCCATTATCGCTGTTTTAGCAGCAGTTTATTGCCGTTAAAGCGGCGATAATTTTATCGCCTGTCTTGATAATATGCCCCTTCCTTGTTTCTTCTGATAAAATAAGAAAAACATATGGCAACCCAGAAAATAAAAGCAGTTTATACTAGGGCAATTTGAATGAAAATGTGCTGTGCGGTTCGAAAAACAACCTATATATTTCTGTTTTGATGATGCTGCATAAAAATTCAGAAACACTTCTTATATGTTAACTAGTACCCCACTTTAGCATGTATATCATTATCAATATCAACAACATTTTATTGATCTCCATTGACGATACACATATAATTGTAAAGACAAAATGCACATTTTAAAACAACACGCATAATATATATATCACCAGCTATGTCATTAAATGATGCCATTGAGATGTCATCAGTGATATAAATAATGACAAAGAAAATGTCATGAGTGATGCAATATGTGAGATCATAGGTAGCGCATGACGGGGATGTAAGATATATTTATCGGGGGGAATTCTGTGGTTTTTTAGTTAAAAACATTAATGTTCTTATTGACATTCTCCTACAACATTACTTTAACCTTTGCTTTTTTCAATACATTTCTACGTTTTTTTTTAACACATATTTTTATCACACCTAGCTATACTAATACTTAAACCTTTGGATTTCAGGGAATTTCTAGGGTTTTATTTAACATAAAATAATATTTTATGACCAAACATAAAGCTAACCCCGCTCAGTGCATGGTCTTCATCCATGCATCGCGGGTGTTGGCCGCAGGCCCTATCCTGTGTCCAGGCCCTGCACCAAACCCCTGAAGGCAGCCAACCCCATTTGCAATTGGCCTATGGCCAACCCACCCAGAAGCAGTCAACCCCTCTGTAGGCTGCCAACCTCAAATGTGCACACCCTTATGTTGCTCATAGCGTGCGGTTGGCCTCAGGGCTTGGTATGCATCCTGGGCCTGCGTCCAACTCTCCGCAGACAGCTAACCACAAGCTCCACGCAGCCTTTGCTCATTCATGGTCTGGGGTTAGCCACAGAGGCTGTGTTGCAATGATGCCCTGCTTCCAACTCCCTGAAGACAACCCAACCCACATTGAGCACAGCCTTTGGCCGTGTACAGCAGAGGTTGATCACAGGGCTTGGCCTGCTGCCAATTCTTATAGCTAAGCCCTCAGCATGTTGACAACCCCATGCCACACACTTGCACATTGCTTTGTAACCTTGTTTTTTTCAGTGAATTTCTATGATCTTTAATGCTATTTCCTAACTATAACATCTCTGTAACATAGGTGTAAATGTGGGTGTGTGAGTGGCTGTAATGGTTTGTAAGTAGGTGGGTCACTGCATGTGTAAGTGGCTGTGTGGGTCTGTGAGTGGGTGTATGAGTGGTTGTATGGGTGTGTACATGGGTGTGCGAAAGCTTGGGTGTGTGAGTGCCTCTCTGAGTGGGTGTGCAAGTGGAATTCTGGATCCCTGAGAATGACTGTATGGGTGTGGGAGTGTTTGTGTGGGTGTGTACGCGTATGTGTGAGTGTGACTGGCTGTGTTTATCTGTGAGTGGGTGAGTAAACTTTTTTGTGGGTCTCTGAATGGGTGTATGAGTGACTGTACAGGATTGTGAGTGCTTGTGTGGGTGTGTGAGGGGCTTGTGAGAGCCTGTGTGGGTCTTTAAGTGGGTGTGTGATGGGGTTCACTGGGTCTCTGAGTGGTGGTGTGGGTGGCTGTATCGGTATGTGAGTGGGTAAGGGATTGGTTTTTTGGTTCTCTGAGTGGGTGTGTGAGTATTTTAGTAGCTGTATGGATGTGTGAATGGGTGCATGTGTGGTTGTGTAAGTGGGTGTGTGAGTGGGTCTGTGAGTGGGTGTGTGAGTGTGTGAGTGGGTCTGTGAGTGGGTCTGTGAGTGCTTCATGAGTCTGTCACAGCATTTCTTAGTGTCTGTGTGGGTGCTCAACAGAAATGGAGCTTTAAATGGGGCACCTGCCATGTTTATCTTTGTAAGTGCTTCCTGTTGAGGTTTAATTTCTATGAAATGAGTACCAGCACCCAAATGGAACCTAATTTTTTCCAAGAAGAGTCCACAGTTTTCCCAAAAATGTTTATCTAACTGGAGTACTTTCTACTAGGTAATTAGTAAGTGCTACCTTGTTGGGAAAATGTCTAGTGCATATTCTACACTACAGCTGTGTAATTGACCACAAGGTTATGTCTCCATTGGACTTATGTGGATGTTATTTCAGCACTGTGATTGTTCCTCGAGTGCCTTCATTAACAAACCATTGATAACATGAATCCCCATCTACAGAAAAGTTAAAATACGAGACTACAAAGAGATGAATCTCCATCAAACAGGGGTCTTTGCTCTTAACTATATGAAGCAAGGGCTGTTTGTTTGAGATGTCCTCGCATTCCTCTGCACCAAAAACTCATTACCAAAATATGCTCTGGCATTTTGGAAAGCTGTCCATCAATGTGGAAAAAGGGGGGACGACCTCTGCATACTACTAAGGAAAATGGGGCAGGTCTAAGCGGCTGAACCTTGCAGATGATTTTGGGCACATGCATACTCAGGGTACTTAAAAGGGAGAACCATGGACTCTGCTTTTACCAGAAGATGACAGGTAAGAAACCACTCTTTGCATTCACTACAGATCAGATTGCCCTCCAATAGATCAACAATGCATTTCAAGCTTTAATACCGAGAGGGGCACTGCCCAGGGCCAATTAGGGCACCCAGTGTGAAGCATTGGGGACCAAAGAGTTATTTTTAATGTCCCCATGATCCCTACTGGCTCTCTACCTCCAGCGAGAACCAGTATTGCAACCACACATAGGGAGCAGACAAAATGTCTGCTCCATGCATGTGGGAGCAATTCTTTCATCTACTTTCCTGTCCACTTGACAGCAAGCAGTAAAACAGATGAAAAGTCCGCTCTCAGTGGGCAGGAGCAGTTTTCCTGCTCCTGCCTGTTGGAAGCAGACTTAGATTATTTCATGGTTTTTAGGGTAAAAAGACCATTAGTGTGATTTGGACATCAGGTGGTGAATGGACCACTGGATGAAGTTTTTCTTTGCAAAAGCAGCATCAGAATATAATGCATGGGTAGAAACAATGCAGTTCCTCCACTTATTAATGGAGTGATTGTACTGCAACGCTGATGGATTGAGCTTTTGCCATTTTCTGGAAATGTCCTTATCTGTAAACCTCTAAATGAGGCTCATAGTGATATTTATTTAATTTTAGTGTGAACTTCACCCCAAGTAAAAACATAACAGTTTACAAACAATATTTGTATTGTGTTTGGAACTTCTCAAATATTGAGACCGACGCAAATTCTAAGGAGGAAAATGTTTTCTTCAAGCAATATATCATTCTTGCAAGAATGAAGGATTTTGCATTTTACATGTGGGCAGTTGCTTCCATTAAAAACTGGAGGGCGAGGTATACTCTCCCATATAAAAGGTTTGCAATATGCTGTAGCCAATGTAGCTTCCATTCAGTTTATAAGGTCATGACATGTAAATTCCTGAAGTAGTGCAAGCGACCAATTTTTCCATTGAAAAACCTCAGTGTATGTATGTGGAATATGTAAACTATGCATGACATGCATAGCTCAATAATTGAGGATTGTATCAGATGATGGTCAAAGAATTCAAATTGTCCATGCTCCTAAAAACTACACACATTACCACTAAGCCCAGAGAGATTGAATGATTTGTTTTAAATAATTTAATTTATAGTGTTGAGACTAGGATTTGGAGTAGTTCTGTGGATTACAGGGTTAACAAATTAGCCACTGAAAAATGCCTCCAAAATATGTTTTTCTAACTCACTTGCTCACTTTGCCCCTGGATTCCAGCTAGCCTGGCTGAGGAGGGGTATTACCCCAAAACCGGTCCAAGGATGCGTGTTTCTGGCCCAGGGAAGACCTGGCTTGGCAGTTCAGGATGAACTGTTCCCATGAGGAACACGGTCAAGACTGATTTGCATATGGCTGGGTCTGAACTGGGTGGCAAAGTGAGCTAAAGAACAAAGATGGATCCAATCCAGATCAGTGACTGGGGTTGAGTGTCTGAAAAGTTTAATCACTCTGTTCATCATCTCCTTGTGATTGCTTTTCTAAGTCTGATGTAATGGAACACAGCTGTCAGGATCTTTCACTGTAGCCCTCTGATGTAGACTGTCAGAACCCCTTTCAGAGGGCACACTGGGTACTAACCTCCTTATAAAGGCTAGGCATTTTAAAGACTGTACAGTTAAGAATGTTTCCCACTGAATGCATGTATGGGGAATATATGATATGAGAGATGTAGTGCTGGGCAGTGCTTGCGCACTAGAAGCATGTGCTGGGTGTATGTGTGCTTGTGTGTAGTACAATACAAGAAGTTTAGAGAGTGTGTGTGCTGGCAGTGTGAGTGTTAATAATAGCACATCCTGGTAAAATACAGAAAAGATACAGTAAGGTACAGAGTATGCAGATTGAATGTATGTTATGAATAAATATGTTTGTAGTGGCCCAATGCTTAGAGGTTACAGTACTGGAGAGTATGTGTGCTATGGAAGTACACTGAGTGCAAGTGTGCCTGCAATGGTACAATACTTGGAGCCCCTGGTTCCTTTTTGGGAGGGCCCAGGCCTGCCTCGTGAAGGCATGAAGAGGATAGAAACCCCCAGAGAGATTTTTTTATTGCTACCTTCTTATGAGCTGGGTGGGACATACACTTTAGGAGCAGAGGCAGAGACTCCTCCTTTACACTTCAAACTGGTGCTCTGTGATTCAGTGATAGATCACAAGGAAACAACCTGGACACATCTCAGGAAACAGATGGGGTTGACAAGGGAGTCGTAAAGAGTAAGCTTTTGTACATTTTTCACACAGAACCGTCTTTTGTTTTCTCGTTCTGCTCTTTCTTGGGATTGTGTTCTGGTCAGGCACTAGCAGCTAGACACAACACAGAAGTGCATCTGTCGTTTATGAGTATGTATGTCTTGTCACGTAGGTGTGCACAGTAATGTAAACCACACAGAGCGAGAGATATTTTCGAAGACAAGATAATGACTGTGGTGCACAGACAGAATATCGACTTGTGAATATCGAAGTGGCATAATATCGACTGCAAGTATCATGCAGCCTCTGACCTTCACTTTGCTCTTCTCTCTACTCTCTTTTTCCTCATTTCCCCACAACCTCATTCTTCATCATTGATCCGTCTTAGACCTGACAATCCTTTTTCAAAGACACACCAATCTGTTTGGTGGAACAAGCAGGTCACGTCTCCTAATCGGAATAAACATATGTTAACCGTTGGGCACACTCACATACTAACTACTGCTAGTGGCTCCTAGTTTTCTCTGATCATTAATGATATTATTTTGTTTATATATGGAACTTTGTAGGTGGCTTACGATGTTTCCCTTTCTTTTCTGTAAAAAAAAAATATATATATATTTTTTACACATATCACCTTTTATATTCACCCTTTTTAAAGATGGCCGCCACTCGAACGGACCGTCTTTTCCCATCCTGAGTACTTTAACATGGGGTGTTACATGCAATGCATCCCTTTTTTATGTCTGGGAAGCATTGCCGCTTTCTATGTAGATGATTCCTAGCCGGCATTAATGGCAAGTAGGACGCAGGGCTCGGTTGTCCGATCATACTTTCCACAGTTGGCAGTGATTCCGGCAAAATGTGGCAGCTTTGAAGTAAGTTGTATTGTATTGTTTTTCATTCGGCGCTGTGATTCTCAGTCATTGAATTTCTGAAATTTAAATGCTTATTATAATTGAATTACGTATCCTTTTTTAGGTCTCGCTGGTTTTAGCAGCGCGAAGCGCTGCTCCAGCGAAAGACCTATTGTTGTGGGTTTGCCGGGAATGGGGCACAGGGGGCGGTTACGTGCTTCACCTTGGAGATTTCATCTCGAGGATGCGCTTCTGCAGTCGGGCTTCCATCATGTGTTCAGACTCTCCAGGGCGCTGCAGATCTGTTTTTGTGAACGCGCCTAATGACTTCCGTGTCTCGTTTTTTTTTTTAGGCAAGTTGCACGCGCTTGACTCTCCAGGGCGCTGCAGATCTGCACTGCAAATCTGTTGTTGTGATCGCGCCTAATGACTTCCGGGCCTCGCAATTTTTTTAGGCAAGTTGCACGAGCTTGACTCTCCAGGGCGCTGAAGATCTGTTGTTGTGATTGCACCTAATGACTTCCGCGTCTCTAATTATTTTAGGCAAGTGGCACGCGCTTCTGCTGGCCGTGTGCAGACTCTCCTGTGCGCTTCAGTTCAGATGTTGTTAACTAATGTGCTTGGTGATTTTTATTTAACCACGGTGTTAAAAGTCGCAAAGGTACGTTAAAAGCCGCCTCACTGGGACTATGGTTGCTTTTTAAATTCCAAAGCATTACCACGTCTCAAACTTCGTAACCCTTCTTGTCGCTGACACCATTACGGTTAAAAGAACGGCTTACAATATATCTTTTCTACGATAGCTCTCATGTTATGGAATTATTTAAAATCAGCAAATTATGTAAAAAGCCGCCTCACTGCCGCTTCTGCTGGCCCTGTGCACACTCTCCTGTGCACTTCCGTTCAGCTGTTGTGAACTAATGTGATTGGTGATTTTTATTTAACCACAGTGGGCTCTCATGTTATGGAATTATTTAAAATCAACAAGTTATGTAAAAAGCCCCTCCCTGCCGCTTCTGCTGGCCCTGTGCACACTCTCCTGTGCGCTTCCGTTCAGCTGTTGTGAACTAATGTGATTGGTGCTTTTCAGGTCTCGCTGGTGTTAGCAGCGCATAGCGCTGCTCCAGCGAAAGACCTATTGTTGTGGGTTTCCTGGGAATGGCTGAGAGGGGGTGGTTACTCGCATAACCTCGGCGATTTCACCTCGAGGACGCGCTTCAGCTTGCAGGCTCGCATCACGTGGGCGCTGCAGCTCTGGTGTTTGGAACGTGCCGAACATGCCTAATGACCGCGCCTAATGACTTCCGTCTAGCCGTCAATGTGCCCCGACGCCCCCACTCACCGGGCCTCTTATACTCCTCTAGTCCTGTCCCGCGGTAGTGGCGCTGCACAGGATTCGTAGGCGGCTAGCTCCCTTCCCTTCACAGGAGCGCGGGGTAGGCTCCCGTCCGCTTCCTGTCTGTGCTGGTGGCCCCGCCCTCAAGCAGGCAGTCCCGGGCAGTCCAGCCTGGCTTCCTGTGTCTCGCCCATGTAGAGGGACCGGAAACACTCAATCCAAGAAAGGTACGTTGCTTGTTGTGGTCGGCATTTGCTTGCAGCATTTCTCAGTAGTGTCTACCAACTTTGTTTGATGCGCTCTAAGCTTTCAATTAGCTAGATAAGAATATTTACACTTTAAAGAGCTGCAAATGTTCCTGTATACAAGGAGGTGCGATAGGCCAAGAATCACACAAGCTGATGAAATGGGGAGCCGGGATCCCAACCTAGGTTTCTTCTTCGAGAGAGACACACTTTCTGCTCTGCCCCAGCTCACCTCAGTCTGAAGTTCCAACGCTCACTCTGACCTGAATGGCAAATTTATTTAGTCTTATAGCCCTAGACAAACGTTACCATTTATAGACTGTTTTAGGAGGAAAAAAGATTGCCTCAGCTGTGCAAGATCCTGTCTTCCTTGGATCCACCTGTTGGGCTGACTTCACTGCAGGCTCTCTGAGCTGGATGCACCCTGTTTAGTGGCCTCTTTATGCCTGGTGAGACCACTGCCTTTGTCCTCTGGGACTCTCTCCCAACCTCTCACGGCCCTTCCTGTGAGATTCAAGCGGACCTCTTCTCTGAGGTATTGAGCCACCTCACACCCCATTGGGCCCCTGCATGCGGGCGCAAAGCCTTGAAGCACCCTCTCTGGGGCTTTGCCTGTGTGGCGCTCAGTCCAATGCCCGCCGCCCTCATTCTAGGCCCTGCCTGTACAGTGCAGCTCGCCAAGATCCCCTCCGGGCTCTTTGCCTGAGGGGAGCCAAACCACTGTCCCTCCATCGAGGACTCCCATGGGGTGCGCATCCACCCATTCCTATTTGTACTTCAGAGTGCAGAGCCACTGCCCCTTCCTCTTGGCCTGGCCTGTGGGGCTTATAACACGATGTCTCTGCCTGTAGAGGGCACCTGTGCATGAAACCCCCTCACTGGGCCCCGTCTGTGGAATGCAGGGGTAATGTCCTTCCATCGATGCCCCCCTTGGGGTGCGCATCCCCCCAACCCTTTCCCATTTGTACTGCAGAGCCAGAGTGCAGAACAACTGGCCCTTCCTCGTGGCCTGGCCTGTGGGACTAATAGCGAGATTTCTCTGCCTGTAGAAGCCAGGTCTCCATTAACCCCCTTCCTGCTCCCACACCTGTGGAATACAAGTGGTAATGTCCCTCGGTCCGTACCAGTTCCCGCTCCCTCACACCCTGACACTTTCAGCTTCTGCTCTGCCTTTCACCTCCGGGTTGAGGGTCCTGCGGGTGGGTGCATTGCTTGATGGGACTTAGGAGCCCCCTCCTCGCATATGCTCCCAAGTACTGAGTGCTTTAACGCCAATTAGGGGCGGCTGCCACACAGCCCCATTGAGCGCTGCCGGCCCCTGAATGCATCTGCCCAGAAATGAACACGAGCCGGGGAGTGGGTGAATGGTCAGGAGAAGGGGCTCTCCCGGAGGAAGGGGCGGGGAGCTATGATTTTATGGATCGCTCAGAGGCAGCGCCTTTTAGATTTATGTGCACTTCGACAACCGCAAGATCTGAGGAACCCCTTCAAGGGGGCTTCAGAGGTACTTTTGCAACCTTCTCAAAGCGGGCTGGGGCTGATCTCTGGAGGGGCTTGGCATCAATAGTAACGTTTCCAAATTACCATCATGACTCTGGGCAATAGCTTGCTTAATCTTCCCGACGGCCCACAGCGCCTAGAGACCCTTACGGGTGATTGTGCCACTTTACAAATGTGAATTATCATGTCATATGCTGGGATTCCCATATAACTGTAATTACTAATCAAAGGCCGGCTTAATATCCCACCCGCATTCTGTTAGCTCCTCACAGCTGGTCAGGGGGCGTCCTCCGCAGAGGGGTCTGGGCTGCTGCTGCCCTCACACTGCACTACAGCTGGTGCATACTGGCCGGGGTCTGCAGGAAAACGCACAGCTGATACAGCGCCTCTCAAGAGACAACCGCATGGGAGCTATGCAAATGGTCATAAGTGTGAATGCGGTGGCACTGGTGCCTCTCTGGTGCCTATTAGACTCGCAAGTCCTTGGGGGGAAAAACAATTTTGTGTTTGTAATCATTTTGGTGCATTTAGGACAGAGCTGCACGAAACTTCATCTCAAAAGGATGCCCTGCCATGGTCTAAGGTAGATCTGTGCCACTATGGCTCGCTGCTTTTCTCTGCCCGGCCACAGGCTCTGGTGACTTGAGAAATACGTCACACAGGGCTCAGGTGGCTTCCTGACACTGTGGAACTGTTCCTTCTATGTTGTCTCAGGGATACCCGTCTCTATCGGAATCTGGCCTTTCTCTGGCACGGCTAGCATTGGGATGCTGTGGCTCACAGTACTCTGCGCCGCCACAGGCGGGGACTCACTAGAGTCAAATCTGTAGTTGCACAGTTCATTAAAACAAGCATTTCCAATGCAATAGGTCTTGCATTTGCGAGAGTTTGAGCTATTGGCATTGTAAATGGCAATGCCTTTTATTAAAAGCGTTTGAAAACCTGCAAGCTGTGCATAAACAAGCACTTTGTAATTGTAGTCCTTGCTTATGAGAAGCAAAGCTGGAAGTCTCTTTTACTGACAGCCTTGCTTCTCGTAAGCAAGGACTATACCTACAAAGTGCATGTTTATGCATGGCTTGTAGGTTTTCAAAACAAAAGAATAAAAGGCATTGTCATTTACAATGCCAATAGCTCCAACTCTTGCAAATGCAAGACCTATTTTATTGCAAATACTTGTTCTTTTTCTTTTCCATTTAGGAGCATACTAAGCTCTCCAACTGTGTCTTACAAGACTTTTTAGTGGGTAAGCATTCTGTTTACATCCCTGATATTAAAATATTACAGCGTATGGTTTTCCAGGTGTTATAGATGGACTCACATGCATACACAACCAAAACTTAGGTTCACATAGCCTTGAAAAACGATGCCATGCATTTAATCTCCCTTTACGGATTGTGTAATTATGCTCATATCGCAGACTGAACTCACCTGCGCAATTTGCTACAAATGATTTTCGTTTGGACCTATTTTTCTTAACATAGACTATCACATTTTAATGTTTGTCAAGGGTTACTTAAACTGTAAATTGGCAAGTCACTAGACGGCAGACCAGTTAGTTTTTCTGGTTTATTATACATCATGGCTTTTAAATTAATAACATATGTGAAGACATCTAACATGGGCTTCGATTGGAATTCATAGAGCATATTATCAAGGCCATTATCGCCGCTTTATCGGCAGTTTCCTGCCGATAAAAGCGGCGATAATGTATCGCCTGTCCTTGATAATATGCCCCTCAGTACTCTATTGATTGGTTCCTCATGTTTTTTCGTTTCTCTCAATATATGACTTAGTTACGTACCAAGGTTCCTTGCATCCAAATTAACCGTTCAAAGTGGACTCTCTCTTCTCCCTTCTTGTCTATTGTCACTTAGGGGAGCCAACAATGAGACTAGTATAGAGTGAGTATATGTCAACTAGCCTGTTTTTTCCTTTTCAATTGAGTAACAGTATCTTAATAACATACTGTTGTAATAAGAATGTTTACTCTGCCTCATTTATATCGAAGTGAGATGTTTTTCATAGGTCTATTTTCACTTACTTTTTAAACACAGATAAGCTCATAGTTGTCACCAGGTACCCACACTGGGATTACGGTATCTCCTCTGCCGCTGTTTGAGGTAATACTATTTGTGTGTAATTAATATATTTTTGGGGAACATTGTGATATGATGTGAACAATGTTCCTATTGTCCCATTTCATAGAGTACTTTCTTACAGATTTATTGCTTTTTACTCTCCTACATAGCTGCCAACTGACCGTGCTCTAACCTACTAGCTGTTCTAATATAAAAAGCTTCTGTGAAAGGTAAATTCCTCTCAATTATTGAAGCTCTTGGTTTTAAGATGTATTCTTAAATCTGTTTTTATCACATTAGGACTCTATAAACTAATATAATCTATTATTCTAAATTTTTTAGGATCACACTATCCCATATTTTGATCTAAAATTAATGATAGAGGAGTAACGAAACACGTGTCGGCTGCCTGTTGTGTTCGTTTTGGGACTAACACATGAAAGGATTTTCTACTAAATGTCCCAGAACCTTGTGAACTTTATAAACAACATACCACTGGATATGTATTGATAACATGACATCGGACTAATTTGATTTGTGCCAACCAGACAATAAAACAACAAAAATATCTCAAGTCTCTGGATGTTCACTACATAATGGCCTAATTTTGAATACATCCTCATCTGATCATTGTAAAGTTGTGACCCTGTAAAAAGGTCACACTTGACTAATCTTTTCCATAGAAGCACTTGGTTCTGTGTTACTTATTGAGTGCCGATGTACAACAATTTCTTAATCGACTGCAAGAACATCATTGACCAGAATATCAACTTGAAGGTAAAAAATAGCATTTTCTGTAAAATCGAAGTCAGTAATATTTTTGCAAATATATTGTTAAGAATATCAATATTTATATTAGTGTTCTGTATTTTAGTATGTATGCTAAAGGTATTTGTTCTCATTTTTCTATAAGTATAGCAGTTTTTTTCAATGTGCTTGTGAAATTTTAGAAGTTATTAATTTTTTTGTTAATTGCTTTTTGGGTATTTTAGTTTTGTAGCGGGTTGTGGGTTTGTATGGGAGTAGGGTGGTAAGTAATTTATAATAAAGTAATTAATTATTGTATTTGTTAGTATTTATAGTAAAAGAATATTAATGAATTAATTGGTGATTATTTTTTATTAATTAATTAATTGATATTTATGGTAATTGTGTTTTTTTTCAGGAGTGGGTTGTGGATTTATAGGGGAAAAGGGTGGGAAGTCATTTAATTATAATAAAGTAACTAATCATTTTTATTTATTGATAAATATAATACATTTTGTATTAATTAATGTTTAATTGATTAACACATTTTACTAAATGATTAATTGGTCATAATTGTGCCCATTTATAAAAAGGGCGAAAGATCTGACCCTGCAAATTATAGGCCCATTTCGCTCCTGGACAACACACTGAAAATCTTGGGTAGGGTATTGTATAATAGAGTTAACGACTGGGCCGAGGAAATGGGGGTACTAGACCGTTGTCAAATGGGTTTTAGATGTAAGGTTGGGACTATCGAACAATGCCTAAATTTAAACCTTTTAATAAGCAAATATAACATAGCCAAGGCATCGCCCATTTACCTTGCATTCATGGATTTATCGTCTGCATTTGAACTGGTAAATAGGTCAAAATTGTGGTCGACTCTTTTGTCCTACGGCCTAGATGCCCCCTTGGTACATTTCCTCGCCTACCTGCATAAAGATACAAAGGCGCAGGTACGGATTGATATGGAGGGCACAGTTTCCAAGCCAATTAATGTTGAAAGAGGTGTGAGGCAGGGGTGCGTTTTAGCACCCCTGTTATTTATTATCTACATAAATGGCCTGAGTAATTCCCTGAAGAGGGCCACCACAGATGTTCCCAAAATTAAAGAAGGCTTACTACCCTGTCTTTTGTATGCCCATGACGCTGTGCTCATGGGATTAACACCCAATGCCCTACGCGCACTAGTCAGGGATTTTTCTTATTATATGGGGAACTTGGACCTTAAGGTAAAATTTAATAAATCATTTATTATGTCCTGTGGGCCGGGTGCCAGAGAACTAAATTCCATCACGGTAGGAGCTGATAAGTTGCTCTCAACTAAGACTTTTCCATATTTAGGTATGGTCTTTGCTGCGAACGGCCTGTGGAGTGGGCATATTGCCCACGCCACAGGCAAGTTCTCAAAGGCCATAAACTCAATTCTATCCCTTCCCAGACCGAGGAGAATTGGAGCAACTAAAGCAATCCTAAAGATATACAGTCTACAGTGCACTCCTGTGGCAACCTACGGCGCCGAAATCTGGGGGTCAGTAAAAACCCCTACATTACAAAGAGAAGAGAATCGGCTCTGTAGGAAACTGCTGGGGGCCCCCATTTCATCATCGGGGTACATTTGTCACTCAGAGTTGAATATACCGTATATCAGTGATTTTACTGCTGCAAGGCCTGCACTATTCTGGCTGGCCATTTGGGCAACTGACTATGCTAGTTTAACACAGGATATCCTGAGGGAGTGCCTAGCCTGTGATAAATAGAACAGGATCCCATGGCTTCGTGCTATACAGGAAAGTTTGTCTAGCATAGGCAGAGGCGATCTCTTTGATAGCCCATCTCATATCAAGAGTAATGATAGAAAGGAAGTCCAATTTGAACTATATGCCACCTAT
Organism: Lissotriton vulgaris; assembly: GCF_964263255.1. Lineage (NCBI taxonomy): Eukaryota > Metazoa > Chordata > Amphibia > Caudata > Salamandridae > Lissotriton > Lissotriton vulgaris. Next base: position 929,428,084 of record NC_141696.1, on the reverse strand, counting down.
AATGAAAAGAGACTGTCAGATGAGATGCGGAAACAAACTGTTGTGTCCTATACTAACAATGGCTTATTTATTCAACAACTCCCATTGTATTTGATACTGCCAATGTGTAATTGGGAAAGATCCTTACTTTTTCGAATGAGAGCCGGAACTATTAGGTTTTCACTCTGTTTTCCTTTGGGACACAGCACATCTGGAAATACTCCGTGTCCTTGCGATGGAGTCAGTAAACAAAATGACTTACACTTCTTTTTTATTTGTAAGTTTTATATAAAATATATTAAATGGTTTTTAGCCCCATATTTTAAAAAACATAGACCGCTCTACTTGAATCAGTCCTATTTAATGCTCCTAAAATTAGAGGATGATGAACTTATATTCCGCACAAGCCCTTTCTTAAAAGTTATTTTTAATATACGTAAAACTATGGAATGCCCCTGATTTATTTGCACTTTCCATGACTGTTGACCTCTTTTGCACTTTATATAATGAGAAATATGTTACTTTGTAATTGTATTGATATGCACTTTATTACATCTATTGTAATTTCTAAAAATGTTGAACTGTATTTTAATTGTGCTTTTATGGATTTGTTGGAATCCGAATAAAGATTTTGAATCGAATTGGTCATTATGTTAATTGTGTTATTTTTTAGGAGAAAGTTTTTGGGTGAATAGGGGAATAGGGTGGAAAGTAATTAAATTATAATGAAGTAATTAATTTTTGAAAAGTATTCGTATTTCTATTTATTTTTTAAATAAAATATTTATTTGGTGATCAATTTTTATTAATTAATGAATTTATAATTATGGTAATTGTGTTCTTTTAGAAGTTGGTTGTACGTTTATAGGGGAGTAGGGTTGGAAGGAATTTAATGTGAATAAAGTAATTAAAAACATTGTATTCATCAGTATTTATATTATATTTTGATTTTATATTAATTGTTTGTTAATTATTAATAATGAATTGGTAATTATGTTAATTGTGTCAATTACGTAGGAGTTGTTTGTGCATTTATAGGGGAATGTGGTGTGAAGTAATTTATTTAAAAACCATTATTAATTTTGTTTTGATTATAATTCATTTATATTAAATATAGGTATTTGTTTGCAAAACATTTTTTAACTTTTATAAATTAAAGTTTGTAGTTAATTTTTAGTGCTTTTTAACATTTAAAGTTGGTATTTTGTTTCTTTTGTATTTGTACTTAAATGTTTGGGAAATATTTATTCTAACCCTCTGCTACCAAACACTTTCCTTACTGTTGCACTCTATGGAGTGGGAATAGTAATTTTTACCCGTAACTATCCAACACTTTCCCTACTGTTGCACTCGTTTGAGTGGGAATAGTAGTTTGAAGTCCTCCGTGATCCAACACTTTGTCTACTGTTGCACTCTCTGAAGTGGGAATAGTAATGTTTACCCTTTGCTATCCAGCACTTTCCCTACTATTGCACTCTCTGGAGTGGGAATAGTAATTTTTGCACCAATGCTATCCAACACTTTCCCTACTGCTGCACTCACTGGAGTGGAAATAGTAATTTTTAACCCTCCACTATCGAAAACTTTCCCTACTATTGCACTCTCCGAAGTGGGAATAGTCATTTTTCCCTCCTCTATCCAATACTTTTCCTTCTGTTGCACTCACTAGAGTGGGAATAGTAATGTTTTCCCCTCTGCCAGCCAACACTTTCTCTACTAGTGCACTCTCTGGAGTGGGAATAGTCATTTTTACACCTACACTATCCAACACTTTTCCTACTGTTGCACTCACTGGAGTGAGAATAGTATTTTTTGCCCCTTGCTTTCCAACACTTTCCCTACTGTTGTACTCACTGGAGTGGAAATAGTAATTTCTAACTGTCCGCTATCCAACACTTTCCCTACTGTTGCACTCTCTTGAGTGGGAATAGCCATTTTTCCCCTCTGCTATCCAACACTTTCCCTACTGTTGCACTCTCTGGAATGGGAATTGTAATTAGAAGTCCTCCGCTATCCAACACTTTCTCAAATGTTACACTTTCTGGAGTGGTAAAAGTAATTTGTATCCTTTGCTACCCAACACTTTCCCTACTGTTGCACTCACAGGAGTGGGGATAATAGTTGTGTCCTCTCCGCTAGCCAACACTTTCCCTACTGTTGCACTCTCTGGAGTGGGAATAGTAATTTTTACACCAACACTAGCTAACACTTTCCCTACAGTTGCACTCACTGGAGTGGAAATAGTATGTTTTACCCCTACGATATCCAACACTTTGCCTACTGTTGCAGTAATTGCAGTGAGAACAGTTCATTTTTACCCTTATACTATTCAACAATTTTCCTACTGTTGCACTCAGTGTAGTGCAAAATGTAAGTTTAAAGATGTATAAATATTTTAGTATTTTATTTTATAATATAATAATGTTTTTATTATTAAATTTAATGATAAAGGTGTATGTATGTATATACATATATATATAATATATATTTTATAGTTAATTGTTATATATTTTTAATATTGTAAAATAAATTAAAGTTATTAGTGTATTACTTATTTTAAAGTAAGCATACATTTATATATTACATCTTATATGTACATTTACATTTTTTCAAATTACATTTGTTTAATATATATTTTTAAATGTGTATTATATCTAAGTAATTGTTTTTTTAGTGAATTTAATAATATATTTGTTTTAACAATATTTTTTAAATATTAAAAAAATTATATTTTGGACATCGCTATGTTTTACATCTATAGTTTTTTTCACTATTTTTGTCATTTACATTTTAAAGATAGAAAGTCGATATTTTGACACCAATATTTGTGTAGGTAGATATTTTTGTCTTCGATATTATGTCAGTGATTCCATGCCTGTATCTGAGAGGCAGAATGTCTATCTGTGGGTGCTAAGGTACTGGTTCTGCTTTTAATATCAGAGATCTTTGCTGTATAATCAGTTTGCTTCTGCAGAAGGGGAGGGGGTTTGACTAATCTATCTTATATTATGACAGGTCTTTTCATTGTATACGGTTTACTGACTATGCTGGTGGTATTTTTGCTAGGTAGTTGTTTTTTGATTGTGACACATACACTGCATTCTAGAGCATGATAGTCTTCCTAAATATTTTAAACTTCCTTTGTGTCTCTGTTATGTCTTATTGCAGATGAGCATGAGTGCTTGAGCTAAAAGGTGCGTCCTGTCACCGCAATCCCTGAGAGGGTTCGGAGTGTTGTGTTCTTGGGTGTCATTTCACTTGCTCCTCTGGGTATGGGCAGGAGGGCCAGTGAGACACTATAGCTAGTCGGACTCAAGCTCAAGGTACTGAGGTGATATGGTGACTCAGTCCCTATCTACTAATGTTCTATGGTTCCAAGCATAATTCTGTTCCTGAGCAGAATTCCTGCAACAACATTTTCTAAAGCACTTGGGTCTCTTGAAGTTAGAATTAAGGATAATAATGCAAAATATCTGAATTCAAAAACAAGAAGATTCTTCTGCCTCATCCACAAGTTGGTGTGGGAAACCTTAACAATTCCTACACATTCAGAATATAAAAACCTATAAATGCATTACTTATACCAGGATTCTTTTCTTATACCAAAGCTCAGTATATCTTCTAAAATCGGAATACGGAAGTATGCACAAAAATGCTGTGTGCACTGTATCCAGTATTTTGAAGAATGCTATGGAGTGAAAGGGAAACCAGTGTAGTTGAGCCATTATAGGTTCTTGAAGTTAGATTTAAAGAAAATAATGCAAAATATCTGAATTCAAAAACAAGAAGATTCTTCTGCCTCATCCACAAGTTGGTGTGGGAAACCTAAACAATTCCTACACATTCAGAATATAAAAACCTATAAATGCATTACTTATACCAGGATTCTTTTCTTATACCAAAGCTCAGTATATCTTCTAAAATCGGAATACGGAAGTATGCACAAAAATGCTGTGTGCACTGTATCCAGTATTTTGAAGAATGCTATGGAGTGAAAGGGAAACCAGTGTAGTTGAGCCATTATAGGTTTAGCTTATTCAAAACAGGAGGCTGAAGATATAAGCTTGGAAGCTTCATTTTGGGCTGGAAGTTGTGGGAAGGTTTTGTTTCTACATAAGCAGACCTTATTGTAACAGCCCATTCTGGTATACAACTGTGCAGAGAAGTTTGGTCTTCGCCCTTTGGGTGTATGAAAGGGAAAGATGTTTAAGGTTTTGCTTCTAAAAGGCACAGCAGGAGATTATTTGTGAGACTTCAGACTCTATCTTGAGCTGTAAGCCTGTTTAGATCTATGGGCTAGTAAGGGGCTACAAAAAACGGGCCAAAGTTGTGACAACAAGGCGGAGGGATTTCTCCACACAGCCAAAACGTTAAAACAGTTTTTTATCCATCATTCCTTAATTTTGCAAAAGCTCTCTTTTATTATAAGGTGGTGCATGTGATCTTCATATGTATAGATTCAGACACTGAAACTACTAATCAAATCTGCAAGTGGTTAAAAACACATATGAAATAGACAGGGAGAATATATTGAGCCTTGTGGAACGCTGGTGGTTGAAGGTCGCAGCCACAAGAGAGAATGCGATACAAGCCAGTAGTGAGATACAAAGTAACACCGCCCACCTCATTAAAACCCAGACAGTTCTACATTTTGTCGCTACGTGGGATTTCAGTGCTCTGTTGGTATCTCACATGCAATAGCACCCCATACTTCTTCAAAGTATTAAAGCAAGTAGTGTGTGCACTACTGTATCTAGTACCACTGTATGCCATCTGTCTGTCAAAGAGTAAATGCAGTGGAATCCACGCTTTATGCCATTGATTCATTTCCTAAAGTGACTAGAGCCATGGACTGCACACTTGCGACACTTGTACCACCCAGAACCACTGATCATATATACAAGAATTGGAGGCTACAGTACACCATAAATATGCAAATGGTGTGTGATTCAGATTTATTAATTACTCATTACTGTGTTGGCTTTCCTAATCTAAGCATGATCCAGTGGTAGGCCATAACAGCAGTTTACCACATAACATAGCAATACACCATCCACAAATGAAAAGGTTCACAATTGTTAGGTGAGTATAAACACCCCTTTACACGAAATGTCCTTGCAATAATTCTGTCTTGACTGAACCCACATAGCAGTGTTGTAGATGCAGTTCTTGCATCTAAGAATCATAACAGTCTGAAAAGACTACTCTGTGTACCCAAAGTTATGGCGGGAGGACATGTTTCATGATATCCTCAACACAAGATAGCATTATATGCACAGTACTATCCTCTTTACTTGACAACCAGATAGGCAGTCAAAATAACAGGTGTCTGCATGTATGCTGTGTGGATGAAAAAACTTAAACATGATTTACCTTTCAATGGCCTGCAGGTGAATCTTGGAATCCATTGCATGACTGGCTATTGACAACTGTCCATGATCCAACCACTCCATAAGAACATGCCTCCATACGTACATTCAAGGAGATGGGATGTCTTTGAACACGCATTAGAAATGTTGGATGGTCACTTCAGGTGCCTGCACCAGAGTAGTGCACCTCTCTTATGCACCAGAATGTTTTTTTTCGAATCATGCTTCAGCGCTGCACGTAGTGCCTATAATACGTTGTGTGCCATGTCCAAGGATGAAAAACAGGCATGTGGTGGATGATAATGAAAAATCACAAGAATGAGAAGCCCAACAGTGACGGGATGGAAATTGTGCAGCCATCCCAGTTGAACTGATTCAAAATTATTTTAGAGTACCCTAATATGTGTTAAAACTAATTCCAAAGGGGAAGACTATAGTGTGGCGGGAGGGGAGTTGTTTTTTTTGTTTTGTTTTTTTCCTTCGTGTGTTATTTTAGTTTTTTTTTTCATTTGGATTGCTTACCATTTCTCCTGGATTATGTTATTGTAAAAGTCAAATTCATGCTGATGTAAGTTTATTTTGCAGATGTCTCTGGGGTCCAGAGCTCTGCTCCATATGTGTTGTTTTACAAAAATACTCTGAAAACAAAAACGAATTCCAAAGAAGCAGTAATTTATATGCAATACACATCATAATGCATACAAACCTCTCCAAACCGGTGCGTGTGATATCCACCAACCTGAAATGTGGGATTCTCTAAGGGACGAATTATTAATGTAGATTGACAATACTTCTTCAGTGATGCATCATCACGTACACCAACACCATAAGGGGAGTGTAGCACAATGTGCCAGAGCTATCGGCAGGTGTCCTCCTTCTCATATTTGCTGTGAGACCGCATTTAGCTAAAATATAAATACATGAAGCAAAGATAATTATATTTTATTTCGATTATATAACTAATATCTGGGACGCCCCTGCGCTCCTCTAATGCTTTCTGACCATGATCCCTCTGATCAAAAGATCCAGAAAGGGAGGTCAATTCTTTCGCTACAATGTAGCCAAATTGTGGGACACCTTCCTCAGGTTGACCTTAACGAACTGAAAGTCACTCAAAATGTGGTAATTCCAGAGTAGCCGCTGCCTAGCTCTAGCAGTGCTGGGGTGTACACGGGTAGTTATGCGCTATATAAGTGCGAAAAGAATACAATAAAATAGAATTGAATATAGTTCCATGCCTAATCCTTCAGTTTCAAAAGCAGCACTATATTTCCTTAAATACATAGAGTGAAGTAATGCTGTGTGTGGGCGCTTTGAATTAAATCAAAATAGGCAAAGGAAAGAATGGGCCAAATCATTCAAAATCTAGGCAGTAGGAATACAAACTTGAAGCCATCCATAAACATGTTGATTCTCTTTCATTGCCAGAAAACCTTTCTGCTCCTAGCTTTGAAAGCAGAAAAATCGTTTCAGTTTATACATTGTGCAAAGGTTTGTTTGTCCAGAGATCCGGTTTTTATTGTAGCATAGTCCCAATCACCCGCTTTGTTCTCCCAAGCCTTCGTAATTCTGTCTTTTCACATAGACCTTGATGCAACTGTTTGCCAGACGGCAGGACACTGCCCTGCATAAATGCCCCCCTAGCACAGCTTTCCCTTTGAAATTCTTTTCATTCCAAAAGCTGTGTTAGGGCTATTAACTCAAAAGACTCAATAATGTTAGGTACAAAAGAGAATGAACTATGTGTGCAGAAATATTCTTTTTGTGTATGAATAAAAAGTGTCAACTTCAATCATACATATCTATAAATCAACAATCTTAAAAGAATTTAACCTTTTATGAACCAGCTTTTTTACATTTCCATTTTGCATTAAATTATCCTTCTTTCATTTGTACCATGTACATTCTGGCCTTTCAGAGCAGGCTGCTGAGGAGAGCACTTACCTGAGTAAGCTGGGTGACAACACTTAGGGTCATATTTACAAGCCCCTTGCGCAGCTGGTGCACCACTTTTTATATGATAAAAAGTGAAGCACCGGTGGCGCAAGGGGCTTGTAAATAAGTCCCTCAATGTGACGAGGCAAGAAGTATCAGAAACTCACAAAGATGCAAATGAGTTGCTTCAACAAACAGTAGCCAAGCTTCAACTTAGACATGTTTTGTGTAGTGAGCTCCGTTCATTTAAGATTGGGAGGGGCCGAATGACAAGACAACTTCCTAGTATGTAATGTAAATTGATACTTGTATAGCGCACTACTCACCCGCAAGGGTTTCAAGGCGCTTGTTCGAATACCGCTGTGGAACCCATCCTGGCTTTCCCTGTGAGGCATCCACTCCTGGGCACCCCCAAGGTGGAGGCCAGGCATCCTTAGCGTTGTGGGTGCCGTTGTGGAGATTAAGCAAGCTTTTGCCATGAGTTGCAGAGTGGGACTCCATGATTGGAATAGGCACTGAGGCGAGAATTATCAGGTCCGTGGAATTTTGAGCCCAAGACCCGCCGAGGCGGGGAATTGAACCCTGGTCCCGGGCTAAACCTCTGCATCAGGGTCTGCTGCTCTAATCATTGAGCCACACTTCTCCACAGTATACCCATTACACACACTAACCTCCCTTAGAAACTACCTGTAATATACTCTCGCCAATGGTCAATGCATCAGAATCATAATCCGAAAATCCTTATTGTAAACAAAAGTATATAGTGAAACATAGATTGTCTTTTTCTAGATATCGCCCTTGTTACTTTGCCAAAGATAGGGTTGTCCTCTTGTCGAGCTTCCTCAAACACCTACTGGAAATGGCTCCACCCTCAGGAAGATATATACTAAAGAAGTAATAGAAAACATCTGTCTTCTTTTAATTAAGTAATGATACCTTTTCTACCCTCGCCTTATGCTTAAGCAAAAAGCAAAGGGTATTCAATATTCAAAAGTGCTGAGTCCTTTCCTAGTAATCCAACACCACTCCCTAAATCACGTCAATGTGAATGTTCTTCTTCGACGGATGATTGATGGATGAAAAATGCATCCTACTGAAACATGTAATGTTGAAAGAATAGTGTGCCTCAACAGTGGGTCTTGTCTCTAAACCAAATATTCTGGCTTATTAACCAAAAGGATATCCCTTCATTGAAGGGATACTGTTTACCAGATATATCTAGCTGAAGTCACAGCTGTCACCAGTAGCTCAAAGCAATCGGAACTGATGACCTCAAAAAGGCAAGTCCCAAAAAATAATTAGTGGCCTGACCTCGTAAAGAAGATAATCAACGAAGCAGTCATCCCAGCAACACCAAACAAATTTCAACTCGAAGCCAAGACTTGTTCAGTGTCTTAATATTTGAATTTGCTGATGTAGGACACTGTTTCCATGTCTTTGGACTCATTGGGATGGCTGAGCTTCCAATCATGAAATGTTCAGTAGTATCTGAACAGGCCAGAAGGCCAATGCAGGTAACTTCAAATTTGGTCTTTGCACTCACCGCCACACTCTGGGATTCCCAACATGATTCAGATCCCCCAAAAATGTTCACTGAACTGTGTGGCAGCGGCAGGATATATTGCCAAAGTCATGAAGTTGAGCAGTTCCTCTTTGGCATCACACAAGCCTCAATGGCCACCCGACTAGACTAGGTCTGAGTTTCTTCTACGAGGGTGCTGGGAAGTTCTCCTTGCCCAAGTGACTTCACAAATCACTCCTACCTACAGATGACTAGGCCCAATTTTCAAGTGCGTCATTTGCTTAAACATTTTTTTAAAAAAATTATCCAGGTAGCTCGTTAACAAATAACAGTAGGGAAGAAGTAGCAGAGTGTTGTCCATTGTGGGCGGCATCATCCTACAGTTTCTAACTACGTTTTTACTCTGAAGTAAATGTTCAGAAATCATGATATCTAACCCAACAATAAGGACTAGCAATGTTTTCAAAGACTTTATTATATGAACTCTTTCTAATGTTTGCAAAGGATATGGCACTGATGCTTCCTGTATTGTTTGCAGACATTCAAAATTAGATATCAATACATTTCTTTATATACCCAATCCGGACATATATAATTTTTTTTGCACAGAATTTACTGTTAGAGATATGTTAGAAATATATATATAATTTTCAAGTGTAAATATTTCATCACTGTTGTGCATTATAATGAGCAATCCTACTGATGTAAAACTTTGTTGCACCATTATTGTATGTCTTCTTGGCATTTATGATTCATCAAAATGGGCTGTATACATAAAAATCAATGCATCATATACAATGTCATACATCATTGAACATATAGAGTCCTTGGGCCCCATTCACAAAGTAATCGGAGACAAAATCCTAACTTTACGACTTTCGGTATTCACAAAAGGCATTTAGGAGTAGTAAAAGTAGGATTCCCAACTTTACTCTAGTTAGGATATGTTTGGTAAGAATGAGTCACAGGTCCCAAACCTTCCAGCTGTTTGTGAAAGGACTGAAACACAAGTGCAATCAAATCTGCCAAATCGAAGTTTTGGAACTGGCCATCAGCCTAGGCCACTTGAGCGCAGGACGGAAAAATAACAGTAAAAGTAAAATTTTGCTGCTCTGTGCAATTCTGAGCAGAAATCATTTTAAAGTTGCTTTTACATCTCAATTTGTCGGGCAGTACATTTTATGTCCATGTCAATGTAATAACATTGTGAAACAATGCACAAGTCACTTTATGCTGGTATGCCCTTTATATAAAGCTCCATGATTTTTAATCCCTGTGTGGCATATTTACAATGGGAAAAGTGACGTACGAGTGGCGCAAGGGGCTTGTAAATAAGCCCCTGTGTGCATAAGGCAAATATTAGACATTTCTGGCGAGGTCTGAAAAATGTACTTTCTAGATATCTACAATGCAGTGTTAAGAAGAGAGCAGCAGCTGTCAGAAAGAGAAATTAACTTTTATACGTATCACGATTTCATGATTTATTTTATGTAAGTGTCTTGTTTTGTGTTGTACTTTTCTGATCTAAAGTGCTCAAAAAAGTCCTTTGGTAGTTTGATAGTGAGATATTTGTTAAGTACAGATTACTTTCTTATGGACCTTGCAAGTCTTTATGCATTGTGAGGATGTTGTTTGTATTGTATGGTTTTATGATTTTTCTCACTTGTATTTCATATCATGTTATCTTTTGCTTGTATTGAGCCATACCTTTTTGTCAAGGAAACGGATTTTATATTTAAATTTCCCCTAAGATCATTACACACAGAAATCTTTTCAACTGCTTTTATGACTTACACTGAATAAAGATTTTGAACCTGAACCTACTTAGATCATAATACACGTTTTACGCAAACTACCAAATTTAAAACTGGACTTTTTTATTGTTGTAAAATGGCCCTCTCTGAAAGGTCACCAAAAAATGTTGCTTTCCTCCTCCCTTTTTCTGACCTTCTTTCTGCTAGCTTTAGGACTCTGAGCACTTTACCAATTCTAACCAGTGCAAAACTACATGTGCTTTCTCCTCTTGACATAGTAATATTGGCTCATATGGAGCTGGCATATATAATGTACTTATAATTACCTAGCAAGGCGCACTACATGTGCCCTGGGCCTGTAAATTATTTGGTACTAGTGGGCATGCAGCACTGATTGTGCCACCCGCTTAAGCAGCCCCTTAACCATATCTCAGACTTGCCACTGAAGAACCTCTGCATGCTGTTTTTAACTGCCATGCCGAACTGGCACATTGAACCTCTTTCCCGGCCTAAACCTTCATTTCTAATGCAAATAAGTCACATTGAAGATAGGCCCTGGACAGCCAAAGGTCAAGGTGCAGTGCATTGAAAATGAAGGACATGTACTCTTAAATTTCACATGTTCTGGTAGTTAAAAACCTTTACATTCATTTTTCACTACAGCAAGACCTATGTCTTCCATAGGATAACATTAGGATTACCTTTTAACATCTTTTAAGTGTAATGTCCAATTGTGAAGAGATAGACTTTGCAAGTTTTCTGTCACTTGATTCATAACTTAAAATCACAATTTATGGTGAAGTTGGACTTTAAATATCAGTTTAGCAAAGGCCACTTTTAGAATGTAACATTTACTTACTTTATCCATTCTGTGCCTGCTGCCTATCTCTGAATTCACGTCTGGGGTTGGTGACAGCTGAGCTTTGTGCATTCGGAAAGGCCATCTACATCCTGATGGGCATCAGGGAAGGATGGGGGGTTGACACTTACACCTGAATATGCTGGGTTTGTTGTATATGAATTTAGGACCCTAGTGTAATTTTCCCGATTCATACCCATATATAGGTATAAATCACCCTATCCTTATATAGGCATAGAAATCATAACCATATTTAGACTTAGCCTATGCAGTCCGAATACGGCATGGCTACTTCCACAAGTTCCGAAAATCCACAACGATTTCTTGGAAAAACCTTCCTTCAGCAGTCAGGGACTTCCCCTTGCTTGAATATTAAGTTATCCAAGAAATCATGGAGTTTTCAAAGAACTGGGTCTTTGATGACGTTATTATGCCCAACCTTACGTCAAACTCGGCACCTTCAAGTTACAAATATGCCCACACTTGCCCAGGCAAACACACGGTGGTTTGGAGCAGGTCAACTATCTACCTACATGACACAGCTCGCTGCAGCAAGTGCCGAAGGAAGCCGACCCTTCCACTGACGCACTGAGAAATCCAGCTCCAGTGTTTCCAGGCTACTCTTGCGGGTTGCTGGGAAATCGAGTCCTGAGAGAGAGAGATACCAGACCTCTTCATTCTAAACAAAGGTACGGAGCTGATTAGACCCTTAGAGAATTCTTGGAATAGATTCTTGGCAAAGAATACTAAAACTAAGCTACACCTCACTTACTTCTTCCCTTGCACTAGACTTAGGTTAGGTACACCGGGGTAGGCGTATTTTAGAAGCACCAGTTGAGTACTTTTAGTCATTATTTATTAATGTATGTATTTTACGTATTTATCTATGGCTAAGAAACCATACCATGCTATTACAATATTATTTTGTAATACTCTTTATACTGTACGCACTTTACTTCATGCTACGTATTGCAATTGTAGCAGTTCATTTCTTTTGCATGAGAAAGAAGACTGTTCAATAAATACCTTTTATTGAAAACGCCCGTCTTTCTATTTCTCTGCACTTCTGGTGAAACGAAGCATGCATGATTGACTGAGTAAAATAGCTATCTATTGTTTCCTCGACTCTAGAGATATATTTCTTATTCTTGGGAAACAAAGTTGTCATGTTTATGCAGTTGTCAGAAACTAATCCCTTCTTGTGTATTCGAGAAAGTTTCTAGTGACCTCTGAGCTAGCTGACACTCACTATTAAGTTCAGTATCTTCGATAGAGACCTAGTAGACCTCAGTCCTACGTCACATCTAGAGTCTATACTATTCCAATGCGCAGAGCCTATTGGGAATATAGGAACTACACTACAGGTTCTGTCCCCACAGAAATGGCTACATACTACCTGTTGTGAGTCTGGAGGCAGGGTAGGAAGGGAGGACCTCTAGGCACTTCAGGGATTTCTTTGAAGTCTCCCCCACTTCAAAGGCACAATTGGGTATTTGTACTGGACATCTGATTCAAGGACTTCAGTACATTTCTGGACCTGTGACACCTCTCCCCGGGAGAAGAGGATCTACTCAAGGACTGTCACTCAACTGGACCTGCTGGTTGTTGAAACTTTGCCTTGTGGTGCTGCCATGCTGCCTGCTGCTCTCTCTTTACTTAGGTGAGAAGGACTGGACCTGCTTCATTTGAACCCAGAGTGACTCCAAGGGCTTGCTGAGTTTCCTTCTGTTTTCTAGCTCTCAGGGACGCAAAAGGCTTACACCCCTCCTGTTCCAGCTCTTGAACTCTACTGCTTGTGAGACTGTCCTGCCAGGTGGTGCCACCCCATTTCTGGACCCTTTTAGTGGCGAATCCTCTGCTGAATGAGCAGAATCAACACGTCACCACAGTTGCGGGAATCAGATCGGTGCATCATTCTCGGAACCACCGCATCGCTCTCGGAACAACAGCTTCAGAACAAACGCATACCTGCCACTGCGTGGAGAAGATCAACACATCGCCTCTACAGTGTGGATAAACCTGTTGCATTGTCTTTGGAACTGCTACACCTTGGACCCAGCGCTTTGCTCGTAGAACAAGTGCATTGCCACCGTTGAGTGGAGAATTCAGGTGCATCATACCAACTGCATGTGAAACACTGGTGCATCTTGCCAAGATCAACATACTTTGGCTCAGCATGCCCTGCCTGGGTCCTGTATCAGGCCCACGCTCCGACGTGGTCAGTCTGAACTTTTGATTTTGTCCTGGTCCAGCGTGACCAGATATCCCAATAGGTGCTCATTGCTTCTAAGCGCTATTTCTATATTTATTCTTTAAAAATTCATGTCTCGATTAATACAAGTTTAAGTTGTGTGACTTTGGTTTTGTTGTAATTAAAACAATTATTCTTTACTTCTCTAAATTTGTTTGTAGTATTTTGTGGTGTTTTCACTGTTTTACTGTTTGAAGTGTTGCACAAACACTCTGCACATTGCCTCTTAAATTAAGCCTGACTGCTCTGTGCCAAGCTACTAGAGGGTGAGCACAGGATCATTTAGATTGTGTTGTGACCTACCGTGACTAGGATTGTTGTTCCTGCTTAGACCCAGTTTCTAACATTATACTTTGTACATCAGAGCTATGCTTTGTTTACATATATCCTGTATGCAGAGGCTTCTTACATCAGGGCTATCCTCATGTTTACAAAGCTTCTGTAGTCAGATCCTCAGAAAGTAGGCCTACTCCTCTAGTTACACACACATCACTGGCTGAGGCACAACAACAATTTGAGTTTAGTAGGGCAGAAGCAAAGGTAGGCATATCACAATTTATATGCTTAAAGGGATACATCAGTTAGCTGTGAAGCTATATGGGAATATGCTTTCTAGAGATGAATTGGAATGTTTTGCTTGTGTAATGGAGATGTCACATTTCTCACACTTAGTTTCACTTGATCAAATTATCTTTTTTTTTGTGTCCTCATACCACCTTTGTTTGCAAAGCCAAGCCTGACATCTGACCTGTGCCACCCCAGGCTATTTGCAAATAAAGATTTAGTCCTGCAATCCAGCACATCCAGTTTCCAGGGTACTGGTTCCTCGCAGGCATAATCATAGGACACGAGGGATTAAGTTCTTATTATTCCGTTCCAAATTAAAAAATCATCCCAGATCTTAGTAGGTGGTCCACCCTTGATTCCTATGTCCATTTTGCAAATAGTTTTAACCGCATGAAGTCAATCAGAACTATGAGATGGTGCAGAGTCTATCCATTTTTTGCAGGTCTCTCTTCTAGCAAGTAGAATCAAATAAAATAGTAGGTCCCGCCTATTTGCTAATAGGGGCAAGGTCAGTTGATCTTTCAGCCCTAACAAGATCAGCGTTAAGCTCATTTTAATATTGTTACACAAAATTTCATTGATTACTTTCTCAACCAAAAGCCAATACTCTTGTAACTGGGGGCATTTGAAAAATGTATGTTGTTTATCCACACTTAACATACCACATCTATGGCATCTTGGGGCTGCTGCTGTTACAAATGTCACAAATTCCTGTGGTGTCCAATAGAGCCCATTAGCTGTAAAAAATGGTTTCCCTTCGGATTTGCTGGTTTGACCACCTTATAGAGTAGTTTGAAAGAAAGTTGTCACATTCTCTGTGGCGCTGTCATCTGAATAGATCTCATATGGTGCTTTTAACTTCTTGTCTTCCGAGAGCCCCAGAGTCCAGTACCAGTCAGTGAAGTCCTTCCTTCTTGGGGCCTCATTCTGTAACTTGTTTTCAAACTCCCAAACTCCGCCTATCTTGCTCCTTTTTGCCTACCCCCAGGATAACAACTGTAGGTGTTTAAATCTTGAGAGGGAACCACCCGTCTTTGCCATCAAGATTTCCCATGGCACCATCTGCTTCATCACCAGGAGATCCCCCCATAGTTCGATTCCCACCCTCCTTAATGGGATACTTAACTGGTCTTGCAGGCACTCTGGTTTACCTGGTGAATCCCATATTGGTGCACCATCCGAAAAGTACCCCATTGCAAGTGTATTCCTTATCCCTACCCATAAGGTGAGTGCAGCCTTAAGCATCTTCAGTCTGACTTTTTAAAATACTTTCCTTGCCCCAAATCTGTAAAGAAACCCTTTTGAGCCTGAAATCCGGAAGTGCTAGCCCACCTTTTCTTAATTTATGCCTCAATTTTTTCCACAACAGCCTTGCTCCCCGGGCTGCCCAATTTCCCCAGTAGTTTATTGATCATGCTTTGGAGAAAGTAAGAGGGATACAAGTAAAGAGAAATGTCAGCTTGGGGAGTGGCACCATTTTAATGAAGTTTACTCTTCCTTATTATGACAAGGGCAAGTTCTTCCATCTGGCAAATGTTTTCTTGATATCCTTTGCTACCCTCTCTAAATTGAGCTGAGGGATTCCCTCTAATGAGTTGATAATACCTATTTTAAGGTACCTGATCTAGTCTGGGACATTCCAATACAGTATCCTGTTTTTTATGTTATTCACTGAATGACCCGAACACGCTTGGAATTCTTTGGCTAATAACTCAACCCTGGGGATTGTTACAGTCGGATTTGCTGTGTAGATTATAAGGTCATCCGCATATAGCGCAATTTTTTTTTATATGCACCTGTAAAAAAGGCGATAGCCTGATTATCCTGGGGAAGCATCCGGGAAAATGGTTCGATATACATATCGATCACTAATGGTGAAATGAGGCACTCCTGTCTCGTCCCTCTAAGAATCGAAAAACTCCTAGTGAGAGAGCCATTGAGGAGGATCCTAGCTGTAGTGAGATGATACATAGCTTTTAGTATTGTTATAAAACATGGCCTAGACCCCATATCCTCCAATACTGCCCATAGATATTCCCAGCAAACACAATTGAAGGCCTTGGCAGCATCCAAAGTAACTACCACCAAGGGTATAGACCTTGATGTAGCTCAGTGAATACTTCCAATTAGCTGCTGGGTCCGTTTGTGCATTTGCCTCCCAGGGATGAGTCCCTTCTGGTCTTCATGGATGAGCTGAGGAGCTAGTTTAGCCAGCCTGCCCAGGAAAATGCTAACAAATATTTTATAGTCTGCATTTAGCAGGGGTATCAGTCAATACGACTCTGCTTTCACGGGGTCCTTGGCTGGTTTTAATATCAAGACTATGGAGGCCTCTCTCCATGATTCTGGAATCTGTGTCTCCCACAAAGATGCCATATTAAACAGGTTTTCCCAGACAGGAAGAACATCCTCTATTAGAATTCTATATACTTCTTAGGGGACTGTATCTAAACCAGCAGCCTTCCCATTCTTAGCTCTTTTTATTGCTCCCCTAATCTCCTCCTGATTAATTGGCGCTTCCATCATCTTTTCTCCTTCCCCTTCGCCATTCAGTACAGGGAGTCCTAGGCTTTTGACCTTTTTAGGGCTCTGGGGAACTGCCTTCTTTATAAAGCTGTGAAAAAAGTGACCCTGCATGTTCCTGAATATCATCCCAGTTGTTGAGCACCTCCCCTCACAACCCCCTCAGCTCCTTTATCTATTTTCTGTTTCTTTCAACCCTAGACTTCCAGGCCAACAAAGCCCCTGCTTTCTTTCCATACTAAAATCCTTCTCATTTGCAGCTTGCCACCTTGCCTTACACTTTAGCTCCAACCTGATCTTATACTTTAGTTGGGCCTCTTTTAACCTCCTTACCATCCTCTCCCTTTCTTCTCCCGCACTTATAGAATGCAAAGCTTCCTCAAGATTTCCCATTTCCCTTTCAATATTAATTTATTCTGCCCTTTCTTTGCTGCTTTTTGCACAGCCAAGGCTTTTTAAAACCCCCCGTACATATATAGATTAAGGCATCCCATACTATTCTATGGGCGGCAGTGTCTTTGTTATTAATGAAGTATTCTGTTGCAGCCTTTTTTCAAAGCGATCGCCACCCCCATTCTAAGAGAAGGGCACACTTTACTGTCCATCTCTTACAGGGCTGCCGTCCTGGAGCCTGTAAAGTCATAATGACTGCTGAATGGTCCGAGATGTGGGCTGGAAGTTGCTCAATCTTTTTAATATTGGTTGCACAGCATCTATCGACCAAAAAGTAATCTAATCTTGAAAAAGTATGGTATTTATTGCTATGATAGGTATACCCTCTCACCTCCCTTCTCCAATGCCTCCAAAAATCTACTAAGACTAGATCCTGTATCAAACCTTTCAAAGCATTCCTCATTCTGGTTACAGGGGCACTATCCCTTGATGTAGAACAATCCATTCCAGGATCCAACAGTACATTAAAATCCCCACCCACAATTGCATGAGCTGAAATGACCACCATTCTCAGTTCCAATTCTATAATGTGCTGTGGATCCTCCTCATTGAGTCCATAAAACCCAGCACATATAAAATCACTATCTGCCCATCTCATATAAGCTAGAACCCATCTACCAGAGCTGTCTGTACTTGACGACTTAGGAGCGATCCCACTGCCTCTTCTAATTAAGATTGCCACACCCTTGCAGCATTGTGCTTGATTGGAGGCTATGAAATTTTAGATCCAAGCAGACCTGCCAAATAACTCCTTGGTTTTGTTTTCTATCACGTGTGTCTCCTATAAAATCATATTTTGAGCCTGACTATCTTCCAAATACCTCAGCACTTTCCTCCGTCTGGGTTTGGACCTAAGACTTTTTACATTTCGTGTGAGTATATCAATACTTGGGAATCTAGACATAGTACTTCCTCTCAAACTCCACCTCCTGCTTCATTACTAGCTCATTAAGACTATCTCACATTAAAGGTTCTGAGGACTTTTTTGTTATTTTAACCCACTTCTTCCCACCCTCCCCCCTTCCCCCCACCAGCATCCAACCTCTCCCGCCTTAGCCAACACCGGGGAACCCTCCCTCTCTTTTTAAGCATAAGAATGTCTACTGGGCGCACCATTAAGGAAATTCAGACTAATTCAAAATATAAAAGAGAGCAAACTGTCCCAATAGTCCAATGTTGGTCACTTAGCATATCTCTCTTTTTTTCAAGCATATCAATTAGTGACTCAGCATCTTCTACTGACCGAAAACTGTACATTTGATTATCCCACATACTACACAGCATTGCAGGGAATTTCAGCTGAACCTTAGCTCCCAACTTCCGTAATTCCTCCATTTTATTTCCTAGTTCCCACTGCCTCTGTTCTGTGGATTTACATAAGTCCGACCTAACTAGCAGAGAATAGCCATCTACTAAGTATGGACCATTTTTTAGGGACCCACTAAGAATCTCCTCTTTAGTGGTATAAGAGAAAAAATTCACAAGGATCTTCTTGGGTTTGACCCTTTGGGGGTTGCGACGGAAAGGCGCTCTATGCGCTCTTAAGATTTCGTACTAAAGATTTATATCTTCCTTGCCCTTCAAGATCGTGTTCCAACGCAACTTGATGATAAAAATATTCATATCTGACCCCTCCTCGGTTTCCGGAACGTTCAGAAATCTCAAATAATTTCTTCGGGATTGATTTTCCACTTTCTCAAGATCTTCCCTTAAGGTTTGGTTTTGCCTGATTAACTTAAAGACCTAGGAAGTGATCTTTATCATGACCTGCTTTACCATGACCACCTCTTCCTCTACCTTCTTTGTACGGAGGGTTACTTCATCCAGTTTTCAGTTTTTGGGTTAAATCCAGGCAAGAGGCGTGTATGCCTAACTGATTTGTTTCTGAGACCTCAAATCTGTTCTTAATTTCACTTTTCAGACCCAGTAAAATGCTTGCTAGCAAATCTTCTGAGTTTCCCTGGGTCGTTTCGGGAATTCCCACATTTGCACGGCTCTGTCTAAATCCATTCTCAGCTTGTATGGAGGCTCCTGGGACATCAGATAATGCCAACACAGCACCTGCTACTCACGGTGTTTGTAATAGATTCTTTTTGGAATGCCATTGTATTACAGCTAGGCTCATTCAATTTTGAGGAAACGTTGCCGCTAAATGTGCCCTTATTTATGCTTATTGCAATTTACTCAGAATTAGCTCTAGTGCCTGGAGTAGCCGCAGCCATATTTGGGTCTGCCCCACCTGCGCCATCTTTCTGCATACTTAGTAGCACGCGAAGGAACGATTCAAGTGAGGGAGTCCTTTTTTTTTTAGTGGCGCGTTCACAGTTTTATTTTTACTTTTATTCCCGCTGTTTTTTCCTGGTGATTTTCCTGCTCCCCTACTCTGGAGGCTCTCTCCTCTTTGCCAACCTCGCCTTGCCTGAACAATGATTTTAGCTCCTTGCGCTGATCTAGAAACAGGTCTGACAAAATGTGTACAAAATTTGTCCTACCTCCTCCAGTGTTCCTGGTCCTCAAAGTGTACATGGAGGGTACCTCAACTTCCTTGGCAGTACCTGTCTCCATATGCAAAAGGTACCCCGCTCTCTCACTCAGCTCTCCACTCTTTTAGGCTCCCAATGTGGTTCTCCAGCCATCTCCTCTACTTCCTCAGAGGTTTGCTGACAGGCTCGACATGTTCTGTCTCTGCCCCCAGTCCTAACGCAGTCCTCCCAGGAACGTTGGTGCTCCATTGCTGCCTCCTTCCATCGTGTCCCCGGGGATCCGCAAATCACCCCCCGGCTTCAAGTAGGCCCGTCTGTCGCCCACGTTTGTGGGATCCTGCAAAGCAGTACGTTTAAACTGTTATTTTGCGATCCGGGACCCGACGGCGAATCTCTTCACATAGTGCATTGTCCTAATGGCGCCCGTGGCCACGACCGTCTATCTCACAGCAGCCATGTTCCCTTGATCATCATCATGATTACATTTTACCTGGGCCTAATTTTCAAAGTATATTTTTTCAAAAACATTAATTTTGTAGATGTTGATCAAATTATCTTCAACTACAAAATTAATGTTCTCAAAAAACATATACTTTCAAAATTAGATCCAGGTAAAAGTTCCATTACTCTGCTTTGCTCTTTAGTAAATTTAAGGAAATTCACAAATATTGCCTCTAACTTGTTGCTTGGAATTCTAGAAATGATCGTAGTAGGCCAAATCACATAAGTGTGTGCCGTTTGTTGCAAAGATTTAGCATGAGTGCACAGGACCAAGGCATGACAAGCAGATCGTGAGGAACTGATGTTTTGCCATCCTTGTGTATTTGTGCTGTTTTTTTGTGCATCAAAAATAGACATCAAGACATAATTCATACTAAAATATAGCACCAAATGCTGATTTAGCATTTCCTGTGCTTGAACAAAATTGTTCCAACTTTTCAAATAACTATGCCAAAGCAAATTACACAAATGTCATACATCCCCATTCAAGGTATATCTGTAGGGACACAGCTGAGTCTCATCCCTCACCAAGATCCCATATGGTTAAATTGGTCATGAGTATGTGCATTTTCTACCATTCACTAAGTCAACATTATTCAAATATATGGATACCAAATGTTTGTGTGACAAGGCCCCAAAAAAGACATAAGATGTTTTTTCTCATCTAAAAGGAATTGATGAGGATGAGGGCTAAAGAGCCGGAAACTGATATGATGATTTTGGAGACTTGCATTGTGGAAAGGAAGAAAATCATGTTTTATGTTAACACATAGATATAGGGACTCTTGTAGTGTTTGGCAGAGCAGAGGTCCCAGGAAGTTTGTGGTCTCCCACCCTGCCACAACTGAAGCTGAACTCGGAAACGACGGCGCTCCACCTCCTCGGATCCACCCCCTTGGCCTGGGATGACTCTTAGTGGCCGACTGCAGTGGGAACAGCCGCAACACCCACCGACCATGCACGCAATCTAGGGGTCATCCTAGACTCCACTCTATCCATGTCTAAACAGGTCAACGCTGTCTCTTCCTCATGCTTCAACACCCTCTGCATGCTTCGCAGGATCTACAATTGGATTCCCACCGAAACGAGAAGAACGGTCACCCAGGCCCTCGTCAGCAGCAGACTGGACTTCGGAAATGCCCTCTACGCAGGAACCTCGGCCAAACTCCTGAGACTGCTGCAATACATCCAGAACGCCTCTGCAAGCCTGATCCTTGACATCCCTCGCCGCAGCAACATGACACCCCACCTGAGAGACCTACACTGACTCCCCGTCAACAAAAGGATAACATTCAAGCTCCTCACCCATGCACACAAAGCACTCCACAACACCGGACCAGCTTACCTCAACAGATGACTCAGCTTCTACACCCCCCACCCGCCAGCTCCGCTCCGCTGACTTCGCCCTCCCCACAGTCCCCCGCATCCAAAGAGCGACCTCCTGTGGCAGATCGTTCTCCCACCTCGACGCCAAGACCTGGAATGCGCTCCCCGCCCATCTACTGCAGACCCAACCCAAGACCTGCTAACCTTCAGAAGACTCCTCAAGACCTGGCTCTTCGAGCAGTAGCGGCATCCCTCTACTCCCAGTGCCTTGAGACCCTCACGGGTGTGTAGTGTACTTTACAAATGTCGTGATTGATTGATTGATTGATGGAAAGCCTAAATATAACCAAAACTGTTGTCTCAGCTTGCTCTGCCTTTGGAAACCTATAACCTGACAGCCTATATACCACTGAGCCAACAAATCAAAATGTCAGGAGACACACCCTATTTGAGGCAGGCATCCCATTGCCAATTTTCGCTATCCTAGATCCTATCAGGAAAACTGATCATCTGCCATGCACTTGAAAAAACTCAAGTTGCATCTGTGCCATTGATATTTGAATTTGCAGAAATAAACCACTGCATTGAGGGGATGTTTCAGCATAACCAAAAAATGCAGACTGGGTGCAATAATAAAGTTATGGGCAATCATTAAAATGTTGATGAAAATGTTTCCATGGAACACTTTCTCCAAGATAATCCACACTGTCACAGTCATGATTTCTTAGTATAGCGAGCAATATTCTTCTGGATGGGTAGAGGCAGGT
Organism: Lissotriton vulgaris; assembly: GCF_964263255.1. NCBI lineage: Eukaryota > Metazoa > Chordata > Amphibia > Caudata > Salamandridae > Lissotriton > Lissotriton vulgaris. Next base: position 929,405,795 of record NC_141696.1, on the reverse strand, counting down.
GCGTCTGTTGCACCAGCATGCTGAAGGGCCAACAGCCACGTAGTAAATCCCCTTGTAATATTTTGAAGCAATTGTCCCTTCCAAAAGCCAACAAAGGTATTTTCTTCATCAATTTATCTGGTTACCGGACAATAAATTATGGGACATATTTACGAGCCCCGTTGCATTGCTCTTGCACCTCGCAACATGAGGCAAGAGTGAAGCAACTCAAAAATGAGATTTATGAAAGGACACACAGCCACCTTGCGTGGCCCTGAGTGGCTTCATAATTCCTGAGTAAAGCAATGCTGCTCAAATTGCTGCATTGCCTTACTGTGCACTAGGAAGGCGTTACATGGGTTTTCACATGCAACATTCATGAAGTTTTGACACATTTCCAGAGTTACCAAAAGTGGTATACCATGGGAATGTGCCAAAAAACCTACACCTCCCCAGGTGAAGGGTAGCAAGGAGAAATATGTTTATTTCTCCGTGGTTAATCCTCTTTCTATGTGTGCTGCATCCTACATAGAATTTGGAAAAATCCTCAGGGGATTGTTTTGTGCAGGAAGGTGATCCTTTTTGCACAAAAACAATAGAATAGTGCTTACAATGCAGGCATCCTTTCATCATGGTGCAATGGTGCCTGCGTTGGTGCTAGGCAAACAAAACGCTGCTGTATTCTTTTAAATATGGCGCATTACTTCCCTTTCCCAGACACGCAATGTAGCTCAGCAAGGTGACTTGCTGCACTACTTGCCAATTCTCATAAATATGCCCATCTGTTTAGTGTGTGGCTGTAGGATGATATAGAGTAGCAGGGAAGGAATAAACGTAATATCATGTCTCGCTAGACAAAGCTATGAAGCAGCATTCCACGTAAAAGAATCCGATCATGGATAGGGTAAAGAACATTCTAATTTTAGAGCATTGGCTGACTTATCACTTAAGATGGCAAGAAACTGAGGGCTGTATTTATATGTAGGCCTGCAACACATTTAGGCTGCCATTGCGTCACATTTTATTGCACTGCTACCGGCATAAATAATGCGCCAAGTTGCACCATATTTACAAAGTGATGCATCTCAGCAGATGTATCACTTTGTAAAGACCTGCACTACTTTATACCAGCGTCAGGTATAATGTATGCAGGGTAGGCATTCCCCTGCAATAAAGTGTCGTCGAAGTGGCACAGTGAAATTTATGAGATTTCACTACAACACTACAACACTTCTATGACGCTACTGCGTTAATATCTTACACCTGCCTCACATTGCTGGAGTTGCATGTGTTTTAAGACACACCCCATAAATGTGTCACATTTGCGCCAGATACGTCAGTAATATTGACGTATCCGTAACTCCTGGCGACATGGAGCGCCGCACATTAATACTGAGTATCAATGGTGTTGCAAGGAGGGCGCAGTGAAAACTGTTGCATCACTGTTTTCACGCAGCGATGCAACAGTTTTCATAAATGAGGCCTTGAATGTTTAGAAATATCATAGTTGCCTCTCCATTCGTCTTCCCCTGAAGTCGGTTTTGAAAAATCTGAATACTTAATTTGTAGTGATATTTTTCACTGTCCCTATAAACTGCAATAATAATTTTCGTGTAATTTTCATAATTTTAAAGCGTACTACATGACAAGATTCAAAAAGTCTCTTCTGGAGAGAATACAGCATGCGTGCTATTTGCTGAACAAAATAAAACTTGTGTATCTGAAAAGACATGATAAATGTATCTGTGCTTTGCAATGCCAGATAAGGAAATTCCCAACTGTCTACACCCAGGAGCATAAGTTAATTAGATTTTGTTGTGTTTCAATGGAAGATAAAGCATGTTGAATGTCTCGTGCATGTGGCGGTTTTAATTACAAAATTAGGTCCAAATAGCCTCCAGTGAATTGCAGCTGTCTCAGTGTTAATAATTTGGATTTTGTAATATGTATCACTTCAGTCTGCCGATATTCTTTCAGAATTGAAAAAATACCTATTTACCATTGCTTAATAACACATATGTTTACTTTCTTCTTCTATTCATTGAAGCATTTTTTGTATAATTACACTACAGCTTTGATGACCTCTTTCTGTTGATAGGGCCTAATTACATTAAAAAGCCATCTCTACACGGAACCTGTTTGCGCAGGGATTTCAGTTATAAATAGTTCGCTGTTTATCGCAAATGGTAAATATCGGGGGGGGGGGGGGTGGGATGAAGATTGCATCCCTAGTTACATTTTAGAACTGCAAACCTTGCAGAAAGGTGAAGTCCTATATTTTACTGGGTCATGCTGGTTTTTGTTCAATGAGCCGTCTCCTCCACCTGCTTCCTCTCTCTGCACATGCTGCAATCAATCTTCAAGTGGCTACCCCTACACAAGTGACACACCGTGACACAAGACCTCATCACCCACTGACTGGACTGTGGCAATGTCCTTTATGTTGAAATCGACATCTACAGAGTTTTCAGACCATACAGAAGGCTGCAGCCAGACTCATCCTTGACCTTTCCAGACGAAAACATATCACACCCCAACTCAGGAAACTTCACTTGCTCCCCGGACAGAAGAAATGCTAACTCAAGCAGTTGAACCGCATACACTAGACTCTACACAACGAAGGACCCCCCCTACATTAACCAATGCCTGAACTTCAATCAACCATTGAGAATACTAAGCTCCATATCCCTTTCACTTACTCATACTCCCCACATCTACTGAAGCAGAAGTCAAGGACTCTCATATTGCAACAAAGATCTTGAACTTCCTCCCCACACACCTCCAGATCATCAGCTCATTTCCGGAATTTTGAATGGCCCTCAAGACCAAGCTGTTCTAATAAGCCTCCGGGCCTGCAAGCACCTGTATACCCTATCGGGTGAATAGCCGTGCTTTTATAAATCCTGATTTATTTATTGAGCTCAAAACTTTGCATGTTATTCCCTAAAAACTTATATTAGGCAATAATTATTGCACCTGATGAATTCCGAACACTTCGGTATTGGATTTAATAAGATGCAAAAATTACCCCATATTACATGAGACAGATTTTATCAAAATTTTAGTGTGATCACTTGCAATGAAAAGTTCGTTGCATACTGACACTGCCTCAATACACTGCTTACAGCCCTGCTGACTCACACCATGCCACAGCATGTCTATCACATGGTACCAGCACTCTTCACCAGGTCATCCAGTGAAGAGCCCATATCACACCATGTACACAAGCCAAGTTGGAAACATCTACAGAGCAGATTTCCAGCTCCGGCATGGAGACTATGAATGATTCTTGGTCATTAATAGATTTACAATCCCTGCTGCTGCTACATATCAGAAGACTTCTGTTAGTGTTTTTGAGGCTGGAATTAATTAGACATGAGCGGAAAATCCGTTACGCCCGCGGATTTTGCGGATTTTTGGGAAATCCGCAATCCGCGAATTTTGAGGATTTCCAACAAAATCCGCAAAAAAAAATCCGCGGACGTAGCGGGTTCAAAAGATGAACCCCCACTCATGTAACTATTTTACAATGGCGCCAGCAAGCTGCCAGCGCCGTTGTAAAATAGTTACAAAGTTAGCTTGCACAGGAACCACTAGATAAAACGAAGCAGGTGCTGCTTTATTTTATCTAAGTGCTTCCTGTGCAAGCTAACTTTGTAACTATTTTACAAAGGCGCTGGCAGCTTGCTGGTGCCATTGTAAAATAGTTACATGAGTAGGCTGGGCACAGGTCTGCTTTCTCCCCACATCTACCGAAAATCCGCTGTGATGCTGGACAGAGCCACTTGCATCCTTGACTTTCACGAGCGCAATACCCGTGCTGTTCCTGTGACCAGGGGCTTCTTTCTCTTCATCTGCTGAACTGATCTTTCTCTGACCTTTTATACTCACAAGAGGCATGTGAAGTCGCATTGAAGCCATGCCTGTTTGGCCCCGCCCACCCACTCGCGGTGTGCACCGTCTTCCCGCCATTTACCCACTATGATGGACAGCTCACTCAAGGGACCCCTGCGCCCTTCGGCGCGATTGCATAGTAACACACACATGGTCGCTCGAACTAGTTGAAGCTCAAATTCAGTGACTCATTCATTAGCCCAAAAACAATTGTGAGGGTCGTCGAGGCTGGGCAGGTGTGCCTTCTTCCCAAATCTACCGTGGAACATCAGCTGTGATGCTGGATAGAGGCCTTTGCATCCTTGACTTTCACGAGCACAACACCAGTGCTGTTCCTGTGACCAGGAGCTTCTTTCTCTTCATCTGCTGAACTGATCTTTCATTGAAGCCATGCCTGTTTGGCCCCGCCCACACACTCGCGGTGTGCACCGTCTTCCCGCCATTTACCCACTATGATGGGCAGCTCACTCAAGGGACCCCTGCGCCCTTCCGCGCGATTGCATAGTAACACACACATGGTCACCACAAAATCCGCAAATCCGTGGATTCGCAAAATCTGCGGATTTTGTGAATTCGCAAATCCGCAAATTTGCAAATCCGCGGATTGCGAATCCGCAAAATCCGCTCATGCCTAGAATTAATGACTGCTCAGGCCCATTCTCCAATGCTTCATTCTTTCCTTTGCCACTGCAAGCCTGCTCAGGCTGTGATGGGTCTATGCCCGCGACTTCCTCTTTGAGCAATGCCCTCTAAGGCTGCTTCGTCTCTCACCATACGCTCACATGGTGAGCATGGTTTCTTGGTTAAGAGGTGTCCCTCTAACTGTTCCTTTTTAAGACCAGATAGGTAATAGAAGGCCACAGACATGTGGCAGTGTTATAATGCCCGTTTGACAACTGCAGCCCCTTGACTTAACACCATTAAAAAAATAATTAAGGTAGTCTTGTTATCACCCAACATAAAATTACGAAAGAAGACACTGTCTAAGAATAAGTGCTGGTGCCCAAAACTCCCTCTCAGAAGCCCTTGGCGGTGCTGAAAGTTCTGCTCAGAAGACTTTGGCTGGTGCAATTAAATGTCAGAATGCTAAATAAAAAAGGAAAAGTAGTCTTAAATCTATTGCATGCCTCTTTAATCCACTCCTTTCCAGTATACCTCACTCTTGTATCTTCCTGATTTCTCCTTCTGTGACAGATTTTATGTCTTTATTTTTCCCTGTCTTTCTGCTTTCTCTATTTTTCTGTAAATATCTGCTGAAAAAATATGTGCCAGGCCCCAAAATGAGTGCTGGAGATCCACACCAGGAACCACCGACATAAATCAGCACTGCATGTGGAGTGGTCAAAATACCTTCAATCTTCAGGGGACCAAAGGCACTACGCTGTTTAACTCCATACCCTCTTTTGTATTATTGTGTGCACAGGCAAAGCATAGCCTAGTAGTCAAACTGCTCATCCTGGCTGATTACCAACTAACCTCTTATCGACCAACATATTACTACCAATGAATCCACTGTTATTGTGATACTTTAGGTGTATAACCTTATTCAATTTTCTGTTTAGGACAATTTAATATGATAGCAGTAATCAATTTCCTACATTGTGCAAGAGCTAGAGACCTTGATGCTGGCTGATACACTTTCCACCTTCGTTGCAGTAGGAAGTGCCCACAGGGTGCCCTTGGGCTGCCTGCAACCAGGCACCGGACCCAACCCTTCCTGTTCTGCCTTCTCAATTTCAATGATAGCGACGCAGTCCTTTGCAAAGTATGCAAGATGGAGGAGGTCAAGGTACATAATTCATCGGTCCTCTTTTTCCCAGACTACACCTAAGTGGTGCAGAAATAAAGAAGAACATTCCTGGCGGTCAAGAAACGAATGCGAGAACTGGACATCCAATACTCTCTTTTTCCTGGCATGCCTGCATGTGACCATAGATGGCTCCACTCACCTCTTCAATGCAGCCGAAGAGGCTTGGGACTGGCTGGAAGCAACAGGACATTATACATCACCGAACTGACGCATGAACAATCACAATACTGCTCCAGGTACCAGTGGCAGTCAGAGAAGAAATCACAGGCAGCCCAGTAGATCACCCACACAGCTCTGTGCCGTCCCAAACCTGGAACATGTGTTTGAGAAAAGACGAGAATCCCTGCAAATTGCAGCGACGATGCGGAGCCACCAAACTAAGGGAGACACAATACCTTTTCAAAGCAGTCCCTCAGTGAAGAAAGTTTATCCACAGTATGGCCTCCTGGTGAAGATTTGCAGAAGTTCCTGACAGTGACACCCCAAACAGCAGATGATTTAATGTGACACCCGTCAGAGACTCTAATACTTTTATATGAAAGGCTGCATAAGCAAATACACCACAGGCCACTACAACACAATCAAACATGACACAGCATAGCTAAAACCCCTACGTCCCCAGGTATAGGCATGAGTCTCAGCAACGATGAGCATAGTCCCAACACAATGCGTAATAGTTGACGAACCTCGCATCCACTTAAGCACTGAATTAGGGCCCAAGAACATGCAAGTCTCATCTTCTCTTGTAGGCTCAAACCACCCACCCAGCTTGAAAGCACAGACAGGCAATTGCCACAAGGCACCGTTAGTAGTTTGAGCAAACACACATTGTATCTCTGCTCTATCTCAGTTAGATAGCAACATGTTTTCCTACCTGTTTGATGCCCCACGCATTGAAACTATACAGCCAAAGATATCACAGCTGCAGCTCCTGCCCGGCACACACAAACACTATCATGGACTCGTCCCCTGTGAACGGCACTTCCCGCAGCCACTAACGTCTTGCACGACACATGCAGCCTACCAACTTAATCACCTGAAATGTAAGAGGCATGCACACGGCAGCATGCAGATACAAAACCTACACATTTCTCAAGCATCTTGTAACCCACATACCGCTACTGCAAGAGACACATTTAGCACAACCTGAGATCCATAGGCTGCAACACAGTTGGAAGGGGCAAATATTCACCACAGGTTTCTCTTCCTCTTCTAGAGCCGTTATATATGGATCCATCGTGCAACCCCTTACACACCTGAAGAGACAGAGTTAGACACATAAGCTCGCTTTGTGTTTATGAAAGGCAGACTGAACGGGAGGCAAATAGTGCTGGGATCCGTACATGCTCCAAAAACAGAACAGGTAACATTCTGGCATTTGTTATCTGGTATACTATCCTACTGGTGCGATAACCCCTGGCTGTTGGGGGGGAACTTCAATGCAGTAATAGACACGAATCTAGACATGTCCTTTCCACCAGTACATCAAGCCACTGCCACATCCAACGTTAAGGCCTCAGGGCAGTGGATGCGCCACTGGGATCTATTCGACATATGGATAAAGCTACACCCACAAACATGACTCTACTCTTACTACGCCCATCCACAGGGGTTACATGTACGCATAGATTGTTTCGTCAGAAGCGTGACATTTCTTGCCAAATGCACTCAAACAGATTACTTAGACCACAATCCCCACACCATACAGCTACAAGGGGAGCATGCTGTGCAAACCACCTGATTATGGAGGTTGTAACCCACAGCGTTAGACGACCCCCCCTTTCAGGGCATGATTCCGTACAACTATAGAAACTTATTATGAAACAAATGCAAACTCAATCCCAGACGTAGGTGTAGTGTGGAACGCATGCAATGCAGTAGTTAGAGGGAAGTGTCTGTGGCTCAGATGGTGCATACGCAGTCAGTTAGACTAAGCAGCAAAACGCATTGAAGATATGCTTATTAATCTAGCATCAGATGTAGATTGTAACACTGACATCACACATGCTTCTGACATGCTGAAGCACGAGCACACTAAAGTCATGGAAAGGCTAAGATGCCTATGTTATGCTGCACACTCAGCGTGCACCCATGCAGCGGCAGATAGGGTGAGTAGAATGCTAGCAAAACTGATCAGACAGGAATGCACACAGCAGCTGGTTCTCCCATTACGGTCTGGAACAGGGCATTTGCTAACTTGATAACATGACATTCAACAGGATTTCATTATATACATACATAATACTAGGGTGTATAAATCGGCTATCCATGCAGAACCCACAGCACTAGAGTCCTATTTTTCCCACTGCCAATGCCATCAGTATCCACGGCCCAGAGGGCAGAACTCGATGAACTGATCAAACTCCTAGAGGTCCAGGCGGCCATACAAGCACAGGCAACCGGTAAGGCAGCTGGCTCAGACCGTCTTCTGGATGAATATTATAAATAGGCTGTCCGGTTTTAGGTTTAAACCTATAATGACTGATGAATCCCTGCTGAAAGATAAAGTCCCTTACCAGTGAAAACATCTAAACACTGAAAAAACACCTGCACAACCTCAAACTAAATGTCATTCATAGAAAGGAAAAAGAGAGTGAAAGAGTCCTTATTTTCTTCCTAATGGGGCCAATACAATGTGACTTTGTTATACAAGCTAGCAGTAAGAAAGTCTGGGCTAACATTAATCTGCTTGAGTTTTGTTGTTTATGGATGCTACTAAAATATTGTTTCTTCTTCCTTTTGTTTTTTCAGTTTTGTAGTCTTTGGCCTAAAGATGCAGGGTTTAGAAGCATGTTTTAGGTCTTGTTTAATTATTTTATAAACTGTAGAGAATCAGTAAATATCAACATCATATTTGATATTTTGTCTGCGTTTGATTCTTTCACTGATAGGCAGAGTGGCTGGTTTCATATGAATATTTCCTAATACGTGTCATCACATTTACCCACAGAGAATGGGTAAACACCTTAATACATCAGCCCCCAGTTTCTGGTGAGACAGTATTGATAGTGGGCATATTGCCAACACGTCAGGCTTTAGAAAATTCAATGCAAGGGATAATGACAAGTATATGTGAAAAGAGCGTAATCACAAAGCACCTGGGTTAGTGGTAAAAACATGAAATTAGACTTTTGGAAAACATGGAATGCAGTGTCACTTGGAATCCTCAGCAAAAAAGGTTCTTTCCAAGTTCAACAAAGATTGGAGTGATACTGTTTGTATTTGCAGTGATTCAACTACGTATATGAAACAGTTGTGTGATGTCCTGTCAAAATTGATACCTGAGCTGAAGTGCTTCCCTGTAAGAGATCCTTACTACTAGTTAGATGGTATACTGAAAGCATCTTTACAATATTCAGAGTTAATACGAAACTCTATTGACTTTATAGTCCATTCTCGTGCACTGTTTTCTTATGCACAAGAACTAAAAAGCAAACATTTGTCATTTTGTGCATTGTGTGGCATCAAAGAAAGAGTCATAATTTATAAGGCATATCAGTCAGTCCTAGCCCCACGCCTGCTGTCATACCGTAGTTTGCAGGGAACATCCCCTCCTGGAGACACTCTGTGAATACCTGCTAGTCTTGCTGCTTCAAAATGGATAGAGATCCAGAATCGTTAAGATCCTAACGTCCGTTAGCATTATTGAACACAGACTACAAGATACTATCAAAAATATTAGCAAGCAGTCCAGCCCCATTAGTGCTGCACATTGTTGAACTTACGACGCTTCTTCTGAGTAGTGCACTACTCGAGGGAGTGCTGGACACACTCATGTTGCCTAGTGCTCAATTTTGAGAAAGCGTTGGACACACTTGAGTGGGACTTTTTATTCGCTGCCCTCAGCAAGTATTGACTAGGCGCAAATCTCCTGGGCCTTGTTACACTAATGTTCACACAACTTACAGCTAAAATTAAGACAGGCCCTCATGCTCGATCCCAATTGAGCGCGGTACAAGGCAAAGTTGCCTGCTCTCCCCGTTACAGTTTTCACTAGCCATCGAACTGTTGGCAAAATCCTTGCGCAAAACGAAAGAGGAATGAGGTATCCCACTGGGATATGGCACACACGAAGTTTCCCTATACTCGGACGACCTCCTAACATACCTTAAAAATATCCCTGAGCCATGTGAAGCAATAGAAAGGGCATTGTCGGAGTTCGTCTCTTTATCAGTGCTTTGGATAAATTGGGGGAAGTCATGCCTGTACCCGTCCACCGAGACAAACTCTGACCCAACAGTAGTGGTTGGCGGTCGTCGGGTGAACAGGCAGCAGTCGACATTTCGCTTCCTAGGTATCCGTATTTACTACAACCAGAGGATCTACTGGAGGGAACCTCTTGCGTGCCATAACAGTGGTCAGGTCACATGTGTCATTTTGGCGCACCCTTTCACTGGTCGCAATGGGTAGAATTGTGCTCCTAAAAATGGTGGTTCTTTCCAAAGCTACTTTACCACTTCCTAAACTTACCTCTATAAATTAAGCACTCGCCCTTTCGCATGCTCGAGCGAGATATGAGGCAGCCCATATGGCATAGCACACGTAGCGGAGTCACACTGGCAAAACTCTATTTACTGAACAACCTAGGAGGTTTAGCTGTGCCCAACATGAAGCACTACTATTTAGCGGCACAGCTGCAGTGGGTGGCTCACTGGGTTAGCGGTTTGCACTTAACAGAAACTGCCACACAGCATCCTGGATACACCCACCCCCAAATCATAACTTTGCTCCACCCCAGCAGGAAAGGGGCAGCGCCTACCCAGCTGATGATGACAGGCGCTAACAACTGCGTCTGCCTCAGTGTAAGGCTCACAAAAGCTGTTGTCTCATATGCTCCTTGCATGCCCATAATTAGTACACCAAGACAGCATCATGCAGTCACTGCCACAGACCTCACTGCCTCGGTAGACGCAGGAATACAGACTCTGGGAGAACTATATTATGACAAACAACTGATACCGTTTGGCACGCTAGCTGAGGAATATGACCTACCGCAAGGTTAATTCCTATTGCACGCCTCGCTGCTGCAGATGCTGCAAACATTATGGGGAGACGTGACTGAAGAACTCACAACACACCTCACAATTTAATACCTGCATGTGATGGGTACTGGAAGGCACCTTATAAAATGGTTTGCAGAATCACTATGGATGCATGCAGCCCACCTACTGACATCACTTATCAATCAATAAATCAATCAATCAGAGTACTTGTAAACCGTGCTACTTACCCGTGAGGGTCCCAAGGCGCTAAGGGGAGGGGGGGTGCTGCTACTGCTCGAAGAACCAGATCTTGAGGAGTATTCTGAAGGCGAGTTGGTCTTGGGTCTGCCGTATGTGGGTAGGGAGGGTGTTCCAGGTCTTGGCGGCGAGGTAGGAGAAGGATCTGCCGCCTGTGGTTGTTCGTTGGATGCGGGGGACAGCGGCGAGGGCAAGGCTGGTGGAGCGAAGCTGGCGGGTGGGGATGTGGAAGCTGAGTCTGCTGTTCAGGTAGGCTGGTCCGGAGTTGTGGAGTGCTTTGTGCGCGTGGGTGAGGAGATTGAAGGTGATCCTCTTGTCAATGGGGAGCCAGTGTAGGTCTCTCAGATGGGGGGTGATGTGGCTGCGGCGGGGGACGCTGATGATCAGTCGGGCGGAGGCATTTTTAATGCATTGTAGTTGTCGTAGGTGTTTGGCTGGGATTCCTGCGTATAGTGCTTTGCCGTAGTCCAGTCTGCTGCTGACGAGGGCCTGTGTCACCGTTCTTCTTGTTTCGGTCAGGATCCACTTGTAGATCCTGCGGAGCATGCGGAGGGTGTTGTAGCAGGAGGAGGAGAAGACGTCGACCTGCTTAGACATGGAGAGGGAGGAGTCGAGGATGAATCCCAGATTGCATGCATGGTCCATGGGTGTTGGTGCTGTTCCCAGTGTGGTCGGCCACCAGGAGTCGTCCCAGGCTGAGGGGGTGGGTCCAAAGATGAGGACCTCCATCTTCTCTGAGTTCAGCTTCAGACGGCTGCTCCTCATTCAATCGGCGATGGCCTTCATTTCCTCGTGGAGGTTGGTTTTGGCGGTGTGCGGGTCCTTGGTGAGGGAGAGGATGAGCTGGGTGTCGTCAGCATAGGAGATGATGTTGAGGTCATGATGGCGGGCCACTTGTGCGAGGAGGGCAATGTAGACGTTGAACAGCGTTGAGCTGAGGGATGAGCCACCGGGATGCCACAGATAATGTCGGAGGCTTCGGATCGGAAGGGTGGGAGGCGGACGCTCTGGGTTCTGACAGAGAGGAAGGAGGTGGTCGTGTCAAGAGCCTTCTCTTGGATTCCAGCTTCTAGGACGCGTGTCTTTAGAGCGCGATGGCAGACCGCATCAAAGGTCCAGGAGGTTGAGGGCTGATGTTTTGCCGTTATCTAGTTGGCACCTGATGTCGTCTGTGGTGGCTATGAGGGATGTCTCGGTGCTGTGGTTTCGTCTGAATCCGGATTGGGACGGGTCCAAGATGTTGTTGTCTTTGAGGTGGCGGGCCAGTTGCATATTGATGATTTTCTAAATGACCTTTGCCGGGAACGGGTGCAGGGAGATGGGCTGGAAGTTCTTGAGGTCCTCGGGGTCCGCTTTGGGCTTCTTGAGGAGGACGTTGATTTTGGCGTGCTTCCAGCTTTCCGGGAATGTCGCTGTTTCGAAGGAGATGTTGATGACCTTCCATAGTTGGGGTGCGATGGCTGCGTCTGCTTTGTTGAATATGTGGTGTGGGCATGGGTCAGACGGAGATCCTGAGTGAATGGAGTTCATGACCTTGCGTGTCTCGTCGTCATTGACGTTGGACCAGGAGGTCAGGCGGTTGGCGCTGGTGGTGTTCACAGGGGAGGTGGAGTCTGGCGTAGTCAGGGCGGTCATGGTGTTAAAGATGTTGTGGATGTCAGCGATCACCACTGGGATTCAGACTTACAGACTTACAGACTTACAGAGGCAAAGCACAGAACGCAAATCGATGGCCATCCTAGAAGGACTAACGCATAACACAAGGAATGCCAGGAGCTGTTTAACACAATACTTTATACTACAAAGGGCTTACATGACACTAGTTAGGATTAACCAATACTTTGGCTGTAATGATGCCAAATTCCCTAGATGTAGACTAGTAGAGGGAGATCTCTTACATCTGTTGTGGACCTGTGTGCAATTGTCTGCCTTTGGGAAACAGTCAACATGCACTTAACACAATGAGTGTTCCTGATAGGTCTGCCTCGTGGGCCTATACCTGAGGTCAAAATAGCAAAACATGACATCCGGATTCATAGATCTTGGGCTCATCGTAGCCAAGCACCTAATCAGCAGGCGCTTGAAGTCTCGAGAACCCCCAGCTAAGAAAGCCTGGATTCAATCACTAGTATGTTGGGCCCAAGCGGAAAGTGTAGCCCAGATTCGAGAAGATACCCTGGGCTGCTAACATTGCTGCTGGCAGTGGCATGAGTTGCAATTTTACTAGATCTCAGCAACTCCTGGCAAGAGAGTCTGGAAACAACTGGGGCTTTCCAAGAAACAAATGAAACACAAGTACCTATAACTACCATAAAGGAAGGCGGACACCGCTACACGACACAGAACCAGGGGATTTGCTTTACCTTAAATGTTGTGCGCCTCACGTGTATATCCAGGACATTTCACGGTCCTTCGATAAGCCAAGACTAGCATTACGCACCCCTAACATGTAGTTAATCCGCAGATGCAGAAGAAGCACACATCACATCGAGTTAGGTGGATGTTGTCACCCCCACCAAGTTGTTTACCACAACCTTGCCCCTGTTCTTAATTCCCCTCTACTAATACTTTATCGCACTCGGCGTCCTACATGTAGCACACAAACAGTCTGGCGCACATGTATTAACTGTGTAGTAAAATGCAATGTATGCTTTTCTCCAGAAAATGTATGCATGCATGTGATCGCTAATGACGCCTGTTAAATAAAATTTTAAAATTTAATAAACAAACGTAAACAAAAAAATGAGTGCAAGGTAAACATATGAGGTTTATTTACAATGAGTTGTGCAGACCCTGTCTGCTGCTGCACAATTTTGAGTTGCATTCAAAGGCTTTTGAAAAGCTAAGGAGTCAACAGATTGCTTTGCTTCGAATTGCATCACTTCACATCATATGAGCACCAGGGAAAATCTTTTAAAATTGATGTTGAACTGGGAATTTTCATGGATGCTTCCATAATGTGAATAGATAATACTTAAAGGGAGCAGGGCACTGTGAGTCACTTTCACTCACCCACTCCCCTCCTCACAACAACAGAACACAAAGCTTCTGAGGCTGCCACCGATGTACTGAGGAGGGTTCATATACACAATGCATAATGAACACGGCTACTCAGAGCCTTCAAACAATTAGCCGGAAACCTTCTTGTTGCAGGGGTTTCTATTTAATAGTGTGCCTGTGTGAAGGGAGCTGAGATCATATGACACATTACGAATTCATGTTATATGGAATGTGTGAGCGTCTGTATACAGTATTTCCTTTTTTGGTCATATAACTGTTGAGAGAGCCTACTAAAACAGAATTCTCTTATTGGATCATCAAATAGTCAACATTATTATTGTGAGATGGAACAAGGCGATCAACTCAAGAAATCAGACAGGGGAATAAAAATGGTAGCCCACATTTTGTATGGGTACTTCACCCCATGATCAGAATTGTCTAGTAATTGTTGCACAGGTGTTTTTAGATGCGACGCCTGAATGCCAAATCAACAATATTGATGGGACATAATATCGATGACACAATATAGAAAATAAAATACTGGCAGATGAGTAAGTCTAGATTTTCTGTACCGCATTCCACATGTATGTACCTACTCTGTACCTAATATATAGACAACATCCCTGAGCAGCTATGAATGCATGCACAGTAAATATTTAATATATGTATGATATGAGACTTAAAAATTCAATAAATGTTATTATAGACTTAGTATCTCTTTAAAACTCTAATGTTCAAAATACAATGATGAATTCACAATATAACATCAACTACTGATAAGATAACACACAACTATCCATTCAGTCTCCAATTCATACAATACACCAACAGTGTAGAGTGGTTTTTTGGTATTTTCATATACCTCAATAAAATAACATGATTAATGATGCATCTCAAAAAATACAAATAATGTCACACAAAAATGATCGCCATATGACAGAGATACAAGGCTTTAGGTTATTGATGAATCTTCATAAGAACTAAGGGGCAGATTTACAAGAAAGTGACGCATATGTAGAGATGCGTCACTTTCCCTGCGCCGCCATGCAAAACCCTTACAGGCAGGTAGATGTGGAGTTAGGAACAGTACATTTATACGTCCCTATATACACTTACCCCTCAATTTTTTGTCCCTTGATATGTAATGTAACCTTCGATATTTATATACCACAATAATGTTGGTGTCGATATTCAGTGTTGCTACATTCCTCTTGTTAGAAAAGCTGAACTATCATCCCTCCTTCTCACCATTTATATTTTAGTACATCTGAGTGATTGCAAACCCTAAATACTGCAACATAATACTTGTTTACTGAAAACACGATGATAATTATATTCCAGATGGCTTTGCCAGAACATGAAAGAAAACCAGCCACGGCAGACCACAGCACATGTTTGAGTGTTTTACTCACTAATGAGAAACAATATCAGCTCAGCACTTTTTCTAAATATTTAAAGTTGCTTTTGATGATATGCACATCAGATGAACATAGTTACAATGTTTAGTGCTCCTTAAAAAAGTAATTTTGATTTGTCTGGGGCAGAGGCTGCAGCAATATTATACAACTATTATCGTGTTCGACCGGTGCAACACTTCCATTGCCAACAAGTATCCATAAAATGTTCAGCAAAGGCCTTCAAAGAGAATGAATGTCTTTCACTTAAACTAAGCTGCTGATGATTCAATTAGAAAGCACAAGGCGACGTATGGAATTAAGTCAAACGTAGCCGCTGGCAATTGCAAAGGGCTGCACTCTATTCTGTTAGCTCTACTGTGTTTTGAGGCAAGGAACAGCCACAGTCAAATTAATCTTGGCCCTGTACCAAGTGTCAGGGAGCAGATCAAAATGATAAGCCACATTCTCTGAAAATAGAACACAATCAACCTTCGGCATGTTTCAGGCAGCTCAAGTCCCTAACTCGATATTTAGGGTGTTTAGAAACATTTACTTAGCAAAACATCCATGGATGTAAATACATAACGCAGTCTTATGATGTTCACTTTTTCGAGACAGCATTCCATTCCATTGTTATAAGCTTACCTACAATGCAAGTAGTAGGACCAAACACATGCAAATCAGACCTTGCCCTAATGAAAATTGACAATTTTGCCTAAATATTTAAAGTGACATGCAATCCCCACAGGTAACCTCAAGTGACACTAGGATTGCCCATACCTGTCCCAAGCGTATGGCGCCACTGTGTCTCCAGCCATACCTCATCGATATGCAGTGCATTAAAGTGGGATAATTAAGTAGGGTCCCTAAAAAGGCCGAGGCCATAGAAGTGTAACTAGAAATTATTTCCAAGAAGTGTGATCTATGTAAGTAAGGGCATAGCTTAAAACATGTCAACTAAAATGCTGGGGCATATTTATTAATCTTTTACTCAACGTAGGGAAGAAAGCAAAGTTGCTGAGCTGTGTTGCCTGAAAGACAAAGGGAATGCAGGGCATTTCTACTCTCTCTTTTTACTGGGATGTTGTGTGCTGGCTAGTGCCAACACAACCACCCTTGAACCATAGCTCAAAGGTGCCTGCATTAGGAGCAGGAGTGTTTTGGTGCAGGAAGGGTTACCTTCCTGCACAAAAAAAATCCTTAGAGGCATTTTCCTCTTCCTATGTGTGATGCGGAATGCATCACTTTTAGAAATTGGGGTTTGTAGTTGGCAGAGGTAAGCACCTTGCCCAAGCAGGAAACACAATTCTAGTCAGGGTAGGTCACAACACAAACTATATTATCCTGTGCTCACCCTCTGGTAGCTTGACACAGAGCAGTTAGGTTTAAATTAAGAGGCAATGTGCAAATTATTTGTGCAACACTTCATAAAACAACACAGTAAAAACACCACAAAAAGGCACTGTGGGGATATGTACAAGGAAGCGGAGGTGGAAGGCGTTAGCCCTCTTGGCTTAGCGCCGTGCTCCGCCCCTTCTGAAAAACAAGCTGCACCATATATACAAGACTGTGGTGCAGCCTTGTGTTTCACCCTGCGATGATGCTTAGTTTAGCAACTTACCGCCAATGCAGGCACCCTTGCACCAGAGTTTAAGGATGTCTGCGTGCAGGGGAGGAGTGTTTATGTGTAGGAAGGTGTCCCTTCCTGCACATAAACAATCCTGGAAATGCCATTCTGTCCCTTTCATGCGTGATGCCTCATACAGTTACCATGAAAGTTACAAAATGGCATTTTTTCAAAATGTTCGTTTGTATACAGGAAGGGACACCTTCCTGAACATAAACAAACAATGGCTTTTTGCTTTTTCAATGTGTGCAGCACAAGGTAGCGAGAAGCCACATTAAGTGGTTTAAAGCTGACTTGTACATATGACGCAGCCGCTATTGCTATCACAACGTCACTATAGATGACGTGGTAGTGGCGATAGAGGCTTGTGCATATGCCCCTGTGATTTATAAATAGAACAAGACCAAAACAACAAAAATCGATCCAATAGAAGTCGCAAAGTGAATTTTTAAAGATTGAATGCTAAAAATTGACCGAAAGAGTTAATTGGTCAAGCTGGACTAGGACAATGTCAACAGTTCAGGCCAACTGCTATGGTGTGTGGGCTGGATACAGGACCTACACAGGCCCGCTGTCCAAAAGTATCTTGATCCAGGTCGCGACAGCAAGATGTGTTGGTGATACCCATGCAGTTGAGTTGTTGCACCAAATTTCTGCATGCAACTGTGACGATGCATCAAATCTGTGAGCGAAGCATTTGTTCTAAAGTGTTGGTGGTTCTGAATGCAATGCACCAGGTTTCTCCAAGCTGTAGAGGCATTCCGTCATTCTTCTCCACTCAGTCGCATCGATTCCAAAGTGGTGGTGCTTATTGCGATGCGGTGGTGCCGAGTGCAATGCACCAGTCCGGGTTCCCGCAACCGCGGCGATGCATTGAGTCTGCTCTTTCAGCAGATGATACATCGGTTCCCTGGAGCAAACTCCCTGGTCCACTTTCAAGGGTCCAGGAATGGGGTGGCACCACTTCGCAAGACAGACTCACAAGCAAGGGTTGAAAAACTATGGTTTTGTGTCCTTGGCACTTAGGCAACCAGAGTCAAGCCAGCAAGCACTTGGAATCACTCTGGATTCAAGTGATGCAGGTCTAGTTCTTCTCACCCAGGCAGTGAGAGAGCAGACGCCAGCAGGGTGACACAGCAAGGCAAGAGTTCATCAAACAGCAGTTCCAGCAGGCTGGCAGTCCTTGAGCAGCACATCAGCTCATCTTCCTGGTAGAGAACTCACAGGTCTAGTGCTTATACCCAGTGGTGCCTTTGAAGTGAGGGAGTCTTCAAAGAAAGCTTTGAAGTGCACAGAGGATCTCCCTTCCTTCCCTAAATTCAGATACACTACAGTGGATAATCAATTCTTTGTGTAGGGACAGGACACAGCACTTTCAGGTTTAAGTGTCAACTCCTCACTCCGGTCCTGCTCAGGATAGCCCATCTGCATGTAGAGGACCAATCAGGCACACCTACCCTTCCTTTGTCTGTGACAGCCTAGATGGAATGTACAAAACCAGCTGTCATCCACCTCAGAAGTGTATTCCAGAATAAAGCAGAAGTCACCAAATGGCTAAAGTAAGTAAACTGTATCAACTCTATTGGAAGGCGGACTTGGGAGACCGAGACTGTGGGCATCTACGATTTACCACAACAAGATTGACCACAACTGATGGAAGTATTGCTAGTGTGGTAGTTAATTTCCGGATGTTCTTGGAGGGCTAGTCAGTCCCCAGTTCGATGTTCCAGATTAAGGTTTTGATATTTTAATGAAGGTCACACATAGTGTTTTGAGTTATACCTGATAGGAGATTGATGTACCCACAGGAATGGGATTTTGAGTACATGAACATAGAGGTGTATGCCCATAAATAATCCAATCATGTCATTTTTACCGTTCATCGATGGCTAGTAGGACAGGCTTCTAGCACTACTCGGAGCGTCCCAATAGATAACATTTCCATATTTCTATTACCAAACCAGTGCCGGTCAACAGTATCACTCACCCTTACTACAAAAACCATAAATATCAGTTAACACAGCATATAAAGTTTGAGAGATAATTTACGTTGTCCTGAAAAAGGTGGTCCCATATTGTTTCCCACCCAAATGCGGTGACGCAGTCTTGGTTATGTCAAATTTCAGGAACAATGAACTATCTGCTAGGCACTATCACTTGTTGATTACTTCAAATTAACAAGTTTTTTTAGATGACAAATAGGTATGTCTTATAAATGGTGTCCTACCTTTCACATACACTGCACCCTTCCCACAGGGGTACCTTAGGCCTACCTTGGGGTGACTTACATGTAATAAAAGGGAAGGTTAGGGCTTGGCAAGTGGGTGCAGTGGTCAATTGACATGGCAGTAAAAACTCTGCAGGCTCACTAGTAACATTTGATTTATAGGCCCTGGCACTCTCAGTGCACTTTACTAGGGTCTTACCGGTAAATTAAACATGTCAATCATGGAAACACCAATCCATAACATAATTTGCAGTAGGAACACTTGTACTTTAACACTGAACAGCAGTGATAAAGTGCACAGAGACACTAAACCCACAAAAGAAGAGCCAAAACCAACCAGGAGGTCAGAAAGCAAAAAGACTGGGGAAACATGCCAAAAGATGCCAGGTCCAACAGTTACTTAAGGCTTACCTTAGGGGTGACTTATACATAATAAAGGGGGAGTATCAGGCTTGGCAAGTAGCTTTAAATGCCAAGTCGAAATGGCAGTAAACATCACACACAGGCACTGCAATGGCTGGCATGAGACAGGTTTGAAAGGCTACATCTGTGGGTGATATGGGCAGTGCTACCGCCCACTAGTGGCATTTGAAGTACAGGCCCTGGGCATTTGGTATACCACTTTACAAGGTACTTACCAGCACAACAAATATGCCAATAAAGTATACATCAATGCTACTATATTTAGGGGAGAAGCAACTGCGCTTTAGCATTGGTTAGCAGTGATAGTGCTCAGATTCATACGGCCAACAAAAAAATCAAAACAAATGAGAGGCAAAAGACAAAAACTGGGGGAAAGACCACCCTGAGGATGACAGGTCTAACAGCTACCCAACCCCTTGGGATCTTTCTTTTCTAAGGTGGAAAATCTGGAGAGACCATCAGCATTGGCATGGTCTGTACCCTGGTGTTGTTCCCCTGTAGGGAGATGGACCACCTCAACAGTATGAGGAGTTTGCATGAGGAGTCTGTGCTCTGTCTGAATAAGGAAGTGGGTCTCAAACATATATGGTATCAACTTTATGTACTCCACCTCTGTTCCTGTGGAAGCAGCCTAGTGCTAATGATGGCTATCAGTTGGTCTAGGCCCTCTTCATTCAGCTGTGCTAACACTGCCCCTATGCCATGCTCTGCAGCATCTGTCTGCACAATTAATTCCTTGGGGAAGTCAAGGGCCCTAAGCACAGGGGGATGTGCATATGGCTCCCTTGAGGGAGTCAAAGTCTTTCTGACACGTCTTTACTCAGATCACCAATCTGGCTGCTTCTTGGAAGTCTACTCAGTTAAGGGGGCAACAATGATGCCATATCCCATAACACACCATCAGTAGTACTTGTTGAGGCCTAAGAAGACTCTGACTTCTGTTTGGGTTTTAGGTAGTTGCCAGGCCATGACAGTTTTAATCTTGGCTTAGAGGGGCTGCACTTTGCCTCCACCTACCAAGTGGCACTTCCTTGCCTTGATTGCGAGGCCTGCCTGTTGCAGTGCCTGAAGAACCTCATGGAGGTGGATGCAGGTGTTCTTCCCAGCTAGAACTGTAGACAGAAATGTTGTCTAAGTAGGTGGCAGAGAAAGCCTCCTTACCAGCCATGACCCTGATAACCAACTGTTGAAAGGGAGCAGGTACATTCTTCAATCTAAAGGACATCACATAGAATTCATAATGACCCACCAGGGTTGAGAATGCTGGCCTCTCTTTGGCCGCCTCAGCCAAAATGATCTGCCAGTACCCTGATGTTAAATCAAAAGTTCTTAGGAATTTGGCAGAGTCCAGACAAATTAATTACCTCATTAGCTCACGGGATGGGGTGTGCATCAGTCCTGGTGACTGAGTTGAGTCCTCTGTAGTTCGACAAAGTTCTGATGTGGCATACGGGTTGCCAGACTTTGGTAGCAATACTGCAGGGCTTGTCCAATGACTACTAGAGGGCCCAATCACACCTAATGCCAGCATCTTGAAAACTTCCTCCTTGATGCTGACTCTCAACCTGTCAGACAATCTATGAATTGTGTTTTTTCCATGGGGACTGTCCCCAGTTTCAACAAATTAGACGCACAGATATGAGTCCAGGGGTGAGGGAGGAAAACAGGCCAAACTGTTCCAGTGAGTGTACTGTGGCCAGGGTAGCAGAGAGGAAGACACCCTCCACTGATCCATTGTGTTCCTGTGCAGAGAGGAGGTCAGGGAGAGGTTCACTCTCCTCTTCCACTCCCTCATCTGTCACAAGGAGCGCGCTCATTTTGGACCTCTAGAAGTAAGGCTTCAGTTGGTTGACATGGAGTACTGGCAGGGAGTGCCTAGGGTTATGGATGTCCACCAGGTATGTGGCCTCCCCCTTCAAACTCCTTTATCTCATATTGGCCAGTCCTGTAGTCTTGGAGAGGTCTGGGTTCTACGATCAATACCTTTTGGCCAGGCTGAAACTCCACCAGTGTGGCCTTCTGTTCATATCAGAGTATCTTTAAATCTCCGCTCTGCTCAAAAATCTTCACTGATTGTTCCATCTTATAAAAGGAAGCGCCTCGGTGGTAGCTGCTTCGACCATCTTGCAGCCACCTTTTGGAACACGATCCCCTTACAATTGAAATTGAGTGGAGACCTTCTTAGCTTCAGACATTCTCTTAAAACTTGGCTGTTCTTGCAGGCCTACTGCTGAGCTGTATCTTACTTTTAACTGTTGTGTTGTGTTCCTTTCCTATAGCGCCATGAAGCCCCCGGGCGTACGAGCACTTAATAAATACATATTAACATAACATAACATAACATAACATAACATAACATAACATAACATCAACACTGGGCTGACCTCTAGGTTACTTTTTGCTTTCTTCCACCAGAAGCGGTGCACCAGGTTGTGGAAGGCCAGCATGTAACTGACCACATCTTGGGGGGGTTTCATTGGAGCTTCCTTCCACATCCCCTTGACAAATTTAAGAGGTCCCCGAAAAGGGTGTCCATAAAGGGGCTGAACCCTGCTACTTTCTGCTGCACCTCCCAAAAAGAAATGAGAAGGCATGGGCAGAGGCAGGCCAATAATAATGCTTTTCAAGGTTTTGTTGAATCTCTCAACTAGACCATTGGTTTGGGGGTGATAGGGTGTGGTGAACTTGAAGGTTACACCACACTCATCCCACATGGACTTAATATGCACTGTCATGAAGTTAGTGTCTCAGTCTGACACTATGTCCTTGGAGAACTCAACATGGATAAAGGCCCCCATCAGAGCTCTCGCTAGGTAATGACCTCAGAGGGATTGCCTCTGAGTAGCTGGTAGCATGGTTACATAAACAAAAAGAATCCTACTCACAGCGGACAGGGGGAATGTCGACCACAGATGTGGGTAGCATGGTCCAGCAAGGCCAGGACAAACCTGTTGCCTAAGACTGTCTTGGGTTCCAAGGGTCCAATGATGTTGATGCCCACCCTGTCAAAGGGGGTGCTCAAGATGGGTAATGGGATTAGGGGAGCTTTGTGCTTTTTCCACTGATTTTCCACTGGCCTGGCAGGTGGGACAGGATTTGCAGAATGATTATGAGGCTGTCCCTATTCAGGGCCAATAAAAGTGGGAGACAAGCCCTGGCACAGGTCTTGTTTTGCCCAAATGTCCTGCCAGGGGAATGTCATGAGCACAGCCCAGTTGGAAGGTCCGGTAACATTGAGGGACCACCAGCACATGGGCTGCCCAGCACCTGGAGCCATAAGGAGATTGTCCTCTCGGTAGATTAGGTGATCCCCAGAGGCTTCCTCAGCTGCATGCGTGCCTCAAGCCCAGAAGAATGGGACACTCCTTCTGCTCTTGGAAGAATTCCTCTCTGGTAGGCCCACTCTCATCCTGCCACCAGGCAAGCTCAGGTAGATCACCTAGGGCAGCAATGTCTTCCCAAGGTGGCTTGAGGCCCTCTCCTCAGGGACCTCATCAACGTCCAGTGCGGGAACTTCAAGGACCAGTTTTCCACACCCTTTTCTTCTATCCTTGGAACCTTTGTGGGCCATTGTTTCAGGCTGCAATCCACCTTGACTCCCTTTCCTGGCAGTCATGGCTTGTGTGGTCATTTAGACCCACAGTGGCACTCTCTTCATCTCCAAGTGAGACCAGAGCTCTACCTCCCTACAGGTAGTGTGCTCCAGGTCATTGCCTAACAGACAATCAACAGGCATGTCAGGGCTCACAGCAAATTTCATAGAACCTGAGTCTGCTCCCCACTAAAATGGAAACAGAGCCACCGGTAAATGGCGCTCGTGATTGTCGGTGACTACAGCTTGGTGGAATGGGTTCAGTAGGACCTACTCTGCTGGTTGTCATGCTGGCTCCTGTGTCTCATAGACCCTTCGCCTGTTGCCAATTAATGGTGACCCTCTGCCTATACTTGCCAGTATTTTTAGGCATGTAGGCTTTTGGTACCATTCTCCATTCCTCAGGAATACTGGGGTTACCTCTATCTGTTCCCCAAAGCCATGGGAGACTACCTCCTCCCCGAGCACTGCACACACCAAAGCAGGTGTCTGCCCACCAGTTTGGGCGGCTCTGCCCTCTTGGGACATTTGGAGTCACCCTTAGAGTGACCATACTGATACACTATGTACATTGGGGTACAAATCTCCCTGGCTTAAGGTGAAAGAATCCTTTCTTCATTGGATCAGACTGGGACTGGTTACCACTACGCCCAGGGGAATTATTTTGGGGGTTTGATTGAGGACTTGTTTTTACATTTTTTATCCACACTGACCAACTTTGTGGGTGTTCCCCCAATACCAATTTGGACACTCTGGTGGTCTGCTTCCTCATCAAGCTTCCTGGGGTCAGTCAGCTTACTGTCAACTAGGTGCTGGAGTAACTCTGTAAAATAGATGTTGAGCATGTGCTCTCTCACTATCAAATGATGCAACTCATTAAAATAATTTCTTTGCTGTCCCTCTCCCAGCCATTTAGTGCTTTTGTAGAGTAATCAATACAATCTACCGGTTGATGAGCTTCTGGCTGTCCCTGAATATTTGGCGATACTTTATGGGAGTCAGCCCAAATTTGGCAATCAAAATGGCCTTCATTGGAGTGTACTTGGTTTGGTCCCCAACCTCAAATGCCAGATATGTGTCCCTCTCACGTGTAGGAATGTATTTCCACAGACCCCCCTAGTGCTCCTCAGAAACCTTGTGTACTTTGAGTGCAACCTCATAACAGAAAACCCCTTATCAATGTCATTTCCCACCACTTAATTGGGCACCAAATACTTATATGGAACATTTTGTCTCCTTCAGGTGCTGCATGTATGCTGCCACCATCACTAGATTCTGACTGCCTGGTCTTGATCTAGAGCTTTTTAGACTCAGTTGATGAGCCAGAATTAGTTTCTTCTCTGCTAAGGCTCTGTCAGTCCCAGTCCTCCTCTACACAGCTTCCATTTTTAATCTAGCTTTTTGCAGCTTGAATTCTCTCTCCTCCCTTCTATCCCTCAACTCCTCTGGGGATAAGCCATTGGGTAGAGGTGCTGCTACCTGCTTTCAAATGTAGGGCTTTTCCCCTCAATTGTTGCAGGTGTCTGCTCAGAAGAGCCATTCTTATGCTCCTCAAGTTCATCATTTTCTTTGGAGCTGGCAGCTTCCCAGGACCTCAGTGCCTTTTAAAAGTCCACTTTCCTTTTTGCTGTTTGGGTAGGAACACCCATCTCCTTGCAGAAGATTCTCAACTGGGCCACTGCAATTTTTCAGCTTGGCCGGCTCAAGCTTCATTGTTGAATTTGTACATCCAACCAGAGACATGATGAAGCGGCTGACTGAAAAAATGCAGAGAAGAGTAAAATGAAAAGATATTCGAAATGGTCTTGGATTATGATGGGTAGTGTACACCTATCTATTGTCTGGCGCAGCACAAACACAGGTCCTATCCCACTGCTGCCACCAATGTTAGAGTTCAGGGTTTATGGTTGGCAGAGGTATGCACCCTGTCCAAGCTGGAACCACAATCCTGATCAGTGTAGGTCACAATACAGCCTAAATTATCCTGTGCTCACCCTCTGGTAGCTTGGCAAAGAGCAGTCAGACTTAAATTAAGTAGCAAGGAATTCATGCAACACTTAATAAAATAACACACTAAACTTATCACAAAAACACTCCAATCCAAGTTAGAAAATAGATTGTGAATTGGTAAATAAATAAATAAAACAAGACCAAAATGAGAAAAATCCATCCAGTAGAAGTCAAGATATGATTGTTTGTTTAAAGATTAAATGCAAAATATAGTGCTTAGAAGCAAGTAGAGACCAATGAGTTCATTGGTCACACTGGACTAGGGCAAAGTCAAGAACTCTAATCAACTGCGATGGACACCAGACCGGATAAAGGACCCACACTGGCCCTGCTGAGCAAAAGTAACTTGATCTGGATCACAAAAGCGAAATGTGTGAATGAATCTCATGCAGTTGAGGTGTTGCGTCAAATTACTCTTCGCAACTACGGTGATGCATCGGATCCATTAGCAAAGCGACATTTAG
This sequence comes from Lissotriton vulgaris, assembly GCF_964263255.1. NCBI lineage: Eukaryota > Metazoa > Chordata > Amphibia > Caudata > Salamandridae > Lissotriton > Lissotriton vulgaris. The sequence goes on along the minus strand of NC_141696.1, from coordinate 929,380,132 downwards.
GAGGTTTGGTGGTTCAAAATACAATGCGAGGCACCACTTGAAAGGGTAGACTCACAAGCAGATGAGCCCAAGGTTTGGAAAAGAAGGGTGCTATGGCCCATATGCAGGAAAGAAAGACTCAGCGATTTCTAAATAGCTAATTTGTTGCAATCATTATCATGGAATCGCAAAATGAGATGTATAAATGAGGGTATTTCATTAAAAGCAATTTCTACAAATTCGCAATTGCAATTAGGAAATCAGCACTTTGGAAATCACAAAATTGTGATTTCCAAATTGGAAATCACAATTTTGGAAAAGCTGCATTCTGGATGCTCTGTGCTGGATGATGGTAGCATTGCTTGTTTGTGAAGGTACAGCTGGACTACTGGCTTCCCTATGATACGTCCAGATACCTCTGGGGCTTTTGAGCCCTTGTCCTCACCTGAAAAGCGCTATATTCCACCCCAAACTTTTCATTTATTTGTATGTATGTATGTATGTGTGCGCAACATGAAGGTTGTCTGTCTTCACAAAAAAATAAGTCATGGTCGCCCATCCCATACTCATTCTTCAACAAGAACCTGTTTTGGAATTCACAAGGGTTGCTACCAGAGGTGCTAGCCTGGCTGCACATAGTCATAGAGAGCAATTCAAACTCAGCAGGACAGAACAAACCTGCACATCTAGAAATATTATCTCTCCCTTTTAGCTGTTTTTCTGACACGAGGTGAAATTAACATCTGCCTGTCCAGAGAGAAAGAGAGCTCATCACAGACTCATTATTCAGCACAGACTATGAAATAGCAAGGCAGTAGGTTGCTGGTCAATCTGCTAGCGACAGAGCGCGAAATAAGGCGCTCCTCCTCATTGTGAGTCCTAAAAGCTCTGCCTCAGTGTCTTCGTGAACACTTTGAGCCAATATCCAGCTCAATATTCGACTTGCTGTTCAGACTGCCTGCACCCTGGACACATATATGAGTAGGAACCAATCAACCAGCCCCGGAGCTGACCCATCATGCCTGACTTGAAGATGCACCTCAAAAGAGATTGGGGAGCTGATTATCTTTCTTCAGTTGGAAATTAACTATCTCATGAGAGATTTCTCTGGCTGATGAGCAGACTCCTCTGCACCAACATTTTCAAATTTGTTGCAAGCTTGTGAAGAACCTCTGCAGCATCTCCCGTACCCCACAGTTCGGCAAGTCGTCATGCGTGGCCTGTGGGGATCAAAATTCCAATGGAGTCTCCTAAAAAGCACACTGTTACATAAAAACAAATCTTGGTATACTACAGGAACCCATAAGTGAACTGCAAACTAAGGGCTCACTTAAAATATTCTTTTTCCCCAATTTCTTTATTTTGATTTTACAAGAACAATGCAAACATAACAATACACTTTAAATAAAGTAGTAGAAATCTAATTCCACCCAACTGGACTCTTGGTTCATTACTTTCTAGGTGTAAGAAATTACAGTATTAATTGCGGGCAGGTGACTACCCAACTCAAGTAATAACCACAACTCTTGTTGAGGTGAATCATTACAGTAAAGTCACTAAATTAACCGGAGCTCAACCCCCTGGTTGCTTTGGCATAGAGCAGACAGGTTTAGCTTAGAGGCATTGTGAGGTTTTTATGCTGTACTAAAACAGTAATAAAATTGAAATTCTTTACAATAAAAATTGCAAAAATATAATAAAGTTTAATAAACAAAATGACAAAAATCCAATAAGTGGAACCGGATATATGAATTTTCAAACTTTTAAGTAGAAATAGCTCCAAGAAGCTGTAATACCCTCGCAGGAGCTCTGTGGCATGCTTGTAGACTTCTTTGACAATAAAATCTATGAACACTTTGACCCACAACAAATCAGTGACAACTTCGACAAACTCTACAGTGACTTAAACACTATAACACTACGTGGAATCAACTAACCACATAAACCACTACTACCATCATGAGCTCCACCAACTCAGGAGCACTCAGAGACCCTGTCCCACCACATGTTCAACTTGGGGAGCAACTCCATCAGTAATGAACTCACCATCAGTCTCAAATCATCCATCACCTCTGTCTCCTTCACAGAAGAATGGAAACATGCAGAAATAAAACCTCTGCTAAAAAGCCTACTGCTGACTTAGAAGAACTCAAGAACTATCAGCCCATCTCATAAAGTCCTGGAGAAAGCAATAAACAGCCAACTCTCCAACCACCTAGAGATCAACAACCTCCTGGATCCATCCCAATCGAAATTCTGCACTAATCACAGCACAGAAACTGCCATAATCGCAGCCACAGATGACATCTGATTCCTCCTAGACTAGGGAGAGACCTCAGCCCTGATCTTCCTCGACTTCTCCACAGCCTTTGACACCATGTCACACTACACCCTCCTACATAGACTCCATCAGATGGAGATCCAAGGCAAAGGCCTGAAACTGATTGCTTCCTTCCTCACCAGAATAACCCAGAGCGTATGACTTCTGCCTTACACCTCATGCCCAAAGAACATTATCTGCAGCGTTCCCCAAGGCTCCTCACTGAATCCAACCCTGCTCATCACAAACATGCCCCCCCTGGCCACACTGGTCAAATCCTATGGTATGAACATTGTTAGATTTGGGGGTCTCTAGTTGGCACAGGTAGGTACTTGTGACAAGTAGGGACCCTCTCCTCTAGTCAGGACAAGGGGATTACACTCCTAAAATAACCCCTGCTCACCCTCTAGGCTGTGTGGCGTGAGCAGTCAAGGCTTATTTCAAAGGCGTTATAAGTTAAGCAGTTGTGACCACATACAGTAACCCAGTGACAACACTACAAATGGAGACCACAAATAGGTAGACCTTATATAGAGTTACCACAAGACCATAAACAACAAAAATGCACACTATGATTACTTTAAGATGGTAGATTTAAGCTTAGTTCAGTGCAATTCTTAGATGCGACACTCTGCGTCAATGTACCTTAAGTTACGTTGCGCTTCCACGACAAGCAATGTCACAGCGATGGGAAATGTGGCAGAGTTCAGATACAAAGAAATAAAGACATGAAGATCTTCCAGATGCGGCACGCTTCTCAGGAATGAGAGAAGTACTCGGTTTGATGCGTGGACTGCAGAGGCGACACCCTTACGATGTGACGGCAACAGCTCCAGCGGCAACGCTCTTCTCCACGATGCGTGAAGCTTACGCTCGATAGGACAACTAGAGCGGCGACATCCAAGATGCGACGGCAGCAGCTCCGATGGCGGCGCGCTTCTCAGCGATGCGAGGTGCTCTTGGTCGATGCAGTGCAATGCGACAGTTCCAGCGGCGACACCCTCTAGCCTAGGAGTTGTGATGGCAGGCACAGCGATGGCGACACGCTCCGACCTCGTTGCGAGATTCTTCTCCTGATGAGGTACAGTGCGACAACCACCGCGGCAACACCCTCCTTCTCCGGAGTTGCGACGGCAGCAGCAGCGACGGCGACACTCCTCCTCTTTGTTGCGGCACGCTTCTCTCTGATGCGGTGCAGTGCGACAGTTGCAGCGGCGACACCCTCCTTCAGAGTTCCGACGGCAGGCACAGCGACTGCAACACGCTTCTTCTCGTTGAGTCGCGCTTCCAGCTCCTTGCGACACGCAGTTCCTCAGAAGGCCCAAAACAGCAGCAGGCACTTCCACAGGAACTCTGGGGAGTTGGGGGGTGAAGTCTTTTGTCCCTGAGACTTCAGCGGGAGGCAAGCTCTTTTCCAAGTCCTTGGAGATCCTTCACAAGTTGAAAGCAAAGTACACAAAGTTCCTTTCTCCTTCCTTTGGCAGTAAGGCAACCACTGCAGGCCAATCCCCCAAGCAGTACTTCAGCTTGGAATAGTCTCTCCTCAGTTTCTTCAGGCTCCTCTCCTCATTAAAGTTTTCTTCTTGTAGTCCAAAGTGATCTAATTTCATTGGAGCATGGTCCCAATATTTATACCCCAAAATCCTTTGTTCTCTGAGGGGAGAGGGGGCTTTGCCCAATCCAAACCAGTCCTGAAGCACTCTGTTTACCAGACTTCTCCTTTCCTTTCACAGTGCAGGGCATCCACATCAGACACCCCACAGGAGGTGGAGCCAGCATCGTGGAAGGCAGGCACATCCCTATTCAGAGTTCAGGTGCACTCCTCCCTCCCATCTAGAATCAGATCTCTCTATTCAACACTGGGTGACTCAGCCTGTCTCCTGCAATTCCCGAGCCCTATCACTCACAACACCAGACATAGGAATACAGAAACTAGCAGAGGCAGGATTGAATGGTTAGATAAGCAAATACCTACTTTCTAAAAGTGGTATTTGCAAACACAGAATATTAAAATAAACTTTACTAAAATATGTATTTTATTTTTCTGAGTTCAGGCATACTAAACTCGAATTTCACCATGTTCTCTGAGACAGTTAGGATTATAAAGTGTAACAATTCTAACAGCCCATTCTGGCCTATGGAAAACAGGTAGCCTTGCAATAGTGAAAAACGAAAATGGCTGTAATTCACCATTAGGACATGCCACACACATCAGGGCTTGTCCTACCTTATCCTTACCATGCATCCTGCCCTTGGGCCTACTATAAGGGTGACTGATATGAAGAAAAGTGAAGGTTTAGGGACTGGGAAGTGGGTGCACTTGCCCAGTCAGCATGACAGTACCAGACTGCACGCAGGCTCTGCAATGGCAGACCTTAGACACATATTTTACAAGGCTGCTTCTGTGGGTGGCACAACCAGTGCTGCAGGCCCACCAGCAGCATTTGGATTACACACCCTGGCACACTCAGTGCACTAGACTAGGGTCTGACAAGTAAACCAAATAGCCAAACATGGAACCACTGATTCATACATCAATTTAAAATAAGGAGCACTTTCACTGTGGCACTGGATAGCATCTAATACCAGCAAAAACACATGAGGCAATGGCAAAAATGGAAGGAAGACCCACACCAGTGGTGCCAGGTCTAACAAACATCATACCATACACTGATGACATTCAGCTCATTCTCTGCCTATCATTTAATCCCATTAACACCAAACCCAATTTCCACAGGTGCATGGCCAGCATTGCCAGCTGGATGCAAAACAAATGTCTCAAACTCACCACCCTTAATAATAATGGGGTAACCCTGTGTCCCTCAGAACCTGGGCATTGAACAAAAATACTACAAATGGTTCTGTCGGATAGCACAATTTCTTAGAATGACATAATTACTATGCACAAAGAAAGAAACACACCAAAAACAGTTATTGAATCATTCAAACAGTTGAGCTCTTATTTTTGTTTGTATGTGTGGCTGTCACATGAGCATTTCAACAAATTGCAATCATAAGTGTGTGACTTTTTAGTGAGTAAGTGAACAAAGTAAAGTAAACAAGTGATATTGTTTATAAAAATATGTACATAAAGGGAACACTGCTACAAAGTAAAATATGCGACTCTACTGGGTCATTCACTGACAAGCGCACTACCAGATCGGTATCGGATGGTTTTGAATAGACGAAGTATAAAGTATACCAAACAGCTGCATTCCTTTTTAGATTTTTGTTGAATATTAAACCAGCCTTGAATCACAAAATAAACAAGAAAACAGCCATAACATTGCATGCCTTACATCGCATGCCTTTACAACGCGGTCGTTACAACGACTGCGCTGTTACAACGCGAAACATTACATCGCAAGTCGTTTCAATGACTTGCTGTGGGGGGGCATTGGTGTTGGATTTACAATCCAACACCTTTCCTACTGCTGCAGAAACTGGAGCAGGAATATTCCTAAGTCCAGCGTACTCCCTACAGTCTTTGCAACTACTGCATTGTAAAGGCATGCGATGTAAGGCATGCGATGTAAAGGTATGCATTCCATACACAATCACCTTAGAATTGAGATTCTAATCCAAAAGAAGGAATCTTCCAATCAATTAAACTGCCTTGCCTAGTCCCCATGCACTTAGAGACCCGCCTCCAACACAAGTACCCTAACTTCTAAGAGTCCAACCTGGACGGTGATTCCCCATTTCATGACGATTCTCGCTGATAAAGGTCCACTACTGGGATACTACAGCCCCTTGCTGTCCCTCCTCACCTCACTGTTCTAAAGAAGTCCCATTGTGACATTTGTCCAATAACGCTCCACACCAATCCATGCCCTACAGTTTTGTCACCCCAAAAATATAAATAAGACTTTTGCCAGGGTGTTTGAAAATACATGGAGAATAATCTATTTAGGATGATGGTTAATTGAGTCGCTCATTTTACTTTGTCGCAATGTTCCCTTGTTGTATATATTTTCCACACAATATCACTTGTTCACTTTATTCACTTACTCACTAAAAAGTAAATCACTTATGATTGCAATTTGTTGAAATTCTCATGTGACAGCTATACATAGAAACAAAAATAAGAGTTCAACTGTTTGAATCTTTCAATAACTGTTTTCGGTGTGTTTCTTTCTTTGTGCATAGTATTTCTGTCATGCTAAGAAAGTGTGCCATCCGACAGAACCATTTCCCACTGTACAGACGCACCACATTTTCAATGCACTTAAAATACAATTGACGACACTAGTGGGGAAGCATCCTCAACTCAGATGGGACACACTTACGCCTCCATATGTACAAGCCAGGTTTGGTGCCCCATACATGGAGCTTTATTACCTTTGCGTGCCGGTGCACTTCGCACACAGATGGTACCACAACCACGACTCTGTGCAGCATTTAGCAAATGAGCATAAGGACACCCACCCCATCCCGTTCCTTAGTATCTTACCCCACACACGGGCATGTGTTATTAGGTCTGAATTTAACACCATCAATAGTACCACGAGAGCCTGGCACCTGCTTGGAGCGTGGGCCAACAAGGTTCCCCTGTACTCACTGGTGCTCACTCTGCTGTTTCATCCAGCTATATATGTTGCCTAAGAACCTCTTGGAAGGGTAGACCTGAAGACCAGTGGCAACATTTACAATGGAGCGTCATTCATTACTCTGGACGATTTGCTAACACACAATGCCACAACCCCTTGCTGACGTTCAATGCCTTAGAGGGCCCTGTGTGGACTGTCCACCAACCACTATGCTGAACCTCCCCCTGCAGGCACTCACAATGCTGCTATACAGTCCCTCACGTAGGGGCTGTATCACTAAACTATATGTTGCTGCACAGGGGGACCATATTTTTATTCACACTTTGATACTTTTTGGTCAATATCACCATTACAAGTATCTCACCAGTTTTTAACCGTGTTACACTGGCCCCAGAATAAAAATTTCTCGAGGGAGCACATGCTGTACACTTTTTAAATTTCACGATACCTCCTTTGCACATTCACTCACTAAAGAACCAGCTCCGCTGCAGTTGCAGGTGTCGCAGCACACCCAAGTGGCATTCGGTCACTTGGGTGGACCCCGATGATGAAGCATGTCACCGACTAGGTCGGTGAGTGAGGGGTTTCTTAAAAAATAAAAATCTTTTTTCTTTTTTTCACATTTCTCCGTTTTTAAGTACTAGGACCTCCTGTCCTGGGACTACTCCTTCCTTTGTTTGTTACATGAATCCATTTCTAAGGGCCTAAGGAGTAGGTACCCACAGAATACCCTCACTCGCCTTTTGGTATATACACACTGCACAGGGAGACAGACACAAGGTCACAACCCCAGGACTGGCAAAATGGAATGCAGTACTGGACCAACTGCTGAAGCCAGCTGAATCGGCATTTTGTTGTTTACAGATGTGCATGCTTACACCTATCTGTAACGTTCATATAAAGCATGTCAAGTACCTCCATCAAATGTATCACACCCTCTCTAAGCTATATGGGTTTGGTCTGCATGCGGATACGAATTGTGTGAGGCTCCCGACACCTATTTCCTACACTGGTCATGGCTGAGCCCCCCAGTTCTGAGTGCAGGTTACGGATGTCCTTACCAAAATGGCTCTGGAGCCTGTGGATTGTCAACCTCACATGTGCGTCCTTGGCCTGGCTAAGGACCTACAACCTATGACAGGCAGGCTGGTGACAGTAGCCTTGATACTGACCAAGAGAGGAGTTGCGGTGAAATAGGGGAAATGAAGGCCCTGCCCTGTCTTACTGCAAAGAACAATTGGAACTTTATGCTTATGAAATGCTAATGTCGTCACGGCCCAACTACTTTTTGTGCTCCCTTACCACACATTTGCTAACTCTTCCAGATCTTGTTTAGTAGCGATTGTATGTTACCATTCTTATGCTGGCTGTTGTATTTTCGGGCACTGTCAGGTACACTTTATGCACTTGTGACTGTAGTGCTAAATCTGTCATGTGCGGCACAGTTTTTTGGCGTTGATTTATCTGTGCACTTATTAAATAAATACCAATAAAAGTTTTTTGTTTTTTTTATGTTGCCATGCATGCATCTGGAAAAATAGGTTCCCCTTACAATATTATCTTTCCTCAAACTAGGCCTGTTGTGCATATGAGTGAGAAAGCGCAATTTGAATATAAAGTATATAGTAACCATATCTAGACGTATATGTTATAAACGTAGGAATGAAACGCACATCGTAATGTAAAGTTGGCGACTATAGCATAAAGGCCAATGAATGTGATAACATGATATAGGAAATGTAAATGTATTCATACGTTAAAATGCATTAGATTTAGAAGACCCGTATACATGAAGGGTAAATGTATAGAAATGTGTAGAAATGCTTAGGAAATATCGAGCGTGCACAGTAAAATTCGTGTACGTGTGTAACTTTAAAATGTGTAACTTTACATTGGGAGAAGCGGCGAGGAAATATAACGTGGAAAGACGTAAACGTGGAGAAACGTGGATAAATGTATAAGAGAACTCCTATAAAAGATGTAATCAAGGAAAATGCATAAAGTTATATTCTATGCAGTCGTATTCTATGTAGTACATATTTTATGTAGAATGTATTTAAGTATAACTAGGGCTTTTGCTGAAGTACGAATATATAAATGTATGCCAAAGGTTATACTGTGTAGAAGGTTTTTGTAGGAATGCTGGAAGAGTTTAGGTCATTTGTGTTTGTAACCTAACTGGTCAAGAGTTCGAAGGAGCATAGTCAAATGTATGTAATTTAGAGGGCTTGTGAAGGTCGTAAATAGCTTGAAGTGGACGTGAGAGCCGAGGAGTCTAGCACTTGTTAGATTTAAGGTGACAATGCCGGACGGAGCTTATTGCTCGAACGTGAGGAGAGACACTTTGAATGTAGACTATGTTTTGACAAGACCATTCACAGGACCTAGCAGGGTCAAGTTAAGAGACATAGAGTTAAGGCCTTGTCTAAGTTTCTATGATATGCGATCTGAAAGAGTCGATAAATGTCGACGATGAAATGATGAAGATGACATCCAAAGGAGAAAGGTCAACTTAACGGACGACGCGAGGAGTGGACCAATGGAAGAAGCAGGAAGTTGACATCATCGGGGAAAGTCCGTGGTGGGCGTCAAGGGGCGTTCCACCCACACTGTGATTGTGTATTTTAGGGACAGCACCCCGGGGAGGAGAGAGCAATCAGGGAAGAGCAATTGGCAATGAGCAGAGCAATTGTGAGATTAGGAACAGCGAGACGAATTGCTCAGAGCAAGGGCGAAGGGTAGATGCCTTGAGCAGATGCGCTGAGACATCAAAGCGCAAGGGAGCAGTAGGCCGAGGACCCTTAGAGAGCGGATGGGTAGGCAGATAGGGTACTGCTTCTGAAACTTAAGATTTCCTTTAGAGGCTAAGAGAGTTTGAACTTCTTTGGGAGTCAAACTGCTGACACCTTTTTAGGGAAGAAACTTGCGAAGCAGGGTTTGTCACGCAGCATAGAGTAGGGACAGATTAACTTGATGATATTTTTTATCTTACTGCAGATGACGCAGAAGGAACCACTTCACACCGAAGCTTAAGAGGCTGATATTGTAACTGATTTTGTATTTTGTATTCTTTGAGATTTTATCCTGAGTGGATTGTATCGTATTCAAATTAATCTTTATATAAACTTTTTGAAACTCCATCAGTTGTAAGTGGTTCTTCAGAGTGGCGTCAGTTAATGGGGTTTGTCTAACTAATGCGGGGGTGGTCCTTTCCTCAATGACAGATATAAGCGGTCCAAAACAGACGAATGAGATTCTTTATTAAATTTATCATAATCATAAATTGATATCAAAATCTCGTTCCCCGCAGTTGGTAGCAGAGGATGGTTATCTTCTTGAGGAAGACGACCTAGGCCAGGTTAGTTTACCCCAAGGTCCCTAGTCATCGTCGACCAGAAGAAGAATTGCAGCCGAAGACGGTGCTGACGGTGCATCGAGAGAAAAGCAGCAGAGTCGGTCGAGAGTGAGTATAAGGGTCATGCGTTGTAAGATTGCGGTGTTTTATGTTGTTCCTGTGTTGTAATGTCAAGCGGAGTTGAATGCCTGTAGTGTGATTGAGGGAAAGTTGTGAGCGCGCGCAACCGGATGAAATCTTATGTCCAGAGGACTTAAGTGGTTCGGGTGTATCGAACACCCAGAGTAATTTGTCTACCATTGAAAGGGGGTCATGAGGTACCATTGATTTCCCGACAGACCGATGATAGGGGGAGCGTATGTGTGAGTGAATGAGTAACGGACGCTGGTCGTACGTTTACTGCGTGTAAGTAACCTATCAGTTAAGGCAAGTGTCCGATCGTAAGAGGAAAGACGCTGTGCCAGTTGAGGTAGCAATTACAGTTAGACTGTGGCCGTACAGTCAGAGAAAAGTGATCGCTTGGACGGAAGTAGTCATTTTTCAATGTATGAATGAAAACGCATGTGAAATCGTGAGACGAGTTGAGAAACGAGGGAAGCTGCTGAAGAAGAGACAAGTGACGTTAGTGTAGAACCGTGCTGGGATAGGCTGATTAGCGAGAGTCGCACAGGGATTGGTGGTTGTTATCAAGACGCAAATAAGTAAGAAATATCGTACGTTATCAAAATGAAGTGTTTTAAGGGTTTAGGAAAAATCTTTAAAAAGAAAAGGAGAAATTTATATGCCGGAGAAGAAGCTCCACCAGAAGGCACACCAGCATATCATATGGCAGTAAATGTAGGCCTACACTCGATATTATGGATTTCCGAGTGGCACAGGCTAACTGAAGGGCAAAAAGAACTAGCGTTTCCAAGATTTGGAACGTTTAAATTAGAAGTGTTGAACCAACTGAAGGCAACGATGCTTTCAATGAGACCTCTACCGAGGCCAACACAGTTTGAAGCTCTTGGTGTGTGGATTAGAATAGCACACGAAAGGGGCGTAAAGAGGCGACAAGAAAGAGTGAGAAGATCGGTAAAAGCAGTGCAGGATGCTAAATGGGACGATGAAGCTAAGAAATGGAGGGTACAAAAGATAGAAGCGGACAAACTGTTCACCATGATAGAGGCTACGGGAGAAAGGAAACCTCTAGAACAAGAGGATGAGGAAAGCGAGTCGGAGGAGGATCTGATAGAGAGGCTATTGACAGACAGACCACCTCCATACAGCGGAGAACTTGCGAGTCCCATATTACCGCAAGTGGACGGAACTAGGTGGGGGGAATACAGGTCGATCCCAGTAACAGAGTGGGACGCTACTAAGGCTGAGGAGATACCCCAAACTAGTCCTGAACAAAGAGTGGTGGGAAGATTTGTGGTCCAGAAGGTGCCAGAGACGCAATGCGCTAGGTCATACCAGATGCCGGACGCTTTGCAAGTCCCGGTCACCATAGGCCCTATTGTGTCAATCTATAACCCAGAAGGGGTCCAGCAGGAGGAACAGGCACGATGGGACAATGAAAGAGCAGAGGAGGGGAATAGGAATGCCACAATGAATTCCCACAGGCAAATACGAGTACCAATAAGTCGGAGTACCCCATTAGATTCCGCAACAGGTCCCAGAGTAGAACAGGGGGGGCGAAGAGGGCCAATGGATTTGAGGGGTCCTAAACCAAAAACCCATAAGGAATTAAGGGAATACCTGAGAGAATGGGACGCGGCCGAAGAGGCTCGGAATAAAAGTTTAGAAACGGGATCCGAGTGGAGAGAGCAGGATAACAGGATTCTCTCTCATTGTGGAGCTGGCGAAAGCAGCCCCGAGTGGGAGGGAGGAAGCCAAGAGAGCAGAAGAGATACTTATCCTACTGATAACAGCAATAGGCTAATGTGCGAAGACAGAAGTGCAGGGTGTGGCGAAGTGCCTCGCGTCACCTTCAGTGAAGGGGAACGTAGGACACAGGAGTACCAGAATACCTTTAGGTGCACACACCATGCCCCAGGTGAGAATGCGAGACATTGGAGTCACGGAAATATGGAGAGTCGCGAAGCGTCTCGACATACATCCGGGGATAGTGGAAGGAGTCATGGGAATTTAGGGAGTCGCGAAGCGTCTCGCCATGCATCCGGTGATCACGAAAGAGATCACGGGAACACGGAAGATTGGCGAGGGCCTTTCATTTTGTTAAGTGACACCAGACAACAAGCAAGTTATAATGGGTTAGAACCGAACGGTGGATCCTATCTCACGTCTGGAGAAACCGAGCCGAAAAATCGGAACGTAGGGTTGGGGGAAGGAGCATTATTCCACCATACCCCACGGGACGATGGAAAGGCTTGGGATCTAGAAGGGTGGGAACGAAAAGATGGAAGGAAGACTCCTCATAACTCACCTGTGCTCAGGCGTAGGGCGCATAGTGGAGGTGAGAGGGATATGAGAGAAGAACATAGAACTGAAATGCTGAAAGCAGAAATAAAAGCGAAACGGCTTGATGTGATGAGTTTGAAGGCAGATCTGGATGAATTGATTGATGGTACAGTGCCACTAGAGAGATTAGACTCGTATACACCAGATGAGATACTGTTTCTATCCAAAGATGTTACTCGAAGAGCGAGGTCAGTTCATGAGAACTTATCTAATTTAGCAAACAGGTACATGGTAGACCTGTCACGAACTAAGGCTTTACAGAGTAACCATAGGCTAACTTGCACGGATCAGGATTTGGATGATCGCAGAACGATCGCGCTGAAAGTACACATAAGGGAATTGATCGTAAGTATCAGAATATGGAGAGATCTAGATAGATGGGAGGAAAGATGGTCCAGAAAGGGCTCTGTTAGACGGAGTGTACTTGAGAGCTCCCAGGACACAGGCTTGATGCGAATGGAAGCCTTCCCTTTGCGAGAAATCGCGAATGGAAGTTACGTTCATGTGCCTTGGAGTAGGGGGGATTTGGCGGCATTCACCAATTCCTTCCCAAAGCTTAGGGACAATCCTGTCGAGTGGTATAAGCAGGTAGAGAGATTCGTGAAGATCTCGAAGGTACTGTGGATCGATTTGAACACACTGTTCGATATCGTAGTACCCGGAGACTTGTGGACGGCGTGCAAGCTTAGTGTTGAATGGCCCACTTCTGAGCCATCAAGAGATGCCCGGACGAATGGTCCATCTGATAGAGTCATGGAAAAATACGAGAGAGTAATAACATGGCTAAAAGAGAAAGTGCCGGTGCAAGACATAGACTGGGTAAAGATAGATCGGACTACCCAAGAGCCGAAAGAGACAGTGCATGAGTTCTACGATAGATTGCTGAAAGCATTCAAGCAATACAGCGGATTAGATGTGATGGATCCCAAGGACATAGGACAGTTTGTTTCAAAGTTTGTCCTCGGATTAAGACCAGAAATATGCCTAATGATCCAACAGCACCTGATCTGTTGGCAGAACAAACCTTTAGATGAAATTCTGAGGTATGCAAGGTATTGTAGTGACGAGATAGACTCGAAGGCAAAGAAGCTTAAAGAAAAGTTAATGCTAGTGCAAATGCAAGCTGCTGGAAAGGATAAACCGCGGCAGCAGGGAACAGGAACGCAGGCAAAGAAACAGAATAATCAGAGCAGAGACGAGGAAGAAAGACCGAGACCGAGAATGGATATCGCGACATTGAAAAAGACGACGAGATGCCATCAGTGTAATGAGGTGGGACACTGGCGACGCGAGTGTCCTTACAATGTTGAGTCAGGGGAATTAGAGCAGGAGGAGGAAGAGGTTCAGAACAACGTGGTCAAAGGAGCCACAGTCCCGAAGGGCAAGTTTGTCAAAGGGGGGACTCAGACTCCTCGAGCCCCGTTTCCTCAACCACCTCGCATCTCAAACGGAGGGAAAACCTACAGACAGATGCCATTGTTTGTAGGAGGAGAGGAATGTTACTACGTTGATCCTCTTACAGGGCAGCGAGCGAATAGGGAGGAAGATTGTACTCTAGGAGCCGCCTTGGAGGTAGATCAGAGAGGACCATACGTAGAGGCGGAGATAGCGGGATGTCCTACGACCTTTTTGGTGGATACAGGGGCCACTCGATCCACGTTAAGATCTGCAGTAGTCCCGGGTCTGCCAATGTCAGGAGAAACGGTTCAGGTGGTAGGAGTTGCGAACAAAAGGATGACGAATCCCTTGACCGAACCAGTGTCAGTAAGAATAGGGAATTACAATGACGAACATCAGTTTGTGATCTGCGACTCTAGTCCTGTGTGCTTATTAGGGAGAGATTTGCTGTGCAAACTGAATTGCACGATACATTGCACACCTGAGGGAGTAGAAGTGCAGACCAATGATGAGGACGCTGATTTTAAAGTTGTAAACTCAAGGGAATGTGTGGAACTTTATCCTACCTTAACAGTGGAGGAGCTTCCACAAGACTTGAAAGAGAAAGTCTCAGCTGAGGTATGGGATTTTACTGGGGAAGAAATAGGATTGATCAAAGGAGTGGACCCGGTAAAAATCTTGGTAAGACCCCATGCTGAGTACCCAAGAACACCACAGTATAAGCTAACGCCAGAGACGATTGCAGGGATCAAGCCTGTGATCGAATCCATGATTAAGCAGGGAATACTGAAGGAGATCGTGGGTAGTCCATGTAACTCCCCGATCATGGGTTTGCAGAAACCTAGTGGAAAATACAGAATAGTGCAGGATCTTCGAAAGATTAATAACATTGTTGTCTCATGTTGTCCAGTGGTACCGAATCCATCAGTCATATTGTTTCAGATACCGTTCCAAGCTGAATGGTTTACCGTGATAGATTTGTGTCAGGCTTTCTTTTCGATACCGTTAGACGAAGAGAGCCAGTATCTTTTCGCTTTCAAGCTGGAAGATCGCGTCTTAACATGGTGTCGTATCCCTCAGGGGTATACAGAAAGCCCATCGATCTTTAACCAGCTATTGAAGAAAAATCTTGAGAGTCTAGTACTGCCCAAGAATTCAGTTCTGGTCCAGTACATAGACGACCTCCTGGTTGCGTCAGAAACTGAGGAAGCGTGCAAAGAAGACACCATCACTTTGTTAAATCACTTGGCTGAGAACGGACACAAGGTGTCTCCAAGTAAGTTGCAATATTGTAAGACTGAGGTGCAATACTTGGGCCATAGGATTGAAAAGGGAAAGCGGAAGGTGTCTCCAGACAGAATAGAGGCGATCATGAAAATGAACGCGCCTACAACACAAAGAGAGGTCAGGATGTTTCTAGGCATGGTTGGTTATTGTCGACAGTGGATAGCAAACTTTTCACTGAAGGCAAAACCGTTATTACAACTGACGCACAAAGGAGTAAGTGATCCGGTACCATGGGACAAGGATTGTTTGATGGCATTTTTGCAGCTAAGGGAAGACTTATGTCGCGCCCCGGCTTTAGGAATGCCAGATTATAAGAAACTTTTTTTGCTTTACTGCTGCGAGAGAGAGGGATGCGCTTTAGCGGTATTAGCACAGGTCCATGGAGATGCGCGCAGGCCAGTGGCGTACTTTTCGGCTACATTAGATCCAGTAGCCGCAGCGTTGCCCGGATGTCTCAAATCCGTAGCTGCAACGGGTGTCAGCATTGAAAGATCTGAAAGCGTAGTTATGGGTCATCAGTTAGAAGTGTATGTACCACATTCTGTAGAACTGTTAATGACCAGGACTAAGACTCAGCATCTGACGAATAGCAGGCTCACACGCTACGAGCAAGTCATACTGGCTGCCGAGAATGTGACCCTAAAGAGATGCTCTGTCTTGAATCCTGCAACATTGATGCCACTTCCGAATGAAGTGGACGACGACAATTGTACAGAACATGACTGCCTCGATGTGACTGAACTATGTACCAAACCAAGACCCGATATCGTAGATGAGCCATTGACAGACCCAGACGAAATTTTCTTCGTCGATGGTTCATGCGTAAGAAGCGATGTCGGTCAGCTGAGAGCAGCTTATGCAGTATGCACGATCACCAGAGTTATAGAAGCCGCTTGCCTGGAAGGAGTACACTCCGCACAGGTAGCTGAAATTGTGGCTTTGACTCGTGCTTGCTTAGCAGGCGATAGACTTCGAGTCACCATATACACCGATAGTCAGTATGGATTCGGCGTAGTTCATGATTACGGGCAGTTGTGGTCTCAAAGAGGTTACATGACCTCCTCGGGTTCTCCTATTAGGAATGGAGAATTCGTGAAACTACTGTTAGAGGCTTTGCAAAAACCTATGGCCATAGCTGTGGTCAAATGTGTAGCACATACCAAAAATACGGATTTTGTATCACTAGGAAATAAATATGCAGATGAGGTAGCGCGTTACTGCGCAGAGCAGGGATATTCTCACACTGATGCAAAAGTGGGGGGAATCCAGGAAATGACTGAATTGACCATGTTGTTAGACACTGTAGATACGTGGGATGAATTGAGAGCAGTACAGGAAAATGCACCAGATAATGAGAAAAAGGGCTGGGAAACAGCAGGGTGCGGAAAAAGTGAGATGAATTTCTGGGTGTCTGCCGACGGAAGGGCAGTATTACCAAATGAACTCATTAGTCCAATGGCAAGGAAATTGCATGGATCAGCTCACATAGGAAGAGATGCTATGGTGAGAGTATTCAGACAAACGTGGTTTAACCCTAAATTTAGAGTAGCGGCAGAAGCAGTGTGTCAGCGATGTACGATCTGTCAGCAACTAAATGTGGGAAAGAGAACACCAGTTACCTTGAGTCACATAGGAAGGTCTGGGGGGCCTTTCAATAGGGTGCAGATTGACTTCATAGAAATGCCTCCATGCAACAGACTCAGATACGTTTTAGTGATTGTTTGCATATTTTCTAGATGGGTTGAGGCTTACCCTACACGTAGGTGCGATACACTTACAGTAGCGAAATTGTTACTTAGAGAGTTGATACCGAGATTTGGGGTGCCATCCTCTTTGGAATCGGACAGAGGAACTCATTTCAATAGCGAAGTGGTGAAGATGCTGTGTTCAGCTTTAAATATCGATCAGAAGTTACACTGCAGCTATCGACCAGAAGCTTCAGGGATCGTAGAACAAATTAACAGTACTATCAAGTCCAGACTGGCAAAAGTTTGTTCATCGACATCCCTGAGTTGGCCAGACGCACTTCCAGTAGTTCTCATGAGTATACGTAGCACACCTGATAGAAGAACAGGCCTCTCTCCACATGAAGTGCTAATGGGGAGAGCTATGAGATTGCCATCGGTTCCGACTGCAGCGCTAGTGAACATCACAGACGATTTGATCTTGGACTACTGCAAGGGACTATCTGATGCCGTTAATTCTGTGTCCCTCCAGGTCCAGGCTGCAGAGGTTCCATCAGTACAAGATTTGTGCCACGACCTGAGTCCAGGAGACTGGGTCCTGGTGAAGAAACACGTCAGGAAGAACTGCTTAGACGTGCGTTGGCGAGGACCGTTTCAAGTCATACTTGTAACGAATACCGCAGTGAAGTGTGGAGGGCTGCCAAACTGGATACATGCCTCACACACCCGAAGAGTGCCAACACCTCCAGAAGACACAGCTCCTCTCTCGGATGAGAATCCGGCGGGAAGCGGAGAAGCCATAGAGGGGGAAAGCCAAGCTGTGGAGGTGATCGAAGAAACTGAAACTGTGTTGGAACAGGACGACGAAGGTCAGGACACTAGTGGGACCGAAGTTGCCTCAGGAGAAGAAAGTAATTGGGAATCCGACACAGATATCGAGCAGGCTGAGAGTGACCAAGAGACAGGTCCTGGAACAAGGAGCGGAAAGACAAAGAGTGAAGAAGCCAGTTGGCCGGAGAGAAGAAAAAGGCCAAGTTCGGAAAGGAAAAAGGAAAGAACTCTTGCCCCGATCGCTGAAGAATCGGACCAGGAGGAAGAAACGACAGATTCAGGAACTGAGAGTCCACGAAGATCGAGAAGGGTACGCGTGCCCTGCAGAAGGTACGCCACCCCAGAGTGGACTTATCTAGCAGATGTATTGGGGACAGAAATCTGGGAGAGTGAAGAGTGTGAAAGTAACCACTCTCGATCCAGTTGTGACAGTGGAAATATGGATGTTGGCGCCTGGGCTCGAGACTGAGGGGTTACTGACTTTCACACTTCCCATACCCCCACGTTTGAGTAAAATTCAAGATCTAGTGCTAAATAGACTACGATTTCCAACGGCTGGTCAGCAAATGTCAGAAGAAGAAGAAAAGGTTATTCGCTTTGAACTATTGATTATTGTTGTGAAAGCTGCAGGTCCGAAAATAATTGTTGATGCATAAGGACTTTTGTACGTATGTTATAAAGAAGAAGATAACCTAGCGCCGAGTGGAAAGAAGAATAAAGTTAGGGATTACATTTAGAGGACGGAGAAGGGCTAGGGTTGTCTGCTGCTAAGAAGAGAAAAGACATTGTGGTGAAAGGATACCTGTTGATAAAAAGCACTTTAAAAGACTGTGAAAGCAAACAAGCAACCAAAGACTGAGAAGAGAACTTTCGCTAGAGAACGAGGTACGCTGTTTTGATAACATGGAGAACGGCAACCCAAACAGGAAAGCTAGATGCATAGTAGGTACACTTATAGCAATAGTGATATTTCTCATAATTACAGTAGTAACGATATCATACATAATAGGACATGAGAACGATAACGAAATAGCAAATATAAAAACGGTAACGACTTTGAAACCTGCTCTTGTAGGAAAGAAGGAGGAGAGCAACGTTATACGTGAAAAGGCGTTACTTGCAGATGAAGCTCGTAGATTACACATAGACGAGTCACAAGGAAACTTTAGGTCAAATGCATATGCCAAATTATTGTATGAATATATCGATGCCATGGAGGCCAAAGATTGCTACGTTTGTATGCAATTGCCGGCTTCTGTAGACGAGGGCATTAGATATCACCATCTCCCATTGACTTATGGGATAACATGTAGTTTACTGCTTAGTATATTTTATGGTAGAGAAGGATTTGAGTACTACTTTTCAAATTATGATTCGGTACTGCCTGAAGTTCCGAATTATAAGCAAATGAATAAGTGGGACTATTACAAAAAGGAGGATAGACTAGCTAAATTCTTTCTTCCTTGGGACACATTAGATACATCATATGCACGTAGAAATAATCTGACTTGCAAAGTATCAGAAGTAGAGAAGAGGTTTATAGCACAAGTAGATGATCGATGCAGACGGCAGAAAATTCTAAAAATGTCAGGACAATGGAAAATAGATTGGACAGAAGAAGAGAAGGCACATAAAAAGAAAGGTAGTAATGGTCCAATAGCATTGGATAGAACGCAGAAAGGAAAGTTATGTTTAACTCGAAGCAAAACGTATTATGAGAGTGAATTTGTAGGTGAAGTTAGTTGCGAGCACTCTTTTAGACTGGAGTATTACACGAAGGATTTTATGAAAGGGATGCAAGCTATTCCGAATGTGTATTTTGTATGTGGGAGAAATGCCTATGTAAAACTTCCAGATAATTGGTATGGTTCGTGTTACTTGGCAATTGTCTTCCCCAAAATATATCATGCAAAGGATTTAGCGATAATAGAAGGAAAGGCTTCGAGGAGAACGAAAAGGGAAGTAGGAGATGCAGAAGTAGTAGGAGATGTATTTGGAGCGATGTTTCCAGTGTTAGGTTTGATTCTTAACGATGTTAAGATTAGAAGGTTAGCGACAGTCGTGGATAGATTGTCTGCCAGCACTGCAAGATCATTAATGTTAGTAGAGGGTGAGATGCAGTCGATTAGAGCAATGGTTTTACAGAACAGACTTGCTTTAGATGTAATATTAGCAAAAGAAGGCGGAGTTTGTAAGGCTTTGAAAGTTCAGGAATGTTGTACTTATATTCCTGATAATTCAAAACCACTTGAGAAAGTCATACAGAACATTACACAGATTCATCAAGAAATTGAAGATTTATCAAAAATAAATGTTTGGGAAAAAGTAGGAAATGGAGTGGGAAAGGTTGGAAGTTGGTTTGCTAATCTAGGCAAAGGTATAGTTTGGTATATTTTAAAGCCTGTATTAATAGTATTAATTTGTATAATTACATTGTTAGGATTAGTAAAATTGTATAAATGGTATAGGTCGAACGAGTTACAAAGATCGATGAGAGACCAAGAAAGGAGACTAGCTGTTCTACAAGATCAACAGTATAAAAGTCTGAGAACACTTGAATCGATAAAAAGAGGAACTGATGTAACTAGTTCGGTATAAGAGATATTCAAATTGCTTTTAGTGATGACTCCTAAAAGTCATCAAAGGGGGGAACTGAGAAAGCGCAATTTGAATATAAAGTATATAGTAACCATATCTAGACGTATATGTTATAAACGTAGGAATGAAACGCACATCGTAATGTAAAGTTGGCGACTATAGCATAAAGGCCAATGAATGTGATAACATGATATAGGAAATGTAAATGTATTCATACGTTAAAATGCATTAGATTTAGAAGACCCGTATACATGAAGGGTAAATGTATAGAAATGTGTAGAAATGCTTAGGAAATATCGAGCGTGCACAGTAAAATTCGTGTACGTGTGTAACTTTAAAATGTGTAACTTTACATTGGGAGAAGCGGCGAGGAAATATAACGTGGAAAGACGTAAACGTGGAGAAACGTGGATAAATGTATAAGAGAACTCCTATAAAAGATGTAATCAAGGAAAATGCATAAAGTTATATTCTATGCAGTCGTATTCTATGTAGTACATATTTTATGTAGAATGTATTTAAGTATAACTAGGGCTTTTGCTGAAGTACGAATATATAAATGTATGCCAAAGGTTATACTGTGTAGAAGGTTTTTGTAGGAATGCTGGAAGAGTTTAGGTCATTTGTGTTTGTAACCTAACTGGTCAAGAGTTCGAAGGAGCATAGTCAAATGTATGTAATTTAGAGGGCTTGTGAAGGTCGTAAATAGCTTGAAGTGGACGTGAGAGCCGAGGAGTCTAGCACTTGTTAGATTTAAGGTGACAATGCCGGACGGAGCTTATTGCTCGAACGTGAGGAGAGACACTTTGAATGTAGACTATGTTTTGACAAGACCATTCACAGGACCTAGCAGGGTCAAGTTAAGAGACATAGAGTTAAGGCCTTGTCTAAGTTTCTATGATATGCGATCTGAAAGAGTCGATAAATGTCGACGATGAAATGATGAAGATGACATCCAAAGGAGAAAGGTCAACTTAACGGACGACGCGAGGAGTGGACCAATGGAAGAAGCAGGAAGTTGACATCATCGGGGAAAGTCCGTGGTGGGCGTCAAGGGGCGTTCCACCCACACTGTGATTGTGTATTTTAGGGACAGCACCCCGGGGAGGAGAGAGCAATCAGGGAAGAGCAATTGGCAATGAGCAGAGCAATTGTGAGATTAGGAACAGCGAGACGAATTGCTCAGAGCAAGGGCGAAGGGTAGATGCCTTGAGCAGATGCGCTGAGACATCAAAGCGCAAGGGAGCAGTAGGCCGAGGACCCTTAGAGAGCGGATGGGTAGGCAGATAGGGTACTGCTTCTGAAACTTAAGATTTCCTTTAGAGGCTAAGAGAGTTTGAACTTCTTTGGGAGTCAAACTGCTGACACCTTTTTAGGGAAGAAACTTGCGAAGCAGGGTTTGTCACGCAGCATAGAGTAGGGACAGATTAACTTGATGATATTTTTTATCTTACTGCAGATGACGCAGAAGGAACCACTTCACACCGAAGCTTAAGAGGCTGATATTGTAACTGATTTTGTATTTTGTATTCTTTGAGATTTTATCCTGAGTGGATTGTATCGTATTCAAATTAATCTTTATATAAACTTTTTGAAACTCCATCAGTTGTAAGTGGTTCTTCAGAGTGGCGTCAGTTAATGGGGTTTGTCTAACTAATGCGGGGGTGGTCCTTTCCTCAATGACAGATATAAGCGGTCCAAAACAGACGAATGAGATTCTTTATTAAATTTATCATAATCATAAATTGATATCAAAATCTCGTTCCCCGCATGAGCACGGGCAAGATTATACGCACGCAAGTGGTTGGGAGCTTGTTGGTTACTGACTGAAAGAAGTAAGTTTCACTTTTAGCATGCAACAATGAGTTTCCCAAGTTTGTGCTGTGATTGTGTGACCTACTGGCTATTACCCATTCCAGTTAATGTCTGCATACATTTGGCAGTTTAAGAATAGTGGATTGGGATTTTCACCTTAAAAAATTGGTTTGTGAAAGATTTTGAAAAAAAATATTTATGCTTTGTGTGGTTCACCTTTCTGGAGGCCTTGCTTTTTTCTAATCTGCTTCTGTATTATAAAATGATAAAGATTTTTAAAAACACAAATAGATTAGTTGAATGAGTCTGCTTGCTGTGGATATTCACTCTGCATCTCAGTATTCAAAATTCAAATCATGGGTCCACTCTAGTCAGTTTTCTTTATATTTACATACGAATACCCATGTGTCATTTCGTTTTTATTTCATTTAATTTTATTTGTTATTTCGGATACATCGGCCATTGACAAAGGCATAACAAGCATTATAAAAACATTATTGAAATTACAGGAAACAAATAATCTAATCTAAAAATTCATTAAAAGCAGTTAAATTAAATAGGTCATATCATTTCCATTTCATTGCACTCTGCCAAACATCAGTTTATCGTAATTCGTTCTAGTAAAAAATGACAAGTAAAGGACCCCACTCCCGAACATCATTAAAGTGCAATCTTTCAAATGTCTAGGAATCACGTTAAGAGGCTTTATACCAGGGTGACTCAAGCATGGTATAAAAAATGTGGCTACTGCAAAGACAACCGTAGTGGTGATATTGGTCTTATAAATTCTTAAGGCCACAAGATATTGCCTTATCCCATATAGTTTACAAAGTGGCTTTAGCCACTTGGATCTTGCTCTACTATGTGCTGTGCAGATAAATAAAACATAACCTTCATTCTCTTCATGGGACTTATTAGATGGTCAAGTGCTGGAGATTTGACCCTCAGCTTGCCAATAACTGCATATGGAAGCTGTTGGCAAAGTTCCCAACCTGAACTTTATTTAGAGGTTTCTAGCCAACCTTGGTTGAATAAAATCTAGAAAAGTCTCAAATTTGTAGTCCCATTTAATGAAGAGAAAATCAGAGTTCAAGCGACCTAGAGAAGATGAAGAAATACATTTTTCATGATTCCAAAACCAAAATCCATCCTTTACAACGTGTTTGGCATTAACAGGCAAAGAGCCTGTATGTAGCCAAAAGGCTGCAAGCCCTAACTCGATAAGGGACTTTTTTACATAACCTAACCAAGGAATTGTAGAAGCACCTGAGTTCTCCAAATCATATAATAAACTCACTGTATAGGGTGGGAGATTTTCTACCATCCAAACTTAAACCCAGAACAGAATTTGTCACAATCTCACGTGATATGCTAAAGATTTCATGGGCCAAGTCTAGTCAAGTTGGCTCCATAGGATAGATCTGGGGAGTGTCAATAGAGAGTGGATGAAGATATTTCCCACTTTTTCAAGTTTGTGGGTTTCTCAATTACCCCTATCTCTGCTAGCTGCTTGTGCTCTATATACCTCTAGGGCTCCTGAGACAGGATGCTTGGGGCACTCTTAGCAAAAATATTATTAGCAAATGCCCTATGGTTAAGTAAAGCAGTACTTTAATCAATTTGTTTAAACTCGGAGCCTGACTCTCTCCACAGGACTCCCATCTAGAGTAATTTTTGGATTATACTTCTTATGTGAATTAAAAATCAATAATTTTGTTCTGTGTGCACATAACTAGCAACTTGGAGCAAGTAGAAAACAACATAAGGCTATCAAGCACAATTAGTAGACCTTTTTTCAGTTTTTACATCAGCAAAGTGTAGTCTGTGAAAAGTAGTGCTGGACCTTTATTTCCCATCAAGACCGGGACATTGTTCATACAGTATAATAAGAAATCTATACATCCATTAAAGCTAATTTTGAATTTGAATTTTTTTTTATACATCCATTAAAAAAAATCATGTTAGAGCTTATAAAAGCCTTATCCGCTTAGCTGTTTAATTTGCATTTAGCAAAGTGATACATTTCTTATTGTGCTGTTCTGTAGATTTGTATAGACATACTACGCATTAATGTCAAATGATTTATTCTGTTTTATGAGTAAGATTAATAATGTTTTTCGCAGGTAGTGATGAGCGAATACTATGGATAATCTTACTCTGATGTTTTTTCCTAAAAGCATATGATCTTTTTGCAGGTGAATGTAGGTTGTTCATAACTACTGTTTGTCTTTCTGCCCGTCCACTTAGGAATTCAGCATTGCAGGCAAGTGGGTACACGTGGCATAAAATTAGAGCACCATGTTCTTTTTGAAATATTAATTTACTTTTAATAACTCTGAGATACAACCACCCACGTCTGTGTTTTCATTTGTGCTACTTTAGCTGTTGCCCAAATGCTACAGTCAATACCCTCACACAACTTTGTATGGAAAAGGAAGCTTTGTATATGTCTTGTTTTTGTATTAAATATAAAAATAAGAACACATATCCTGCATTCATTCACTGCCAGAGCACCTTTTATTTTTTCCTGAAGTTTTGCATTTGTCACCCCCAAAATAAAGCAAGAATCCTTAGTGTTACAAATGGGGGTGGGGTCGCACACTACTCACACACAGGCGGTGTCACCCCTAAGGACTCTGGTTAGTGTAGTTACGTGTTCGCGATGCATCGTCTTTCGATCTTCCGCTATCTTCGCTGTCTTCGCCATCCCTGGACACGTGTTTCGGGGTATTACCCCTCATCAGCAGGGATAGGCTGTGTTCTGTGGTTGCCGATGGCTGCCAATATCTGTCAGGTATAGTACCACTCGGGCGCGTATGTGCGGGATCCCAGGCTCGTCAGCCAAGAGCTCAAGGGAGCTTTAAAGTTAAAAATGGGGGTGGGGTCGCACACTACTCACACACCGGCGGTGTCGCCCTTAAGGACTCTGGTTAGTGTAGTTACGTGTTCGCGATGCATCGTCTTTCGATCTTCCGCTATCTTCGCTGTCTTCGCCATCCCTGGACACGTGTTTCGGGGTATTACCCCTCATCAGCAGGGATAGGCTGTGTTCTGGGGTTGCCGATGGCTGCCATTATCTGCCAGGTATAGTACCACTCGGGCGCGTAGGTGCGGGATCCCAGGCTCGTCAGCCAAGAGCTCAAGGGAGCTTTAAAGTTACAAATGGGGGTGGGGTCGCACACTACTCACACACCGGCGGTGTCGCCCCTAAGGACTCTGGTTAGTGTAGTTACGTGTTCGCAATGCATCGTCTTTCGATCTTCCGCTATCTTCGCTGTCTTCGCCATCCCTGGACACGAAGATAGCAGAAGATCGAAAGATGATGCATCGCGAACACGTTACTACATTAACCAGTGTCCTTAGGGGCGACACCGCCGGTGTGTGAGTAGTGTGCGACCCCACCCCCATTTGTAACATTAAAGCTCCCTTGAGCAGTTGGCTGACGAGCCTGGGATCCCGCACCTACGCGCCTGAGTGGTACTAAACCTGGCAGATATTTGGCAGCCATCGGCAACCCCAGAACACGGCCTATCCCTGCTGACGAGGGGTGATACCCCGAAACACTTGTCCAGGGATGGCGAAGACAGCAAAGATAGCAGAAGATCAAAAGATAATGCATCGCGAACACGTTACTACATTAACCAGAGTCCTTAGGGGCGACACCGCCGGTGTGTGAGTAGTGTGCGACCCCACCCCCATTTGTAGCATTAAAGCTCCCTTGAGCAGTTGGCTGACGAGCCTGGGATCCCGCACCTACGCGCCTGAGTGGTACTAAACCTGGCAGATATTTGGCAGCCATCGGCAACCCCAGAACACGGCCTATCCCTGCTGACGAGGGGTGATACCCCGAAACACATGTCCAGGGATGGCAAAGACAGCGAAGATAGCAGAAGATCGAAAGATGATGCATCGCGAACACGTTACTACATTAACCAGAGTCCTTAGGGGCAACACTGCCGGTGTGTGAGTAGTGTGCGACCCCACCCCCATTTGTAACATTAAAGCTCCCTTGAGCAGTTGGCTGATGAGCCTGGGATCCCGCACCAACGCGCCTGAGTGGTACTAAACCTGGCAGATATTTGGCAGCCATCGGCAATCCCAGAACACGGCCTATCCCTGCTGACGAGGGGTGATACCCCGAAACACGTGTCCAGGGATGGCGAAGACAGCGAAGATAGCAGAAGATCGAAAGATGATGCATCGCGAACATGTTACTACATTAACCAGAGTCCTTAGGGGCGGCACCGCCGGTGTGTGAGTAGTGTGCGACCCCACCCCCATTTGTAAAATTAAAGCTCCCTTGAGCAGTTGGCTGACGAGCCTGGGATCCCGCACCTACGCGCCTGAGTGGTACTAAACCTGGCAGATATTTGGCAGCCATCGGCAACCCCAGAACACGGCCTATCCCTGCTGACGAGGGGTGATACCCCGAAACACGTGTCCAGGGATGGAGAAGACAGCGAAGATAGCAGAAGATCGAAAGATGATGCATCGCGAACACGTTACTACATTAACCAGAGTCCTTAGGGGCGACACCACCGGTGTGTGAGTAGTGTGTGACCCCACCCCCATTTGTAACATTAAAGCTCCCTTGAGCAGTTGGCTGACGAGCCTGGGATCCCGCACCTACGCGCCTGAGTTGTACTAAACCTGGCAAATATTTGGCAGCCATCGGCAACCCCAGAACACGGCCTATCCCTGCTGACGAGGGGTGATACCCCGAAACATGTGTCCAGGGATGGCAAAGACAGCGAAGATAGCAGAAGATCGAAAGATGATGCATCGCAAACACGTTACTACATTAACCAGAGTCCTTAGGGGCGACACCGCCGGTGTGTGAGTAGTGTGCGACCCCACCCCCATTTGTAACATTAAAGCTCCCTTGAGCAGTTGGCTGACGAGCCTGGGATCCCGCACCTATGCGCCTGAGTGGTACTAAACATGGCAGATATTTGGCAGCCATCGGCAACCCCAGAACACAGCCTATCCCTGCTGACGAGGGGTGATACCCCGAAACACGTGTCCAGGGATGGCGAAGACAGCGAAGATAGCAGAAGATCGAAAGATGATGCATCGCGAACACGTTACTATATTAACTAGAGTCCTTAGGGGCGACACCGCCGGTGTGTGAGTAGTGTGCCACCCCACCCCCACAAGAATCCTTAGTGATTCACTTAAAACGGTTTGGGCCCAGTTGCCTTTAGCGGGTGATGAAGTCGGGACAACTGGCAGAGGGTCTCACCAATCCTTTTGAATCTCACCAGATGATCCACAACTATTACCCAAGAATCGTGCAGTGAAGGCTTTAGTTATACCTCATAAATGGTCCACAGGATTTCCTTAGCAACTTTCAATGTGATGGTGACCAGCAGATGTTAAACTTTTCTACCACTTAAAATCATTCATATTCATATTCATAGCCAGCCTTTTCTAAACCTCTGGTGTGTTCATGTGCCACAATCTCCCTGGTGGAGGTACATTTATACTAGTCCAGGCTCTGTCTTTTGAAAGTTCTCAAAGTACCAATCTGATGATTATTCATCTCTTGAGGTGCGATTAGAAGGTATATGCTAGAGTTATTGATGCACAGTCTTTTGCCAAATGTTGCTGTAATGTGAATTTATAATTTACAAACAAGGGAACCCGAAGAGTAGCTGCGGACCAAGGGTATCAATTATTATTTCAGAGAACAATGGTCCTGAGCAAACAAAAGATTTTAGGAAAAATTCATATAGACCTTGATGGGTGCTATTTCCAATGCCCAGCCGGACATGGATTTTTATTTGAACAATGTTTAAATAGAAACAAGAATGTACGCATAGACATTTACAGTGGGTCACAGTCCTGTACCCAATATTAGGAAGGAAGTGAGGGAAAAAGGAGAAAAAACAGTGTAAACAAACAAACAGGCAATAACTTTAGAGCTATGGTGGCTTGCACTTAAATGTATAGTCAAGCAAACTCTACCAAACAGTATCCACAATAATTACACACAATGGACAATTTGTGGTAATGTTTTGAAATGTCGACAACGTTTCGATCCCAAGCTCCTAGAATAAGGGGATCATCATCAGGACTAATATTTATACAATTGCCCGGTCGACCCCCAGGATGCTACCAAGCCACACCACGACGCACCCACGGACCCTTCAGCTGCCATGCCTGCAAGTTCACCTGCATCCGGACCTGCCTCGCACCAGCACCCGCCAAGTCGAACACCAGCAGCACCCACCTCAAGTGCATCCTGCTCAACACCCGCTCTGTCCACAGACACGCCATCGAACTCTGGAACCTCCTCGACACCACAGCTCCAGACGTTGCCTTCCTCACGGAGACCTGGATGAACGCCTCTTCAGCTCCCGACATCGCCATCGCCATCCCAGAGGGCTACAAGATCACCCGGAGGGATCGCACCACCAACCAGATGGGAGGAGGCATCACCATCATCCACAGGAACACCATCCGTGTCACGACCAGCACCGACAACACCCTGACCACCGCCGAACACCTGCATTTCCAGATCCACACCGACCCAAAGACCACCCTCAGAGGCACCCTGATCTACCGACCTCCGGGACCACGCACCCAATTCAGCGAGGACATCGCCGACTTCGTCAGCCCGCATGCCCTCCCCTCCGCTGACTACATCCTCCTGGGGGACCTCAACTTCCACCTGGAGAACAACAACGACCGCAACACCAGCACCCTGCTCGACAACCTCGCCAATCTTGGACTCAAGCAGCTGGTGTCCACCCCCACCCACCTCGCCGGACACACACTCGACGCAGTCTTCTCATCCAGCACAGACATCGACTTCAGCCACGCCACAGAGCTTCAATGGACGGACCACAGCTGCGTCCACTTCACCTTCAAAAGAACGACGACCCACCACCACCAGCAACAGGCTGCCCGCAGAAGCTGGAACAAGATCACAGCCGACCAGCTCGCCACCTCCCTGAGCCAGCACCCTCCTGCCAGCTCAGCGAACCCCAGCCAGGCCGCGACAACCTCACGAAGTGGATCAGCAACTGCGCGGACGAGCTCGCCCCGCTGAGGACCCCGCCCAGCAGACCCGGCAGCAAGAAAGCCCCATGGTTCACCGACGAACTCAAGAGCTCCAAGAAGAACTGCCGAGCCCTCGAGAAAGTCTGGAGAAGGGAACCAACACCAGACAACATGACCACCTTCAAGCTTGCCACCCGGAACCACCACCAGCTGATCCGCGCCGCCAAGAAAACTGCATTCAAGAACCGGCTGGACAACAACGCACACAACTGCAAGGAACTCTTCAACATCGTGAAAGAGCTATCCAACCCCAGCGCAGGAAACAACGACATCACCCTATCGCAAGACCTCTGCAACTCCCTCGCCTCATACTTCCACAACAAGATCGCGGACATACACAACAGCTTCAACAACCAACCAACGCATACCACAACCGAACAACCGCCCCCCACCACCACCCTCCACGCCTGGACTCCGATCAGCACCGAAGACACCATCCGCACGATGAACTCCATCCACTCCGGATCCCCGACCGACCCCTGCCCTCACCACGTCTTCAACAAGGCCGACGCTGTCATCGCACCCCACCTGCGAGACATCATCAACACATCCTTCGACACCGCCACCTTCCCTGAGAGCTGGAAGCACGCCGAACTCAGCGCTCTACTCAAGAAACCCACAGCGGACCCCACCGAACTCAAGAATTACCGCCCCATCTCGCTCCTCCCGTTTCCAGCCAAAGTCATCGAGAAGACCGTCAACAAGCAGCTGGCCGCCTTCCTTGAGACGAATGGATCCCTCGACCCCTCACAGTCTGGCTTCCGAGCCAACCACAGCACCGAGACCGCCCTCATCGCCGCCACCGACGACATCCGAGCCCTGATGGACAACGGAGAAACAGCGGCCCTTATCCTCCTAGACCTCTCCGCGGCATTCGACACTGTCTGCCACCACACCCTAGTACAGCGCCTCAGCAACGTCGGAATCCAGGCGAAGGCTCTGGAATGGATCATCTCCTTCCTCGACGGAAGAACACAGAGAGTCCGCCTACCACCGTACAAATCAGAGGCCACCAAAGTCATCTGCGGCGTCCCTCAAGGATCCTCGCTGAGCCCCACCCTCTTCAACGTCTACATGAGCCCCCTCGCGGCCATCACACGCCAACACAACCTCAGCATAATCTCCTACGCCGACGACACCCAGCTGATCCTCTCCCTGACCAACGACCCCGCCGCCGCCAGAGCCAACCTGCACGAAGGGATGAAAGAGGTAGCCGAGTGGATGACGACCAGCCGCCTGAAACTGAACTCAGACAAGACGGAGGTCCTCATCCTGGGCTCTTCACCCTCCGCCTGGGACAACTCCTGGTGGCCTCCCGCCCTGGGCACCGCACCCGAACCGACAGACCACGCACGCAACCTGGGCTTCATCCTGGACTCCTCCCTCTCCATGACCAGGCAAGTCAACAACGTCTCCTCGGCGTGCTTCAACATCCTACGCATGCTACGGAAGATCTTCTGGTGGATCCCCATCGAGACCAGGAAGACCGTCACCCAGGCCCTCATCACTAGTCGACTGGACTACGGCAACGCCCTCTACGCCGGTACCACCGCCAAGCTCCAGAAGAGACTCCAGCGGATCCAGAACGCCTCAGCCAGACTCATCCTCGACATCCCACGAACCAGCCACATCTCCGGACATCTGAGAGACCTGCATTGGCTCCCCGTCAACAAAAGAATCACCTTCCGCCTCCTCACCCACGCACACAAAGCCCTACACGACCAAGGCCCGAGCTACCTCAACAACCGAATCAACTTCTACGCTCCCAAACGCCACCTCCGATCAGCCAACCACGCCCTCGCCGCCGTCCCCCGCATCCGAAGAGCGACTACAGGAGGAAGGTCCTTCTCCTACCTGGCCGCCAAGACCTGGAACTCCCTCCCGACCGACCTGCGCCTGACCCAAGACCACCTCTCCTTCAGGAAGAAGCTGAAGACCTGGCCGTTCGAGCAGTAGCGGCACCCCCCTCCCCCCAGCGCCTTGAGACCCTACGGGTAAGTAGTGCGCTCTATAAATGTCTTTGATTGATTGATTGATTGATTGAGTGTATATCATTGAAGCCATGAAATAGATGGTGGTGTTTATACTTCCGTGAGAGTGTAGTTACACAACCCGATAGCTCGGGAGGAGGGTCAACATTGCTTGCTGTCTCTTAGTACTAAGAGACCGCAAGCAATGTTGACCCTCCGCCCGAACTATCGGGTTGTGTAACTATACTCTCACGGAAGTATGAACCCCACCATCAGTTTCATGGCTTCAATGATATACACCAGGCAATTGTATAAATATTAGTTCTGATGAAGATCCCCTTATTCTAGGAGCTTGGGATCGAAACGTCGTCGACATTTCAAAATAGTACTACAAACTGTCAATTGTGTGTTTTTATTGTGGATACTGTTTGGTAGAGCTTGCTTGACTATACATTTAAGAGCAGGCCACCATAGCTCTAAATGTTTTGCCTGTTATTTTGTTTGGTTACACTGTTTTTTCTCCTTTCCCCTCACTTCCTTCCTAATGTTGGGTACAGGACTGTGCCCCGCTGTAAATGTCTATGCGTACATTCTTGTTTCTATTTAAACTTTGTTCAAATAAAAATCCATGTCCGGCTGGGCATTGGAAATATATATATAGCACCCATCAAGTTCTATATGTTATGTTATGTTATGTTATAACCTATTTGTAAAGCGCGCTTCGACCAAGGTTTCATGGCGCTATTTCGAGCTGTTCTGAGTTGACTGTTCTGACTTGACTTCAGTGGGGTCGGTTTACTCATGTGCCTGTATGAAGAGCCATGTCTTAAGCTGCTTTCTAAATTGAAGCAGATCGGGGCAAGAACGGATCTCCCATGGGAGTGAGTTCCAGAGTTGTGGTGCCAGATATCCGGAGCGACACCCGCCATGCCGCTTTCGTTTGAACTTTGCGCTCACCAGCAGATTTTGATGTTTAGAACGGAGATCACGGGTTGGAGTATATCTCAAGATCAGTTCGGTAATAAAAATAGGGCTATAACAATTTAGGGACTTGAATGTAAGACAGGCAGTTTTGAAGGTGGCCCGTTGAAGCAGTGGGAGCCAATGTAGCTTTTTTATCAAGGATCTGGTCGATTGCCACTTAGGCTGCTGATAAATCAGTTGTGCTGCCTGGTTCTGTACAAGCTGGAGCCTCTTGATCTGATAAGAGGGGAGGCCTAGATAGATTGAATTTGCATAATCTAGATGGGACAAGACTAGGCCAATCACAACTTGTATCAGTGCTGCCTGGGTGAGCAAGTGATGTATCTTCTGGATCTTTCGTAGTTGGAAGAAACATTTAGAAACTACTGTACCCACTTGGGTGTTTAAAGACAGATCTCTGTCAATAGTCACCCCCAGACTTCTTACGGAAGAGGAGGGTTTAGGGAAAGGCCCTAGTTCTGCTGGCCAATAATGAGGGCCCCAGGAGATACGACTATCTCCTATCAGCAGTACCTCCGTCTTTCCGGGGTTCAGCTTCAGATGGTTATAATCCATCCAATGGCAGATGAACACCATAGTATCCTGAAAGTTGGTAATAGATTCAGTAGAATTATCTATGGTGAAGGAAAGCTGCAGATCGTCTGCGTAGTTAAATGTTGTTACTTTCCTCTGTTTTAAGGCTTTGATCAGGGGGAGTAAACAGATGTTAAACAGATGTAGGG
Source organism: Lissotriton vulgaris (assembly GCF_964263255.1). Lineage (NCBI taxonomy): Eukaryota > Metazoa > Chordata > Amphibia > Caudata > Salamandridae > Lissotriton > Lissotriton vulgaris. Next base: position 929,347,110 of record NC_141696.1, on the reverse strand, counting down.
ATAAGGAAGAACCCTGGGGAACCCCACATGTGGTATTCAGCCCTGGCGCTGTAAAGTTAGCCAGGCGAACAGCCTGTGTACGGTCTTCCAGAAAGGAGGTGACCCATCTCAAGGCTCTGCCCTGAAAGCCTGCACGTCCAACACGGTCCACCAAGATCTTATGGCCCACCGTGTCGTGAATTTTTCTTAAAATCTTTTGTTTGCTCTGGACCATTGTTCTCTGAAATAAAAATGTGTATTTATAGCATGATCTAACGGTAACATCTGTTACAACGCAACTTTTACAACTACCTACTGTTACAACGCAACTTTTACAACGCATACCATTACAACGCATTGCGCTGGGGGGCGCTCTAGGATAGGGAATAAGTATAATTTACTATCCAACACCTTCCCTAGTGTCCACGGGGACTGGAGTTAGAATAGTAAATTATACTTACCACTATCCAGCACCTCAAAGCGCTATGCGTTGTAATGGTATGCGTTGTAATGGTCGCGTTGTAACAGTAGGTAGTCGTAATGGTATGCGTTGTAACATGGTACATCCGATCTAACAGTCTAGTTATCAAATTCACAAGCCTGCGACCTGCTCAATAGTGTACCCTCAGGAAGCCTGTTCTCTGATGAAGAATATTGGCTCAAACATGGAACATTGACTCATTAATGTAGCCAACAATTCAAGCAATCCTAATCTTTTAAGTGCTCACTGTGATTTACCACTAATATTGTCTTCCTTTTAAAAAAAAAATTGCAGGCCTCTTCAGAAAATAATTTTTGTTACAAATTCAATTGATGTTTGTGGTCAGGGGTTAGAGGGATATCAGCTTTGGAACTCATTTTCTACTATAATTTACAAAACCTGTAACAAACAAGCGCAGAACAAATTTGCTGCAAGGTAAGTAACAAACAGCTAAGATTGGATTCTGGAAAACATATTGGGGCATATTACCAAGCAATAGCGATAATTATCGCTATTGCTTGGTTAGAGACAAAAATGTACCGCTGAGCTGCGGCGATTTTTATCGCAGATAAACCTTGGTATTACCAAGGTTTATCGCAAATGCGATAAAAAACGGCCGCAATGCATGAATATCGCTGAAAAGTCAGTGATATTCATGCATTAACGAGCTAATGCTCTTAGCCATGTTATCCACCTCCAATTGGATAACATGGCTAAGAACTGCTCAGGGCAGGTGTTAGCTTTTGGAGATATTCGCGCTTAGCGCGAATATCTCCAAAAGTTGGTAATAGGAGATAGCGATGTTAGCGACTGATTCCAGTCGCTAACATCTTGGCACGCCCACTTTGCATGTCATTAGTGATAAATATCACTGACATGCAAAGTGGGGCCCAAGATGGTCGCTATCTCCTACTAGCTGTCGCTAACTGGTGTTAGCGACAGCTAGGTAATAGGGAGATCATTTTATCTCCGCTTTCTTGGCTTTTAAAGCCAAAAAAGCGGAGATAAACCCCATTGATAATATGCCCCATTGTTCTTAATTGTCAATGTGCTAAGCAAAGTGAAGTTCAACCAAATCAGACCTGTCGTGGAAGCTTGCATAGTCCCAAAATTTTTTTATTTGATTATGGAACTTGAAGTGTACCATGGCACATAGAAAACTAATGGAACAAGACCAGTTGACCTGTGGAGACTGTGATTACTTGCAGGCCCTACAGATAATGGAGGGTGGACTATGGGGCAGCAGATCCAGTCCTGAAGATTTCTGCATTAATGGGGAAAATTACTTTGAGAATTAATATTGCGACTAGGTCTTTTCTGTTGAACAAATACAAAAAGACACAAGCAAAGCTTGTTTCCTCAGGATTTATTTTTGACAAGAGTATTTTGGTTAAGAATTCCAGTGCAACTCAGTGAGAGGGCAATCTGAAGCCCTGTCTCCCTCGCTTGATACCTGTTTGTGGTATGAACCTCTGACTTGAAAGGTTCTTAGGGGCAGATTTATGAAGGCCTTGCGCCGCCGGTGCGTCATTTTTAACATGGGAAAAAGTGACGCACCGGCGGCGCAAGTCCTTCATAAATCTGCCCCTTAATGTTTTGTTTTCCACAGAACCAACCAGGATAAAAGGTGCCAGAAGGCCCCAAAGACCTCACATGTAGTGCCATCTACCAGAACACGCTTTGCTTTGTTTGGGGTCTTTGACACCAGGTTTTTCAGGATAACGCCACCGCAGCACATTTGCCATATCTTTATTGACATTTTCATCAAAACAATGAGACATAACTTCTTGCAGCATAATGACAGGTTTAAACCAAAAGTAATGAATACAATATGATGTGATACAATCAGTTATAGCCATAATTAGCATGTATTAACCATTATCAGCATGTGCCGACAAAAGTTGCAACAGTTCAAGTGACCTGTAACATAGGGTAATTAAATCTCAGCAGGAGACATTAATTTTTAGTTCGCATTCTACCTATTCTCCACCAAATCGAGCAGACTAGTAGTACTGTCTCCCATCGCATTTTTATCGTCCTACTGGGGTTACTGCCCTGGCTTCTCCAAGTTTACTGCGCCCGCTCTACCAGCTGTCTCACCTTTAGTCAGCAGGTATGTCTGGTACAATGCCCAGAAATTTTTTGTCCGACTGCGCGGGGGAGAAGCTTGCTATAGGTCTCTGGTTGCGTGCTGCAGTACATCGTGTCCCTGCTCCAACCTGTAGTAGTAGGGATCAGGCCCCATAACTATCGCTTTGCCACACTACGACGAGCAATTAATAAACCCATATCCACTAATCTACGAATGGCCTGCGGGAGTGGTTTAGAGTGCCCCAGTAGAGGTAGCATAGGACCTGGCATAATTTGCATGTCCAAGGCAGCGCTCAATTCTTTAAACACCAGGGCCCAAAAGTTCTTAATCCCTGGACATGCCCAGGCTAAGTGTAGAAAATCCGCCCTGGTTTCACAGCAATCACATTTAGCTGTAACTCGCAGCCCATATACACACAGTCTCTCTGACGTGTAGTATACCCTATTTAGGAACTTAAAATGAATGAGCCTGTGTCTCCCATTCAGTGAGATCTGCTTCGAGTTTTCACAACAATATCTCCAAGTAACATCATCTAGCTCTTTACCTAAATTTGTTTTCCAAGATAGCCTCGCCTTGTTATAGTAGTTTTCACAATATCCTTGTGTTCATTTGTAAACTTTAGAGACCACTTTGGTAGGGGAGTCAGTTTTTATAATGTATGCAAGCTATATAACCTCATGTGGTACATCTAGGTCTCGGCCTACTGTGCTTACCAGTGCATGTCTCCTTCTGTGAAACTGAAATCTGTGTAGTTGGGTTACAGTGGTATCAAGCCCAGCAAATTGTTCCCACGTTTTGGCTTTCCCCTCTAGGAACATATCCCCAATAGTCTTCGCCCCATAGCGCTAAGCGCTCTGGTCTATCTGATGTCTCTTTAGGAGGAAATCCAGTGGCACCAACGGGGAGTATTATATTGCTCCTGCCTGGAACTTCTCTAAAAAGACTGCCACTGCCTGTACTTCTGTCTGGTGTGCTGTATCGCCCCAAAGACCGTTCCCAGGTTATATGTCAAGTTTCTACCAGGAATAAATTCTGCTTGTTCTGGAGCCACTAAGTACGGAACTAACAGTGTCAGTCTGGAGGCAAGGATTTTAGCATAAAGCTTAGTGTTCATGGGGTCGGTACGAGGGACATTTGTTTGGAGGTTTGGCCGGTTTTAATATCGCGACAATGACTGCCTCTCTCATTGACGGGGACATGACACCATCAGCCACCATGTCTTCTAACAGTGTGACCAAGTGTGGAATCAATAGGTTTTGGAATGTTTTGTAGAAGTTAACCGTGAGTCCATCTACCCCTGGCGCACTACCGGATTTCATCCCAGCCAGTGCAGTGATAATGTCCTCTTTCTCAAGAGGGCGCATTAAATACTCACGATGCTCGTTCGTAAGGAAGGGCAGTTTCACATGGTCCACCGCCTTAGGAGGGCAGGAGTATCGGGAACAGCGCTAACATGGCTACAGTCCTTTCTTGAAGGTATATCTTTCCAAGTCTTCCAAGACAACCATGTCTCACAAACCATGCCATTAGAGTGCGGAGTACCACAGGGCCCTTCGCTTAGTCCTACCCTTTTTAATGTATATATGGCCCCTCTGGCAGAAATGGTGTCCCCATTAAGAATCCATGTGGTGACCTATGCTGACGACACTCAACTGGTCGTAGCACTGAGCAACCCCTGTCCACAAGCAAGGGCCTTCTACCATGCCTGGAGGAAGTAGTAAAATGGATGAGTCTCTTCCAACTGAAACTCAATGGTGAGAAGACAAACTCATGATACTGGGCGACCATCCGAGCCCCGATCTAAATACGCTCTGGCCACCCTGAACGGGATCACTGCCCACTCCCAAAACAAAAATAAAAAGACTAGGAATATGGCTAGACAAGAACCTCACCTTTAAAACCCAGGCAAGAAAGGCAGCTGCCTCTTACTATGGCTTGCTCAGAATTATTCGGAAAGTCTTTCCCCTTCTACCCCCTCTCGCAAAAAAAATAGTAACTTAGGCCCTTATCTTGTCTAGACTGGACTACGGCAATGCCCTCTACTTAGGTGCCCCTAAAGAGGTCATCTCTAAGCTACAGGACATACAGAACTGTGCTGCAAGGTTACTCACTGATACCCCCGCTCGCTGCTCAGCAAGAGCAGCTCTGCACTCTCTTCATTGGCTCCCAGTACAGCAGAGAGTAAACTTCAAAGCCCTTTGCATAGCGCACAAATCCCTAAACAATCATGGACCACTAATCAACGGAGACATGATTCACCCATATGGAGCAAACAGGGCACTTTGTTCACATGAACTCCACTAACGATTCCCAGGATTAAAAAGGCCAGAAGCCGAGGCAGGCTCTTCTCACTCAACGTCTCTAAATTATGGAATGCCCTCCCACTACACCGACGGAGTGAACTTAATCATCTGAAATTCCGTAAACAATTGAAGACCTGTCTGTTCATATAGATCCCTCCTCTTTTCTTCCTTAGGAACCCAACCAGCGCTGGGATGCCTGTGGGTAGCCATGCGCTCTACAAATGTGAAATACTTACATACATACATACATACATAGTCCAATATTTCCGACTCCCTGCCTTCCTTCCGGGAGCGGTACAATGTCAAATAATATTTACGGAACCGTTCCAATATCTCCAAGTCTCCAGTTATTACCTCCCCTTGGTCACTCCTAATTTCCTAAAGCACTGTGGTTTCGATGTGTTTTTTCAAGAGGTAGGCCAGGACCGCGCCTGGGCATTCCCCCTTTCCATAAGTCCACGCTGTCGCATTTTCGCCCAGATGTTTAAGCTCCGCATCTGCTGTTTCATGATATTCGTCCAACGTAGTTTTGAGCGTAGCTTTATTATTGTCAGACGTGCCAGTTATCAACCTCTGTTCTAACAACTTAAGGGACCCCTCCAAGCCAGAGAGTCTCTTACGAAGTGCCCAAAGCCCCCCAGAGTGGTTTGACATGGCTAACTCACCAGGCATACCATTGAAAATGACTCCACTGAGCCTTTATTGTAGGCGAAATATGTGTCTATCGCTCTGGCGAATCAGACCTAAAAACAGAGTCTAGCAGGATGTATGGGGGAAGCACCAAGTAAAAGGGGGATCCTTTTTTACGGGGTACCAACCACTAAGAGTACAGGAGAGTGACCTAGTGAGTGCGTGGAAGCACAGTACACTCCTTGACTCCCGTATTTATATGATGAAAAGCCAGCCAATATTCAATCCTTGCATGTAGGTCATGAAACGCTGAGTAATGAGAATACCCACCCTGACCCGGGTTTGGCTGTCGCCAAACCTCAGTAAGCCCTAATTGCATCATTGCGTCCGCAATGGAGTGGGCCAGCCGAAGTAAGCCTTTCTGGGCCTCCCAATCTGACAAAGCTCGGTTTCAAGACACAATTAAAAGCACCCCCCCAGAGCTGTGGTCTCCCTGCCTAGTTGCACATTACGTCCATGAGGGATTGGTAAAACCCCGGGTCACCATAGTTGAGGCCATAGGCGTTAACCAAAATCATGTCTAGGCCTTTTCCTGAGCAAAGTGAAACAACATATCTACCCTCAGGGTCCGAATGTAAGGGGTCTAGTTTAAGGTGCGATTTGGGATTCACCCAAGTGATCACTCCTCTTGCATGGGTGGTGTAGCCTGCACAGTGAGTGTACCCCTGTAAACTTCTATTGTGGAACATGATACTATTCAGGGGCAGGTGAGATTCCTGTAAGAGGGCAATATCTATTCTCTGTCTCGTCAAGTAAGCAATGACTTTCCTCAATTTTCTATGGTCATTGAGGCCCCTGACATTCCAGGTCGGAGTCCTCAGCATGTTATGTGTATCCGAAGCTCACTCACTATGGCTCATCTTCTGTGTTAATCAATATGTGCCCTAAACAGTTATGCATGATCGATATCAAAGGAATCATTGAGTGTCCAACCTTGTATTTCTTAAAACTCTTCTAAGTGTCTGTCGCAGTTACCTCCCTCCCCCCACCCATGTCAAGCTATACCCAACTGTGCTTTGGTGCAATTCCCCTGCAATCCCACTAATTATCATAACAAATTCACATCAAACAACTCTGTTATCGGAAAGTATGAGGTAATACACAAGTTGTGGGGCACACACAAGGGCTGATGTTGCTGGCCCTTGTAGTAATTAAACTACTGTAAAGAAACTAACATTTACCATCAGCCATCAAAGCTATTGGTTGTGTATGGCATGCGATCACATATCTCAGCCAATCCTGCATTCTACTCTCATTGTAAAGCATTCACCCCTGGACTAATTGTTCAATGCAGCCTCCATATTCATGTAACCCAGCCCGCCCCGGCATTCCAGCAAAGCTCAACACAACGTTCAGGAGCAGCCCCGCATTTGACCATACTACCACAACTTATTTATCCAGCCCCGTCAAAATGTTCTCATCTCATCTGGTAGAGAGAAGGGGATTTTCGTTAGACCTGTTCATCCAGCCCTCCTCTAGCCACGCCCTCCATCTCAGTGTGCTCCAGGCTCTGTCAATGTTCTTTTGCCCACTCCTTCAGAGCATTCTGTAGCGCCTTAGGATCAGTGAAGATCCTGGAATGACCCTGCCTTTTAACTCGCAGCCTTGCTGGATACAGCATTGTGTAGCCAACATTCTGGTCTCTCAATTGTTCTTGAGTGGTGCAAATTGTTTGCGAGCTTCCTGCACTCGGTCTGTGAAGTCTGAATAAAGCAAGATCATTGAACCATCAAACTGCAGAGACTCTTTCTCTCTTGCCAGTCTCAAAGCTGTGTCTTGGTCCTTGTAGTTCAGGAGCATTACGATGATGGGTCTCGGTGTAGCACCCGGGGGGGTCCTCAGGCACAACGAACGGGGGGTCTCTCCACCACAAACATGGGAGAGAACGTGTCGGAGCCCAGCAAAGTGTGGAGCAGTTTTTCAACAAACAGCTCCATGTTTCCCAACTGTGTGGATTCTGGTAGACCTGTGATGCATATGTTGCATCTCCGGAAACGGGACTCCAGGTCTTCTGTCTTATCCTGTAGTATTTGCAATGCTTTGGTAATCTGTTTCTGCAAGGTATCCATTTCAATCTGCACCTCCTCCACTTCAATCACTTTGCGCTTCGCCATATCCAACCTCTCTACTTGTTTATCAATTCTCTCTGTCATCCTGTCCATCTGGTACGATAGGGAATCCAACATAGCATCAATGGCGGATAGACTGGCCTGCAGGCTTTTCTGCATGGTCGCAAGCATAGACCGAATATCACCGTCCATTTGCTCCAGGTGTTCCACTGTCGTATCGTGGGCCCCCTCTGGGGTGTCATCTCTATTCCTGGACTTCAGCTGGTCAAATGTGAGCTTAGGCTGGTTTTTCTCAACCTTCCACATTGTGTGAGCTTGGGGTATGCAGTCGTGGTTGTCCTTAATTCTGGGGAGGCGCTAAACGGCTAGGCTTTCACTCACGGGGACCGGAATAGCAACTCTGTCTAATAGCCTCACCACTGCAGGACACCCCAGCCGCAGTTCGCAGTTCTCCCAATAGCAGGATGGCTTGGTGCCCGTCTAATACAACGCAGGGGGGGAGCACTACACTCTATGTGCCTGTGTTGGTGGGCTCCCCCCTGTTGCGTGTCGACAACAGTCCACTGTCAATTATTATGCTTGAGTGGGTCGCGAACAAGGCCAGTATATCTTCTTGTGTGTGTGCACATACCTCAGATGTCGACACCACACTCTCCTACAACCTGGGCGACTCACCGCTCCATGAGGAACCCCTGCCTAGCTGGAGGGATAAGCAGCCAATACCCTGTCTCTGAAGGTCCACCTCAAGGGCATACAGCTTTGTATGGGGGCTGGGAGGTCCAGTATCTCCCTGTGTAGTCGTGGTATTGCAATGACCAAGGGCAGGCTGCCCTATCAGTATCGGCCATGTCAGGTCCCGACAAGCCAGGTGTGCGCTGCCTCAACACGTTTTTACTTGTAACTCTGGACAGTAAGGGCTGGTATATCTTGTGTAGCCCCCAGGACATCAGGGAGATGTAGCGACGTGACTGCCGCTCCAGAGCGCCGCCCCGCTCCGAGCCTTAGGGCTCTCCCCCTTCGACCGGACTCCCACCAGAGGCCGAGCCCAGGCACCCAAGAGATGGTTGGTGTTGTCCCGAGGAGGTTCCGTCAAGCCTCAAACACTCAGCACCAATCTCTCGTCAAGAACAACTCAGTGTCACAGCCTTTTCACCCCCAGGGACCGGCAGCGATCCTGGTTTTAGCACGTCCCCAGTCCATCTCGCAGCAGCTCCGGGATTACGTCTCAAGACTGGGCCTCTCCCCCCGCATCACTGCAGGCCTCTGTGTGCAGCCCCCTGTCTCAGCACGTTCACCATGAAACTCCGTTTTCCAGACAACCCCGCAGCTGGGAACACCTGTACATGGGGACTGCCTTCCGACACACAAGGAAGGGTGTCTATGGCTTCTAGTGCAGCTCCAACGCAGGATTCCTGACGGATTACAGGACGTCTTGACGGACCACAAAGCTTAGGCGGCCATTTTCATTGCAGGCAATCTCCACCCCCCACATCTGCCATATGTAGCCCTTGTCTGACAAAGCTATTTATCCTCCAGAAAACAGGTTAAATAATCATTGACAGTGAAAAACCTTCTAGTGCCATCCATGACAGTGTCGACACCTAGATCAACCTAAAAAATACCATTTATGCCCCAATCTCCTGTATCCCATAGACATAAAATGAAATTCATTTTCACTTTTTTCCTATCAAATGGGTTTGGTTGCTTAATACCTTTTGAACCAAACATTCTATTTTCTTCAATTTAGTACCTTTCAACTAGCCACATTGTGGCAAATATTTGGAAAAATAAGTTCTTACCTTGGTTAACGGTACTTTTGTTTGGATTTATTTGTTGCATGCACCACTTCACACATTTTCTCCAGTGATTGCCTTCTGCCCACCCATTGCTATCAAGAAAAGCGTAGGTCACTCCATCGACACAAGTCTATCTTTGTAATATTTTTGTTTGGTTAGTATGGGAACTCGATAACGGCTTATTTAAAGATTGGCCTCTTTTGCAACAGTCTTGCAGCTTGATTTGTGAAACGTGGAATATTTTTTATTCACTGGTAACTTAATCCATGATTTTGCCACGTGACAATTTTCAAACGTTTAGGTTTTTATTTAAAGGTTTACTTTTATTCAGACCATTGCACAGAAAATAAAAAATATATACCAAAAGGCGTGCACAGACAAGTGAAGAGTAAAACGGGCTATCTAAAAGAATTTAAAAGATATGGCTCGGTTTGCAGATATAAACTATGCATTGAATCGACAATAAGAATACTGTATCAATATAATCAGAAGAAAGGGGATATTCGAAAGAACTGTGAATATCATATTCAATGCAATTAAGATGAAATTAGGTTGAGATAAAGATCGGTGCTTGACGACTAATTTTGGATTAGTCCAAGCCAGAATGTTATTTGTAAAGAAGATATTAGGGCACGGTTGAGTATTTTTAGCTAATTAATGCATTATTTTGTTTATTGTGTCATAAAAGTAGATTATGTTTAATTTCTTATAACTTAATGACCAGAAAGAGAATGTGAACAGTATTCGAACACGCAGTCTGAAATGTTAATGGCAAAACCTTGTAAGTGATATTTCTGCTGATATAGGTAGATGGTTCCTAAAATGTTGCTCAACCTGGTCTGAACTTGGCACCAGAAAGATTGTATCAACGAACATATAAGAACATATGCTTCTAAGTGGCAATTTAATTCTTACATTGTTGACAATAAGGGTTGGCGCCAGAACACCACAATGCATCTTGAAAGGTTTTCGTATAGCCTAAAATGGTAAAGTGGTCTGCAAATGTTTACTCACCCCTCTAAAGAGTGTATATGGCTTTAAGCAGACCTGCATTAGCTCTTTATTAGTCCAACGTGTTCCCACAGCATACCACTATCCCTGTACCTCAGTAAACAGTTTCTCTACACTGAGATACAAGTGAAAAGTGGCAAAAATAGTAGATGCCTAAACTATTTCAAAATTAATACATAGGCTACCTTTCCCTATTATACACCTGCCATAAATGATGTTTGTCAAAAGCCGATTATTGGTTACAGATAATTGAAAAAACAAATGCCCAGACTGTACAATAAACTCTTCTCAAAAAAAGGATTAATTCATGTCTCCTTTAAACCTTTAAAAGATCTCCAACTATTGTAAACCCTTTATCATGCAAATCGTACCAATCTAAGAAAGGAAATCAGGAATAATTGGATTACTCCAGACCGGTGCCAACTCTCTACAATACAGGAATCTGGAGGACCCTATTGATTGTCAATAATTTCCGCTACACAAAATCTAATCATTTTGAGGAATTTTGGATTATTACATTTAAAAACAAATCCCTTAATACCAGAAGGACCTGTCATCTCTTTAATTATGAATAATTCAAAACAGTTGATCCACTTAATGTTTATCAAACACCTAAATTATCCCAATGCCACAACAACATCATTTTCTGAAAATCACGCAAAGCCCTTCCGCAGTATAATACGCTAAGGCACATCCTCTGCTCACTTACTGGTTTTCTCTTAAGCACCAGTATATACTCTGATAGAGCAACTTTCAAAAATTAGGAAAAACTTTTGACCAAGAAGCAATATATAGCTGGAGAAAGGAAGTGACACTTAAGCAGTATTGTCAGTTTTTACTACGTAGACCACCCTAAACAACATGAGAGGTAGCTTATTCTAAGACAACAATTCTTTTGTATCTGAGTCAAAAAAGAAGATTAAATAAATTACAAACCTTAGCCAAGTAGGAATTTGCTCATATGCATAGATACCTTATTAGCTAAGCCCTAATCGAGAAACAGAATTCCGAGGGCAGTACTTCTGGTTCTACTCCCAAGAGGCTTAATTTTACACTGAACAAAACACACAGAAAGTTTAAATGGGGTCAGAGGCCAACATTTAAAGACAAACCGGGATATGTAGCCCCAAATGAACATGTAAATACAAAATATATCCCAGTGTCTAGGAGATAAAGAAAGAACAGGAAAAACTCAACAAAGCCCAGGATTCATAAGAATGACATACAGTTTATATGTATGGATTCCCATCACTCACCATGCCTGGTGATTGGCTTCATCATTTGGGCATCCTTTTGTAAAGGCTGACATTCTTGCTCCATAGGTATTAGAGCTCTAGGATGTCAAAAGGTATATTTACCAAGATGAGCAGTATGTAAATAGTGGAGTGTATGGGAACGGAAATAAAAGTGCAGTGCGAAAACAGTGAAGTGAAAACTAAAATTGATGCGTAGACAGACTGTAAATTTTATTAGTGTCTGCTACGATCAAAAGTTAAAAACAGTGTTAAGGACCAGTTTTAACAAATAGCCGTCCTTGACAGAAGTGGTCAACATGTTTCAGCACTTAACGGTAAAGATAAACCATGTGCTTTCATCAGGACCTCTATAAACAATATAGCTACTGCTATAAGTGTAAACTAAACAAAGGTTTTTTGCAAACCAGAAAAGGATACAATGTGAGACAAATTTCTCACAATCCAGAATTCCTCGTAGTCTCACAAGTGATCTGATAGAGCAACTTTCAAAAATTTGGAAAAACGTTTGCCCAAGAAGCAATATATAGCTGGAGAAAGGAAGTGACACTTAAGCAGTATTGTCAGTTTTTACTAGGTAGACCATCCTAAACAACATGAGAGGTAGCTTATTCTAAGACAACAATTCTTTTGTATCTGAGTCAAAAATGCAGATTAATTAAATTACAAACCTTAGACAAGTAGGAATTTGCTCACATGCATAGATACCTTATTGGCTAAGCCCTTATCGAGACACAGAATTCAGAGGGCAGTACTTCTGGTTCTGCTCCCAAGAGACTTAATTTTAAACTGTGCATAGACGTTAGGTCATACTAATGCTGAGAGCATCTAACCCCCTTACAGTTTTATCGTAATTACATTACATACCGGCACTTAATGGAATTAATTCTGTTTTGCCTCTTTCATTAAATCTTAGAAAACCATAACCCCATTTGCAAATAGAGAGACTCGCTGATATCTTTCCCACACTTATTGTTAAAGTGCAAAAATATACTCTTTCATCTTTATAATCTAGCAAATGGTTTAATACATAGCACATATTATCTATAAAAACATTAAAGAATGAAATATTTTGATGCCGATCCTATATATGCCTCTCAGTTCTTTCTATGTCTACAATCTAGTTATTGACTTGATGCACAAACATGTGGCTTATCAGTTGTTACCTTCATCAACATGTATATAATTTCCGGAGTTTCTAAAATACATATTATTTACTTCCTAATATCTTCTTATGAGATATACAGATTTTATGAAATAGAAGAGGCACTTTATCCTTTCATTACCCAACATATGGCTGTTAGGCTAACCGATTCAACATATCTCTTCTTGCATTCTTATTCTTAGGTTGCTAATCTAAACGTCTTCATCCTTGCTCCCTTCTTCAAATGCATTCTGCTTTTTTTGAGAAGTGTGCACACTTTGTTGTTTTTCAAAAAGGGTTCACAATTCTAAACACATTATTTTGCCTTCAAGCTGCTTCCACACCCTACTGTAGCATCAGCAACTCTTCTCTTTATTGACCAGCCAATTTTGGAAAGACATCCCATAAGATGCGAACACCCCAAAGTATTGCTTTAAAACAATCACTGACCATGGGCACACTATCTCTATCAGCATAAGTCTCAAAATATCTAACAATACGTTTTTGGATTTCGGTAAGAAAAAACTTATTTTGTTTTAAAAGAGGGCATTTAAATCTCTTACAGGAGAGTTTTTTCAGACATGTCTGGCTCTCTAGTTGAACCCTTGTATCAACCAATCAATGATCAGAAACAATTGGGCACTTAATATCCACACAGTCCCCCTCTACTCCATTGGCAAACAGAAACTACGACTTGCGCTGGATGGCGCTGTTGGTTAAGGAATATTGTAATTTTATATTCCAACTCCTTCCCTACTGTTACGTGGACTGGTGTTGGAATATAAAATTATAATATTCCTCAATCCGTGCCCTCCAACGCAAGTCGTTGTAACGACTTGCGTTGTAATAACCGTGTTGTAAAGTGCCGCGATCTAAAAGATCGCGTTGTACTGACATACATCCATAAAGTCAACAAGTGATAGGAGATAGAGCAGCGTTGTGGACTATTAATATATTGTGAGATAGTTTTCTTTAAAGAGGTGCTTCTTCAACTTTTTCCTAAATTGGGACAGCACTGGTACAGTTTTGATAGATAAGGTGACTGCCTTGTTTTACACTTCATAGTCTGCAATCTGATGGTATCCTTGCTGTGTGTGTATCGAGAACCACCAGAGATGGTGAGCTTGTGTGCAAGATAAGCAGGGGTGCTGGTCATGAATGCTTTGCAATTGATTCAGCTGATTTTGATGATGGTGTGAGCTGGCAAAGGGAGCCAATGGAGTTCAATCAGGATGGTGGTGATATGATCCACTTCAAGTGTTGGACGAAACATGCTGTGGTGGTGAGGATGTCCTAAAGGGATGCATGTGTGATGATTAGAAGTCCCTGTAGTAAGGCAATACCACCATCCAAATGCAGGAGTATGAAGGATGAACAGCAATTCTGGAAGCTTTCTGGAAAAAACAGTTTCACTATGACAACTTCATCATCACTGATAAATCTGTAACCACCATGCAGTCCACCCATTGTGGAGCCTATTCAGACCCCTGCCCTCTCCACGTCTTCATCAAAGAACTGAAACCCATGTGCATGTTCCCATAAGTATTTGACAAGTGATTTGACAGTTGCAGTGCACAACATTATTGGTCACAAAAAATGATCTCAACTTTATGGCCCCTTCAAATCCTCTTCATTCTTATCCATCAAAGTAGACTATAAGATCCTTATTAGAACACATACCACTGCTCTCTTCAGTTCTTATCATTATACATATTCATTTGTCTTTTTCCCTTCTGATTTCTGTCTAGAGTCTTTCTTGTCTTTCCTTGTCCTAACCGCTGTTAGCCCTCAGCTATCAAGGTATTTTATGCTCATTACACCATTTAATATTTCATGCAATGGATGTTATTTTTTCTATATTTTTTGCATGCAACAGAATTAAAAGCACTCCTCCATTAACTCCAGCGGTCTAAAGTAAAACATTGTATGCATATTGCACTTTTTTAGAACCTCGAGCTGTTTCCTACAATAGAAGAAAATATATCAAGGGTTAACATTGCTTTCCCAAACCATAACCATATTGAACTCTGCAATTCAGTCATTGTTGGCAGGTAACCTGAAACAGGAATTTGCAACTGAAGTCCCTGGATAACCTTAGGATAATACTTTCATGAGGTAGCATATTGACATTGTGGTGTTCAACAGACACAGTGCCTAGGTAGTAAAATCTACTACTATGCCAATAACATGTTGATACAAGTTCATTTCCATGATGACAAACAGATTCTAGCTGAACACACAATGTTGCGCTGGGGGGCTCCTTTACCACAGTACCCTGCAACCAGCTACACCTGAGACCAAGGATGAGGGGTCAGCCCCATCGAGCTATAAAGCGCCCATAGGGTTTCCGATGTGTGGGACATGACACTGTGCTGAGGGATTACTTGACCCACAATGCCCTGCAACCTGCTATGCCTGTGGCCATAGAGGAAGGGCTACCATCATTGCACAATAAATCAACCACTGGTTTCCTGTTGGCGAGATATGATGCTAAGCTATGGGATTACTTGCCCCACAATGCCCTACAACCTTCAACACCTGAGTCCAAGAAGGTGGGCCAGCACCATTGCACTACAAAGGTAGGGCAGAATTCCTGCTGTGCGGGGCATATGCAGACTGCACACTAGAGCAGACTGGGCAAGGGTGGGCCCGTCTTCACCCATCATCGCCTGGAGGGGGTGGAGCTGCGTCCCCCATTGTGACTTCTTGATTCAAGTTTTAGAAAGATACTGTAATTTGCCAAACACTTTTCTCTTTCTGGTTTTACCATGGAGAAGCATAAGATGGGGTTTACCAAGCCCGCTGCTGTGATAAACTCAACTCTGGATAGCTTTCTTAACAGGACAGTGGGGGTCATTTATAAAGAAATCCAATTGGTGGAAAGACAGCTGTCACTTACGATGGACCCCTCCTTTGTCTCCTGGTGGACCTTCTATTCTGCCTACAGCTTTCCAAGATTGTTCTCTTGGGAGGGAAATGTTGAGTGGACTAAGTGAGTCAAGGGTCTCCCCGGCAGGGGCTACAGAAGTAATCTGAGCTACACCTTTCTCATCACATAGGTCCCCTGTGATGAAATAAAAAAGAGGTGGTTGAGAATGCAGGAAAGGTGGTGAGCCTGAGAAAAAGAGCTTAGAAACATTGGAACTTGATCCCTGGATGGCAAGTGTTAACAATGTGATTGTTTTTTAGAACATTTTCTACGTCCAATGTTGCTTGATTAGTGGGAAGAGTAGTTTATGCCATAATTTAATTTGAGTGAGGCTGGAGTTTTGATCAAATTTCAAGTAAAACACGTAGTCAGACATATCAAGGCAATGGGCTACCAAGCAGAGGTCATAGCCGGTCACCCTATTGTGTAAATAGCTCTGGTGCATATACAACAGCAGGGCAAACATTGGCGAGGAAAATAATTCTAGTGGCCCAGGGGCATGTGTATTATAGGTAATGCTGATAGGCTTTCCAAATGCTTGTATCATTTGATAGAGGCATTCTGTAAACGTATTAATGCCGCTGGAGCCCAGATGAACATCAAACATGATTTGTGGAACAATGGCATACATTTGAATCTGCAGACTCTTGCTTTGAATCGATTTTGATGTTGGAACTGTGAGTACACTAAATAAGATGAGTGAGCGGGCCAGATCTTGTGATACCCAGCAACTGACCTCAGATGTAAAACGTTCCATGCATACCAGTCACCATCAATGGATCTATCTATCAATTCACTTCAAAGTACTTCCTTACTCTCCTGCTTTCACCATTGCATAACTGTGAATAAGGGCTCCACCACGGAAAACCAAAGCAGTAACAGGAATGTATCAAGTGCTAATGCACCATGTCAAAGGCTCTTTAGAAGCACTGAGAGAAACTTGGACAACAGACAATATTAGACCTGTCAAAGACGAATGTTGTAGGGTCCTGGAGAACATCCCCAAAGTAGCTACGGATGGATGCTTGAGTATAATTCACCTATACTAAGTGCATAGAGCATATCTAATACCTAAGGAAGTTAATACTTTTTACTTGATGCTCGGGATAAATGCCCCAGGTACAATTAAATAGATGTAGCATTCTACCACGTGATGTGGGAATGTCTTGACTTGACATGATGCTAGTAGCAAGTGGTGGAAATGATCAATATCCCGACAATGAGAACTATACCCAGACACACAGAAGATTGTATACTAGGTCACTACAGCTAATCATAGGTCAAAAAGGTGTTAGCTAGCTTCGGTGACCAGGCTCTGATGTTTTTAAAGAGACAGAGACTGAAAGGATTAGGAATTGTATGAATCATAGAGGGCCTATTCAACTCATGAGGCATAGAGAACTGATAAAAAGGGCCAAAGCAGAGGGCAGCCTTCTTCTTAGAGATGTGAGGAGGAGATGGAGAAAATAGACTTTGCTAGACCCCAGACGTAATAGTGACCTCTTTGCCAGAAAGAGGGAAGTGGGCTTGCAGACAACTGGGCAGGGCTGAGAAATAATTAAATGCCGATTGCCGGAAAGATCTCTCCCATCCCCAGGGAGACCCTTCAGTTTGGTGTATAACAATGCGAGTACTTAGAGTGATTGTACATCTATAGTGCAAGCTAATATGTTGGTCACAATATCGACATAGTGCTATACATTTTCAGAAATGTTGATGACAAATAGGACAATTGTAATATAGCTTCATGTTGATCCTTGATAAAATTAATGAAACTATGTTTAAAAAACTGTGAAAAAGAGCTTACCCGATTGAATGCATCTCTATAATGTCTACCAGGGCGGAGTCTGTCCCCTTATTGTAAAAAAGTTGTAAATTGATACTTGTATAGCGCACTACTCACCCGCAAGGGTCTCAAGGTGCTTGTACGAATACCGCTGTGGAACCCATCCTGGCTTTCCTTGTGAGGCGTCCACTCCTGGGCACCCCCAAGGTGGAGGCCAGGCATCCTTAGCGTTGTGGGGGCTGTTGTGGAGATTAAGCAAGCTATTGCCCAGAGTTGCAGAGTGGGACTCCATGATTGGAATAGGCACCGGGGCGAGAATTATCAGGTCTGTGGAAATTTTGAGCCCAAGACCCGCCGAGGCAGGGAATTGAATGCTGGTCCCGGGCTAGACTTCTGCATCAGGGTCTGCCGCTCTAACCACTGAGCCAAATTTCTCCACCTTAGATTACCTAACCTCAGATTGCAATTTACCCGAAGATGTCTTTTTTTAAGATGTCCCTGTCTTTGATTGGTAATTTCTAGTTCTAAAATCTTTGGAAAAAATGTTATCAACATTTAATTATAATTATTTTTGCAAAGATGTATAAGTTCTTGCTTCAAGGCCTAAAGATGTATTCCTCAGAGGAAATCACAATAATTGATTGTACAATTATTTAAAATCAATACAACTTTATGCAAATTGAATGTTAGGAAAAATATTCCCTCTGAAATTTAAAATTATAGAATAAAATCAGTACAGACATGAGTAGCTGCCTCAGGATCCATTAGCCACTTAGTTAAGTCTTCATTTTTTTCCGGCCCCATGATGAGCATGCACAATTGGGTACAAGTTGTTTTAAAATGTAGGTGCCTCTAGGTTTATGTAGCTTCTAAGGATGTCATCATCTTCATGATCCTATGAACATGTAGGGAGATTTAGGTACTGTTATGCTGGTTGTTTGGAGTCATTTTGCACTACTTGAGTACTGGAAGAGCCCCTCCCGATTCAGCTGTTTCTACTGTTTTACGACAGATTCCGCCATTGTCAGGAATTTGACAGTATGGCTGATCAGCCTTGTGTCCTTTGGTTTGAACCAAGCTAGTATTACTGGTCTGCACCCTCTCGATGAATGCCTTTAGCAGAAGGGATCTCCGGCTAATCTTCAATATTTTGCGGTTGTAGATAAGATGAATTAACCTCTCCCACTGTCCTTCAAAGCGTGCATACTGCATTTCCAGGTGGCTTTAGCCAGAACGGTATATGGTCAAGTGATGGGGTGGTGTCTAAACCTTTACCTTATGAACTTTTGTTTTACATGAATTGAGAAGCTACTTCCAAGTATGGTGGCGGTGCTAACGTTTTGTAATTCTGTATTGAGATCCTGGTTTGGCGGCACGTGGGGAATGTGAACTTGTCCTTGTGCAAGGATTGTGCTCCTGAAAACAGGATATGTGCATGAAATTTCATAAAGCAGCTTAAGTTTTAAGTCATTCAGTAGGTGTTTCAAGTATCTTCTTGCTCATGCGTTAGGTACCCTGTTGCTTATTTATGGCCGCAAGTATTGATTTAGAGATTTCTCCATTGTATTATTAGCCTGGAACAAGCTTTTAAAAATGCACACTCCCTGACTACTGATTGTTTTGTTAGGCCAAATTCCATTCTTCTTTGTGTAGTGGACAAACGTTTTGGGGAGGGAAAAAATGTATCCATGAATTTTGCCTGCTATAAGGTGAGGACTTGGCATCCTCCCTACAAAGTACCTCACTGTCACATGTCATTGTTGGGAGCATTTTTTCCAGTATTACTTTCAGCATTAGGAGTAGAGAAGGTTCATCCAGGATATGCCATAGTGTTTGAAATGCTGCCTTTAAAGCCAGCATTTTAGTTCTGCGTTTATGCATGATCTAAACAATCCTTTGTTGTTGCACGTAACCCCTGGTACTTCTATTCCTTTACTATTTCAATCATATAACCTCCCAAATATCATGTTTCTGCTTTTTTCATCTTTTGCCCGATGACATTACCTCGGTCTTAGCCAGATTTATTTCCATTCCTTTTTCCTAGGTGTATATTTCTAGGGAATTTTTCAATCTTAGGGGCCATATTATTAGGATCAATTGTTTGTTTATTTTTTATTTTGGGAGTTTTACATAGCGCTGGCTAGACCCAAAGGTATCAGAGCGCTTTACATAAGGTTCCACAGAAATTACATCAGTTACACTTTACATCAGTTACTAGAAAAACATTTCAAGAGTAGAAGACAAAATAAATGGAGCTTAGAAGGGTAAGGGGTGGGGTAAAGGGGTAGGTAGTAGATAGGATGGAGAAACGAAGGAGAGCCTACCCAAAAGCCCGGCTGGGTAGGTGACGGCTGAGGGGAGGTCCACAGCCCATCTACTCTTTGGATATCGGGTAGCTCCACCGGGCATCAGCCAGACAGCTAGGTCTCAAAGTGAAAACAATTAAAGAGCAAGGAGGAGGGATAAATGGTGCGTAAAGGAGAAATGAGTGGAGTAAAGGGGTAGGAGGGAGAATACACCAGAGAGACAAAGTATGTTTTATCCAAAGACGGGCTGGGTAGGTGACGGCTGAAGGGGTAGTCCACAGCCCACCCACTCTTTAGCTATCAAGTAGCTCCACCATGCATTGGACAAAAAGCTAGGTCTCCATGGTCAGAGGTAGGTTCACAGGTTCCATATCCTAATGGGTAGCCTGAATGGGAGATGTGTTTGAGAACTGGCCGATGTCCGTTTTTTCTAAGAGTAGTAGCACAACGTGGTAGGGACCACTGTGGCTGGGCCCCTCTTATCTCTGGGGGTCCCCTCTTTGTGCTGCGGGGAAAGGACGCATCTGTAGAGAGTTGTCCCTGAAATGTGCCCAGGACCTTCTAAGCCCCTGAAATGATGGGTCTCCTCTAGATGACTCATAGAGGCCACCTTAGGGTCAGGCTTGTGCTGAGTGTTTCCGTGTCTCACTGTGCCTGGGCCATCTGTTCCTCGTCTTAAGCCCTATCAAGATGCCTCAATGATTCTCTCCAGTCTCCCCCCCTGATGCAGGGGTGCCACCTGAGTGGTCTCTCATTAGGGGGGGTTCCAGCCACCATTTTGAAGTCAGGCAGGCCGAGACAGGAGCTTCACCCCTCCCACCCACAGCCTCGGGGTTTCAGTTCATATTAATGGTCACCATCTGCCTTTCAGGGCAGCCATGACTAATGGACACTCCGCAGCCGTGCCCTCTTCCAGGAACCTCGGTACGGGGATCCCCCATAGAGGATTTGATCAGAGTAGAACAGAGTAGAGGAGAATAGATAGCTGGTATGTGCCTAGTTTGGAGAGTGGGAGTTGACCATGTTCAATTGTGCCATCAGGCCATCCGGGTAGAGGTTAAAAAGTTTGGGTACCCACAAGCAACCCTATTACAGACCTCTACGTGTGTTAATTTTTATTGAGAGTCATGTTCCATCTCCGATTTCATCCTAACCCAAGTGTTGAAATATAGCAGTTGTAGCTGTGCTAGTAACAATGATGGCATTCTCCAACTGGCTAATTTTGTCCATAACTTCTCATGCTGCATGCTATCAGATTTAGCTTTAAGCTCTACAAAACAGAGATATAAAGTTGTGTGTTTCCTCAGCAGTTTCCATAATGAGAGAGAGCACTAAGATGTTTGCGGTTGTGCATGTACTTTGGCTGTAGCCTGTTTAGTTTAGTGGAACTACTTTGTGTTCTTTAGCCCAGGTTGATAAGTCTTGCAGAAATGTAGAGGCAAAATATTTAGCTTTATTATCCAGCAAAGAGATTACTCTATAATGGAAAAAAAATTGATGCAATGGGTTTGTGCCACACAAGTACTGGCTTCAAACATTAGTAACCAAGGGGCGCGGCTTAGCAAGCTAAGTGATCTCCGTCCAGCCCGATCCACATCTTGCATGTATCCTGACTCCTCCTGACCCCCAAGAGATCCTGGAGTTGATTTTAAAGCACCAACCAACTACAGGTGCGATCCAACGTGAAATTGCGGCACCTGCAACAGATGGGAGCAGAGAGATTGAGTCACACAAGAGGAGCGGCCTGGTTCCTTCGGAGGAGCTGGGGCATTGCGTGCAACGTGACCAGAGGGAGCTGAGGACCGTGGGTTGCTCCTTGTCCCGCCTGCAGGTGCTGTGCGCTGCCTGGGGTGCCCCCAGGATATCGGGAGACAGAGGCGGTGGCCGAGGGACTGACTGGACCCTGCAGGCTTTGCGGCGTGGCCAGAGAGGAGTCTGAGGGAGGAAGCGCGGCAGCCAAATCGGGCTGCGCTGGTGAGGAGCGGAGTGCTGGAACGGAAGCTGCATCCTGCAGTGGGGTTTCCTGGTGGCCAGAGCGTTCTCCGATGGTGGAAGCCTCGGTGAAGGTTCAGCGACGTGGGTGGCTGAGCAGCCCCCCGCTGCGCCCCCCGCAGCGCCCCCCCCCCTCAGGGCAACACTGTGGGATCGGCGGCACGATCAGGCCGCGTTGTGGGGACTCTGGAGAGCCGATACAGGTTTCCCACCATATTTCGCGGATCTCCCCCCCTGGGAAGCTGTTAGCGGCAGCTGGCTGGATCTTGGCCCCACCTGTGGATGCAGTGATTGGCCTGGGGTTCCCCAGTGGCATTCCGAGACGAAGTCGGCGGTCTCTGGGATTAGCCGCCCCGCGGACTTGCAGCACGGCCGGTGCGGGGACGGCAGAGGTAGAGGCACAGCGGCCAGGGCAGGCCGAACAGGTGAGGAGAGGCGGGTGTGGCGATCCATGGATAAAGACCCGGAATATTGGGACAATCTGCGGTGGCGGACACCTCTGTGGTGGGAAGGCCTGTTGTGAAGGAGTTTGGTCAGCCTGTTGCAGTGGTCCCACTCCATACATCAGGGCTACAGTGGGGGATCGGCAGCACAATCAGGCCACAGGGGGGAGAGTTTGAGTGCTACAGCATCCTTCTCTACCAGCATATAAAAAAAAACCTCCCCCCCTGAGGTCGTCCACTTCGGCGGTCGGTCGGACCGCATGGCCCTGAGGTGATGACAAGGGACAAAAGCGGCAGTGGCTTGACCAAGCATGAGCCCATTGATAAATTCACCGGACCGTGAGTGGAGGCTGGTGCCACTGGGGGTCAGCAGGAGGCCATGCCGGACAACGTGGCCCTGATGGTGGCGATTACCCAATCCAGGGACATGCTGGATGCCAAAATCAGGGCGGTGGGCTGGGACATAATGCTATTGTAGCAAGATTTGCAGAATGCAGTGTCCTGCATCACCGAGGCAGAGACCCAAATCTCAGGAGTGGAAGACGATGTCACGGTTTTGAAGCAGAAGGTGGCGAGTATGGAGACCATTCAGATGGGCCTAGCTCTCCGGGTTGAGGATGCAGAGTGACTGGCCCAGCGGAATAACCTGCGATTTGTTGGATTTCCAGAGGGCTGCGAAGACGGTAACATGGAACGCTTTTTCACGCAATGGCTAGAAAGCTGGCTCCCTCCGGAGGCCATGTCCAGTTGCTTTGTCGTGGAGCGGGCCCACAGAGCACTTATCCAAAAACCCCCGGTGGGGGTATGCCCACGGCCAGTAATAGCAAAACTCCTAAATGATCTAGACCAAGATGCCATACTGAAGCAGGCCTGGGCCAAAGAACCTCTAATCTATAATAATGTACGCATCCTCATTTTTCAGGACCACAAGCGGGTGGTACAGCAGCAGCGCCAATCGTTCATGGCAGCGAAGGCCCGCCTGAGAGAACTCAAGGTCCTGTATGCCCTCCTATTTCCAGCTTGCCTGTGGGTGGTATATCGCTCTCGCACCCACTTCTTTAATACCCTGTAGGAGGTCTTCAAATAAACGGATGAAGCGGTTCGAGTGAGGGTGCACCTGCCGCCTGGGCGGGAGTCAGATTCCTCATCGAACGAGGAGGCACAGAAAGTACCCCGAGGCCAGGAACGAGGGGCAACAGACGTTCTCGATCCCGGCGACGCTCCTTGTCCTGCGCAGCCTCTTCCCGGGGGGGCCCTGCCCCCTGGGCAACAGACATTAGAACTCTAACTCTTGTTATCACTGTGGTGCTGTGGTGTTTTTCTTTGTTGAGTTGGTGAATACTCTGATGTATACTCATTTTGGGAGCCCCAATGTGGGCTGGGTTCCGGCCTGTCTTGTGCTGGTAGAGGGCATGCCCAGAAGACATGGGCTGTAAGTTGGGGATCCATTGGCTGGGGCGGCCCTTGTTCCCCTGTTGGGGATTGGGAGCTAAC
This sequence comes from Lissotriton vulgaris, assembly GCF_964263255.1. Taxonomy (NCBI): domain Eukaryota; kingdom Metazoa; phylum Chordata; class Amphibia; order Caudata; family Salamandridae; genus Lissotriton; species Lissotriton vulgaris. The sequence goes on along the minus strand of NC_141696.1, from coordinate 929,323,342 downwards.
CCTGACGTGACAGATACTTCAGTGTTCTTGAGGTATGGGGTGGGGGTTTGTTGGGGGTTGTTTAAGGTTACGAGTCGTACTTCCGCTATGGGTCCACTATATTACATACACAACCTGCCACAGCCTTCAGTCCATTGTATGGCAATGCTCGCTTCCCTATGGCTAGCCCCTGATAGAGATCAGGTGACCCCGGTACTCTCTGAATTATCAGCTGGAACGTGCGTGGGGCCCTCGACAAAATTAAGCACAGGGCTATACTGCATCAGGCAAAAAGGGCTAGAGCTGATATCCTCCTGCTGCAGGAAACTCACCTAATGGGAACAAAGGACCTGTGCTTGCAGCGATATGGATATCAGCAGGTCTTCCATGCTGGGTTTACGAGGGGCTCGAGGGTAGTAGCGATCCTTGTGCACCGCAGAGTCCCATACGTACATGCACCACAGTGGACTGACGCGCAGGGGCGCTATCTGTTTATCTGGGGCATGATTGTGGAAGACCCCCTGGTACTGGGATGTGTGTATGCCCCACCTTACAGGTGACACTGGTGGAGTGGTTACTCACCTTATGGGCTGACATGCCCGGTGTGCTCTCCATGGTGGGTGGGGACTGAACAATGTTTTGGATGTGGCTAAGGACAGGAGTAGGGCTGGGGGCGGCCCGGGTTGTGGCCAGCCCACGAAACTACACACTCTGGTGGTGGGCCTTGACTGGGTGGATGCGTGGCGTCGAGTTCATGGGGACAGACAGGAGTTCACATACCTCTCTGCGGTCCATAAGTCGCTCTCCAGGTTCAATTGCATTTTTGTTCCCTGGGCGATGGCTGGTAGGGTGGCGTCGGCTGAGATTCTCCCCGCGGTCTTTCGGATCATTCCCCGGTGTCCATTGAACTCCATATAGGTAGGGGGCGACAACCACTCTGGTGGCGCCTTTCGGTGTGGCTTCTACAAAATGATGAGTACAGGGTGCATATGAACGAGGCGATTGCGCAATATCTAACCTCCAATGAGGGGTCTGTCTCTAGTGCCGGGATATTATGGGAGGCACTGAAGCCTACTCTGCTGGGAGTAGATATATCCTGGTGCGCGGCAGCCCATGGGAAGCACAGGGAAGAATTGACACGAGCAGAGGCAGAAATAGAGGCGCTTGAGCACCAGAGCCGGGAGGCAGGGGGAGCAGGCAGTGAGACAGTTGCTCCTAGCTCAACAGTCCTGTGCTTCTCTCCTGATGGACGAGGCCCGACAAGTATGGCTGGCAACGCGTAGCAGGATATGCCAATGGGGGGACAAATCCGGCAAGATGCTGCATTGGCTTTGTCAGGCCACTTTTCACTCCCAGGCCCTCCCAGGTATACTGAACAAGGCAGGGGCGCTGATTACAGACCCTATTGCTATAGCAGAGAGTTTCACTACATACTATACAGATCTATATGCCCCCCCTGGAGTGTCTGCCGGAGCCCACTGTAGACAAATTCATAGCGGATTTGCCACCCAAAGCGGTGTTGGATGAGGTGCGTGATCAACTGGAATTACCTCTGGCGAATGTGGAGCTAGGCACGGGCCTGGGTGAGCTCAACTCCGGGATGGCGCCTGGACTCCATGGGTTCCCAAGCGAGTTTTTCAAATGCTTAAATTTACAGCTGGCCCCTTATTATCGGGCAGTGGTGGAGGAGGCCAGAGAGAAGGGCCGGCTCCCCCATTGACGGGATGCATGCAGAGGTGGTGGTGTTCCATAGGCCCAGCCAGCCCCCTTAGCAACATGCCTCATATAGCCCCATTTCTCTTTTGAATGTGGAGGCCAAAATCTTGGCCAAAGCATTGGCTAACCACCTCCTACCTCACATCTTGTCACCTATACACCCTGATCAGGCTGGGTTTATGCCGCAGAGGGCGACCAGGCATAACATACGGTGGGCACATGTAGCGATGGCGGCCATTCGACAGACGGGTGTACCGGGGGCACTCCTTTTGTCTGATATGGACAGGGTGTTTTATTTCCCTAAGTTGGGCGTATCTAATCGCATTACTGTGCAGACTTAATTTGGACCCATGTTTTCTGTCGTATGTAATTCTCCCATAAACAGATCTGACGGCGTCGGTATGGTTGGCGGGAGCGGTCTCTACCACATTCTCTATCAGACGGGGCACTCGGCAGCGGTGCCCCCTGTCGCCATATTTGTTCGCCCTGGCTATGGAAACGTTGGCGGCGTGGGTGCGCATCGACACACAGCTCCGGGGCTTTGAGTGGGCTCCGGGCCTGTCAGATTCAATCACAATGTACGCGTACAATGTCCTCTTTTTCCTCACAGCTTTGGACAGGACGGGGCCATGGCTCCTGTGGATCATGCAAATCTTTGAGTAGATGTCGGGGCTATACCTGAACGCCCGCAAATCTACACCGTGGGTTCTGAGGGATCAGGCGAGAGTGGGCGCCTGGGCGTCCACACCTCAGGTGGCAGTGGGTGGTCTGAAGTACCTAGGGGTGTTCCTCTCGGATGTGATGGCCATCTCCTGGGAGCGGAACCTGGCTCCAGTATGGGAGCGAGTCCGTGCAGATATTAAATCCTGGTTGCGCATGCCTTTTGACATTGTACGGCAGATCAGCAATATTTAAAATGGTGGCGCTTCCTTGGCTACTGTACCAGTTACAGAATCGCCTGTACCTGATCTCACCCAGATGGTTTTGGCTGGTAAATTCTGTGCTTGGGCAGTTCCTGTGGGAGGGGGGAACAGTACGTGTAGCACTGTGCACATTCTTTATATCCACCTACTATTGGGGACTTGTAACCTCAGACATTCTCTCGTGTTACTAGGCCTCACATCTATTGGTCCTTAATGAGTGCTGGTATGGCAACAGGGGAGACCCGGCATATGCACTGGAACGTCGACTCATGGGGCCCCACATGTTACATACAATTCTGTATTCGGCGCTGTTGCGTGGCGTGTTGCCATCGGTCACGCGGGTAGTATTCCAAATTTGGAGGCAGACGTTGCGGCCTTGACTCAAGAAACCCCTCTTTCCCATAATGGGCGTCTGCTCGGCCTGACGGCCCTGCAGTGCTTCCCGGGCTGGGATGATATAGGTATTTCAACCCTGGGTGATGTTATGAGGGACACAACACTCTGCAGAAGGAATTATGTATGCCCCGGTCTCAGTTTTATGGGTACCATCAATACCGCCTAGCCTAGATGGCCTGGAATCTCTCCATGAATTCAACCCGTCTTTATGAGGGATGTGGAGACAAAGAAGATCTCCCGAATCTATCAATCCCTGGTTACTCATCGCTCCCCCACACTTCAAAAGCTTCGTGGGGATTAGGAAGAGGACGGGGGCAGACTGGAGGTGGAGGATGGGAGAGAGGCCATGGCGGCCCCACTGGCTCCTTTTTCACCCGGGTTCAAATGTGGCGGGCGGAATTGATTGCCTCCCCGGAGTGTATTCGGTGTGGACCGGAGGAAGGTACGTTTATGCATACCGTCTGGCAGTGTCTATCCCTGGACCGATTTTGAAGGGGGTGTTTTCCTGCCTGTCGAAGGTCCTGAGTTTTGAGCTCCTGCGTACGCCATGTTTAGACCTGCTCCACGTCATGGAGGGAATAGTGGGTAATGTTTATAAACGACATCTCATGCAACTGGGCCTCATATTGGCGAAACGGGATATCGCCAAGCCGTGGAGGGCTCCGCGGGCCCCCTCGGTGGCTGCATGGAAAAATGCTTTGGACTTTTGTATGGGACTAGAACAGCCTATTTATGTAGCCAGGGGATGCCCACGCAAGCATTACAAAATATGGAAACGATGGGCGGATTATCGGGGTCTGTGGCTGGAGCCACCAATCGTTGTGGGAGATCATCCATTGGAGTAAATTCTGGGACATGTGAGTCGGGGGTGTGTGTAATCATGCTAAGACTCTTCTGCTCTATATACCGATTGTGGACAGGACTCTGTGGACGTCATGCGGCGGGGGGGGGGGGGCGAGGGAAGGGGGTGTTGGGGGGTTATAGTATCATTTGTATACTTTCGCCATGCATTCTTGTTGGCACTCTAAAAAGTCGATTACTGCCTTGATTGGATTGGTTTGATTCTGCAATTGTCTCTGGGGTGCAGAGCCCTGCAACGTATGTGCAATTTCACAATAAAATATGTTTAAAAAAAAAACATTAGTAACCAAACCTCAAAGAGTCAACTGCAGCAATACTAAAGTGGTTCTAAAAAGATGTAATGGTAAAGCAATGCAACCAGTAATATGAAACAGACCCAGTGCATTGTCAATTATTCTAAATTTGTGGAGCAGAATGAATTGTTTTATTTTCTCGGTGTTAAATTGTTTTCAAAGTTTATTTACTAAAATGCTAACCAAGCTCAAGATGAAAAAATAACAAAAATGCCAAGGACTTTGCTGAGGAAATAATTCACAGTTAGGAGATTGCAGGTTAAATGTGCAACCTGGCTTTGAATCATAGCTGATGGAGATGCTGTGGCAAGGTATAACAAGGGGTTGCAGTACAGCTTGCCAGCTGCCTTGCTCCCATAAACTAACCAGCTGCTAGAGAAGGGCCCTCAAAATTAGCAGCCAAAAAAAGATTCCCCAGACCATTCCAACTTGCCCGTTGCAAGTTCTGCAAATAACAGACCCAGTAATCCCAGGCCTAAAAACACTGGACATAGAGGGTTAGATTGACAAGCATTTTACACTGGGTTTGCATTACACAAGTGTCAGTATCCAGCACAATTGTTTTTTTGTTATTTTCTTTCCTGCGCAAAGCTTGATTTGTGTTGAGAACTTGCCTAAAAGTAATGCAAAGCAGTGCAAAACATTACTTTGCATTACTTAGCATCGAGAGGGCGTTACATGGATGGTACATGGGCATTCCCATGCAGCCTCTCATGCTTTCTGACACACAACTCTATCCTCTAACAGTAGTATACAGTTTTGCATTAAAAGTTAATGCCACTTCGAAGCAGGCATTAAAAGGAGAATTATTTTCATGTCTCCTTTCTTTTCCAACTATGCATGTATGCTGCACTGTACAGCACAATTACAAAGTAGAATATGTTTTAAAACGGTCTAGGCTAAGTATGCGTGGTACTCTGGAGCAAAAATATGCACCAGTGCTAGGTAGAGGGGTGGAGAGTGCCACATCTCTGTAGATATGGCTTTTTCCTGGTCTCTCCCTGTCGCACAATGTAGCGCAGCATTTGTGGCTGCTGCATTGCATGACACTTTTGTAAATCTGGGCTACAGACTTTTGTGAAGCAGTGGCGGCTTTGGGCAGCTGCAGCTCCTAGTCAATGCCCACCCTCCACATTAACAAGGGGAAAGCAGACAATGCTCTCCCCAGGTCTGGTTTACCAGTTTTGTCCCCCCACCACCCCCGCATCATGGCCCTCAAAATAGCCTGCATCACTTTACCATCTGCTATATGCAGACAGTAAAGTGATTCTGACTTTGGCCAGTTTAATTCCCCAAAATGGAGAAGAACATCTAGAATTGGAGCCAATAGTCTGGTATTTCCTGTTCTGGAGAGTATAACTTGTTTTGCTGTGGGTATACCAATTCAAATGAGTAACTACAGCTTCTGGTATCCTCTCATCAGAATAAGGTTGATGGTAACGAGGTCCTAAGAGTTAAAACACATAACCATTAATTGAAAATTAATGAACTAGAAATTGTCAGTTGGTGTAATCGCAGGCAGCAGCAGCAAAAGCTGTTAACTTACAACAGTCACTGCGTCTGATTTCACTTTGGTACTCTGTACAACTCTGTCTCTAAAATTGATGAATTAACAGGTGAGGCAAATACAGCTTGGGTGTAAAAGATGTAGGGCATAACTTAGAGTTTAACTGATGACATAGTGTCTGTCAGTGTCAGGATGGCAGAGGATATTACCTCCACCATCTCTTGGGCAGTAGGGGCCGGCATGGATCGGGGGTGGTGAGGCGGGAGGGAAAGAGGGCTGGGGTTAAGGAGATTTTTTTTTTTAAATGACATTTCTGCCACATCTCTCCGTCGTTGCTCCTCGTGTTGGGAAAGAAACAGGAAGCAGGCAGCCAAGCTTCCCTGATCAATCACAATGCTGCAATGCAACGTTGTGATTGGTAAGCATCCAGGCTCCCCAGACCAATCAAATCGCTACAATGCTGCATTGTGATGGGTCTGAGTGCTGTGGGTCAGTACTCAGCCAGGAACTGAGGGCCTGGGCATGTTCTCCATGCCGACTGTAATGCAGTCTGCATGGAGAACAAGGAAGGCCGGCTAAACAGTCATTGCACACTTAGGAGGGTGCTACCACTCCTCCCCTGCTCTGCGCCAAAGCGTGTCACACAAAGCTGCTGCAGCAGAAGGCCAAAATAACACGATAATTGCATTAAGTTATTATCATTTATTGTTTTCCTTTCTTTTATTGCTTAAAATCAGTAAGGCTACGCTCCTCTACCTTAGCGACGGAGCCACCACTAATCGTGGGTACTCTGCCAGCCAAATTAAGAAATTACTCCTGGGCCAGCTTTCATTTCTGTACATTAGAGGGAACTGCCATCACAGTCATTCCTATCAGTGTACATAAAGTTTGGTGGATGCCCACTGTCTGTCTTGACAGCTGTCCTTCAAACTTTGGACAATGTGTAGTTTTATAGACACAAACTTCCATAGCGGGAGTTTGTTTCTGAAAACAAAACAGTAATCATCCCCACAACTGAAAGTTCTCCCCAGGGAGTAGAGGTGATTGTTATTTTTCCTGTACCTCGCAACCAGCTTTTTCCTGGCAGTGATGGACAGTAATAAATAGCCATGACACTGTCCCCTCTAGGTAATGTACTTCCTCCGATGGCTCCTACTCCATTGGGCCGTAGGAGGAAGTATGAAGACAACGGGGGCTCCATTGACGGACTATTTAAGATTCAACGGTTTCTAAATGTAAATGTACAGGAATTCATATAGCGCAAATCACCGAGTGGTTTCTAAGCGCTTGCTTAGTGAACCCGTCCTGGTATTCCCCTGTGAGATAACCCCGGCAGTGTATCCGCAAGGTGAAAGCCAGGCATCCCACTGCGACGGGCCGTTGTAGAGATTAAACAAGCTATTGCCCAGAGTTGCAGAGTGTGAACCCGTGAATTGAGTGGGCACCGGAGCGAGAATTGTCGAGTCCATGGACATTTTTAGGACTCAAGACCCCGCCAAGCTGGGAATTGAACCTTGGTCCCAGGCTGACCTCTGCTTCCAGGTCTGCGTCCTCTAACCAGTGAGCCACACTTCTCCTAAATGAGGAGGTGTACTTAGGGTTTGATGGGTATGGTATGAGGTACTCTCTCCCAAGCTCTAAGTCAAGCCCATATTCTACAAAGAAATGGAAATTGTCTTCTATTTATAAAGGAAGCACCTTAAAAACTTCAGACAGAATAAGGACAATCTTCATGAAATGAAATGAAAACCAAGCCTCTGATTGGCCAATACTTTAATAGTAGCATAGTTTCTAGTACATAAAAAATAAACCCACAGCTATGCTCAATGTCATGGGTATCATTTTGAAAACAATATCATATTTCTGTGGGAGATTACCTTGAATTATTATTAATAGAATTACGTGGGATACGTCACGCTTCCCCACATGTTCATTTCAGTATAAAAAGAAAATCCTTGTGCATTGAAAGGCTCACAAGACACAATACTCCTTTCACGGGTTTCCACTTAAAATGCTGTTGATGCCGAATAGTCATTGTACAGTAACTTGCAAAAGTATGCAAAGCATTATAAACTCCACTCCTACGTTTCGAAACCTCAAAATGTCATGGCAACTCTCCATCACATTGTGACTAGTTACGTATTGTTGTTAAGGCGCCTTAATCATGTCTAGTGTTTGTCCTTCGAGGCAAATGGGCTCCTCTTTGTGAGTTTCTTGTATGCATGTGTATTTGACATAACCTGTCACATTCCAGTGCACTTTTATTCAGATAAACATCATTTAACAAGAAATGAGCTGTTTTATTTGCCTGCATACCAGACATCTGACATCGTTCTCCGACAGCAAATAGGTGCGAGGATGCTGGAATATTCCGAAATAACCTACTTATAACTGCCGGACAATGGAAGGAGGAAAGAATTGCAAAAAATGTAATTTTTGTAGTGTAACGTACGTGGTTAAAGATAATTTAAAAATGTCTTCTTTGGTAAATCATTCCTTTTCGGCCACTGGTTTGTGTGTGTACAAGTCAATAAAAAATGCCTTTAAATATTTGAAAAAATAAAAGCAAAACTTAGGTGGTGTTTAAAAAATACTGGGGCATATTAGCAAGGGCTTTATCGCAGCTTTAGCAGCACTTTTTGCTGCTAAAGCGGAGATTTTTTTATCGCCCCATCAGCAAACTGTCGCTAATAGGCGTTAGCGACAGCTTTCTGGCGATAGTGGCGGTTTTCCTATCGCCTTGCATGCCAACAATGATTATCTCTAATGACATGCAAGGTAGGTGTTCCCAACTAGAAGCGACTGAAAACAGTTGCTAACACTACTTCCCCCTATTACCAGCACAGGCGAAGCGATAAATAAAGTTGCGCTAAGCGCGATTATCGCTAGTATTTAACACCTAATGAAAACCTGACTTACCTGTATTCCTCAATGGGAGGTGGATTTTCAGGCTAAGTCCACCATGGCGTTTATGTGTGAATATTGCTGGATTTCCAGTGATATTCAGGCATTTTGCCGCTATCGCTGGATATTTTATCACAGTGGAGCTAAACGTTGCTAATAGCATGTTTTCTCTGCTAAAATATCCAGCGATAGGCAGCGATTTTAATAAAGACGCTAATCGCGTTTTGCAAGAAATATCGCAACTTCTTGCTAATATGCCCCAAAGTTATTTATTTCAGCAAAGGATTGGTCCCTTTGTCAATCAAGCCCAAACTTCACAAAATTATGCTCCTGCTTGCTTTAGAGGTTCTAGGACAAACTCAGAATGGCTCCCCCCAACCCATACTGTAGACATATGTGTACTGGGGGAAACCTGAGGGAATCTGAAGTTTGACAAGATACTTTTCCCATTGAAATCTTGAAAAACTCTCGTTCCTTGCAACTTACCTCAACCCTGCCCAATGTTGTAAACAGAGTACTTTAGGGTCTGTAGCTCACCTAGTTATTAGGTAGGTGCAGCGATGTGATCGCCATGAAATATGTGTGCAGAGTTAATCTAACATCAAAACAACAGCACAGATTGAAAGAACTAACTTAGAGTGTCAAACCAAATATGGTCAATGGAATAATCCTTTACTAAGCAAACCAGTTTTAAAATGGTACAAAATAATCAGCGATAACCCAACCCTATCCTAATAAAAAACGCAAATCAAAACTGGGAAAAAAATAAATCACAAAATAGTTCCTTAGTTTAACCAAAAATATAACTTCTCAACATCACGAAGCCCATTATACATCAAGGTCTAATGTAAAAATAAATATAGGGGTAGAAGCTGCCCACTATGGACTTGGCTATGCCCCCACCTTTCAAAAAAATATGTTGACAGTTTTTCTGCCCCCCCCCCCCCCTCCCAGAGGGCATATGGGGTGACTATCCCGAATATTCTCTGGTGGGATGCAGAAAGTGCACTGGCCACTTGGGCTAAAAATAGGGTAGGGGGCTTCCTAATTTCCTACTTTTCAAAAATGTATGTGATCTGTAGGTTTGCATGGGTAGCACTACAACACAGGCCCAAATACCGCAGCTATCTCGATTGCTTATCTTTCAATGTAATGCTTTAGGGGCATTTTGTGCCATGGTCTTATTGCTCACTCACACAGGTGAGGTACAAATCTCATCTGTGGACTAGTGGGAAGTCAGGGTGCTAGGAAATATGTGGCTCACTACACATTCTGAAACTTTTCATCACAGAAATGTGAGGAACATGTGTTTTTTGTTCTGTTAAAGTTTGGGGCTGGCAAGGCATTCTGAGTTAACAAACCTAGTGAGATTCACACGTCATCCCATCCTTGATTCCCTCATGAATCTAACTCGAACAAATGTATCCATGTTTAATGAGGTTTCCCTACGTGCCAGCTGAGCTAGGGCACAAAATCCACACCCACCCCCTTTGCAAAACAAAAGGGCCAGCTTTGGGCAGTTTCCTGTGAATGGCACTCGGCCCACCTTGCAACTGAGGTACCATTTTTGTCCGGAGACTTGAGGCGATAATGGGCTGAAGGATGTCTGTGGCTTTCTGCAGATTCCAGAAGCTTATGTCACAGAAATGTAAGGAAAATGTGTGTTTTAGTCAAACTTTGAATGGGATTGTGGGTTAAAAAAAAACTGGCGAGAGCCACACAAGTCACCACACCCTGGATTCCCTCAGATATCTAGTTTTCAGTAATGTTCACATTTGCTAGGTTTCCTTAGGTGATGGCTGATTTAGGTTCCAAAATACACAGCTACCCACTTTGCAAAATAGGAACAGTTTTGAGTGGAAAAATGTATCCATGTTGCATTTTGGGCGGTTTCCGATCGCACGCACTAGGACTACCCACACGAGTGAGGGACCATTTTAATCGGCAGACATGTGGAAGCATAGAATAGTAGAAACATTTTTTATTATCAATTGGATTTCGCTTTATTTGTGCCTTCCAAATTGCGCATTTAAGCCAATATGTTGGAACGAAGGCATCTTGAAAAATCTCATCTAAATTGTATGCTAGTATGAGTGCCCACAAATTCAGAGATGTACAAATAACCAGTGCTCCTTAACTCCACTACAGAGCCTCATGTGCCCCCTCAGCCAGGGGATGCATGCAGGGGGACACAACATGTGCCCCTCTGTGTGCATGTAGCCATGTTTCTGTACAGCATACACTATCAAGTAAATGCCGTGCAGAAACCCTGTGTGGCATTCCCATTGCGCTGCCTCTTTCAGAGGCACTGCTGCCTTTAAATACATACTGCAGCGGGACAGCCACATCACTCACCCACCAAACCACAAAAGTGGTAGTAATCTGGCAGGCAGGCAGCAGCGACTTTGGGCGGAGCCGTAGTACGCCGCCAAAAGTCGCAATTTGGCCCTAAAAGAAGATATAGAGAGAAAACAAAATAAACATATAGGAATGAAAACAAGTGGTAAGATTCAAGTACATAAGTTTCCTCACTCCGAGGCTGCAGGCATCTTCATATTTCTTCCAGTGAAAAAGTCGTTTTGATTACATTACTGGATGGCTCACGAAAATATGAAATGCGTGTAGCAATTCATAACTTGACCAGAGGAAATGCAGTGACTTTGTTTTTCAATGCAAATCACGTAACACATTTACTTAAAAAAGCATTACAGCATTTCATTACTCTGCTTTCAAGACATTGATGTTAGAAGGAATCAATCACACACAGCTGTTTGACAGGATTTTTAATGCACTGTTACTTTGCTGAAATATTTGTTAATATTGCGCGCTTCAAAAAAAGAGAGCAGATTAATTAAGTCATGAACTTTATAATCATAAACTAACACAAAATCAGATTTAATCTCTTTAATGAAGGATGTGTGATGCTTATATCAATCACACTACCCTATTAATGTATAACATAAACCTCACATTATCTAGGGTTATGTTATGGTATGTTATGTTATGTTATGTCAGGTTGGATTTGTGTAGAGCATAATCACTGGCAGGTCTCTTAGCGCTTTGAGAAAGTGGCCAAACCCACCAGAAGATACAAACACAACACTTGGAGGGGTTTTATTCTGTGTCCAGAGCCTCCCTAAACAGAAGGGTCTTGAGTTGTTTCCTGAAAGGGAGGAGTGCGGGTTTCTTGCAGAGATTTTCGAGCAGACGGTTCCATAGTAGGGGAATTAAAAACAGAAAAGGCTCTACCGCCTTTAGATGTGGTTTTGAAACAGGGATGGACTAGGAGGCTTGCCTCAGTGTACGTCCTGGCACGTAGTGCCCTTGGCGCTCCTTGATGTAAACCCGGGCCTGGCCATGAACAGCTTTGTGGGAGATGCAGAGGCCTTTGAACTTTGCTCTCTATTTAATCGGGAGCTAGTGCAGCTGTTGCAGCAGGGGGGTAGCGGAGCTCGTCTGGGAAGCCTGAAGATCAGACAGGCTTCATCATTCATGGTAAGTTGCAACTTTTTGATAAGTTTCTCTGGGAGACCAATATATGTGGCATTGTCATAATCCAGTCTGAACACGATCATAGTCTACACAATCATCTGTATTGTGGCTGGTGAGAGGAGTGGGGCAAGACTCCCAGCTGTCTCAATAAGCCCACACATGTTTCGACCACAGCAAAGACTTTATTAGCCATAGAGAGGTAGGCATCAATCTTGATGTCTAAGCTTTGTACAATCCAAACTGGCATGTGGGCGGTGCCCAGTGAATGTTGCCAGAAAAGGTCATTCCGAGGATTGTTTTTAGAGGAAATGACGAAGACCTCAGTTTTATCAGGGTTCATTTTCAGCTATTTGGATGTCATCCAATTGACCGTGTATCTGAATCTGTCTTGCACAAGAGCGTAGGCTTGAGGGGAGTTATTGATCTGGAGAATCAATTGTGTGTCGTTCACATAGGTAAATACTTGGCAATCTATGTGCATCAGTGCGGCCACAAGTAGCTTGAGGTAGATGTTGAACAGGAGAGGTGACAGTTTTGATCCCTGAGGGACACCACAGGTGAGTGTGCCAATGTTCGACACCTGCTCATTCAGTTGGACCCTTTGAGAGCAACCTTATAGGAAAGACTTGAGCCATTGGTGTGCCAGCCCACAGATGCATAAATAGGAAAACCGTGCCAGAAGCTGTGGGTGACTGACCGTGTCGAATGCCGCTGACAGATCCAATAGGACCAGGGCGCTCGGCTTTCTATCGCCCATGAGCCTACGTTCGTCCAGAGTTGACAGCATCACCAGTTCTGTGCCGTGATGGGCCCTAAAGCCAGCCTGCCGTACCTGCAGTAGCTGTTGTTCCTCAATAAACAAGAGTGTTTTGAGGACATGTTGTTCCGCTACTTTCACCAGGAAAGGGTGCTGGGAGTTGGGTCTGTAGTTCTTCAAATTAACTACATCTGCCCCTGCTATTTTTAGTAGGGGGATGATCCTGGCTTCCTTCAATCTGGTGGGCATACAGCTTGTCACCAGGGAGCGATTGAGCAGATCAAGGATCTTCCTCTCTATCCTGGAAAGGGCCATTTGAAATATCCTTGTAGGACAGGGGTCCGCCGGAGAGCCTTATTTAACACGGTTCATCAGGAGTGACAAGGAGGCTAGGTCTAAGCTAGGTCTAAGCTAGGAAGAGAGGTGAGTTGCTTGCCGGGGATCCAATTCCAGGGGGCACTGGTGGGTTCGAGTGTTGGCAATATCTGCTAAAAGGTTCTTGACTTTTTGAAGGGAGAAGGCCTGAAACTTGTTACGGTCTGCCGGCTTCGGTATGGATTTCTGCTCTGATTTCTGGCTGAGTTTTTTCAGGATTCTGAAAGTTTCTTACTGTTTATTTGTTGCATCTGTAATTCTTACCTCATAGTATTCAGCCTTCCTGGTCATGATAGCTTTTTTGTAAGTGGCTACCATAGTTTTGTAACTTGCGAGCGCAGCTGGGTCATAAGAGTTGCGTCAGAGCCTCTCAGATTGGCGAAGGGTTTGCTTCCTTCGCCTCAAGTCCTCATTAAACTAGGGGGGCCCTATGCCCTTGTTCCTGCCCTTGTTCCTGACTCTTTCCCTTTGAGCAGGTGCCACCTGATCTATGGCCTCTCTTAAGATATCAGTGAGGGCCCCGCTCTCCTGGTCGAGGTAGCCTTTTATGTAATTTTTAGGAGGGATACTGAGCAGGGCACCCACTAGATTGCCTTCCTTGATTTTATTCCAGTGCAAAAGGGGGTGGTGATGGATGGAGCATCTGAATCAATCAAACACTCACACCCAGTCAAAAGATCTGGGTTTAATCCATCACCGTTCTGTAGCACACTCTGCCACCCCAGTTCAGACATGGCTATATGCAAATCAGTCTGACCCTGTGCCTCATGGGAACAGTCCAGCCCGAACTGCCAAGCCATGTCTTCCCTGGACCGGAAACAAGCTTCTGAGGACCGGTTTCTGGCATTCCAGCCGTCTTCAGCCCGGCTTGCTTGAATCCAGTGGCAAAGTGAGCAAGGGACTCAGGTCTGAGCATACCCTGCCACACTTATGGTGGCCAAAAGCGGTACAAAAGGGGGTGGTGATGGACCTGTGATGGATTAAACCCAGATCTTTTGACTGGGTGTGAGTGTTTAAATTAATTCAGATGCTCCATCCATCACCACCCCCTTTTGCACCGCTTTTGGCCACCATAAGTGGAACCCTATGTGCTCTTAAATGGTGAAGAATTTACGTTGAGTTGCTGGAAGCACAGCCTGGAACAGCATTTTTTTCCAAAGGGTCCTCAATTCATTTGGGGAGGTCAACCACTTTGATATTGTTTGGGCAAGACAACATTTCTGCATCATCGCCGACAAAAGATTACTAAGCACTGATGGGGCGGGAGAACATGGCATCTGCTGGATGAGCAGCTGCGCGTGTCCATATCTTTCTCCTTCAGCGTGTTGTAGCCTGATGTTACCTGTGCAGTCCTCATAGGATTCTCTCAGTTATTTATTTCCCCTGAGGCGCCGGGGAGAAGAACCGAGTGATTGCCGATCACTGGGGGTGTACAGAGGGGTCGGATGACTTGGGAGCGGTCCGGTGCTCCCCGCTCGCCCTGCCTCCCGCATTGGTGCATGGCCACCCTGGAGTTGAGGTGCGGCACAGAGCGGGGGCCCGCGGCCTTCTCCGAGTCAGTAGCGGCAGCACCAGCATCGGGCTCTTCTTTGGAGATGCAGGCGATAGCGCTGTGCAAATGGGGTGCGCTGGGGGGCACTGTTGGCTCCAGTCTCCAAGGCGGTTCATCTAGAAAAAAAGTCGGAGTTATTCCAGGTCGGCGAGCAGAATACTGCCTGTATTCATATTCTGGAGCCTTTAACCTTACCCGGAAAAGATATTGATCAAATCGAACAGGCCCCCCCATACATTCAAGATGGTGCAGAGGGTTAGTCGAAATCCCCCCAAAAATGAGGTAATCCCACTGATAAGCCAGCAGAAAAAAACTTTAAGAAAACTGGAAAAGCAAGACTGAGAGTAAAAAAGGGAATAAAGAGAAGGGGGAAGTGAGGAGAGAGGAGAGAGCCCCAAGATCAGTTAAAAGAAGAGCAAACCCTGGGAGTCACAACCACAATAAATAGCCCCGCTATCACAAATATTTCAAGTCTGCCTGGTGACAACTCTCCTTTCCAAAACTACCAGGTTAAAGGAAGGGAAATAAAAAAGTGAAGGTTACCCCCTCATTAAGGTCCTTTTTCAGGGTACAACCAGAGGTCTTGCTTATTACAAACCAGGGAGGAGAGGACAAAAACAAAGACTGTACTGGATTATCTGGGCGCTTTAGCCCTATAGACACATCACAGGTCAGGATGCAGTCTATAGGAACATCAGGGGTGGAGGTTGGGCCACTTATTGATCAAAAAGAACCGGGGTCTCTACTGGGGTCCGAAATAGGACTTGCAGGGCACACGGAAATTGATCCTCAGAGTAACTCTACTATTGTCATTGCTACTGATATGGCCACCACCTCTACCACTGCTACTGCTACTGCTGCAGCTACTGCTACAGTTGCTAGTTACAGTATGAATGGGAGTGGGTCAGGATTAGGTTCCCAAGAACAGCCCCCCCTTACTCTCAATGGAAGCCCTCTTTACACCATTAAAAATAGATATTAAGCAAGGCTTTGCGGTATCAGCCGCTAACCAAGGGGAGATCAGGAACTCGTGTGAGATCCTAGTAAGGAAGGTAGATCTCCTAAATGCTAGAGCTGAATCCCTTGCGCATTCTGTAGAGGGGCTAAAGACCAATTTTGGAATTGCTGAGGCTAAAATATATGACCTACAAAAGGGGGAGGTTGTGCTGCGAGAAAGAATGGAAATGCTAGAAAACAACTCCTGCTGGAACACCCTTCGAGTTTTGAACATTCTAGTGGGGAAAGAGGGGACAGATTTGAGGACTTTTATTGTAAATTTGCTTAAATAGGTTATGCACGTGACAAATGTGTGTAGTCCCTGACAAAGGACATACAAAGAATCCATAGGGATCCCTTCCGCTTAAATCCAAATAGAACTAAGCCAAGGAAGATTCTCATCAATTTCTTTACCTACGCTGTGAAAGAAAAAATAATAATTTGCCATTAAAAGTGAAAACATTAAGAATCAAAGATTTCACTTTTGAAGTTTGTTCAGACCTGTCGAGAGACACATTAGAAAGGCAGTGGGAGCTCGGATGGACAACTTTAAGAAGATCGGAGCCACCGTGCAACTTGAATTTCTTGTCTTCTTGAAGGTTATACACAATAATAAAATGCACACATATGGTCTGTCCAGGAGGCAGATGATTTGCTGTATAGCATCAGTAAAGGGCCTCCTTAAGTAATTAAATATCAATTAAATACTAATCAAATATTCAAGGTATTCTGTAGGTAGAGGTGCTGTAGTAATAGCTTAAGATTTGGCACTATCATGGCGGGGAAAAGAGATTAAAAAAAAGAGAGAGGAGGAGAAAAAGGAAAGGCACAGAAGGTAAAAAAAGGAGGGAGGAAACCAAACAGAAAAAAAAGATATATAAGCGAGTATGTTGATGTATGGTACATGTATGGTACATGATATATTTCCTTGTCCAGATATATGGGGAAGGGTTCTCCAAGGGTGGGGGAGGAAGGGGGGTAGGGGAGCACAGGGGGATAACAAATTTAAAAACCTCATTCACCTTCGTTTTATTATGTTGTTGAGATCTGACAATTTTAGTAAGGTTAGGACTGACTAGAGGGCTAAAATCAAGATGCTATTGCTGTCTTGTATTAAGGAGGGCATGAGGACAGAGTCTCCAATTAAATGAGTACTTTCCAGATATTGTCCTGGAATGTGAATGGCCTGCAGGTGGGGTCACGTGATTCAGGAGACTCACCTTCTTAAAGCAGAAACAAAAGAAATATTAAGGTCACAGAAATGGGTGGATTCTTTCGTATGTACTGATCAGACAGCAAACATTAAAGAGGTGTGGATTCTTTTTAAGAAAACTAACCAAAGGGCAGATTTTGCAATATAAGTGTGACCCAGGGGGGAGATGGCTGATATTAGAGGTCACTTTAAGAGGCTCTCTCTTTACATTAGTCGGTTATTATGGCCCGAATCAGGATGACCCCTCTAACCTCCAAACTATTTTCTTGCACCTATCGGACTTCCCAGAGCCTGTGATATGGGCAGGAAACTTTAATATCTTTCTCAATCCCAAATTAGATAAATCTCCTAAAAGCAGAGCAAAAGCCCCTTCAAGATCTAGGGTATCTCTCTTGGCAATAATGTCTCAATTGAGTCTCAGTGACATCTGGAGAGAAAGGTCTGGGCAACAGTTGGGGGTATCTTATAGAAACTTTAAGTATAAACACAAGTCACAAATTGACTATATTCTGGTCAGTTACAATCTCAGAGACAGAGTAAGGGACATAACATACCTGCCATCACATAGGTTGGACCATTCTAGTATTCTACTGACTGTTCAATGCCTACAGACTCAACAGGTCAGAACTTGGTCATTTGACCGCACCTTGCTACTCCAAGAGGACGAGACAAGTTTAGCCTCCAGGGAGACAAATCAATTCCTAGAGATCAATTTGGGAACTGCCGATGTCACTACAGTAAGGCATACTCTTAAAGCTTTTATTAAGGGGTCTAATAACCAATCGGTAAAGTTATAGACGTAAGAAATACAGAGAAGAGATCATAGCTTTGGAGGAAGAAATGAGGAAAGTGGAGGCCAAGTTAAACACTCAAGAGAGAATTGGTCAGATAGAAGATCTGGAAAAAAGTAGAAATTTGAAGGAGCAAATGGAGAGTGTTCTCCAGGCGCGACTTATGCGAAGATGGAAGGCGAGTGATATGGCCCATTTTGAGTATGGGAAAGGAGCTGGAAACTTTATTAGCTTGGAAAATCAAAGCAGATCAGCTCCGGAACCACATAAAAGAGATCTCCGTGGGTAATAGTGAATCCCCCATTTCAATTGGAGAGGTTTTCCTGGATTACTTTCAGGAGCTATATAAAGAGACCTCCACAGAAGATAATCTCAATGCAATATTACAGTTGGAGAATATAATCTTAACTCCTATTAGCTCCGACCAACAATTAGATCTTGGTCTGCCCATCCCACAAGAGGAAGTGAGGAAGGCACTGGCAAGTAGAAAAAGGGGTAAAGCGGCTGGTCTGGATGGACTCCCAATTGAATTATATAGATCATTGAGGGAGAGAATAATTCCAACAATAACCCATCTTTTCAATAAAATCTTTATGGACGGGGTCAGCCCACCGGTAACATGAAAAGATGCCACAGTAGTTCTCATCTTGAAACCGGGCAAAAATCCCTCTAGGTGTGGGTCTTACCAGACCATTTCGCTTTTAAATGCTGATTACAAAGACTTCACAACCATTCTGGCAACTAGATTGGGGGAGCAGGCCAAAGCCATGCTCTACCCTGACCAAAGGGGGTTCATGAAAGGAAGGTAGTTGGCAGATCTCACTCATGATCTGGTCGGCACAATAGATATCGCCTCCACCCATTCACTTCCTCTTCTAGCCTTGACCCTGGATAACACCAAGGCTTTCGACAGAGTGAACTGGACCTACTTGTCGGAAGTCATGGAAAAATTCAATTTGGGTGCTAAATGTTGCCGTGCCATACAGCTGCTATACAAATCCCCATCAGCTAATCTTGTGGTTAATGGTTCGATATATATATTGAACCGTTTGCACAGTCCAGACATCAAGTACTTTAGACACACGATTGGGAGAGAAGGGTAGAGGTGTATGCGGACAATATTTTGATACTGTCAGCAGACCTTGGCATAACTCTTCCGGTCAGGTCTCCGGCTACGAAGTAAACGCTAGTAAAACAGAAGTTATGGCCTGGAATATTCTGTATACTGTCTATCAGACAAACTGTAGTATGTGTTACCTCAGGGTTACAATTACTCAAGACATCGATAAAATGGCAGATACCAACTTAGCGCGAGCCTTCCGCGACTGTCATAAACAAATGAAATCATTGGTACACCTCCCTTTATCTGTTCTAGGGAGGGTAAATCTCGTTAAAATGTCTATGGTACCTAAGGCTTCTTTCCACTTAAATACAATCCCTCTCCATTTTGACAAACGCACTATAGAAAAATTCCAACGAGAAATAAATTCCTTTATTTGGCCATATAGATCTACCAAAATATTTTGGAAGAAACTAAGGCATAGGAGAGAGAAAGGAGGGCTTATGCTACCTGATCTACAATAATACGCTTGGGAATTCCAACTCACACACTCTCAGATGCTATTAAAGATGCTGAGCAATACAGGGAGAGGAGTTATGTTTTTGGCCATGTTGGAAGGAGCGGGGCTTCCAGAAGAAGGTTTTATGTTTAAATTTGGTTAACAAAATAAAAAATAAATTTACCTTAAGGTCCTGCAGGTAAAGTATGGTTACTTTCCCTTTTTTTCTCAGCCGGTACTCGGCATCAGGAGTTTGTTGCCGCGCTCGGTAGACGATACGAGCGGTGTGAGAAGTCGGAAGGTGAAACAGAGTTAAGATCGCTGACTCTAGAGCAAGCC
This sequence comes from Lissotriton vulgaris, assembly GCF_964263255.1. NCBI lineage: Eukaryota > Metazoa > Chordata > Amphibia > Caudata > Salamandridae > Lissotriton > Lissotriton vulgaris. The sequence continues at coordinate 929,303,689 of NC_141696.1, read as the reverse complement.
GATTTGGCTATTGATGTATATGTTTTGAGTACAAGCGCGAGGAGCTGGGAAGATTTCTTCCATATAAATGATAACAGTGGGAGTATACTCTTTAACTCTGCTCGTCTATATGACGCTAATATCATCTCAGGTTTGCGGGCCCAGTCACATTTTCAGACAAATAAGGCGTGCATGTATTAGAATGTGCAGTTAGCTTAATTTTACTATGGTATTTAAGGCAATTGACATTAGAGAGGTGTCTCGATTTCAATAAAATACTGCACACAGTTTTTCATGAGGAACTTGTATAGCATTAAAATAAAAAATAAAAATTTCCTCTGATATTGGTACTCAATTTCAAGGCTTAGCTTACTTGTTGCCAATGTACACACCACTATTATGGATGACTGGTAGCTGGAATTTCCGTGGTCTTAAGACTGGAACTGTGGGTCTTTTTACTCTTAGGTCCCAATAACTCCTAATGGCAGACAGTGTGGAGATTGGATGGTCTTGTATATATTATGTGCGTGTATTTTTCACCTCTAGAAGATAGAGAGACAATGTCATTTATATAATTTTCAAAAAGACCTGGATACTGCTTTTCAAGGGAAACAAACAAATTGTAATTGGTTACATATTTGACACGCCGCTCAGACCAGAAACCCATTGTGGTCCGGAGTAATCACTACAATTCAAGTAGGTGATAACAGCTCAACAATAGTGTGATAGGTTGAGTGTATCTATAAGAGGATTTTTGAAGCAGACTGACTCAAATTGTGCTCTACCTTTGTTTTCTATATTACAGAGATTGACTATTTGGAAGATCTAGGTCTTTAAAATATGGTAACTTTCCCTTTTTATCACTTTACAGTGTTTCACGATCTTCACTTTTTCCGCTTTTGATTAGAAACGGGCGGTGAACTTGCATACACAGTGTTTCTGAGACTTATTAAGTACCAATCTCGTCGGGAAAGATCGACCATTTTTAAGAACGAATAGGTGTCACCAATTTTATTGCACTTTTGGGCGATAAGGTTCGACTATGGCTTTTACCATGTGACCGTGCGCCCCAATTTCTCTCTCCATCAAATTCGGGTTACAGTCCACCTCTTTTTGAGAGGTAATGATGTTGTACACTGAGCACGAAATGTTGTGCAAGTCTTAACCGAAATCATTAATTGGTTAGTTCATCTTGTGTTAATCTCTTATGATTGCCACGATTTTTATGCACAAATTTTCTTACATAATGCTTTGAAAGTTCGTGTTACATTTTGACAGTGCTTTATTCTTATTTGTTTTGTAGTATTGTTCCCTGATGAAGGGCAGTATTGGATGCCGAAAATGCATTGGATTTAAAATAATGCTGTATATGAAAAAAGAAACAAATGGATTGTAAATGATGAAATAAAGATAATAACGAATGGAGAAAAGCATAACAAGAATATAAAATATATCATGTGAATAAAACATGGAATACATATGACTTCAACATGGTGTAAAGAACCCTCATTTCACACTGAGGGGAGAATGGTGTGCCCACAGGGATGTTTTTTAATGTTCCATTGGAAACACGTTTTTTTGTTTCAAGTATAAGCGCCTCAGGACGTCAGACGCCTCCAGTGGAGCACCCAAATACCAACTAGAAATTCTAATAAACTTTTCACAAAATAGCAGTGCACTTGCCCCAACTCATATACTTTAACTAGGGAATAGAGCCATACATGTGCATATGTACATCTGCGTGCTGTTGGAAGAAGTTCTACTCCCACTGCCCATCATGGCTAGCTTCAGGCCCTCTATGCAGGTTTGGCCATGGATGAGACCGCCAGATCCACCAGCAGGGGGAGGGTGGCAGGTGGAAGTCTGTGTACAGGAGATTGGTGTCCAGGGGATACCTGTATCACAACAAGGTTGGTACTTCCCTCAGATGGTGGAGAGAATGCCTGGGATACACTGTATAGAGAGGAGTTTGTAGGGTAACCAATATATCTGTACTAAATGTGAGGGCTGTGAGGTAGTGATGTCTGTGTTGGGGTATGTCCATCCTACTCATTGTCATCATCACCTGAAACACAGAGGTTGCAACAGGATAAGTAATTGACCAGTATAGGATGTGGTGCAACCCAAGGTTTGGGTCTACTGTACTTTGTATCAACAGATGAAGCACATGTGACCTGGTTTGGGTACCTCTACACGTGACAGTCAACACCATAGCACTGAGATGTTGAATGGAGATGTACAATGTACAAGCAAACTCACCAGCTCCAGCCACAGCTTGTTGTCCCTTTGCAGTCCCCCCTAATGTTAACTGCTGAACCTGGCTCCTCGTATGTGGAGTTGATGAAGGGGTCCCCGATCCAGGAGCTGGAGAGGAAAGTGACACCATGATCAATGATCTGCATTACAAATTTACAAACAGGCACATGTGACACTTATAATTATGATATTGTATGTACGTAACTTTGTAAACACCAACTGCAGATTCTATGCAAAGGGGATGTCGATATTTGTAAAGATTTTGGAATCTATGATAGAGAAACACTTCACGCCACGCTTACCTAATTGACAGGTGTTAGAGGGTTTCACTGCTGCCGCCAGGATGTCTTGCATGGCCCAGGATGGTGTTATCCGCTGCACTGATGTCATCCCTTCAGCAGCTGTAATAAGACATACATATCCATATTTCAGTACACCAGATGGTAGTTGTGAGCTAACATGTATGTGTCATGCTCAATGACCATTGATATGGTATTCCTGGCCAATGTGCGGCATGTTTACCTCATGGACTTTACATGTTGGCCCCTGCTCACCTGCAGCAGTTGCCAGCTGTTACCTCCACACAGCACTGACATTAATTAATTAACATATCAACAGACAAACGTGTATGGGAAGGTTACTTATGTTTGAAGGAAGGGGATAAATAATCAGGACACCTCCGCCTTACATTGATTACGCCTTCACCATTAAGACCATCATGCTTCATGAGTATAATGTTGTCTTTTGACAAGTCAAAAGGAGTGTACTTCACCAGGCTGACCAGTTTCACATTTGCGCATCAGATTAAACATTGCATTGTAGAGTTCCTATGTTAGATGTACAATAGTCCGGTAAATTTTGTGGCTCATTTGTGCTTCCCTACCCATGAAGTCACAATGCTCATTTTGGACTGCAAGACCACACACTTGTTATGTCAATCCTTTGTGTGTCCTCTGTTCCCATAATCCATTTACAACATCATGGTAGAACTCAGCTGACAACGGGTGATGTCTTGTACAGAAGACATTGTAACCTCATATATTATACACTCACTAATATATGTAAATATAGTAGAAAGGATGCAAGCAGAATACAACATTTGACTAGGCTCCCACATTGTGGGTAAGCTGAGAAGCTTAGATGGTTGCCGCCTATACTGGTTTTGTGTTGTGCTTTTCAGGCAAGATATATGAACATGTTACTTCTTCAACATTCACCTTAGCAGCCCATATATCCATCTCAAAAGAACACAGCTGGCATCAGTGCGACCCTCAACACCTATTTCAATATTATTTGTCCATTGAGATTTTGCTAGAGAGTTTTCATATCATTGAATTACAATCCTGTTGTGTCTAGTCCACTTCATATGACATAATGTACTATGTTATGTCCATTCTACACTCAATTGCCATAGATTTTGTGTCATCCTTTTACTAGCCACCATGGTGTGATCTGGTATCTGGTCAATGCCATATGGAGGCATAATGTGATGCTAGAGATCAGTGATGTAGAACACATACAATATACAGCAGAGATGAAAGGAACATTTCATGAGCCTTCAGGTACAATATTCTTAGGTTTACTTACCATGGCCCCACATCTGTCCAGTGTGTGGTCCCTGACCAGATGTCACAGCCAACCTTGTAGCAGATGTCAATAGGGGTATTGGAATCCAGGAAGACATCAATGCGATAGTTTCTCGATAACACTATAAAAGCAGAAGAAACCACAAACAAAACCAAAACAGCTGTGAAGCACAATGCAGGTAGCCGGAGCAAGTATAGAGGACAACCAGAACACCACAAGCCCCACGGAGGTCCAGCCTGGGACCTTGGGGTCAGGGAAGGGCAAGGAGAAGAAAAAGAAGAAGAGGAGGAAGACGGGTTCAGTCAGCAGAAAAACAGGATCCTGATGACGGAGGTGGTAGAACACCATCGGCAACTGTTCATCACCTCCACTGTGTCATGGGCAACAAAAAATTGAATACGGTAGTCCATCGTAGACAAGGTGAATGCAGTCAGAGTGCTGAGGAGGACAATGAAAGAGGTCAAATAGCATTGGAACGATGTGAAGCGCAAAACCTAGCAGAAACTCGGCAGCAATGCAGACTGGAGGTGGGAGTCCAGCGCTACAGGAGGAGCAGGATGAGATGGAGGAAATGGTGTCCACAGTCATCAGTGTGGAGACAGTGGCAGGAGCAGGGGACCGGACACTGCTCAACATGACCTGACACAACAGCAACAGGGTGAGTAACGGCCAGGGACTGGGGGGACGCGGGGAGATGGGCACAATGGCACACATGCACAATTAGGCATAGCACAGTGCACACCCACAAGGACTCTGGATCACTCTGGACACAGCAAGTAGGCCCCTGTCGCCTATGTACCCAGAGGGGGCCCTTCCCACACATCACCAATCTCACAACCAACCAATGCACATGTGCCAAACCCAGCAAGGCGGCGTGTCTGTGAGCCACACTGACGATGCAAGTGACACTGCATGACGAATAGCATGGCTGCAGTCAATATACCATGACACGTTGCACGCCACAACACTGAGGTGGCTGAGTGTGGACCACATCCGTAAAGGAGTAGGTCACGCTCTGACACATCCACGTGCACAAACAACCCCTGATGTCAACAACACATCTGTGGACAAATCATGCCCCAGAGTCCAAACTCCAACCAAGAAAATAACCCAATTTACCCAAGTATGTAACATCTCAGCACTGTATAGGCACAGACGTCAAAGGCTAACCGTCTGAAAGGGATAAGGGGCAGCAAAATCAGAGCTGTAGGGGTGACTCTCCCAAAATGCAGCACACACACATAACATTCAGTGCACATCAACATTGACAACAATGTGGTACAAACTGCAACTGAATCTCCCCTTCACACTGCAGAGGGAAAATCAATGTTTGGTTTGCTCCTGCAGACATCTCTTCACTGATGACGAAGAGGACCTCCACACAAGATGATGGACGAATGTTGTACAATGGCGAAACATTCACCCCCAGTCAGAGATCTGGGTTTAATCCATCATTATTTTGCTCACACAGCCACTCAAGTTCAGACATGGCCATATGCAAATCAGTCTTGACCCTGTGCCTCATGGGAACAGTCCAGCCCGAACTGCCAAGCCATGTCTTCCCTGGACCGGAATCAAACATCCTAGGAGCGGTTTCTGGCTATCAGCCGTCTTCAGCCAGGATAGCTTGACTCCAGTGGCTTAGTGAGCAAGGGACGCACGTCCGGGCATACCCTTCCCACATAGGGTGAACAGCAAAACACACAAGATGATGGACGGAATGTTGCACAATATCAAAACATTCACTTCCAGTCACAGATCTGGGTTTAATCCATCGTTATTTTGCTCACCAAGCCACCCCAGTTCAGACATGGCCATATGCAAATCAGTCTTGACCCTGTGCCTCATGGGAACAATCCAGCCCGAACTGCCAAGCCATGTCTTCCCTGGACCGGAATCAAGCATCCTAGGAATGGTTTCTGGCTATCAGCCATCCTCAGTCAGAATAGCTGGACTCCAGTGGCTTAGTGAGCAAGGAACCCACGTCTGGGCATACCCTTCCCTCATAGGGTGAACAGCAAAACACACAAGATGATGGACCGAATGTTGCACAATGGCAAAACATTCACCCCAGTCACAGATCTGGGTTTAATCCATCGTTATTTTGCTCACCAAGCCACCCCAGTTCAGACATGGCCACGTCCATCATCTTGTGTGTTTTGAAGAGGACCTCCACACCATCGACCTGACTCCCTCCAAAAGCTCATGGTCATCATCAGCACCCCACCTCCAGGAGCAGCAAACCCTAGTTGCATGACGAAACTCCCCATTTAACATGCATCCTCTAAAGTAATCTTCAACTGCAACATAAATTGTAAAAAACTCTATCTCATTCCTCCCCCTAGTTAAAACAAAATCTTTGCTGTAGTCAAGCGGCACTAGGACTACAGCAAAGATTTTTAGGGTTTTAGAAAACAAGCACAGTACATGGTGTGAGTTAGAAAGTATGTACGTTGTGAATAGTTGTCTTGTAATTATGTTGTGGGGAGTGGATTCAAACAACAATGTTAAAAGATGGTGAAAGTGTAACTCAAACAGTAATGGAAACATGTGTATTTTTTATCGTAGATACCCCTGATGAAGCGTAAAGCGAAATGCGTTGGGTTTGATGTAATTTTTGCATAATTTGGAGGATTCGAAATTCAGTACATGCTCATGTTTAAGCCTGGATAGGCAATCATGAAGTATTTATACGCAGAAGTTTCAATGAATTTTGTATCCCTGGCGTGACAATGAAGTTTGGATAAAATTTGGAAATAAAGTGGATTAAATATGGAAAAACTATGGTGAAAGTGAATCATTTGGAACACTAAGTGTATACAGCTGTGTAACTCGTGTATGGCCAGCACGGAGCGGGCTATTGTTTAAGTACGGTCAGCCTTATGATAAGACATGTTCTTCTCTGCCATTGTCAACGCAAGGTGGCGATATTTCTTCAGTCCAAAGCAAAGAGATATGTAAGTACTATCAAAGTAGCCACACACATATAATACAAATAAAATGCGAGAAGTCAGCGGCCCATTTTGGCATGAATGGCTGGAAAACAGAAATTGCCCAAGGTGTACAAAATGCATTTTCACCCATTTTTTGCAGAATGGTCAGTGAACATTTGTGTGCACCTTCTATGATAACTGTGGTGTGGTTGCAGAGCTCCCTTTCATGGGCGTGTCAGCAGCTTCCCCTCATTTGCATGCCAGTGTGTCTCCATGAAAATGGGGGAAGACTTGAGCAGAAGAGCCATATAGCTTCTAGAGACAAACCAGTGATAGATCTACAGAATGACTGGCTATCCAGGTGTACCCTACCCACAGCCCTGAGTGGGAGCCTGAAGGCGAAGGCACTTGCTAGTCAATGCCCTCGCTTTGCGGGCCATCTGCACAGAAATATGAAACTACAGGAGAACAGCAGCCCTATTTTGAAGTGCTACCCTCTCTGCAGGGCATATGCTTACTTGCCAATTTAGTGTATTTGCTAAAGGAAGACCATTTAAAAAAAAAGAGAGATTTAAAAATATTTGAATTCATTTTTATGTAACATGTTTTTATGATATGTTATGCTTACCTTATCTGAACTTCTTTTAATAAAATTTTGTTCTTGAAACTAAAAAAAAAGAGATATATATTTCTCCTTCTGCACTGGGGTCTCAGGGCATATTACCAACAACTAGCGATTATTATCACTATGTTGGTTTAGTGGGGATATTTTTATCGCCGTGCTGCGGAGATTTTTATCGCTTAGGAACCTTGCTATTATCAAGGTTTATCTCCTAAGCGATAAAAATCAGCCGAAATGCATGAATATCGCTGAAAAGTCAGTGATATTCATGCATTACCGAGCTAATGCTCTTAGCCATGTTATCCACCTCCCATTGGATAACATGGCTAAGAACTGCTCAGGGCAGGTGTTAGCTTTTGGAGATATTTGCGCATAGCGCGAAAATCTCCAAAAGTTGGTAATAGGAGATAGCGATGTTAGGGACTGTTTCCAGTCGCTAACATCTTGGCACGCCCACTTTGCATGTCATTAGTGATAAATATCACTGACATGCAAAGCGGGGCCCAAGATGGTCGCTATCTCCTACTAGCTGTCGCTAACTGGTGTTAGCGACAGCTAGCTAATAGGGAGATAATTTTATCTCTGCTTTCTTGGCTTTTAAAACCAAAAAAGCGGAGATAAACCCCCTTGATAATATGCCCCTCAATTTATTAAAGGTATTTCGGAATCTTACACAGTGCTATGCTATCTGGTGCTGCGCCTGCAGAATTTAATAATAATGGTTAGTAAATCAACGTAAACTTTGGTAACCAACTTCCCGGGTGTGCTCAGTCTGCGCTCACAGGAGAACAACCCAAAGCGTTGCCATAATCTGGTGCCAGGTCCGAGGGTTAAAGGATTGAAGAAATGTAGCCATATGTTAAAAAAAAAAACATTTACAAACATTTGACAGTACAGTGACAGAGACTTGATTACAAGCGCTGTGTTTAAAGTAGAGTTAGAAGGATTCATCATAAAGCAAACTGACCTATCAGGCCGGAGGATGACAGTTTCCCCGCTTCCTGTCTGCTCATTTCAATCAATTCAGGCAGCAGGTTTGACTAGTGTCAGATTAAATCATAGCAGCGAAGCAAATAAACACACGTCTTGTAAAGAAATCTTTGCAAAGATCACAAAGCGCGGAATATCTTTAGACATAGCAACCTTGTTGAATAAAAGCATCAATGTTGTTACTAAATTTCTTGCCACAGATTTTGAGGAAGATGAAGAAAACATGTAAGGTGTAGGTATGTCACCCTGAATTACCTTAAGGATCCATTTGACCTCCTCAAATCACCAGCACCAAGTAAATACCCCCATGCCTTGTGCTAATCCTTTTCTGCTGCTCATGTGACAATGGTGCTCGCGGCAATATGTCCAACTGTGACAAAAACAATTTCTGTGACAAGGACATTCACATGGACCTGCAATTAATTCAACTACTGGCGTGCTGACTAGTGGATAGGCTGCATGCGCATCACGGAGCGCCATTTAAAACTAAGGGGCACATTACCAAGCAATAGCGATAATTATCGCTATTGCTTGATTAGAGACAAAAATTTACCGCTAAGCTGCGGCGATTTTTATCGCAAATAAACCTTAGTATTACCAAGGTTTATCGCAAATGCGATAAAAATCGGCCGCAATGCATGAATATCGCTGAAAAGTCAGCGATATTCATGCATTACCGAGCTAATGCTCTTAGCCATGTTATCCACCTCCCATTGGATAACATGGCTAAGAACTGCTCAGGGCAGGTGTTAGCTTTTGGAGATATTCGCGCCTAGCGCGAATATCTCCAAAAGTTGATAATAGGAGATAGCGATGTTAGCAACTGTTTCCAGTCGCTAACATCTTGGCACGCCCACTTTGCATGTCATTAGTGATAAATATCATGCAAAGTGGGGCCCAAGATGGTCGCTATCTCCTACTAGCTGTCGCTAACTGGTGTGAGCGACAGCTAGGTAATAGGGAGATAATTTTATCACCGCTTTCTTGGCTTTTAAAGCCAAAAAAGCGGAGATAAACCCCCTTGATAATATGCCCCCAAAAGACCCGGAAATATACTTGATTAAATTACGTGACAGACTGGCTGCATTGCAAAGCCTGGTATGCAAAACTCAGGATTAACCATAAAACTAATTAATGAATTAAAAGGGCCATGGATAAATGATGTCAGAAGAATAGCTCTGAGAACTCCAGCAGACTTCATCAAACAGAGAAATATCCCTCGTGGACAACCTCGCCAACCTCGGACTTCACCAACTGGTCACTTCCCCCACCCACATCGCAGGTCACACACTCGACCCCATCTTCACCTCCAGCAACCATGTCTCCTTCAGCCACACTACGGATCTCCTCTGGACTGACCACAGCTGCGTTCACTTCACCTACAACAAGCCGAAACCCATCATCCACCTCCAACCAACCCTACAAAGAAACTGGAACAAAATCACCTCGGATCAGATCTCCACATCGCTCCTTCGAACCTCCCCGGCCCTCTCTTCTAACGCCAACGAAGCCGCCTCCAACCTCACCGTTTGGTTATCCAACACCGCCGACACCTTAGCACCACTGAAAAAACGTCAACACAAACTTGGCAACAAAAAGGCCTCTTGGTTCAACGATGACCTCAAGAAGTCCAAGAAACTGTGCCGCTCCCTTGAAAAGGCCTGGAAAAAAGACCCATCCACCAGCAACAAGGACACCTTCAAAAGCGCCACCCGCATCCACCACCAACTAATCCGAAAGGCCAAGAAAACAGCATTCAAGGATCGACTTGACAACAACGCCCACAACAGCAAGGAACTTTTCAACATCGTCAAGGAATTTTCCAACCCCTCGGCCAACTCCAACGACATCACCCCCTCTCAATCCCTCTGCGACTCCCTAGCCTCATTCTTCCACAACAAGATTGCTGACATCCACAACAGCTTTGACAACCAACCCGGAAGCCAACCCACCCTACCATCTGCCGACCATCTTCCCCCCGTTAACACCCTTAACGACTGGAAACCAATCTCCACTGAAGACACCATCCGCCTGATGAAGTCCATCCACTCCGGATCCCCCACAGACCCATGCCCTCACCACATCTTCAACAAAGCAGACTCCGTCATAGCTCCGCACCTCCGAGACGTCATCAACTGCTCCTTCAACTCCGCTACCTTTCCAGATGACTGGAAACACGCTGAACTCACCGCCCTTCTGAAAAAACCTACAGCGGACCCCACCGAACTCAAAAACTACCGCCCCATCTCGCTTCTTCCATTCCCGGCCAAAGTCATCGAGAAAGCCATCAACAACCAACTCGCCGCCTTCCTCGAAGCCAACAAATCACTGGACCCCTCACAATCTGGATTCCGAGCTAAACACAGCACTGAGACCGCCCTCATCGCAGCAACAGACGACATTCGAACTCTACTGGACAATGGAGACACAGTCGCCCTCATCCTCCTCGACCTCTCCGCAGCCTTCGATACGGTCTGCCACAGCACCCTTTTACAACGCCTCAGAGACATCGGAATCCAAGGAAAAGCACTGGAATGGATCACCTCGTTCCTCACCGGAAGAACCCAGAGAGTCCGCCTCCCACCATACAAGTCCGAGGCCTTTGAAATCATCTGCGGCGTACCACAAGGATCCTCTCTTAGTCCCACCCTCTTCAACGTATATATGAGCCCCCTTGCGGCCATCGCCCGCCAACACAACCTCAACATCATCTCTTACGCGGACGACACTCAACTGATCCTCTCTCTCACCAAGGACCCCAGCACAGCCAAAACTAACCTACACGAAGGAATGAAAGAAGTCGCCGAATGGATGAAACAAAGCCGTCTGAAACTGAACTCAGACAAAACAGAAGTCCTCATCTTAGGCACATCCCCCTCTGCATGGGACGACTCCTGGTGGCCAGAAGCCCTTGGAAAAGCACCCATCCCGACAAACCACGCACGGAACCTTGGCGTGATCCTGGACTCTTCACTCTCAATGAACAGACAAGTCAACGCCGTATCCTCCTCCTGCTTTAACATTCTTCGCATGCTCAGAAAAACATTTCGCTGGATCCCCTCCGAAACAAGGAAAACAGTCACCCACGCTCTAGTCACGAGCCGACTGGACTACGGAAACACTCTCTACGCAGGCTCCACCGCTAAACTCCAGAAGAAGCTACAACGAATCCAAAACGCCTCAGCCAGGCTCATATTAGACATCCCACGCAACGAACACATATCTGGTCACCTTAAAGACCTCCACTGGCTACCCGTCAATAAGAGGATCACGTTCAGACTGCTTACCCACGCACACAAATCACTCTACGATATCGGACCAGATTGCCTCAACTCTCGACTGTCCTTCTACACCCCCTCCCGCCAACTTCGCTCTTCCAGCCAAGCCAAGCCACTGTACCTCGCATCAACAAGACCACCATGGGAGGCAGATCCTTTTCATACCTGGCGGCCAAAACATGGAACTCACTCCCCGCCTACCTTCGCCTCACCCAGAATCACCTAGCGTTCAGAAAACAGCTTAAAACGTGGATATTTGACAAATAATCCCCCTCCCCTTCCTAAGCGCCTTGAAACCCTCTGGGTATGTAGTGCGCTATACAAATTTTATGACTTGACTTGACTTGACACATACCCCTCCTTTACAATCCTTCATGCATCTTCTCTCTAAGCAAAATCCTCACACAAAGCAAGCCTATTTCAATTACCTTTTCTGCCCCACTAACTAAATAACAGATTCTGTCAGACAAGAAACCTAACCTAAATCACTGATACAATCTAATTTCTCTTACACTTCCAGTGAAACCTCAACCAGCATGATCTCAATTTAGCTGTTATAATATGATTCCTTTGCACTGGAAACCATCGTAACAACTGTAATACTCACTCATACACAAAATTTCCCTTCACTAAATGGTACTGCTGATGATGTCTCACAAACAGCACACTAAGACCACCGGTAGGTGTGTCTACGGGATCTTAGGTCACAACGGACCTAATAACAACTTCAACTCTTCTGCTCTAAATGCTCTAAATGCATCAATCAAACATAAATTCTAACCACTTTTGCATAACCTCATACAGGCATTTCACAATACCGTATTCTAAGCTTTTATCATTTGCAACGTGCACTCATGCCACTACATTAAACAGTCTTCGTCACACTCCTCCGTTGATACCAGCACTTGGTCTATTTCGAATGGACAAAATCTTTGAGTTTGGGCTAGCATGGGTAATCATTAGGCAGGGAATTTTGAAATGGATCTCGTTAGGGACTCCTTTATGTGTTAACTTCTACGGACTGATAAACCATCTGACATGCTACCAGAACTACTGCTGCAGCCCCACTTGGCCCATTTACTTTCGATCTTAAGTTTATCCGCCACTACACCTCAGTATCATTTACTTAGTCCTTCGATGGTTCTTGAGCTATACCAAGAGGGTCAGATATAGGGAATCCATTTCAGCTAACCAATGAGAACCAGGAATTGGATAACTGGCTTATAAGCTAATAATTAGATCCATGTATATGACTCTTTTACCACACTATACAGGTACAGAATTATCTGATAACCAATTCTCCTGAAGAAATTTAGATAATCTAGGATCATACAAACAAGTAGCTTGGTTAAAGCTACACAAATATTAACATTAGGACTTGTTGACTAGAGACCTCTCTATTTGGAATCCCATCCCTCATTTAGACTATGGAAATGTGCAATCCGTTATTGGAGACCAGATATAGAGAGACAGAAACAGGATTTATAAATGATTTGATTTTATCAGTATCATTACCAAGTAAATACACCAATATCAGGCATTAAGAGCTAAGAGCACAAAATACTTCAGAAGAAGACATGGACCATGTCAGCTCACAGGTTCTCTCCCATGGAGGAAAGGAGAGTCTGCAAGTTTGAAAGTTGCCTCTCAGTCCGTTAGGTAGCAATCCTCATGTGAAAAGTGACAAAAAAAATGTGGCCCATTAAATGGCAAAAAGGATGCCTCCATATCCGTAGATCAATCAAACAGAAAATGTAATTTACTAATTCCGGGCTGGCACCTCTTGGGTCACCTCATCAGATTATCCCATGATTGTCATGTAGCATGAAGAAGACACATTTTATGACAAAAAGGTGGAAATTATCACATAAACTGTTGAAGTATTCAAATTGTATAATTTGAATACTTCAACAGTAAAGTCACAAGAGTGAGCTAAAAAGGGCGATTTCACATGGCATGTTCCCATTGTGTCAACCTAGTAGCGAACAGTCCTGGAATGTGCATGGGAACTTGTCTTTAAAAACACAGTATCATTCTATCCTGCTAATGTATGAGACATTCTCATGATAACAGAATCGTGTACAAGAAAATGCAAGCCAAACATGGATTTTGGTTCATGAAATATGCAGTATATATTTTCCTTTCTAAAGTTTGCATCTCTACGCCCTTTATGAAGTCTAGGTAGTTTATGGAGCATTTGGAATTCTTTCCAATTTGCACATTGAACTATGGCACATTACTACATTTCAAACTTCCAACATATAAAATAACTTTAAATTATAAGGTAACTAAGGGGCATATTAGCAAGGAAGTGGCGGGGAGAGGCGTTAGCCTTGCCTTCTTATCTTCACGTCTCTCTCCGTCACTTCGGAAACGCGCGGCTGCACCATATTATCAAGGATATGGTGCAGCCTCTCGTTTCCCCCTGCGATGGCGCTAAGTTTTACAACATAGCGCTAACGCAGGCACACTTACACTAGAGTGCAAGGGTGTCTGCGAGCAGGGAGGTTTGTTAATGTACAAGAAGGTGCCCCTTCGTGCACATAAACAAACCTAAAATGCCAGATTGTAACTTACGTGTGTGCTTCTTCATGTAGCAAACATTTAAGTTACAAAATGGCATTTTTAAAAAAGGTGTGTTTTTTTGTACAGAAAGGGACACTTTCCCGTACATAAACAAAGCATGGCATTTCTCCTCTTTTTGAACCTAGAATTGATTGTTTGTCACAGTATAATCAATAAAGATTCAAGGTAAACTTTATAAAGGAGACAGGGGTATCTATGCAATGATTCTAAGCTTCATGATTTTAAAGGGCACAGGAAGAAACGAATAAAACTAAAGTGTCTTATAAAAATATATAAACAAATTTATTGGGTACCTCCCATACAGGGTTACACTCTAAAATTAAAAACGTTAAAAACAATAATAAAAACAGTGCTTTTACAATTTGCAAATACCATAAAGTACATAATTACAAGAAGTCAAAAAGACAAAGGTCGACGCGGCGTTTCGGTGATTACTACAATAATGTTCACCTTCTTCAGGACGTTTTTTTTGACTAGGGTTACACCAAAATCTGAAAATAGAACGACATATTTTAGACACTTGTTCCTGATATATTACTACAAATACATTATCTGCCCATTCTATATTTATGTCTTCTGCCATTGTAATTTATCAACTGAGATGCTTAATGCAAGTGACTTATACATTCTCTACCCTCTACTTAGTGCTGTCTCCATGTTTGTTCTTACATTTTAAAAGGCTCTGCATTCACTCATGCGGTCTGTTTATTTAAACTTCACCTGTACGTACTTTGTGAACCTTTAGATCAAAAGATTTCGATGTTGCCAAGACGCTCTATGTAAATATGCCTTGTTCCGATAAGCTTCCGTTATAAAATTGGAGCAGGACCTTATGGAAAAATTAAAGGACACAAAAATACTAGTGGTTGTATAAATTTGTACTAGAACTTTGCTATTGCTAATAGCACTACAAGGACTCTGCGAGTATTACCTTCAAATATTTGCTTATTCCAAGTTAATTGGTACAGAGGAGCCACCGATGCTTGATACTTATTGCGGCATTTCTATGATTCCTTTTCTCAATTGGAATCTTGAAAGGAAAAAACGATACAGGTAGTGTATCTGGGCGATTTGTACTCATTTTACGCCTATATGGTGTAGTGTAAATTACTTACCAAAGAGGAAGCAATTTATTTCTTCTTTCAGAACCCTCTTCAATTGGTTGCTCTAGGGGTGACTGGTTAGGAGATTTTTTCTTTCTGTTGGGTTAAATGTATAAACCATATTACCATGAATTGTATGATCGTAGGTCATACTTCCTTTGCATTTTATATATTTGGACTTACTACTAAATTGGCTCCTATAGTATATTCATATTGTCTTAGTTACAAAGCAATATGTCTGTTGTGCTCTGATAAATAACATGCTTGAGGACGTGACCCTCCCCCCTTGGGGCTCCGATTCTTTTGTTTTTACAAGTGTCCTGTTGGGACTGCAGGGTTCCCGACGGAGGGGTGGTGTTTTGAGGATTGCCTCGTTTTGGTAGGTGTTCAATAAACCTCCCCCAGGTTAGTTATATATACGGCCCTTTATTTTTTCTAAAAAAGATAAGAAAACTGTTTTACCAAGTTTATAAGGCTCCCGCTGTATTAAGCGGCAATTTACAGCCTTTTGGTGCAAGAAAAAATTAAAAGCGACACGACAAAACCTATGTTGCACATACCTGGGTTTAAAATTTCGGCCTCCTTGCTCCTCTGCTACCGGGTTCCCATCGATAATAATAACCGAGAGAGTAGTAGCTTAGTGTAAAATATCCGCTTATATCGAAAAAGTATTTACATGGGAACCGTTTCCCAATCCAAAATGGCGGCCGGATTATAACAGTAAACGGCGGTCGGAAATATGTATTATAAACACAATGAGGGGCCCATGAATTTCATAAACTAAAACGGGTGTACAAGGAACCCATTCTCAAGCTCCGATAATATAATAAAATTATTGCTCGAAAAATTTTTTTTCCTGAACATTTGTCCATGAAAATCTAAATACGAAGCATACGATTACAAATCACTATTAAATTTTATTGCGCATGCTTCTGTGGAAAATTTACAATACCCATACAATCAAAGTCGGGGCTAAATCGTGCCCGCAATATACTTCCGGGTCACCAATGACAGAGGCAGCATAAAAACCGGAAGCTGGGAACCTCTCCATTATTATCGATGGGAACCCGGTAGCAGAGGAGCAAGGAGGCCGAAATTTTAAACCCAGGTATGTGCAACATAGGTTTTGTCGTGTCGCTTTTAATTTTTTCTTGCACCAAAAGGCTGTAAATTGCCGCTTAATACAGCGGGAGCCTTATAAACTTGGTAAAACAGTTTTCTTATCTTTTTTAGAAAAACTAAAGGGCTGTATATATAACTAACCTGGGGGAGGTTTATTGAACACCTACCAAATCGAGGCAATCCTCAAAACACCACCCCTCCGTCGGGAACCCTGCAGTCCCAACAGGACACTTGTAAAAACAAAAGAATCGGAGCCCCAAGGGGGGAGGGTCACGTCCTCAAGCATGTTATTTATCAGAGCACAACAGACATATTGCTTTGTAACTAAGACAATATGAATATACTATAGGAGCCAATTTAGTAGTAAGTCCAAATATATAAAATGCAAAGGAAGTATGACCTACGATCATACAATTCATGGTAATATGGTTTATACATTTAACCCAACAGAAAGAAAAAATCTCCTAACCAGTCACCCCTAGAGCAACCAATTGAAGAGGGTTCTGAAAGAAGAAATAAATTGCTTCCTCTTTGGTAAGTAATTTACACTACACCATATAGGCGTAAAATGAGTACAAATCGCCCAGATACATTACCTGTATCATTTTTTCCTTTCAAGATTCCAATTGAGAAAAGGAATCAGAGAAATGCCGCAATAAGTATCAAGCATCGGTGGCTCCTCTGTACCAATTAACTTGCAATAAGCAAATATTTGAAGGTAATACTCGCAGAGTCCTTGTAGTGCTATTAGCAATAGCAAAGTTCTAGTACAAATTTATACAACCACTAGTATTTTTATGTCCTTTAATTTTTCCATAAGGTCCTGCTCCAATTTTATAACGGAAGCTTATCGGAACAAGGCATATTTACATAGAGCGTCTTGGCAACATCGAAATCTTTTGATCTAAAGGTTCACAAAGTACGTACAGGTGAAGTTTAAATAAACAGACCGCATGAGTGAATGCAGAGCCTTTTAAAATGTAAGAACAAACATGGAGACAGCACTAAGTAGAGGGTAGAGAATGTATAAGTCACTTGCATTAAGCATCTCAGTTGATAAATTACAATGGCAGAAGACATAAATATAGAATGGGCAGATAATGTATTTGTAGTAATATATCAGGAACAAGTGTCTAAAATATGTCGTTCTATTTTCAGATTTTGGTGTAACCCTAGTCAAAAAAAACGTCCTGAAGAAGGTGAAAATTATTGTAGTAATCACCGAAACGCCTCGTCGACCTTTGTCTTTTTGACTTCTTGTAATTATGTACTTTATGGTATTTGCAAATTGTAAAAGCACTGTTTTTATTATTGTTTTTAACGTTTTTAATTTTAGAGTGTAACCCTGTATGGGAGGTACCCAATAAATTTGTTTATATATTTTTATAAGACACTTTAGTTTTATTCGTTTCTTCCTGTGCCCTTTAAAATCATGAAGCTTAGAATCATTGCATAGATACCCCTGTCTCCTTTATAAAGTTTACCTTGAATCTTTATTGATTATACTGTGACAAACAATCAATTCTAGGGTCAAATTATGTTGACCAGTTAATACACAGGGTTTTTTCAGACTTTTCTTGTTCACTCCCCTCCCTGTTACTGAACCGGGGGAACCTTCCAACCTATTTTCCAGTTCACTGTACAGCTTGTTAGCTGGGAAGGAATTACAACCAAACCCCATCACCAAGGGTATATACCAAAAAGTTCCAAATTAAAAATGGATACTTTTAAAACCAAAGGTTTTACAGAAGAAGACTTTAATAAAATTGTTAATGGAACCTCTAAAAATTTCACAGCCATAGCATTTTCCAACAATGATGAAGACAAATGGCGTGAGCTCTGGAACAGCAAGAAAAAAGCCATTAGAACAGAACTGCACGCAGAGTTTTTAATTGAATATTGCAAAAAGGGCTTAATCCCCAAAGGCTTACAAGTTAAAAACGAGCCAGGCATATTCATACGCGATGCGAAATTTATAGACAGCTGGACTCTAATTGCAAACCGTTGCAGTAGAGACTGGATGTTGTTAATTATAGAAACAGCCAGTGAAATCCTCATCATTGAAAGGAAAGAAATAGAGGTCCTTGAAAAAGCACTGCAAGATAGCAATGCATTGGAAGATGCAAAGAAAAAATTAGACGAGATACAGAAAGATGTCGCAGGCTACAGAGATTATCTACTAAATAAAAAATCCAACAAATTCAGAAAGGATGTAGCTAATTACAATCTAGAGGCAGTATACCCCTACACACAAAAGGACTTCTTCGATAGACCCAGGGAGGAGTACCATAACCGTAATCACTGGCAACATCCAAAGAGAACATACCCTAAAAAAAGAGTCACCTTCTTAGACTCGTCCTATACCAGCACTGAATCGGAAAATGAAACAAACACAGAAAATAATGGGAGTGAATCTTCAACCCCGAGTTCATTGCCTTTTTTAGATCACCGTCCCCAGAGAGGCAACCAACACAGAGGAAGGGGGAGAGGGAGAGGGAATCACTACCCTCAACCTCCACAACAGAAAAGACCATACATGAGGACACGGAGTCAGTCCAAATGGGACTAGCCAAAAAGGCAGCTATAATTAATCTCTCTAGCATTACCCTTACTAAAGATGAACACTCAGTATTAGAAAAGGGATTAGGATATGCTTTAACAAGTAGAATCGACAAATTTAACTTAGAAAGGGACCTTCAAAGTTTTTTTCGAAAAGTCAGATTGAATGACTTCTTTAAAGATAAAGACCCAATAGATAGGTCCAACAACAAATCAGGTCTTAGACCCAAATCCGATTGGACACCTCCAATCAATATGGTCCACAAAAAAGTTGACCTGTTTGAACAGGTAGTTGAAAAAAACATAGCCGACCTTTTAAAACACCCTCATAAAGGTACACATAACCTTAGCAAAGCAGAAAATGAAGCCCTTAAAAATCTAGAAAATAACCACAAACTGACAGTTAAGCCAGGAGATAAAGAGGGAAGCATTGTCCTCATGGACACAGTAGACTATGAGAGGAGATTAATGATCTTATTGAACAACCAATCACATTATTGCAAATCCAGTAAAGAAGAATGGAATGCATTGATAACAAGGGTAGGAACATTACTAGACCAAGCAAAGGAAGATGACATCATTTGTCAGGAAGAGTACAGATTTTTAAAAAACGAAACTCCCATCATCCCCGCAATATATGGACTACCCAAGGTCCACAAAGATCTCAAGGACCCTCCTATGCGACCTATAGTTTCTTGTATCAACTCTACTACGGAACCATTAAGCAAATACGTCGATAGGTTCCTACAACCTTTAGTAGTTAGCCAGAAAGCATACATCAAAGACACTACAAATATGATAGAAAAGGTGGAAGGTCAACCTTTCAATCCCCAAGACCAATGGCTAGTGACATTAGATATAGAGGCCCTCTACACCAACATTCCGCAAGATGACACTATTGAAATGTTGGAGGGCCTTTTGAGTACAGGCACCGGAGACTTAGAAGCGCATGCAAGGTTCATATTAGAATGTACTGAGATCATTCTTAAAAATAACATCTTTCTTTTCAAAAAAGACTTATATAAACAAATCAAGGGGACCAGTATGGGAGCAACTTGTGCTCCCAGCCTGGCTTGCCTGTATGTAGCCAAGTTTGAAGATAAACATATCTACAACAGTGCAGCTCCTTTTTTTGAAAATTTAATTTCTTGGTTAAGGTTCATTGATGACATTTTTTTCATTTGGACAGGAACCGAAGAAACCTTGATAGATTTTATCACATGGTTGAACCTGGGTGATCCAAACCTACGGTTCACGAGCAAATACAGCAAAGAGACAATAGAGTTCTTAGACATTAATATTAGAAACAACAATGGAACACTAGAGGTAACACTATACACAAAACCGACGGACAGAAATACCCTCCTGCACTACAGTAGTAACCATCCTAAAAGCCAGAGAGACAACATCCCCTTTGAGCAATACTTGCGCATCAGGCGAAATTGCACCAACTTACATGACTTTAATAAGCATGCTGATGATTTGTCAAAGAAACTTAGAGATAGAGGGTATCCAAATCACTTAATAAAAAAAGCATACAAGAGAGCCAGGTACTATAATAGAGATTCTCTCTTTAATACAAACAATGAGGGTACCAATAAAACAAATGAAAAATTGATATTCGTCACCAACTACACTGTGGTGAGCAATAAAATTAAAAACATAATTAATAGGAATTGGTCCCTGCTAGAAGACAAAGACGGCACTAAACTTGAGAAACCAATGTTTAGCTTTAGGAGAAATAAAACATTACGAAATTGCTTAGTGCATACATACAAGGAAGAAACAAGGCAAAATCAAACGACAATAGACAGAAACCCACTACCCACAGGAAATTTCCCCTGTAACATGTGCACAAACTGTGATGCCATGATGAAGGTGAATAAAATATCTCATAACAATGTAACGCATAACATAAAGAGTTTTATCAATTGCAAAACAAAAAATTTAATTTATCTGATAATATGCCCATGCCAAAAAGTATATGTAGGCGAAACTTCTAGAGAACTAAAAACCCGAATCACAGAACACAAATCTGCAATCAGGACAAAGAAGAAAACTGCACCCCTTGTAGACCATTGGATGACCCATAACCACAGCATTGATGACCTAAAGTGGTACGGGATAGAGGTAATACATCAAAGCTTTAGAGGAGGGAATACCCAAACAAAGAGAAAAAAGAGAGAACAGTTCTTCATGTCCTTGTTCAACAGTTTTAGAACAGGCCTAAACAACAAGGAGGATTGGGAAAGACTGTTGTAAAAGTAGCCAATTTCTATAATAACTAGAAACTAACTGCATGTAATGACGACAACAGAATGATCCTATTTAACAATGTGAGATTAGTCAATCACTATGGTATATACTGATTGTACCAAATGTACTCATAGAACAATGTGTAACGTTTTTCCTACATAGCATGTACTGTAGATTGAATAATATATTGTCTTTATGAAATACGCTCATAAATAGAATGCAAAGTGTTTTTCAGTAGAAGGGGTACAGTAGACTTAATAATATTGATGTTAATACGCATGCATAAAGCACTGTGAATTATATTGCATTATGGTGAATCCACATGGAACATGTCATAATATGTAATATCCGGTTAAATCTGTATATGTGGTGAAAATGCTTAAAGCGCAGAAACTGTTCTTTTTACCAACTAATAGGCAACAATCATAAAATACTAAGGATGAAGACAGGCACCCATAATTGAATAACATGCTTCATATAGCATTGTTACCTCCGATATTGTTTCTCTTTCTCTCCTTTTATACAAAATGGTTAAGGTGTGGTGAGACATATATCCCCACTAAGGTCCATAACCGAGAGAGTAGTAGCTTAGTGTAAAATATCCGCTTATATCGAAAAAGTATTTACATGGGAACCGTTTCCCAATCCAAAATGGCGGCCGGATTATAACAGTAAACGGCGGTCGGAAATATGTATTATAAACACAATGAGGGGCCCATGAATTTCATAAACTAAAACGGGTGTACAAGGAACCCATTCTCAAGCTCCGATAATATAATAAAATTATTGCTCGAAAAAATTTTTTTCCTGAACATTTGTCCATGAAAATCTAAATACGAAGCATACGATTACAAATCACTATTAAATTTTATTGCGCATGCTTCTGTGGAAAATTTACAATACCCATACAATCAAAGTCGGGGCTAAATCGTGCCCGCAATATACTTCCGGGTCACCAATGACAGAGGCAGCATAAAAACCGGAAGCTGGGAACCTCTCCATTATTATCGATGGGAACCCGGTAGCAGAGGAGCAAGGAGGCCGAAATTTTAAACCCAGGTATGTGCAACATAGGTTTTGTCGTGTCGCTTTTAATTTTTTCTTGCACCAAAAGGCTGTAAATTGCCGCTTAATACAGCGGGAGCCTTATAAACTTGGTAAAACAGTTTTCTTATCTTTTTTAGAAAAACTAAAGGGCTGTATATATAACTAACCTGGGGGAGGTTTATTGAACACCTACCAAAACGAGGCAATCCTCAAAACACCACCCCTCCGTCGGGAACCCTGCAGTCCCAACAGGACACTTGTAAAAACAAAAGAATCGGAGCCCCAAGGGGGGAGGGTCACGTCCTCAAGCATGTTATTTATCAGAGCACAACAGACATATTGCTTTGTAACTAAGACAATATGAATATACTATAGGAGCCAATTTAGTAGTAAGTCCAAATATATAAAATGCAAAGGAAGTATGACCTACGATCATACAATTCATGGTAATATGGTTTATACATTTAACCCAACAGAAAGAAAAAATCTCCTAACCAGTCACCCCTAGAGCAACCAATTGAAGAGGGTTCTGAAAGAAGAAATAAATTGCTTCCTCTTTGGTAAGTAATTTACACTACACCATATAGGCGTAAAATGAGTACAAATCGCCCAGATACATTACCTGTATCGTTTTTTCCTTTCAAGATTCCAATTGAGAAAAGGAATCAGAGAAATGCCGCAATAAGTATCAAGCATCGGTGGCTCCTCTGTACCAATTAACTTGGAATAAGCAAATATTTGAAGGTAATACTCGCAGAGTCCTTGTAGTGCTATTAGCAATAGCAAAGTTCTAGTACAAATTTATACAACCACTAGTATTTTTGTGTCCTTTAATTTTTCCATAAGGTCCTGCTCCAATTTTATAACGGAAGCTTATCGGAACAAGGCATATTTACATAGAGCGTCTTGGCAACATCGAAATCTTTTGATCTAAAGGTTCACAAAGTACGTACAGGTGAAGTTTAAATAAACAGACCGCATGAGTGAATGCAGAGCCTTTTAAAATGTAAGAACAAACATGGAGACAGCACTAAGTAGAGGGTAGAGAATGTATAAGTCACTTGCATTAAGCATCTCAGTTGATAAATTACAATGGCAGAAGACATAAATATAGAATGGGCAGATAATGTATTTGTAGTAATATATCAGGAACAAGTGTCTAAAATATGTCGTTCTATTTTCAGATTTTGGTGTAACCCTAGTCAAAAAAAACGTCCTGAAGAAGGTGAAAATTATTGTAGTAATCACCGAAACGCCGCGTCGACCTTTGTCTTTTTGACTTCTTGTAATTATGTACTTTATGGTATTTGCAAATTGTAAAAGCACTGTTTTTATTATTGTTTTTAACGTTTTTAATTTTAGAGTGTAACCCTGTATGGGAGGTACCCAATAAATTTGTTTATATATTTTTATAAGACACTTTAGTTTTATTCGTTTCTTCCTGTGCCCTTTAAAATCATGAAGCTTAGAATCATTGCATAGATACCCCTGTCTCCTTTATAAAGTTTACCTTGAATCTTTATTGATTATACTGTGACAAACAATCAATTCTAGGGTCAAATTATGTTGACCAGTTAATACACAGGGTTTTTTCAGACTTTTCTTGTTCACTCCCCTCCCTGTTACTGAACCAGGGGAACCTTCCAACCTATTTTCCATTTCTCCTCTTTTTGCCATCTTAAGACCAGGATTTTCATGCTCTTAAATATGGCGCTGCCACCTATTATCGCCACCCTTGATAATAGGTTGCAGCGTCAAATTCAAAGGGTGTTGCGGTGGAACGCCCATCACAAATCCCACTGCACGCGCCCCCTTTCACTCTAAGTTTAGCGTGAAAGGGACACTATTATCGAGGCAGTGTTAAGCCACTTAACGTGGCTTGAAGCCACGTTAAGTGGCTTAACGCTGCCTTGATAATAGGGAGCTGACCCTATTGCCACCATAACGTCACAAAAAGTGAAGTGGTGGCGATTGGGGCTTGATAATCTGCCCCTAAATCTTTTCTAGTAATTCACATTAGTACATATATGAAGATCATTCTCTGAAAGTGTTGTTGAAATCAGGATTAGCATTTACAGGCAACAGCATTTCTTTAGCTCGGTTGGTGCACATTTTACCATGAGCAAAAATAATAATAAAGCATTACTTTAATAATTGTTCATAAAGTTATCGAATCTACATTTAGTTCTGTTAGTTTTTCTCATATATATTATTATCCAAAGAAGTCTGATTAATAAACTTCCACCAGACGTGAGTTAACACTTTCACATTTCTATTTCACGTTAAAAGCATGCACCTATGTTATTCAAACAAGACATTTACATCTATTCTACTCTTTTCTGCATGTTTTTAAAATGCACTAACTTGGTTTCTTTATAGTCTATATCTCAAGATTCTTCAAGTAAATGATTAGCAATTGTGAACGTTTATCATTTTCTTTTAGAAGGTGTCAAAATGTGGTTTTACGTGTCAAGTAAGGATTCAGCAGTTTATCTGCTTCATCAGGGACCAGCAAATGCTGTGGCCTAGAATCTTTGGAAATTAAATCTAAAGATTAAGATTTTATTCAAAGGGTATGTGATCCTCTGACCTTATTTTCAGAGGTTGGGTCAGAGTTACTTTAGACATACTGGAGGGATTTGGTGGCCAGCTGAGAGTGAAGCTGTTAGTTAGCACTGTCGGAGTGGTGTAGCAAGATGACGTAACTGCAAGGGGAAGCGGCGCTATGCTCAGGCTCATGGCTACGTCTTGCCATGGTCTCTGTTTAGTCGCCAGCATTAAAATGAGGGAAAGAAGGAAGTGATGTGAATACCTGGCCATGGCGGTCCTTTTCTTGCCTTTCCACATTGGAGTCCATACCTGAGGCATTGCCTTGTGCAGGGGGCCCTGAGCTGACCTTGCACTGGGAGTCATTTTGCGTATAGCAGAACACGTGGTCAAGCAGTAGCCTTCTCAGTAACTCGTCTTGCACACCTTCCCCTCTCCTAACCAGAAGGAAGCCTTTGACAGGGCACTGTGATGGGAGAACAAGGGGGACAGTAGGCCTGTCCCTGCAAGGTGATTGAGTACTCCATGTGCATGCCAGAAGGGAGGAATCTAGCTTGTTCTACAGCAGGGAAATAGATTTAAGAAAGGAGTTACTTCTTGTGGACTGGGGCAGAGCAGTGCTAGTGGGGGTTGTAAAACAAGGCGAGTCCCCCAGGTATACTGAGATAGCATTATCACCCAACCAGGCAGACTATCAGCTACATCTCCTAAATCTCGAGCTAGAGAGCAACTTACCTCACACTACCTAGCTAAAACAGGGTCATCACTAGCTTAGAGTCAAAACAGGGGGAAGAAAGGGAATACAAATTTAAATCTTAGAGTTAAACATACACCTTCCCTCTCCTCCTCTTTCAGAAGCATGGATCAAAGAAACATATTTACAGGAAGTGACTCAGCCAAAGACATATTGGATCCAGTTGTTTTAGAGCAGGTCCTAGAACACATGCTGCACCACCCCCAAGGGCCCACACAAGAACAACAATGGGTGTATACATGACAATCTCAGCCTACTGCCTTCCCAGTGTGTAATATTATACGTTTAGCAAGAGTCTAGACAGATGCTACAGAGTGAGAGATTAATCCTTTTAGTCATGGCATGCAGACACAAAACGTATATGAGATGTTGGTAGAAAAGGGTGGGAAGAATGTGGAGGGAAGAGTTGAGGTTGATAAACATTTAACATTTGCAGGGGGAATGTAGGAAACATGGGCAATAAAGAGATATCAGAGCGTAAACACTGCGAACCTGGAAAGCCTACTAGTGGGATCACAGACAGCAATGCAGAAAAGATTAGAGGTTCAGGAAATTAATCAGAAGGAGATTCACAGTATTTGTCAGAGTTTAGAGGCTAAGCTAGATGATGTTACGCAGCAAACCTCAGCCCCAGAGTTAAAGGTGAACAAGATGAGTAGCACATTTAGAGATAATTTATCTGATAGTAAAGATTGAAAAGACAGAATCAGAGCCCTTTAGAGGATCTGGACAGGTTGGAGAATCCTTCCCGCGGAAACAATCCAAGAATCCTTAATTTCCCAGAAGGGATGGAGAGAAATTACCTGAAAATTTTTGGTGTGAAACTTCTAAGAGAAGGGTACATTTGTGGCAATATAGAGATTGATTTAGAGAAAGAGATCCAGAAGATGCAGAGACCCTTTTAGACTGAATGAAGGGTGAAAGAAACCTGGACAATCTTACTGAATTTTTTGTCATACTCTGTAAAGGAACATATAATAAGACTCGCACTGAAGTCCGAGAAAGTTATAAAGGGGGGACATATCAGCAGTTTTAGATCGGATATCAGCAGAGGGACAGCAGGGTGCTAGTGGAAACTAGCTCTGACAGGAGATGAGATGGTGAAATTTGGAACCAAGGTACAATTAAGGTTTCCAGCCATGTTATAGGTAATGTGGAGAAATGAGATGCACAGTATTGGAAAGGAGTAACAGGCTGTGAAACGCATAAAGAATAAGCATGCAGCTGGACAGAAAAGTACTTAATATAATAATAACACTTTTATGCAACTTATGGTGGGGTATAGTCAGTAATATAATGTACAAAAGGTCCCTCAACAAGCAAAGAGGCAACTATGAACATACCATTTAGTTGGGAGTGGGTTCTTCAGGAAAAGGGGGAGTGGGTTGGGGAGCACTGGGTGGGGAGCAGTAGAGAAAAAACTAAAAAATATAGTCCTCTTTTCCATTAAGCTATAAAAGCGGATAATAAATTTTATCTCCATGTTGTTAGATATGGGAAGGCATAGGCATTTTAGATACAGCCTCCGTCTGCTTTTAAAAGCTATGATTGTATCCATAAGAGATGGATGAGACAGATATAGATAACAACTTGGAATGTGAATGGACTGTGAATAAAGCGCAAAAGAAATAATTTTGAAATATCAGGTTACAGTAGACACATCTTATGTTAGGTGCAAGTAAAGGGATATTTGGGAAGCGGAGATGGTTACTGCATATAGTTTACACCGTTCAGCCAGTGAACTTCAAGTGTGTTGCACTACTGGTTAAGAAGAATTCTGAAATTAACTTATTATAACATACAGTAGATGCAGTACGTAGATGGGTAGTTGGGGGTCTTAGATTTCGCCTGACTAATTTTTAACTGTGCAGGGTTTTATGGGTAAAATTGTGTTGATCCAGGACCACTTGAGGCACTTCGGCTGAATATAGAAGAACTCTCAGCATTGTTGGTTAATTGTGGGGATTTTATTGTCATCTTAGATAGGAGTATGGCTACGACCTCAGTGAGGAAAGAAGCTAACATGATCAAGGCCACTAAAGCATTCAAGAGTTTGATGCAAGACTATGGTTTGTTTGATACATGGAGAGCGAAGGCAGGTTCAGACAAGGCGTACATGCTTTATTGTAAAACATACCAAACCCACACCAGAATAGATTTGGTTAATAATGCTCTTAAAGTTCAATTTAAAGATGTCCTCCATATTCGTCCACATTGCTTATATCACTCAGCTTTTTTATTTTTACATGATAGCTACAGGAAGTACCAGCAGAAGGAAGATGGACAGTAGATAAACATTTCAAACTAATGAAGCAGTGGTACACCAGCTGAAACAGCACTGTAGGTTCTTTTCTTAGGAGAATAGGGCTGAGCATCTCCAGCTATAGTGTGGGATGCCCTTAAACTTCCATGAGATGGACCCTTTGTAAGGTAGTCTCTATTAAGGCATGAACATTATGTCACAAAGTTACTAGGATAGAAGTAAAGATTGCAGTCTTGGAGAAAGCGATTATAGGAACAGATTCTCCAGTGAAAGCCCAAATGTATCACATTGAGTTTTGTCAGAAACAAGATTCCTTGAGGGGCTAAAAGGGGATAGAATGACAGTCAAATGCCAAGCTTCCCAGTTGGCATGTTATGAGTGTGGCAAAACGAGTGGCCAGTTGCCTGCTTGGAAGGCAAGAGCAGACA
Source organism: Lissotriton vulgaris (assembly GCF_964263255.1). Lineage (NCBI taxonomy): Eukaryota > Metazoa > Chordata > Amphibia > Caudata > Salamandridae > Lissotriton > Lissotriton vulgaris. The sequence continues at coordinate 929,275,379 of NC_141696.1, read as the reverse complement.
GGGCCAGGGACCATATTGGAAAATTGGTTATAGATAAGAGTAGGAATATCTCGGTCATTGCTGTTCAAACTAAGCAAGCAATTAGGAGGTTTATGACACTTTACATACAGAGACTAACAAACCAGAGTAGGAGAGAGAAAGACAGTGGATAGGAGATAGGGAACTACCAGCCTTAAACCCAGGGGACAAGGAGGTAGTAAGTGCTGCAATAACAGTAGAGGAAGTATTTGAACTGATTAACCATTTGAGAAGTGGAAAGCCGGTGGAAGGGCAAGATGGTGGCTGCGTGAGCTGTGCGCTGTTGCTCTCTGACCGCTCTGATTGCTGAATGCTGTTTGGGGAGCTAATGTCCTGTTAATCCCGACCTGTATGCCCCATACAGCTAGTACCTTTCCTCCGCTGATCCTCGGATCCTTGGATGACTCTGGTGCCAGGAATTTGATTGGACTTGCATCGCTCAAAGGAACTCCGTGAAGCCGAGCAAAGCCGAGCGATCTGCCGTCTCGGTCTCCGTGTGCTGTATAGATGGTGCGAGCCGCTGGGGGAGCTCCTGGTTCCGCGAGTAATCTGCAGCCTCAGGCTTGGTCTCTGGTGTGCGCTACGCTGAGATATCCACTGGGGAAGCACTCTTGATCTTCTGTGCCTCCTACGGTTCTACATTCCTCGGTGTGACCCTTGGATCCCTGGATGATTCTGGTGCCTGGTCTCTGTGGGATTTGGCGTTGCTCGACTGAACTCCGGCTCCGGGTTCCGCGAAGCCGAGCGATTTGCCTTCTTGGTCTTGGTCTGCTGCACAGGTGGTGTAAGCCACTGGGGGAGCCCGCTAGTTGGAGGGAGATGTCACCTCGTTGAGTGGCCCCTAAAGACGGGACATTTAAGCGTGAAGGTGAGTATTGCTGCTAAAAAGACATTGATGGCGAAAAAAGCTGAAGTGGCCCCAACCTCCGAGCAGAGGGAGGAGAAGGCAGGGAAAGTAAGGGAGAGGGGTGGAACTCCTGACACAGAGCAAATCTTGCATGATGGGGGGGCAAGGGAAAAAATACCAACAGTCCCTTGGATGTTTGCTGGCAAGCCTGTAAATGGGAAACCAAACAACCAGCCTAAACCACATCTTGAGAGAACCCCAATAAAGCTGAGAAGTACGGGCTCTGTCTCTACCACAGCCTTATCTATTGCATCACCTGTTATGGATATTACCACCGCTGACCCAATCAATGGCACCACTGTCTTTAGCAAAGCCAGTAATATTATACTTGGGACTGACAATGTGTCTACAATCCCGGAGGCTGTAGACTTTCATACTGTCACGCTATCTGTTCCACTGTGCAGGGTACACGTGAATGGGGGCCCGGGAGATGACTTTAACTTGTATAACCCGCTTTGTGAGCAACAGGCAGTAGGGGATAAAGTACCGGGCAACCCTGATGGTGAAAATTTATTTTCGATGGCTGAAGATTCGGATTCTGGGATTGGCAGTGATTTGGATAATACAGACATAGATGTTTCGGCTGATGATAGCGATAAGGATAGTGCTCCTACAACTGCTGATACGTTTAAAAGAGCGTCAAGGGGGAAAAAAAGCACACTGACTATAGACATGATAGTGCCCATTCAGACCCCAATGCCCATCTCCAGTGGGATTACTCTACTACTAATCCAGGAAGTGAGGGGGGGGGGTGAGCACAGGACATAGATTCCAGGAGGTAAACCTATGTGCTTCAGGAACCAAGAAAGAACAGGTTCCCGTAATGTCCCTAATCTCTTGCAACTCTCAAGGCAATGCAAGTTGAGGCTCACCAGGAACATAAAAGAGCACAACTGGCTACCAAGAAGACACCGGGGGTTGTCCGCAAGACCACGAAAGCCTGTACAGAATTTATGGCATGGACTACTGCTCTGGAAGAACAGGTAGTTGGTTTAGAGTCTGGGCTGGAAATACAGAGCAAAAAACTTCTGCCAACGATGCCAGAATGGTGGACATTATGTGGAAATTGGAGGAGTCTGAAAACGGACAACGAAGAAATAATCTTTGCCTCTTGGGTATCGAGGAGAAAGCAGAAGGCGGGGAAATAAGGGTCTTCGTGCTCAAGCTTTTCAAATCTGCCTTCCCAGAGCTTTCACACTGGAACTGGGAGACGGAAATCCAGCATGTCCACAGATTTCCACTAATAGTAAAGAACAATCCTGGCCTGAATACAAAACCACGAGCAATCTTAATATTTTTTGGCAAATTTGTATTGCGGAAAGCAATATTTGAAAAGGCCCGGCCGGACTCTAAAAAGGTAGCAGATAGACATACATTGTTCGTACGACCAGTCTTTTGTCATACAATTGTTGAGAGATGATGGCGTCTTAGGCAGCTTATCTTCCCATTTCAGAAACTCAACTGTGAAGTCTATTTGATGAACCCCGCTCGGCTGAAAGTTATATATAGGGGACGGGTTAGGGTTTTTACCTCAGAGATCCAGGCGGGGGACTACTTAAAGGAGATAGCTGGGGACTAGGTGACCTATAGTTGGGTATGGAATAGTTCTGGGCTGATGGGTTTTGCCCGCTTGTGAATTCTCTTCCCTTTCTATGTCTAATTTTCATAATTGTCTTAATTGGGGGGGGCAGTGTAGAGGGTAGAGGGTAGGATCTTCACTGGGGAAAATGGGGTATAATGGGGTCAAATGAATAAGATTAGTAAAAAGGTTACGGATTGTCAATATGGTGGATGGCAGGGCTCAGCTCCCTTTTTTCTTTTCTCGTTTTTAGGTCAGGGAGCAACAGGGGGTGCATCAACGCAGGAGGCATCACAAGGGTCTCAGGGCCTTTTTTGCCTTAGTTATGGGTGTGGGGTGGGATGTGCGGGGGGAGGTGGATACTCATTGAGGGGAGGACTAAAGGAATCTTTTGGGGGAGCTTAGAAATGTGGGTTGTTGTTTGTCTCATGGGTATTGGTTATTGGTGTATTTATTATGAGCTATGGGATGTATTAGGATAGCCACTATTAATATTTGTGGATTAAACAACTCTGGGAAACGCCGAAGGATAAGAGAAGATGTCCGAATCCTAAAGGCCGATATTATCTGACTTCAGGAGACCCACATCAAAGCTAGTAGAAATAAGATTATGGAGATGGATGGATATCAGCTGATTTCATGGTCTAAACAGGAGGTTAAGACAAAGGGAGTGGCAATCTTTGCCCGTCTGGGCTTGGCAAACTTTTCACGTTTCTCTTCTGATAAATACGTCTGAAGAGCCATCACGCCTACTCAATTGATTATAATTTGTTCACATTGTGTTCTGTCTATGGTCCAGTACTAGATGACCCTGAGTTGTTTAATTGGCTGAGAGTAGAACTGGTGGGCTGGCCCATGACGGTTATACTTTGTGGGGATTTTAATATCAATATTGATTGTGTAATTTCTAATCATCTTGAAATAAAACATCTAGCTGGAAACCGAAAGTATTTAGGTACCTCACTCAGTTAATGGAGCTGCATGGATTGGTGGACGTTTGGGCATCAACTCAGTGTCAAGATCCCGGTTTTACCTATTATTCAGCACCGCACCAATCTCATTCAATATTAGATTATTTTTTTATTTCTCAAAGTCTGGTGCAGAGCAGCAAAATCGCTAAGTTCCCTAGGGTTATGTCTGACCATAACCCTCTGGTACTGGAACTTAATATTAAACACCAAAAATGTGGGTCTGGCTGTATCTTTAACCGGGCATTGTTGAGTGATAATCTGTATTTAGAGCATATGGTTATGAGGATCACGAGATTTCTGAACAAGAATCTGGGCAGCACTATTCAGAATTTCTGGGATACCTTGAAGGCTAGTATTAGGGAGAAGACTACGCAGTTTGGATGGGAGGTACAGAAGAAGGAGAGAAATAAGTTAAGAGAGGTGTACAAGGCTCTGACTAAAGCTGAGTTAAATTTTGTGAATACAATATCAGAAGGAGGGTACATACTAGGATCATAATAGCAAGATCCGCTATAACCAAGATCTCTTTCACTAAGGCTGCAGTAAGATATCGTGCTCCGCGGACGTAACTTTACGAGAGCAACAAAATGGTAGGACATTTATTAGTGGTGCAGGTGAGGGGAAAAAGAAGCACAAACACTGATTATGGGAATTAATGATACCGATATTGGCTTAGTGACTGACCCTAGTGCAATCCTGGCTGCTTTTCAGAAATTTTATCAAAAGCTATACTCTGAAGAAGTTAGAGATGGATCCAGGTTACAGTGTGAAATCACTAGATATCTTGAAGCGGTTAAGTCTGATCATCTTTCATCTGAAGAGTGTGTAATGCTGGATGCGCCGATTAACTTAGGAGAAATTGCCAATACTTTAGATTCTGTCCCATCTGGAAAAGCTGTTGGGCCGGATTATCTACCTGGTGAATTCTATAAAAGTTTTCAAACCCAGTTGCACCAATTATGCTGGGAATGTTTCGCTTGATACAAAGTGGGGAATCCCCCCCTGTATCGTAGAGGTATACAAAGATCGCTATTTTCTTAAAGAAAGGGAAGCCGCCCACGGATCTCGGGGCCTATCAGCCCATTACATTGATAAACAGTGACGTTAAGATTTACTCTAAGATTCGAGCAAATAGATTATCGGCTGTAATCAAGAAATTGGTCTCCCCTCAGCAACAAGGTTTCGTCCCTTGTCGGGAAACTATAGACCATATATGTAGGACAATCACATTATTGGATTATACCAAGGTTACAGGAGACCCTATGGCCTTCATTTTATTAGATGCTGAAAAGGCATTTGATAGGGTCTCCTGGCCTTTTTTATGGGCAGTTATGAAACATTATGGGATCGGGAAGGGTTTTTTAAAAAGCAGTCCAGAGTATGTATAAGGATCCTATAGCCAAAATAGCACTTATGGGAACACAGTCGGAAGAGATCATAATAAGGCGAGGCACTAGACAAGGGTACCCTTGCTTTCCCCTGCTGTTTGCGGTATATATTGACCCTTTAATATGATTGATTCAGGAGAACCAGATAATCCATCCAATTTCCGCCCAATTTCCGCCCAAGCGGGAGATGTGAAAATGTAAGGACATGCAGATGACCAAGCAATCATTACTTCTGCACCGCATCAGCTTTAGAGGAAATAAATCACACAACTTCACAATTCAGTACGGTTTCTGGCTATCATTTGAATGATAGCAAGACACAAATAGTAAATATTGATAAGGTTATACTTGCAGATCAACGTGTTGTGCATAATGCTAGGTATCTAGGTGTTGAGATAAGCTCTAATCCAGAAACTATTGTAGAGTTGAACCTTCAACCATTACTACGTTGTATTAAATCTGACTCTCATAGAATAAATAATCGTTATTTGACATTATTCGGAAGATGTAATGTCATTAAAATGATTTCCCTAACATAAATCTTATAATTTTTTAGAGGCATTCCCCTGGAATTCAGCAAGATGTGGTTCCAGAAGTTTGAGCAGGCAGTATCATGGTTTTTATGGGCGGGGCAGCGCCCAAGACAGGCACTAAGATATATGATGCTGCAAAGGGATCGGGGAGACTGGTCTGTCCCATAACACATATACTATTAGGCGATCACGCTGAAGTATACGGGGGGAGCTGGTGAATGGAGGTAATCCAGGTGGTTCTGAAACATCAATATCCCAACTAATCTGTGGGGAAGAAGCAAGGGGTCTCTTAATGCGGCAAATTGATTTTGCATATTATGAGAGGGTTACATTTAAGGTTCTGCTTGGCGCCTATAAAGTTTGGAACGAAGTAAGGAAAAGATGCGAGATATGGTGGCTCAATTTGTATTCTCCCTTAGTAAATAACCCCTTACTTCCTGGAATTTTTTGTGATGTTTATTTTAGAAGATGGTCAGAGAGGGGGATCAATTACATAGGGGGCCTATATCTGGTACCGAATTGCTTTCTTTTGATGCCATTAAAGAAAGATTTGGCATAGAGAATAGAGATTTATTTAAGAATTTACAAATACTGGATTTGTTGGCCAAAAGATGCTTCAATCGGAATCGGATCCCGTTATTACATCTGATTAAGAATAACCATCCTTCGACATCTGCTGTATATAAATTAATCAATGAAAGAATGGGAGACGATCTTGCCAGGCATTTTGATAGATGGCAAATAAGTGTTCAAGCAGGACAGGGGGAGTGTGAGGACTCCCGGATGCTCAGTCAAACAGTATGTATTTCCGCTAGTGTGCAGGTGCAATGTTTTAAAACCTGATGCAAACTTTATGTAACTCCGGCACATATCCTCCTTTGGGGGGGGGCACTTCAGGGACACACTGTGCATGGTGTGGGTTGGTGGGTGCAGATAGCACTCATATGTTTGCTACTTGCCCCATTCTCTCAGAAGTATTTTTTCAAAATTGAGCAGCGATTACAATCCATTATGGACTATTTCGTATCCCTGACTCCCCAGGTTATAATTTTGGGGATCTCTAATCAAGTCATGGTAGAAAGCGATAGGAAATTTGCTTTTATCGCAATGGCTCTATTTTGCTGGTGTGTGGCAACGGCTTTCTCTGGTTTAGTAAATTGCTATCTACATACAAATGGGAGATCTCTGTGCATAGAAGAAGAGAGAGGTGGGCAAGGGAAAAAGGTGAAAGATTGTGGCTGCCCCTAACTAACTGGCTATGCAAGGATTAGCATACAACCCGAGCGTATGATTTTTTTTTCTTCTTTTTTTCTCTTTTCCCGCATTTCCTTTTTTATGGTATTTAATTTTATTGTATAGATTTGTTCTTAGAAGATTGGATCCACCGGGGTGTGGCAGATAAAGCATAAAATGGGACATCAGACACAGCTGTCCATATATTGTATTTGTCGTGTTGTTCATATTTCTTTTGTGTTTTGATGTCTCAATAAACAATTTTTTTAAAAAAGAGAAGTGTAAAGCCGCAGGCCCCAATTCAACTCCCAGAGGAGAACTACAAGGACTTCAAAGAGGCAGCAATTCTTACGTTGGTGAAATTGATTAACTTCATATATACAAATTAAGTAGAAGTCCCACCTAGTTGGAATGAGGTTAATATAAATTGTATATTAAATCCTAATAAAGGCTCAACAAATGCAGAGTCCCAACATCCAATATATTTACTTAATTATGATTATAATAAGGATTCATGGATATTTGCAAGAAGATTGGCAAAAGTAATCGGAAGAGTAATTCATCCAGACTAGAAAGGCTTTTTCCCTGGTTGACAAATGCACGATTTAACACACCTGTTCATTTCCACCATGGATTTCACACTTACTAGAAGAGACACTTTAGTTATAGTCACAAATAATGTGGCCAAATATTTTGGTAGGGTATGATCCACTGACCTGTGAGAAGTCTTGGAGGTATTTGGGCTCTCTCCATCCTTGATTGAGGGCATCAAAAAGCTGTATATGGCACCATCGGCACACATACTGGTTAATGGTAGCCTTACTGAGAGTTTTAAACTCACTAGAGGGACGCGTCAGGGTTGTCTTCTCTGTCCAGTCTTATTTGGGTTATACATATAAACTTTGGCTCAGGCTTTCAGGACAGACAGAGGAATTATCCTGTTTCAGTCCTTTTGAGAATAAGATAGCCCTTTATGCTGATAATATTATAATATATACTAGAGACCCTGCTCTATTTCACAAATGGAAGAAATAACAGTATCGTTTGAGCTCTCTCAGGCTATTTGAGTCATAAAGCAAAACCAGAGGTGATGGTCTGGAACTTACCTAACTATACGGGTACAACACAATCTGTAATTAAATATTTGAGCATCACAGTCACCAATAAATGCAAGGGCTTACACCGTACCAACCTCAAAAGGGAAACAAGTTCTGAAATAGATGGGTGAACTAACACCTGACAATATATGGACATCAAAATTTGATTAAGATGCTGATACTGCCAAGACTGACAGTTTTTTTAATTAACATACCCCTGTCCTTCCCGAAAGAAGTCATAGCAAAGCTTATAGGAAAGTGCCTCTATTGACATGGTTAGCCCCCACTTTTTGGCTAATATCTGATGCAATTTCGAAGTGTAAGTGCACTGGGTCCCTAATAAATATGTTCCCAGTGCCAGATCTCTTTCTCAAATACTGTACCATGATGGGCACCACTTCAGTTACCCCTTTAAGTCCCTAATAACTGCTACCCCATAAACTTAGAGCATGGGTACTGGGGGTGCAGCACTGGTTGCGCTACCCCAGGGACCCCTCACCAAGGCTATCCACTCTGCCATTGCAGGCTTCGTGTCTTGGTGCTGAGAAATCTGAAGTGTCGACATGGCACATAGCCCTGTGTTCCATGCCTCCCATACGCTGCATGGGATAAAGGGGAGTCATCCCTCCTGCAGGCCTTTAGCCCTAAGGCAGGGTACACTATAACCTATGTGTGGGCATATCAGCAAGAGCAGATATGTCCCTACAATGTCCAGTCTATTCTGAGATGTTATAAGTGCACGGGGGAAGGCATTTAGTAATAGTAAAGTTAGGATTCCTAACTTTACTAATACTAAATGTCTTTTGTGAATACCGAAAGTCTCAAGTTAGGATTGTTCTCATTTTAGTAGTAGTAAAGTTAGGAATCCTAACTTTACCCATTACTAAATGCATTTTTTAAATACCGAAAGTCGCAAAGTTAGGATTTTGTCTCAGATTACTTTTGTAAATCTGGCCCTACATTTTAATTATTAGGTGAAGGTGCCTTAACTATGCTTTTAGCTAACTTGGGACTGATTCATTTAAAAGAAATTGTTAGTCTTTAAGATGAGACAGATGACACCCTAAATCTGCACTTTTCCTTACTTAAAGTGAGTCCAAAGCTGTGCATTCTGTATAACACTAGCCAGAAATGTTATCATGCTCCAACTTGTCAGCACCAGACACCCAGATGTCATCTTAGAAAAACAGGAATTTGGGAATCCCTCCTGACATTACCTTTTTTATTATTCTCTAAAAATATGCCTCTACAGATGCCAAACCTAACAGCATTCAAAGAAATGCTCCCATTGGAGCAACAAACAATGGAGAATGTTCTGAATTAAATGAGAAGGGAATTTATTGAAAGGCTGACAACAAGTCCATTAGGCTAAGCATTTTAGGTTTATCTAAACTTGCCAAGGACCAGATATGTAAGGCAATGGTTGTTTATCAACCCACATGTGCTTATTAAGATCGCACAAATCTACACACCATCTGATTTTTACCTCCATCCGTAGGTGATAAAACCATAGGGGCAAGTCGCTCAGAGGATTAAATGTCCTCAATTAACCCAGAATCCAATAGTTTTTGCAGTTTTGCGAATCGTCTTTGGGTGGTTCTAGCACCATGTTCAGAATCTTTCTTACTTTGTGAACAGACAGAATAGCCTTTCTTTGTGTAGTTTGTGCTAGAAAAACATTTTAAGGTGCCTAAAGTGTCCTTGAAAACATCTGGAAAACCATGGAATATATCTACATAATTTGCAGAATCAATAGCCAACAATACCTTCACTGCAGCATTAGGATTTAGTCTGATGCCCATGTTTTCTTGATGACCACACCCTATCAGATTATCCCATCCTTTAGCCACATACATATTCCTACTGTTTCCCTGTCCTGAAAATGTATCCTCAACACTGCATCCTAGTGCATCACTCTTGATTCCACGATACCTTACTGGTAACAATTCAGTGTTTTATGAGCCAAAGATTTTCTGCCAATTTATTTCTCCAACCATTGTAAAGGGTGAACAACAATCAGCTAAAACACTCACTTCTTTCCCATTGACCAAGATCTTAAATTTGAGCATTATAATAAGGTTGCTATTTAGACTATCATTGCTTTTGAATCTCAAGATTATTTCCATATCATTCTGAACCACTGCAAAACCCTTGACTTTTGCCTGCGTCTGCACACTCTGTCATAATGGCATTGTATCCCACCTTGAATATGGCTAACCAGGAAAAACATCCAGGGCTAATAGAAAGATGAGACTCATTGCCATGCCTTAAACATTTGCCACAAACTCCTTGCTACTCTTGCTTTCACCTGTTACACACTGCACACTCTCATCCCCAACTTAAAAAACGTTATTTTCCAAAATGGAAGTATTCATCCCCTGAAATCCTTAACTTCCTTTAGTTTCTCACATCTACTGTACCGATGTGGTGGTATTCATCACTCCCGCAATAATGGCAACAGATTCTTTAAGATCAGGATTCCTGGCCAGAAGTTTGTCTTGTACTCCTTGAGAACTGGCACATCCTAAAAGTTGATCTCTAATCAAAGAATCAGACTAAGCCTCAAACTCACATGTGCATGCAGAGGTTTTTAAACTCGCTACATTGTTCACAACCTTCTCAGTCTTTCCTTTCACTCTCATGAAAAATGTATGTCTCTCCAACACACTATTATTTGAGAACCAAAATTGTGTTGAAGCATTAACACAGACATTTCACACGCATCCCCAGGTTCCCCATCACCCCTGCCCACAGGTATCTAAACTAGACTCTTATAAATATTCCTTCTTTCCATGCCCAAATTAAGTGACACAGTTTGCTTCCTCACTGATGAAATCTCTTCCTATGGCAGGCAAAAAGGAATCAAACAACGTTTTCCACTGTGTCTGTGCTAATAAGGGTTCTCCCTTGTCCAAAAGAAAATGTGGTGGTAGAGACATGTTGGCAGCAGCCATAATTGTTACCCATAATGAGCTGAAGAATTGTGAGAAAAGATTAATTAAAATGAATGGTTGAGAAACAGTTGACACTAAAGCTGTTATATAGACACACACTAATGCATGGATCACTGAGTTACGTGCCAGTACCACAACAACACCAATCCAGAGTAGAGAAAATGGGGGCATATTAGCAAGAACCTCGTTAAAATTATCGCTGTTTTAGCGGCAGGAAACTGCGTCTAAAATGGCGATAATGGGCTTGCTAATATGCGTTATAGAATTCCAATAGATGTCCAGGTTAGATGTGAAGGACATCTGACCTGGGCTTCTATTGGAATTCTATTATGCATATTAGCAAGCCCATTATCACCGTTTTAGTGGCAGTTTCCTGCAGCTAAAACTGCGATAATTTTAACGAGGTTCTTGCTAATATGCCCCATAGTTGCATGAAGTAAGTCTAAGATGTAATCCAAAATGGCATGCCTATCACTGTTGACAAGCTAGGAGCAAAGTAAGTAGAAACTCACTTCAGTATTTCAAACACATGAAGTACCGTGAGACTGCCACAGCTTCCTGGGAGAGGGTAGTAATACTAGTTCCAAAATAGGGTGTCAGTAAACTCTAACTGGCACATGCTATGGCGTAGTCTCAACATTCTCACAAAAATCACCATTGATGTGCCCCTCACCAGTTGAAGGTACTGAATATTGCTGTGTTTGAGATAACAATGAAGTCTCCTTCAAAACAGCAAGACTGTTAGGTAAAACAACAACATGGAACTTTACAGCGGGTGAAACTTGTACACTAAACAATACCAAGGTTTCAAGATGGCCACCACAATTGAAAGCAGATTTTTACAGACCTTAGTGCTTGTATGTTATTCTTTCAATGCTTCTAAATGGCCGCCAAATGTTCCTGCCTTGTTTTCACAGTGAGTTGGGCTTTGAATGAAGTCCTTCTCATTTCTTCAAGATGGCTGGCAAATGTTCCATACTTGTTTCTAGAGGAGTTAAAGCTCAAAGTTGCTTACAGTTGGGAGCCAAAATTCAGAAACAGTTCAGTATCTTTCTCTGCAACTCACAAATTCATCCAAAAATCAATGAGAAAAGCAAAAAAAACCTGACAGAGTGATCAATGTTGGGTGGTCCAAAATCATTCTGGGTTCTTTAAAACTGGTAGATTCCATGCCTAAAGTTGTAGATGCTCATCGTCAGTTTTAAGATTACAAACCACAAGTGAACAGCTTAAAAACTGTAAGTGGTTTGATTTTGTTTTTGAGATTAGGAGAAATAAAACCACCACTCACCTTCATCCCTCCAATTTCAACTGTCTTATTCAAAATCGTGATTACCTATGACCTAAGTCATGAAGACATAGGTTCTGGCTGGCATAGTTAACATTACAATCTGAGAGCAGGTAGATCATAAAACTTAGCCTCCTGTTAGGAGAGGGCCAGGCGGCTCCATTGGGGTCAGTTGTTGGCAGTTCACAGCTTTTGCCATGGGAAGCCTTAGCCGAGATACAATGGGAAATGTCTCAAGGTTTAAATACTTCCAGCTAAAATCTTTGTGGAATACAATAACAAGAACAGTTGATGATGAGTGGGAATTTGAGGATAGAGTACAGGACCACGCTCCTCTAAGGAAGGAGGTATCATTATGGTCCTGAGAGTTAATAAAAGCAAACAACAGGAATAGGAAAGCCTGCTGCAAACCTGGGAAGGATAGCTGCCAACACCGGAGCAACCAAACGCATGGCAAGTATAATTAAACCTTATTTATTCCACTGTCAAAGCTGTTACCTTAAAGAAGAGTCATTTCTATTCCATCCACAGGATCTGCATGACAACAAGTAGAATGAGCAAGTTCTTTAAAAGCCCAGCTTCAAGTTGTGTGAGGTGTGGAGAAAAGAAAGCTGACGACATTCACATGCTTATGATGTGCGAGACAATCGCCAACGTCTGGGCGGAAGTATGTGGTAACCATTCAGAAAGTTTGGATCAAGCAATTATGGTAAGCATGTAGCATATCTTTTTCTGCACGGACCTCAAAGTGGTGTCATGCCTACCCAAGTCCAAGGTCAAGTTTTTGTTTATCATGATACTCCTTGCAAGGAGAGAGATATGTTAGAGGTAGATACAGTCCCACCCACCAGCACATAATGACTGGCTTAAAGCTGTGGTAGTGATAAGTAATTGTGAGCTACCACCTAGTCTCACAGACAAGGTCCACAAATTGTGTTTTAAGTAGAAGTCATTGCTAACAAAACAAAACACAGGACTGATATACCATCGACTACGTCTGATAGTTAAATCATGTGTGGTGAGTGACTTCTGGACCCTATGCTACTGGGGATAGGCACCTCAGCAAGTTTCTAAGATCGCTGTTAGTTCTCCTTATGACAGTACAATACAAGCTCTTTTTTTAAAAAGTTACTTTAGACATGCTTGTGGATCTTCCAAGGATTTATCACTATTTAATACTACTTGAAATTGCTTCCTGGAGAAGGATATACAAGTAAAGTCTAGGAGCCCAAACAATGCCCATGTAAGCCCAGAAACTAAGATTCTTTATAAATGATGACTCAATCCACTATCACACTTACCAATCAATACCAGGCCCATAAAACATAGAGAGTGAGGTGAATGGATACTATATGTTGTAATTGAACTCTTTTAAAAAAACAAATTTAATCAAACAAATCATGCAAACACTCATTAATATATTATTTTAAATTATGAGAGTATGACATCACAAGCTTGAATAAAATATTTTCTAAAGCTCGCTCTATCATTTGAATGAAACATAATTTATTGCTTGCCTCACCAAGCATTTATCTAGTTTTCGTAGTTGAGATTTCTTGAAAAACCAACTTACCTTAATTTCTTTAGGTAAGCCAAAACTGCTGTTCGAATTAAAATAGTTTCTTGTGAACGCAAGTCCTTTATGGCTAAACATTGTAATCTATGAATTGTATACATCTTTTTTTAAACATAATAATGAAGTATTGAAGAAATTTTAGAGGAAGTGGACAAAGCAAAAATATTCAAGTACTGTCGTTTGCACATGACACTCAGATCATCTTTTCTTTTTTCAATTACTGACTTCTGTAGCTGGGAAGTTTAATCACTGTATGTTTGTCTAGCATTAGTAATTGGATGAAAGACAACACGCTTAAACTTAGTGCTGAAAATACAGAGGTCTTGGTCTTTCACAACCAAAAAGTCTGTTTGGTCTAAAATCTGGTGGCCTGTGGATTGTGGACTGTGTCCTACCTCGGTCAGATTTGCTAAAAACCTGGGTGTTTTTTTACAATACCTTGAGCTTTGAGTTTCAGGTCAGAGTACTACGAGTACATGCTTCCTCATTATAAGGACTCTGAGAAAACGTTTTCCCTATATTCTAGTGGACGTGCTCTAATCAGTCATTATCGCCCTTATCACAGCTCGATTGGATTATGGCAACTCTCTGTACCTCAATATCAATGTTTCCTGTGTTTACAAACTGCAAGTTGCTCAGAACGTGGCTTTCCAACTTATCTTGAACATCGCAAGACATCTTTTGGTAAGAGAAGGGATAAGGTCCCTTAACTGGTTTCCAGTTAAAAGAAAGATAATGTTCGAGTCCCTTGTATTTTTTTAGCTTTGGATCAGCTTTGGTCAGAAAGGCTCTCAACAACTTAATTGCTTTTTTCAATGGTATTCTCTGAGTAGATCTCTTAGATCTTCCTCTCTCAAACAGGTGCTATATCCTGGCCATGGCCAGATGGGGATTTTGGTCCATCTCAGTGGCTTGCGCCAAACTGTGGAATACCCTGTTATCTACATCTCAGAAGAAAATTCTTGTACTTTGAGATGATGCATACAGACTGATGCATTAAGACTCAAGGGTATTGTTTATTATAAATGCAAAGAAACAAATGTTTCAACAAAAAAACATGGCTTTAAATGTGTACCCTTTAGTCATAAATAAAGAATGTCAGTGTTCTAGTTTTTCGTTATGACACTGAAATGCTACAGTTGAAAACTGGGAATTAACTGACAGACTGCTGCTCGTGTTGAAAGGACTTGCTTCAGCCTGCATGTCAAAATGTTTTAATTTCTGTCCTCGTTTTAGCTCCCTAGAGCACTAACAGACAAATAACCTGCTGCACATGGCCAAAGGATGTGCACAGCAGGGGGTTGGCTGCCTGTTGGAGGGTATCGTGTGCATGACCTCGCCGGTGGCCAGGCTCTGCGATTCACCCTATTGTGAATGTGGCCGAAGGCCACATAGAAGAGGTAGCTTGCCATGGTACATTGGGTGCAGGTGCTGGCTAAAGCTCATGCTCTCTGACCAGCCTTCCGCTGCACAACAGGCAACTGGCTTCCCCCAGCAGGGATGGGTGCAGAGCTTTGCAGGGGGATAAAATAATCTCAGAAAACCACTGACATACTCAGAACTTTACTTAAAAAACCGAAGGTAAAAGTGAAATTATAGTACCATAATAAGATCCTCGCCATGGTTCAAAAACGCCTAGAAAATAACTGAAAAGCAAGGGTTAAATTATGTTATAGTAAGGTGTTGAAATAACACAATTAATATTGTTTAAAAAGGACTGAAATTCAAAAGTTACAGTTCACTGAGCTTACTATAACTTGCAATCCCACTTTGCATTGTATGTAAACCAATATTACATCACTCATTTTTTTTTTATGGAGTTTTATATAGCCCGAACTTGACCTGGTATAGGGCATCAGAGCGCTTTTCATAGCACCAGTTGCATTATATGAGGACACATTCCTTTTTGTTTGTCACAGGGAGCTTAAGTGATTTGCCCAGAATCACAGGATGTTCAGCTTCATTGCCGTGAATTGCCTGGTTCCCCAGATTTTAGGTCTACCACCCTAGCCGTTAGGCCAACTACTCTACTCATGATATGTTAAATGCCATACCTTTCTGACATCACTGATTATAGATAGATATCCTTTATTGTTTCATTAATTAAAATCTTACAATAAATCAAATTCATACAGTAAGCCATTATAAACAATTTGATTAGCAGCAATTCCTTAAAATTCTGTACATCTTTTGAGTAAATATTTTCGATAAAATTCATTAGAGTACAGTGTAAATAAAGTAAATGAATAAGAATTAAAAAGGGCATGAATATAGGGGTTTTAGTTTGCTGTTTCTTGGACCTCTAATTTTTTCCAGACTTTAATTAAAATTTTTACCAAAGCTGAATTTATAATTATATTGTCTGAAGAAAGACATAAGATCAATGCCTGTCTACATGTGAGTACCCCTCTTTCGTTAAATAGTCTCTTTAGTACAGTTACTCTTTCCTTTCTCATTTCTGAACAGAGACACAGTTGGTGGATAATGTTCTCCTCCACAGATTTACACAGCCTACATACAGTATCCTTTTCAAACTTTTTCCACTGTGGTAAATGGCATAGTCCTGGCAATACACCAAATTGTGCTTTAATAAAGATTTGTTTGTTGTTCAGTGACCATGGTGTGTTCAAGTATTGCTGTGCCATCTTTTTTGAGAAGCCATCAATTTTATAGGCCATGCATGTTTTCTTTTTGCAAAAGTTGCTTTGTCACTTATCAACAACAAGTGGTCTATTGTCTTATTGATAATTTTCTTTAAAAAATCCTGAGTTATGGTAGAATCCCAAAACGACCTAACCTCAAATTCTTCCAGAGCCGCATCCAGATATTTCCAGGCAGGTGATTTGCTATTGCCACTAATTTCTTTCCAGATTAACTGGGATATTAGATTGTCTTGGTTATTTTTTACTCTATTACAGACTTTAATTGCATGTCCCTTTTGTGCATATAGCTGATTGTTTAGACCGAATTCTAGTCTAACTTGTGCTTGTGATGCATTCATAGGCAATTGGAAAAGGATTTTAAAGATTTTTGAAGTAGCGTTATTGATAATTACTACATCTTTCCCATTAAAGGCCTCACTGCCGTATGTTCGGGAGGGAAGCAATTTTGCACAAATCACTTTTAGAAATGGGCGATAAGTTAGTTGACTGATTGATTTTTGGATAGCCCTAAATGCGACTGACAAAGCATTTGCTTTCCTATAGACATCAAGTTTTTGCGGAAGAAAAATTTCCGTTGTCGTTAAATATAACACCCAAATATCTATAGGTTTCTACTTGATCTAATAGCGACTTTCCCAGAAACCATTTCGATTTATATTTCCATCGTGAGTTTTTTGCAATCACCATGACTTTGGATTTTGATTCATTTATTATCATCATATTTTCTTTTGAATACTCAAATATTCGTGCTATTAGAGGCTGTAATCTCACTTTTGTATTACTTAAAAGAACAACATCGTCCGCATATAGGAGGTTTGATATATGTTTATCAGCAAGTTTCGGTGGGATGTGCGTTTGTATCATTCAGTACCACTGTTATATCTGCTAAAAGCAGGTTGAATAACAATGGCGCAAGTACGCACCCTTGCTTTAGGCCTCTTGATGTTGGTATTTTCTTTGTTAATGACCGGCCATCCCCCATCCGCACTCTAACCCAGGTATGAGTGTGGAGGAGACAAATCAACTGTATTAGTTGAGGTGGGATCCTTTGCAATCGTAACTTTTCCAACAGTAGTTCTCTATCCACACAGTCGAAAGCTGATTTAAAATCAACAAAGCATAAATACAAAGGTTGTTTTGTTGTAATTGCTTTGTCCATTAATACCGATAAGGCTAGGATATTAGTTGCTGTTCCTAGGCCTTTGATAAAACCTGTTTGGTTTGGCGGGAGAATGTTATTGTCCTTTACCCAGTCTGATAAACTTGACAACAGAATCCCTGCGAACAGTTTTGCGTCCGTGTCTTGTAACGTAAATAAACGGGCGTTCTCTGGCCGGGCACAATTTCCCTTTTTAAAGATAGGCGATATTAGTGACCCTCTCCAGGATTCCGGGATCTCCCCTCTCCGTTCTACATTGTTGCAGAGCTTAGTTAGGTGTTCTGCCCATAAGGCTGGGTCCTCTTTGTACAGGGCAAAAGGGATACCGTTTGGGCCTGGTGCCCTGTCTTTTTATTTTTTTATTAGCTTATGCACTTGATCATATGATATTTCGATTTCAGTATCCAATTCTGGGTTCGATGTTTTCTTCCTTTTGAGGTCATATCCGTTTTAGTTATTTTGCATTCCGGGTTTAGATCGTTCCCCAAAAACTTATTCCATTAAGTCTCAGTTAATATAGATGATACAACAGTTTTATCCGGTCTTGTTAGGCTGTTAATCATTTTCCAAAACTGCCTCGAGTTTACTTGATTACTCGCGTCGAAAATTTTCGTCCAGAGGTCTTGATTGGCTTTGGTTTTTTCGTTCCAGATTAGTTTCCTCAGATTTCGATTTAATGTTTTTATACTGGCTATTATATTTTTGTCATTTGGGAGCTTGGTTACTGCTTTCCTGAGTTTATTTCGAGACTGTTTCATTTTTCGGACCGTATATGTCAAATTAATTTTTGTTTCCCATTTTTGTTTCCGCAATATATTTTTATTCCTAATTCCAATTGAGGGGTCATGTGCGTCCACTATTTTGCGTGTAAAGCTTACCCAATGGTCAATTGCGGACTCAGAGATTTTTTCTTGACAGCATTCGGTAACCAGTTTTTGAGCTAGTTCACTGGTGCAATCTCTATCTGACCTTGCATTGACAAATACAAACGTGGTTTCATACTTTTAAGTGAGGTAGTAATTATTTGCTGGCAGCGAGCACTCTCAGGGAGATTCCTTAAATAGAACGAAGTAAAGAGCTCAGTGATGCCATTGTGTAATCAATTCTTGTTTTCGCATTTTGCGTGTGGAATGACCATGCTGGGGGTGAATCCTTCTGGAATCTCGCATTTAATATTCGTAACCCCAAGGATCTGTGTCTTTCACAAAATGTTGTTTTAGTGTCCGTTGATTGCTCTGGTATGAGCCATTGTTGGTCTTGCGACTGTGTGACATCATCTCTAGTAAATGGTAATAACAGATTTCCATTCAAGTCTCCCATGACTATATAGTCTACAAAGGGGTCATCCGCCATTTGTTCGAGTAAATAACTGGTAAGAGTAGCGCACATGCAGCCAGATTCATCAAGCTGAAATCGTCTCGCAAAGGGCCAGATTCTGGGAATCTGGCCCTTTGCGAGCGCTATTTTTGCATTTGGGATTAATCATTCCAAATGCAAAAATCGCAATTATATAAATCGCTAAATTGCGAAAAATCGCATTTAAGGAATCTCAATTAGAGCTTAAATGCCATTCATGAACCTTTTTAAAATTGCTAATTTGCAATATGGGGGCGCTATTTACCGCCGAGTGTAACTTCGTGGTAAATAGCGAAAACCTAGAAAAATGCACTTTAAGTTGTATGTTACACGCACACATGTCCTTTAGACATGTGTGTGCGCAACACCAGTGTACATTTGCATTTCAGGGGTGCTACAGGGTGTCCTTTGTTCACCCTGGCACCCTTGAAATCGCTTCCTTATTTGCGATTCGCTAATTGCTAATCGCAAATAAGGAATGACTTCCCATTCATTGGCCCATAGGAATGAATGGGAAAGCCATTCCTTATTTGCGATTAGCAATTACTGAATCGCAAATAAGGAAGCAGTAGAAATCGCAAAAAATATTGCAATTTCTACATGCATCCCGTTTTGCGAGTCTTTAATAGCGATTCCTTAAAAATCGCTATTAAGGACTCGCAAAACAGCACTTTGATGAATATGGGGGTTAGTCTTCCTTGAGATCACTGTAGGGGGAATATATATATTAACCAAGTTTCAGGATTTTTCATGACCATGGGAATTGTATTTTAACATTACAGTTTGGAGATTACAATTGTTTGCTTATGATCAGTTTTCAAGTCAATTGATATAAATATTGCTAAGCCACCACAAGGGCGACCGTGTTTGTTTTGCTTAATCGCAGGTTCAAAGTATCCTTTATATCTATGTAGAATAAAAGGGTCCATTGCCCAAGTCTCTTGCTATAGTATGATCTGATAGGTATTAAATATCAAAGTTTGGTTGGTGTTATCTAACTTTTTACTTATTCTGTTGATGTTCCATGAGCAGATTGTTATTGTTTCACTTTCACGCCTTCATTTTTTATGTATCTTGTGTTGGTTGTTTTGTCATTGTTTATCGTTCCCATGCAAGGCCATTGTTAACCATTTTCTTAATTAATTATCCCTCTTGGCTTCTCTATCTTTTTGTCCACCAATTGCTTTTCTACATCTATGTTAGTTTTTCCTAACAAATGTTTTAATACAGAGAAGACTTGGGTGCCATTTTTTCATTTTTTCACTTATTAGCGGATTTTCGGCTTTTAAAAGTGGAGTGGGATATTCCTTTGGAGAAACTTTGTTAATTATTATCCCCCAACTGCTGAAGATTTCTTGTTCATTCATAATTTGTTCCACAATAGAGGCGGATGTTACGGTTATTAGTGTTAATGGCTGTGCACCTTCTGGATTTTGTGAGAAGCCAACACATTCAATCTCGCTAGTTGACACGTTGGCTAATGATGGAATCGATTTAAAGAGGCGCAGAAGATTACCTCTATTCAACGTGTCTTGCTGCCTTCGGGAGTCATATACAGGTTTAAAGATTAGTTGTTCCAACCCCACAACAGGCAGTTGCATTACTTGTTGTTTTCCGATTCTTTGTGTATAACTCGTTTGTTCTCGCAAAGTCTTATTATAACTAAATGGTCCCATTTTGTTATGAGATTTTTATCCACTATTTGATCTCACTGTTCAATGAGATTCACAGGTTCTTGGTTTCCTTTGTTATTTGATTGTGTCCCAATTGTGAAGGTGCGATGGCCCGCTGAATTCCAATTTGGATTTGGAGCTGTGTTGCGGTCTCTTTGAGGTGATCTTTGAGCTGAGATACAGCTGTTTATTTGTTCTGCATATATTATAACAACCGGGGCTTTTGCTTTTCCCGAATTTAACAAACTCATTGTTTGCTCGCCCTTTTTTTTGTGATACTCTTTGGGCTTCTTCCCTGTCCGGTTTTTCCTCAGAGTAGTTTCCCTGCTGGCCGGGAATAATCTTCTCTGGTAGTGTTTGATTCCACACATTGGTAGATTTGTCAGGGGAAAGCTCAATGGTATCGCATTGGGTTATTTCACCTTTATGGTTGATCTTTTTCATAGCTTTTTGAGAGATCGAAGGTTTGCCTGTTTTCGTAAAAATATCAAAATACTGAGTATTTGTTGTTGATGATGATATAGGCTGGTCCCTACCTATATTGGGTTTTAGTTTTCCTATTGTTTCTTCCCAATGGTTTTTTACCTTATTGAGTGAAGTGGAAGGCATTTCCTCTTGAGCGTGTGTCTTTATTTGGTTCTTCCTCTTAGCTTTATATCTTGCTTTCCACAATTTTATTGCGGTGATTTTGTCATTGTAAACGACATCAAGTTCACTTCCTTATCATCTTGTGCTGCAAGTTGGACAGAAGGTTCATCACCTGTATGATTATTTTTCTCCGGTTGGTTATCCCAGGTTATTTGGAGGGGTGATCCGTCCTGGGCATCTAGGTCCATTTGGGCAGTTAGCTCCTCCACTGTTGTAAAGTTGCTTTCTGCTGCTAAGGTCATACCTTGTTTATTTTTTGGTTTCTTATTGCCTTTTCCTTGAAGACTTACTTTGACATCATCCAATATACTGTTAATAACTTTGGGTATTGAAGCTAGTTTGTTGATAATTGGTTCACAGTGACATTCAAAATAAGTAGTTATGTATCGGTTTGTGCTCTGGTTATCAGAATGTTTAGGTCAGCTAGTTTATGGTCTATTCCAGTCACCGCATTTGCCATTGTTCCCAATATTTCACTTTGAATATCCATTTTGTTTGACTGGAGTGACAATGCTTCAAGAGTTTGTGATGAAGTTTGATAAAAGATGTCCCTGATAGATCCCAGATCCTGATTGTCTATGGTTTTGGTCATTCGATCCCTCTCAGATTCCTGACTGATATTGAGGGAGGTGTTTAAAATCAAGTCACTGTTTACTGGGATGTTGCAATGTTCCTTTAAACTGGCCTCTACTTTTATGTTTTGTCCTGTTATCGCGGTCAGGTTGCACAGTTTCCGATTTTTTTCTTGTAATAGCACCAGGAGCTGTGTGCTATCTTCGCTTAATTCGTTTACCCGTTTATAAGTAAGTGGTATTTTTTGTTGCCTGACAGGTCGAGTGGGTATTAGATTAGGAGATTCATTTCTCTGTTAGAACTGTTCTGAATAATTTATTTGCGAGTTTGTGACTTCATCGTTTTCTAACGTCTTTGTTGGCTCTAGCAAGGAAGATATAAGTTCTTTTATTCAAAGTTGGCTATCCCAGCTGACTTTGTCCAAGTTTTCAACTAGGTTATCTCTTGTACATTCTTCTAACAACAGATTGTCAGCTGTCTGGACCATGCTTTGAACATTATTTTTTCGTATTTCGACCTTCACCTCGATCGGTAACCTAGTGGAGGCAATTGTATTTCCCGGTAACGTAGTCCTTTCTTCAAGCGACATCTCCGTGTTTGAATCTTCAACGGTCTACGGTACTTTTTGAACCGTTTGACAATTGACCTTTGAAGTTTGACAATATGATAAGAATTCAAGGTCGGTACCTTCAGTAGACATTTGATCTATTGTTTGCATTGATCTTTTGACCTCTACGTCCCCATTATATGATATCTTGTCACATTCTTGCTTTTGCCCAATCGGTAGTGAGATTGCTTTCACATTACTAATAGGCTTGATAGGGCCTGTAGATTACTTATTTCTGGTTCAAATTGACCTGAAATCATAGCCCCAGTCGGATCTTTCAAGAAATCAAAATTATGCAGGACTTTTAAGGATTTTTCGAACATCCGTGCTATTGGTGATATTAGCATCTGGTTTGTTTCTTTTGTTTGCGCTTTGGCTTTTTCTAATACCCTCTGTGCTTGAGCTTTCCGTGTGCATCGTATCGGAGGGCCCATTGCCCTTTCCCTTCCTGAGCCCATACTCGATATCTATTGATGTTATTTGGAATGTTTATTACAGTACTTGGGCAGTATACCCCGTTAAGGGACCCTCTAAGGGGCCAAGTAGTTCACACCCTCTTCAGCACAACTCAACACGTTCTAGGCAGTGTTAGTGAGCCCCTGAGTACTCCTCTTATGTACCAGCTCTTGTGGCTCTTGCGGCTCCTCTGATAACCTAGGGCATGTGCATAGGGTTTATCAGGCTAGATGTTAAACCAGTTTTTAATTAGCGCTCTGAGCGTCCTATTATGTCGCAAGAGCCTTTTGGACCAATCCCCGCTTCAACCCCTACTATGAGGGGGCTGCAGTGCAAGGAGAAAGTGAGACTTCCCCCACTCTCCTATCTCCCTCTGAGCAAACAGACACCCTCAACTGATATCTGTTGCCAGCCCTCGCATGCACCCCTCCGCCCAACGTCACACTGTCTATACTTTCTCACTGGTTATGTATTTTCCACAGGTTTGTCTGACCTTGTGTGAAACATGAAGTATATAGTAAAAGGAGTCCTGACCACTGGAGCCCGCTTGCTCCTCTTGGAGCTCCCACAACTCCCTTCTCCACACTGCGGTCTAGAATGCCTAAGTGTCCCGTAGTGTGCCTTAGTGTACGGCCCATATGAGACAGTCTTACTATTAGTTGAGGGATCCGCCGCTTACTGGAGCATTACTGCATGCCCCTACCACTCCTGCTGCAGTTCCTTGCTGTGGCGCAGTTCTCTCAAGACCTTACTCAAAATCCTGCTACTCTCCCCTCCCTCTCCATCTACTACTGCTGCTGCCCTGGGCTGGATTTCCAGGTTGTAGGTCTGCCCCTCCTATGCGTTTTTTCAGTGTGGCTCACAGTCCATGGCTCACTGAAATTTTCAACCAGGATTCCCTGCTGCACCGCCCCCACAACTGCCGCCCGACTTTTTTTGCTTTCTTTTCCCGATGCTCCAATGAGGCGCTGATGGAGCTGTGCATAAAGGCTCGCAGTCCCGCTTTGACAGCTCTTCTCCTCTGCTTCACCGCCACTGCCCCCACCTTGCTTTATGGCTGTGTCTCACAGTGCGGTGTGGGGAGGCTCTCGACTCTGCTTTTCCCTGCTTTTCACCACCACCATACCTGCCGCCGCCTCTGCCACCGCCGCTGCCTTGAATTTCACTACGACGGCTCCCAGCGGCTCACAGCGTGGTGCTGCTCTCAGATATCCGTACCTCAGTGCCGCCGCCCAGCGCGCCACCGCCTTGACTTTCGCTATGACAGCTCCCCGAGGTTCTCGGCTCTCGATACTCAAAGCCGCCACTGCCTCCACTCTCTCTCCACCTGGGACCGCAGGTGCAACCTCAGCTCTGTTCTCTGCTCCATTCTCTGAAAGTTTACAAAACCTGGACTGGAGATGACATCTCAAATTACAACATTCTGAGCAATGTAAATATAAAATTCTAATAAGTAGCCATGCAGTGTTTTGCAACACCAAGCTGATGGTGAGAGAAGCATTTTCCTCATCATAAAACAGAAAGAAAGACTGTGTTTGAATATCTGTCTTCACCAAGATGCTAAATACTTTGAGACAGCCCTCCATCAGAAGATATAAATGTATGTCATTGGATTAAAAATAGAAAAACAAAGTGTGTATGTGCATTACATGTCATTAATGTTGCAAGGGCTGGTATGTTTTTTAGGAAGTGACGATTCCACAATATTATTAAACCTGCATTTTTTTCCTAAGTGCAGTTACCTTCATAGCAGAAAAGGATGATATGATAAGCAAATTCATAGTCTAATTGTACAGTAAATTCTGTTCTAAATTCTGCTAGTTCCCAGCTGAAAAGTAACCATTGACCTAAACAGAGGACAAGCATGCCAGTAAAGATTACAAGCTGTGAAATTCAAATTGAAAACAGGTTTCTGTACTAGTTTCATTAACCTACTGATCACCCTGAGGTAGCCACATTGATCAAACTGGACTATTCTTGTCTCATTCAAAATGTTTTCTCATTAACAAAAATAATTAAATACAACATTTGGCCTGTATTGGCAAGTATTTATAAAGCACATGTTCACCCTGAAGGGTATCTTTGTGTTAAAATAGCACATATTCTTTATTGCCCCACTCATTGGTACTCATTTTATCAACCTCAGAAAGGTGACAGGCTAAGTAGGTCTGCTGGGATGCAGACCTCTGACAATGAGGTCAAATATAGTTCCCTGGAGTGGATTTAATAGCTCACTGAGGGTACTGTGCATCTTTTGTAATGCATCATTAATGTATTTATTAAGTTCCTTCCTGGCCCTTTCCACATGTAAGAAATAGTTACAGTCAAAAAAATATTTTTTTAAAAAGAATTTAAATGCAATTCATGATTTTAGCACTTGCCGTCCTAATACAGTCACTGTTTGACATAGTCTAAGACCACCGCAAAAACTGCCATGTGTGCCAACACCCCTTATGTTTGAACCCAAGCATCTGTGTATAATCTTAAATCAAACATGCTTTAATTACATTGGAGTAAAGGAACATCAAAGATAACAAAAAATATAATTTGGTAAGTAAAATGTGCTTTATTTATACATTAACTTAAGTAAATTACAGATATAAACTAACAATAACCAGTCCCGCATTAACCTTACGAGAAGCCAGAAACAAAACTAACCAAGCAATTATACTAAAGTATTTTAACGTTGTTTATTACTAAATGAGGGATTATAATGCCTCAATGGAGACAAACGAAATTGATTTGCATGACAGTGAAAGACTAGAATAATGTCAAATGTTTCTCAGAAATTGAGGAATTGGACATCATGGAAATGGCTTCATGTCTTTCCTGGGAAGGCAGAGGAGTCACGAAACAGCCCATTCTATGCACTTCAAGGGAATTGAGTCAAAAGGTATGTATCCTTAGGCGGCCAAATAACTCCCCTTTCTATGCAAAGCACCGGATGATCACAGTTGGATGTGATCACCTGGTGTTTCCACTAGACATAAAGCATATTTTTTCAGGGCAGAGAAGTCCCTTGGGCAAGGGCCTGTGCTCCCTTAACACCCTCATGCATTCAGTTTTTCTGTCTCTGTGATGGGGCAAATGGGGTGATTACCCCCAGTTTGCTCCCAGGGGTGGCAAAAGGCCATTTTATAACATGGATAATTAGATAAAAAAATCAGAGGATTGGGGTAGCCCGCCATGCACTTGGCCATGAGCCCACACCAAAAATTACATAACAGTCTTTTTGACCCCTTGGGGGGCAGATGAGGGTTCCCCCATATGCCCTTTGGGGTGGGCAGAAAGCCAACTAGACACCAGTGATAATTTGACAATATCAACTAAGGTGTGGTGACAGTCTGTTATGCACAAGGAAGTGCCTTAACACCGAAAAGGAGCATAACAGCCTTTCTGCACCACCAGGAACAGGGGGTTGCCCTTAATATGCAGAAAACCTATTACACACCTGGGAAAATATGAAAAACATAGAAAGGGTGTCCCACAATGCCAAAGGCCATGGCCACAAGTTGAAAGAGTTTTAAAGTCTTTCTGCTCAATCTGGGTGAAAGATTGGGTTGGTAGACTTGGGTTGGTGGACTTGGCCCATTCTACAGGGTCATCCCCAAACCTTTTGCCTTCACACTTCTGTTTCCTGAATCTATTTTTCTTGACTTTTCAGACTCTACACACTTTACCACTGTTGACCAGTAAGTGCCAAAGTGCTTGTGCTTTCTACTTTAAACATGATAAAATTGGTTAACACTCAATTGGCCTATTTAATTTACTTTTAAGTCCTTAGTAAAGTGGTACTTCTTGCTACCAGTGGGCCATCAGCACTTATTGTGCCACCGGCTTAAGTAGCCCTGCAAACATGACTCAAGCCTGCCATTGCAGCCTGTATGTGATGGGTTACACTGCCATTTCAGCCTTTTGCTAGGCTTAACCTTACTTTTTAATACATGTCAGACTTCCCTAGGGTAGGCCATGAGCAAGCAAGAGGGCAGAGTCCTGTGTATTTAATAAGAAGGATATGCACATTTGAGTTGTACATGTCTTGGTAGTGAAATACTCCTACATTTGTTTTTCACAACTGAAAGGAACACCTCTCCCATAGGATAGCATTGGGTTGCCTCAATACATTTATTTAGTGATAACTTTAGTTTGGGAACAGGTAGAAAATTTGAGTTTGGGGTCTAAAGAATTGTGAATAAAAGCCCTCTTTATTTACCTTGTGGGTCACTATCACAGCGCTTTACAGATTTACAGAGAGCAACACAGTGATAGCAATAAAATCAGTATCAATGTATGACTGTCAACCAGGAAAGGGAGGGAATTTTATACAAGGTTCATGAAGTAAAGGGGAAACACCAATAAAACCAAGAATAACGTTAAGTAAAAAGTATAGGAATAGGCAATGTCAATAAACTGGAAGGTAGATTCCTGGCTGAGTAAGATGAGAGGCATTTAATCAAGAAAAAATGGATACTTGTAACACTACTCGACCTTTTGGTTCAGGGAGATTAGGAAACCCTCAAAAAAATCAATGTTAGTTGGAATGCGGTTTATATGTTTCATCCGCCCCATATTGAGATTATGGCAGTTATCATAGGGTGTTCCTGTTTGTGTTGACTGCCAGCCTCATCCAGAGGCACCTCTAGTCTCGAGTGCAGTGTCCAGAGACAAAAAGGATTTCCCCACAAAAAAAGGAATGAAACAAACAAGTGATACACATAAGGGATAATGTTAAAAAATGGAAAAAATGCCCGAATGCTTTTATTATGGGGCAAGTTTCCACTTATTAAAATTGGATTGTATACTCTCTTTGGACCGGGTTACTAGGTCCTGTAGTATTGCATGAAAAAAGTGTCGACATGTTTCAGCTCCTTGGGCCAGGAGGTCTGTGGAGCTTTCGTCAGGACTTACAAACACATAATTTACTCACACAACTTTTGCGGTAATCCTTTTCACATACTAGTTGCTATGGAAAATTCGCTCTCCACAATCTGGAAGAAATGGGAAAATAAACATCAAATGGTTTATGCAAACTTAAATTTTAGTGTGGGGGAGGGTTTGTTCAAAGTTCACAGATAAGCTTTATGTTACACTGAGTATTTATAACGGAAGGTTATTATTTAGGATGTTGTGGGATTAGCTACGAAGTGACCATGATATGATAGCACTCGAAGGCGAGTGCTAATGGTGAGGCACTTAGCATTGATTCTCATAGGTTTTCATATAAATATATCTAATGTATATATATAAATATGTAGAGGGATGACTAGATAGACAAGGTCGCAAAAGATAGGCGCTTGGTAGAACGCGGTGTTCAATTGTGCTTATCTGGAAAGTGAAGTTTACTGTGCATATACAGTAACAGTTTATGTCACTGTAAAGAATTAGAATATTTTTGGGAAGCGCAATCATGTAGTGTGTATAGATATGACACACACGAAAGAATAACCTATGCAGGCGTGTATTAGTGCTCTGGTGTTGGGTCAGCGAGTGTAACAGTTGTTGCGCTAGGCATGTTATACTGACTAGAGACCCTTCGTGCAAGGAGTGGAAGTACTTGCGAATTGGTCTTTTATAGTTACGTATGGATTTTCAAGTTGCAAGGCAGCCTATTTTTTGACTGCTCAGGGGGGTACAACGTAGAGTAAACATAGTAAAATAAAACAAAGATGTTTCCTAAACCGCGCATATTTTGGGCACTCTGTGCAGGGTCACAAGGAAATGAGCCAAGGGCAACTTTACCATAGTTACGTGAACTTTATCTAGCAAGCGAAAGCGCGTAAGAAAGTACATTTGAAACATTTGAAAAAACACTCGCAACCATTTTCACCAAGGTCTTACCTGCTGTGTAAGCGTTTGGTATTTCAACGGGGACCGCTTATTCAATGCGCAGAGCTGGATTAAAAAGATAGGTGCCTGTAAATATAAAGCAGCAATTTTGCATCTTACCGGTATCCTCAGAAGTAGTATTAGGGGCGCCATTACCCGCGTGGTGGCTACACATTGACCTTGTGCTGACTCTGCCCCCGGTTTCCGGATGTTAGACTACTGCTTCCTTTTTTAAGGGGGCTGGGTTCATAGATTTAAAGGGGCAGTAGAGCATTTGTTTGAAACACGAAAAAAGTGTAATCCGTTCTTTTTTGCACATAGGTGAAGGTGCCTAATTTCTTTTCAAAAATAATGTTAAGGGGGGTATTCGGGTTTTTTAGGGAAGTACAAAGAAGACAAGAGAGATTATCTTGTTAGTATGTGCAAAGTCTGTTTGGGCAGTTGTACGTTGGTTATATTTAGTGAAAACAGTGTTCATTATTTGTATATTCAGAGGAGCCATGTTTGTTACATTGATTTATTTTGCAAAGTGGTGCCAGGCTATATTGTCGTTCAGGCCATGTTCAAAAGTACGTAGTCGGTCCACCCATCTTTGCTCTTTTTCATATAGTATCTTCTCTGCGTTTCGAGATTTGTCAGTCAGCATCTCTATGACTGTCCACTGTATATCTTCACATGAATGGTTCATTTCTAAAAAATGGGTGCACAGTTTTGTAGTGTTCTTTTTCAATCTGATATTGCTTTTATGCTCGCCTATCCTGAGTTTGACTTTGCGACATGTCATCCCAATATATTGCTTTTGACAAGGGCAGCTGATCATGTAGATAACATGAGAAGAATTGCAATTCCTAAACTGCTTTTGTGTCCAAATGAAGTTATCTGTTAGTTGCAAAGTTTTTGAGGCTGTCGTTGTTTTACAGGCAACGCATGTACCACAGGGAAAATGTCCTGATAGTGGTGTCATTGTGATACTGTTAGTCATAGGCGTGGGTTGGTTTTTCTGAGGACGAGTATGTACAAGGGTATCTTTTAGATTCTTTGTCCTTCTGTTGGCGAATCTGGGTTTTGGCCAATCAAATTGTCCTGTATTCACTATATGCCAATTTTAGTTTATCAGTTTTTGGATGGCATAAGTGGCTGGGTTGAAAGTTGTCACACAAGTGGTCAAATCTTTTATGGGTTCTTTGGGGTGGGTTTGGAGAAGACATTCTCTTGGTTGATTATCAGCTCTTTTTTTGCACTTTTTGATGATTTGTTCTGTGTAATCCCTATTCCTCAATCTTGCGCTTAGACTCTTTGCTTGTATTTTATAGTCACTGTTCTTGCTGCAGTTTCTTTTGAGGCGCAAGAACTGGCTATATGGCAGGTTGTCTCAGAGGGGCTTTGGGTGGTAGCTTCTGTATGATAACAAACTGTTTTTAGCCGTCGGTTTAGTATATGTTTTGGTTTGTAAAATTTTGTTATCATTGAAAATTGTCAGATCTAAGAAATCCAGTTGATTGTTGTTTGATGTGTATGTGAACTTCAACCAAGGGTCCAAGGTATTAAGCCAGGTCATAAATTCGGTCAGATCTTGCTCTATGTTCCAGATTAAGAGAATGTCATTGATGTATCTCTTCCAGTATATAATACTGGAAGAGAAAGTGTTTGTTCCACCAAACACAAATTGTGTTTCAAATTGGCTCACATAAAGCCCTGCCACCGAAGGCGCGAAAGCGCTGCCCATGGAAGTGCCGTGGGTTTGAAGATACAACTTATCATCATATTCGAAGAAGTTTTCTTTGAGCGCCAGCTTGCAGCATTCAAGAATGAAGTGCCTGGGTTTTTTGTACTGCCAGTCCTCCATGTATAAAACATCTTCTAACATCTGTAATGTCTCATCTTGGGGCAGGCTTGTGAAAAGTGATTCTACATCAAGGCCTACCAAGAGCACTGTCTCTGGGTCAAAGGGCATATCAGAAATCTGCAACAGGAGGTCCCTTGTATCTTTAAGATACGTTTGAGTTTTTTGAACCAGAGGTTTCAGATATTCATCTGCAAATTTAGAGAGTGGCTCAAGGATTGACCCTATTCCGGACACTATTGGGCGTCCTGGTGGCGGTGTCCTGTTTTTGTGGGTTTTAGGGAGTGAATAGAAGTATGGAGTGATTGGCTCCCTAGTCATTAGGAATTCTGCTTCTTTTTTAGATATCCACCTTTTTGTTTCCGCCTCATACACCATGATGGATATGGTATTTTGTAGTCTCTCAGTTGGATCTACTGTGATTCTCTGGTAAAACCTGGTATCGGACAGGAGGGCCAGGCATTGTTGGTTATAACCTATCTTGCTCAGGACTACTGTGCCTCCCCCCTTGTCCGCGGGTTTGATCACTATTTCTTAATTTTTCCGTAGGTCCTCTATTGCCAGACGTTCCCTTTTGGTCAAGTTCTGAAAAGTTTTAGTCCTGTTCTTATCCATGCTATCTACTCCTTTCAGGAGAGCTTGTTCAAAGGTATGAAGTTCAGGAGGGACGCTGAATGATGGGGGGTTGAAGGTGGATTTCCTGCGTAAGGTGGTATCTCCATCTTGTTGTTGGGTGGTACTGTTGGAAAAATATGCTTTAAGTTTCAATGTTCTGCAAAATTCAGCTAATTCACTTTTGATCTTGAAAGTGTCTGTTTTTGGGGTAGGAACATATCCCAATCCTTTGTTTAGGACAGCTATTTGGTCCTCGTTGAGTTCAACATCTGAGAGGTTGACAATCAGCGATTGTTCTTGCTGGTGGAGGGTCGTGCTGCTGCCATGCTCCGGGTTTGGACATTCCTCTGTTGGTCTTGCCAGGTTAAAGACTTTCTTTTTCCTCGGGATTGAGACCGGCCTCGGGATAAAAAAGGCTGCTTTTGTTGGTGTGTATTATGTTGTCCCGCCATTTGTTGGTCTCCCATTTGGGGCATCTGTCGCATCCCTTGATGAAAAGGGTCCATCCACCCTCCGTAGTGTGGAACAAACGGTTGATAGTATGGCATGTTGTAGCCGGAGTGGTATGGACGCTGCCATCTGTTTCCCCTTCTTGGTCGTTGGTATCTATAGTTATTGCGACCTCTGTTAAGGGTGTAGTCGTCAGAACTATTGAAAGAGTTATTTGAGGAGTTTTTCCCTGTTGATTCATTATCTGAGTCTGCATCTGGAAGAATATAGTCATCTTTTATATACGGGTGCATTTTTTCTTGGCTAAATTTCTTTAGATCTTTTCCAAGTTTTTGTAGTTTACTCTGCATAATAAACTCTTGTGTTTCTTCCATTTCTTTTGTTATTTCATCCAGTCTTTTTTTGTATACTTGTGGATTGATGCCTTTTTTCAGTTCATTTTTACAGGCTTGTTTTCCAAAAGTAAAGCTTCTGAAAGTCGTCTTGCAGTCTTAATTATTAATACCAAGTAGTATAAGGTACACTTCCAAGAGATGGAGGACCAATCCTTACGGAATGCTAAATCATGTAAGAAAATTTGTGGTGCATTTCCTACCCAAAGGCCCCTAGGCGCTATTTTTGACCGCAGATATTCGGTCATTATAATTCCGTGAATTACAGTTCTTATTTGGTCTCTTTTTTTCTCTGTTAGAGTGTCCCAATCATCTGTTTGGGATAGGGCTTCTGTGAGATCTGTATTTTGTAAGAGTGGTTGCGCTGCTAAAATCTCATCAATATCACTGGCATTGTAGCTTAATCCAACATTTCCTTCCATTTTTTATTTAGATTTCTTTTTTATTGTCAATTTTAGAACTTATTGTTCTCACGTATCCTGCAGCTGCGCGCTGCTTTCATAACATTTTATCAACCGGGAGGGATGAGGAATTAGTGTGTCCGTTTCTTTCCCCAGGGTTAGTAGATGCATTCAATCAAGAAAAAATGGACACTTGTAACACTACTCGACCTTTGGTTCAGGGAGATTAGGAAACCCTCAAATAAATCAATGTTAGTTGGAATGCGGTTTATATGTTTCATCCGCCCCACATTGAGATTATGGCAGTTATCATAGGTTGTTCCTGTTTGTGTTGACTGCCAGCCTCATCCAGAGGCACCTCTAGTCTTGAGTGCAGTGTCCAGAGACAAAAAGGATTTCCCCACAAAAAAAGGAATTAAACAAACAAGTGATACACATAAGGGATAATGTTAAAAATTTGAAAAAATGCCTGAATGCTTTTATTATGGGGCAAGTTTCCACTTATTAAAATTGGATTGTATACTCTCTTTGGACCGGGTTACTAGGTCCTGTAGTATTGCATGAAAAAAGTTGTCGACATGTTTCAGCTCCTTGGGCCAGGAGGTCTGTGGAGCTTTCGTCAGGACTTACAAACACATAATTTACTCACACAACTTGTGCGGTAATCCTTTTCACATACTAGTTGCTATGGAAAATTCGCTCTCCACAATCTGGAAGAAATGGGAAAATAAACATCAAATGGTTTATGCAAACTTAAATTTTAGTGTGGGGGAGGGTTTGTTCAAAGTTCACAGGTAAGCTTTATGTTATACTGAGTATTTACAAAGGAAGGTTATTATTTAGGATGTTGCGGGATTAGCTACGAAGTGACCATGATATGATAGCACTCGAAGGCGAGTGCTAATGGTGAGGCACTTAGCATTGATTCTCATAGGTTTTCATATAAATATATCTAATGTATATATATTAATATGTATAGGGATGACTAGATAGACAAGGTCGCAAAAGATAGGCGCTTGGTAGAACGCGGTGTTCAATTGTGCTTATCTGGAAAGTGAATTTTACTGTGCATATACAGTAACAGCTTATGTCACTGTAAAGAATTAGAATATTTTTGGGAAGCGCAATCATGTAGTGTGTATAGATATGACACACACAAAGAATAACCTATGCAGGCGTGTATTAGTGATCTGGTGTAGGGTCAGCGAGTGTAACAGTTGTTGCGCTAGGCATGTTATACTGACTAGAGACCCTGCGTGCAAGGAGTGGAAGTACTTGCGAATTGGTCTTTTATAGTTACGTATGGATTTTCAAGCTGCAAGGCAGCCTATTTTTTGACTGCTCAGGGGGGTACAACGTAGAGTAAACATAGTAAAATAAAACAAAGATATTTCCTAAACCGTGCATATTTTGGGCACTCTGTGCAGGGTCACAAGGAAATGAGCCAAGGGCAACTTTACCATAGTTACGTGAACTTTATCTAGCAAGCGAAAGCGCGTAAGAAAGTACATTTTAAACATTTGAACATACACTCGCAACCATTTTCACCAAGGTCTTACCTGCTGTGTAAGCGTTCGGTATTTCAACGGGGACCGCTTATTCAATGCGCAGAGCTGGATTAAAAAGATAGGTGCCTGTAAATATAAAGCGGCAATTTTGCATCTTACCGGTAACCTCAGAAGTAGTATTAGAGGCGCCATTACCCGCGTGGTGGCTACACATTGACCTTGTGCTGACTCTGCCCCCGGTTTCCGGATGTTAGGCTACTGCTTCCTTTTTTAAGGGGGCTGGGTTCATAAATTTAAAGGGGCAGTAAAGCATTTGTTTGAAACACGAAAAAAGTGTAATCCGTTCTTTTTTGCACATAGGTGAAGGTGCCTAATTTCTTTCCGAAAATAATGTTAAGGGGGGTATTCAGGTTTGTGGGAAAGTACAAAGAAGACAAGAGAGATTATCTTGTTAGTATGTGCAAAGTCGGTTTGGGCAGTTGAACGTTGGTTATATTTAGTGAAAACAGTGTTCATTATTCGTATATTCAGAGGAGCCATGTTCGTTACATTGATTTATTTTGCAAAGTGGTGCCAGGCTATATTGTCGTTAAGGCCATGTTCAAAAGTACGTAGTCGGTCCACCCATCTTTGCTCTTTTTCATATAGTATCTTCTCCGCGTTTCGAGATTTGTCAGTCAGCATCTCAATGACTGTCCACTGTATATCTTCACATGAATGGTTCATTTCTAAAAAATGGGTGCACAGTTTTGTAGTGTTCTTTTTCAATCTGATATTGCTTTTATGCTCGCCTATCCTGAGTTTGATTTTGCGACAAGTCATCCCAATATATTGCTTTTGACAAGGGCAGCTGATCATGTAGATAACATGAGAAGAATTGCAATTCGTAAACTGCTTTTCTGTCCAAACGAAGTTATCTGCTAGTTGCAAAGTTTTTGAGGCTGTCGTTGTTTTACAGGCAACGCATGTACCACAGGGAAAATGCCCTGATAGTGGTGTCATTGTGATACTGTTAGTCATAGGCGTGGGTTGGTTTTTCTGAGGACGAGTATGTACAAGGGTGTCTTTTCGATTCTTTGTCCTTCTGTTGGCGAATCTGGGTTTTGGCCAATCAAATTGTCCTGTATTCACTATATGCAAATTTTTGTTTATCAGTTTTTGGATGGCATAAGTGGCTGGGTTGAAAGTTGTCACACAAGTGGTCAAATATTTTATGGGTTCTTTGGGGTGGGTTTGGAGAAGACATTCTCTTGGTTGATTATCAGCTCTTTTTTTGCACTTTTTTATGATTTGTTCTGTGTAATCCCTATTCCTCAATCTTGCGCTTAGACTCTTTGCTTGTATTTTATAGTCACTGTTCTTGCTGCAGTTTCTTTTGAGGCGCAAGAACTGGCTATATGGCAGGTTGTCTCTGAGGGGCTTTGGGTGGTAGCTTCTGTATGATAACAAACTGTTTTTAGCCGTCGGTTTAGTATATGTTTTGGTTTGTAAAGATGAGAACCAAAAGGTTGTCGGTGAGTGTTCTTTGGGTGACAAGGTTATCCTGGAATCTAGGGCAGGGATTTGTTCATAAGAAGTGCTTTGACTTTTTTCTTGAAGGTAATAGCTGAGAGATTCATTCTGACTTCAGGGGGCAAGGTGCCTCAAAAGCTTTTCAATAGAAAAATCATATTTTTTAACACAATTCAGAAAATGCCACTTTTAGACGGTTAAACAAAAGGGGATGATGGACAGAGCGTTTGAGCAAATCAGACACTCACCCCGGTCAACTTTTAGAAAGTTGGCATTTTCTTGTCCTAACTATTTTGTGCCTGTAACCTCTGCCTGGTCACATGATAAGGTGTGGCTGGCAGCCTGTCATTGTGTATTGCTCCCGGACAATGAGACAAAGGGAGGCCAGGTGTTGGCAGGATGGGCCACTCTGATTTAACAAGGAGAGGAACTGTCACCACCACACTTGCACATCACAAAGGCTCTGCCTGAGCCCTCTAACAAATGACAAGACAAAAGACAATGGTCTTTTATGATGCCCGAAAAGCTGGGGGACAGGACAGAGAAGAATGGGATGCCTTACACTTCGGGGTGGAAACCTCTAGAAGCTTCCTCTATTTCAAGATGAGCACCAGGTACCAATTTTGGATCCTTAGACCCAACTCCTCAGTTTACTTCTGGACCTGTAGATTCTACCCAGAAGAAGGATGGGTGAGCTGCTGAAAGGACTGCCACTCTGTTGGACTGCTACCCAGAACAACTGCTGTCCCCCTGTGCTGACCTACTGTCCTGCTACCCTCTTGCTTGGGTGAGAAGTACTGGACCTACTTTTCTCAACCCATGACCCCAAAGTGATTCCAAGGTCTAGTTGGCTGGCCTCCTGATTAGAAGCCTCGGTGACAGAACAGGTTTTCAACAAACTTTAAAACAGCTTCTGGGCTCTGACACTTGTGAGTCCTGCTCGCCAAACTGGTCCCACTCCAGTCATGGATCCTTGGAAGTGGGCCTGAAGGTGCTCTGCTAACCTATCTGTCAATTCGGCAGAACTGATGTATCTCCTCTGAGGCTCATCTCCCGCAGAACTGGCACTTAGATTTTGCTGCTCATCCATTAAACAGATGCATCACCTCTGTTGTGCGGACTTTCCCGATGCATGGACTTTGCATCACCCATCACAACTGTAACGACCGGATTTTCGGACCAGATAGAATCAGCTCACCAGAGCACCACCAACCCAGCCGAAACGTAATCACCTCCCTCCTTAGGACCTATTTACAACAGGTATCTATGTATCCTACCCAAGGATGGGGAATTAGCAATATACTTGCTTAGGTCTACTACCATACCACACTCATACAATATAGTCTCGCGGCCACAGGGGCCCATACTAATCTACCCTAGGGCAGTTCTGATTACTTACCATTACACACTGACTGCAACCAGTGCTCTCATTAGATCCACACCAGTGTCCCCCCTGGTGCTCTCTTCTTCCTACAAGCCACAATCCTGTGGGTATACGCATCAGTATCCCCCCTGATGCTCTCTTTAACATCCAAGCCACAATCCTGTGGGTATACGCATCAGTATCCCCCCTGATGCTCTCATTAATGCCGCCTTACAACGACGATCACTTTCCTATGAATACCGTTAGCTCTTCATATTGGGGAATTTATTACAATTCACTAGAGGTACAATACTACAATATTATAGATCACACAAGAATGGCCGAATTACACGGTGTACAACTTATTCTCTATTTCAAGGGCTCCTCTCTCCCTCATTATTCAGTTACCATTTACCTGATCGGGGGTAGCATCCGTTCATATAATAGCACCTGACTAGAAGAAAGGTTACCTTTACTGTATAAAAACAAGAGGTACACACTGGTTCACTAAGAACTGGGGTATTTTTATTAATATGATAACAAAAACAATATAATACTATACTATAACATATAGCCTGAAAAGGAAAAGGAAAGGTTAGAATGTGTGCACGCTAATAGGAAAGGGTCGACGTCACCTTATTAATATGAAGTCTGGACTCAGCAGTCATCTGGGTTCCCTTCTCGTCCTCGCCTTGGCTCGTCTTAGGGTCACACCTCTGCAGTCATGGATACACGTCTGCACTGCTATGCTCTGTCTCTTCCGCTTCCCTCCAAGTCACTGGAACCTTTCTCTCATCAGCTGCTTTCTCTCTGGCTGTTCTGCACTACTCCTCTCTCCTCTCAATCATGGACTGTCTTCACTTCTCAGCTTCGATCTTATAACTCAGTTTGTACCACTCTGGTATTTGTTCCCTCAACTAACTGCTTCACTCTGTATGCTCTCATCTTAATGTCAAAGCTCGCCAGCTGCTCCAACTAAAATAACTTCAATCTTTCTAAGAGAGTATCAGCTTCTCGGTCTTTCTCGGACTTCAAAATGGCGACTGCCTGCCTTGGAATAATTAATGGCATTGATGCTAACGACTATGGAGTTCTGGACTTTTTGGTTCCGTCCAGAGGTGTCAGGGATAACACCCGAAGACCCCGGAGTTCTACCTGTCTCGGTGCACAAATAAACAGAAACACGGGCTTCTCGATGGTGGCGTCAAAGACCAAAGGTTTATTACTGCAGGGACACGGAAGTCACAGAAACTACACACGGGCAGTAGCTAGGAGCCTGTTCGATTTGTACAAAGTGGGTTGCTCCTTATATACTAAATTTTAGGCTTCGGGCAAATTCTTTACATGTTAGTACATTTCTAAACCTTTGTGTCCTAAACAATAAATATTTGGCATTGCACAGGAATCGTCAACAATATCTGATGTCAAAACATTACGAACGAGGGGTTCCCACTGTTCCATCATAATCCCATGTCAACTTTCCATTCAAGAGCCGGACCGCCTCATCGTAAATTTCGTTACCTCCCCCTAATAAAGGCCCAGAAGGAAAGGAGCAGAGCCAGGTGCAGAAGATAGAAAAGCAGGATAAGAGATGTTTGTGGGTCGTAAATGGGCAAGGCTACCAGCTTCGGCCGCCTAATCATGATCAGACCAACGAACACGAGAACCAGTATAGCAGGACTGGCCTCAGGCAGAGGAGGCAGTTTCTGTCGAGTCATGCGGCCATGGCGTGTTCTGTCCTAAGGTGCACGTGTCACTAGCAA
Organism: Lissotriton vulgaris; assembly: GCF_964263255.1. Lineage (NCBI taxonomy): Eukaryota > Metazoa > Chordata > Amphibia > Caudata > Salamandridae > Lissotriton > Lissotriton vulgaris. The sequence continues at coordinate 929,237,027 of NC_141696.1, read as the reverse complement.
GGTGAATCTCCGGCTAAAGCTTACGTGTCCTTAAGTGAAAGAGGTCACTGCGTGTCCATTGACTATGTGAGGGCAAGAAATACAAAATGGCTGCCGTAATCTAAGATGGATGCCATGGGTAGGTCAGAAATGTGTTCATAACAGGAGTGCTCTTGCTCGTAGCATAGCGAAAACACCAGGATAGGCTAAATGGATCATTTGCGGTTCACTGATACCAAAATTATGTATTTACGACAATGTTGAAATCTCGGGTTCAAATCGTCACGGAACCTCAGACCCTCCTTTTGCCCTTACATAGGCAATTACTCTATGTCCGAGTCTATCTCTATGCTCATCAGGTCAGTGACATGTTGTTGCATCATCATCCTTTCTCGCGCCTTTTCTCCAAACGCAGGTGGTTTTCTGAAACAGGTTGCAGCACAGAGACTACACAAAGCGGGACCACATTGGATAATAAGGCAGCACGAGAACAGGAATACTAGGATGACACCAATGACCATCAGAACCTTCCATCCCCACGCTGATAGTAGAGTCCAAAACCACTCCATTAAGGACCAGTTTCCCTTGTCTACGTGTATAGAGTCGGAAATCTTATGTAGCTTAGAGATCGCTTCATAGACAGTCGGAGCATTATTGGGAATAAAAACACAGCAGCTCGATTGGATCATTCTGCATACCCCACCTCGATCTGCAAGTATTACGTCTAGAACCATACGGTTCTGCAACGTCATGAGACGATCCGCCTGAAGCTCAGCTGTTAAGTTACTAAGGGCACCAGCAGTTTCTGTAATAGTAGATTCAACTACCCGTGTTAGCTGACGTAGATTTCTACTATTGGCCATAGGCCCCCAGAACGGAAGGAAACCTTTGAAGAAGTCTCCAGCTTCCTGACCAGTGGTATCTTCCTTGCTGAAAACACCTCTTGCTACTCTGGTCTTGTGATAATCTGAGGAAGCAGTGTACGTTGGAGGCAACAGTCGAGCAATATAACATGAACCTGAAAAGTCAGCAGGCAGCCATGTATACGCTCTGTCTTGACAGATGAAGTAGGTACCCCTAGCAGTAAGAAAGGCAGGGGAAGAGTTAGACGGAAACACGTAAGTCTCAACGCACTCACTCCTCCCTAGCTGAGCTCTCGGATTTCTCCCATTTCCTTGCAAACAGACTTGACCTCGGTGAGGTACGACCCAGATTGGAGTGGAGCTTTTACGCTTGCTTTCTCCCAAACTAAGGCGATACTCTGTAGAATTCCAACTCAAATATACCCGTATATCATCTCTAGGGTAAGATGGAGTATTATTGACGTCTTTAATCATGTCAATAATTCCCTGGACTAAAGCTTTGTTGGCAGAGTTGTATTTAGTGGAACGTGGTGGACGCGGAGGATAGGTCTCGAGGGCATAGGCAAAAATGGTCTGAAAGGCCTGAAATGATCCATTATAGCTAAAAGGCAAAACCAGATAGGGAATGCCTTTATCCATAGTGTGGGGTATCAAGCCACACACCCAGCAGTCTGTAGTGTTAACTACCAGTTGGTGTTGATGCAAGAGCTGTACAAAAGTGTTATTAATGAATTCTGAGCGTCGAGCTTGTTCGTGTTCAGGAAACGAGTGAAAAGAATGCATAGAAGCAACAGTAGAAGAAGCAGGATCAAGGGGAGGTACTGTAGTTGTTACCGGTGTAAAAATTAAATGCACACCAAAGACGATTCCACCCACCATTGTTATTAAAACAATCCAAAACGTAACTGCACATTGCATCAGAAAGCATTTGCTGTGAAGAATTTTGTAAAGTCTATTTCTGCGAACATAAATTACATTCTCTCGTTGCAGCTCAGGAAGCTCCATCTTCTACAATCCGCTCGCGACCACTGATGATGTGTACGTAGATGAAAATGCCTCTATCAGCCCTGGGAGTTCCCAGAACTAACAGAAAGATCGACCTTGTGTCTGACCCCCGCAGATTCAACTAGGCACACAGCCACGACCCTACGGCTACCCAGACGGCAAGGCAATTTTAAAACAACAAAACAATACAAAGTATTAGCAAACTTCCTGGCTGGAGGCAATGTATCAAAATTCAAATGTGTAAAATAGGCAGTTTCCTGCTTTATTTGTCCATATTGCGAGATCGTAAATTGTATCTCAGCTTTGCAGGAGCTGTTTGATCTGGAAACAGTGTATTTTCAGCAGGGGTTGCAATGTTCAAGTTCGCAGATGGCAAATGTTCTTTTGATGCAGAGGACAAATGTTCAGAGTTCAAAGGAGTAGTTTCAGAAGGGGAGTCAAAGTTCGATGTATCAGTGATTAGTTCTGCATCGCTGAAATGGATAAACCTGGGGACTTGTTCAGTTTCAGAGGCACCAATTCCTTTCTTCACCCAGTTATCATAAGGAAGCGGCAGAGGCACACGCTTGACATGCGTTGTATGGATCCAGTTTTTTCGGCCAGCCACACGAATAGCAGTTCTCGTCGCCAACAACACCTGGAATGGTCCGACGAATCTGGGTTGGAGATTTTTCGTCCTTGCAAAATTTCGGATGACCACTTGGTCATCTGGTTTCAGCTGCTGACCTGGACTCTCCGGTGGCTTTGGCAATGCATCGAAAACCTGTTGGTGAATAAGACTCAATTTAGCAGTCAAGTTGAAAAGGTAATCAATTAACATTGGGTATTCCAGCTGTTTAAATTCCTTTGGTCTAGGTACCCCCCAAACGTTTGCAGGACGACCAAATACTATTTCATACGGACTAAGCCCTACTCTAGAATGCACAGTCGCTCTTGTGGATAACAGAGCCAAGGGTAGTGCATCTGGCCAGGGCAAACCCGTGGATGCTTGTATCTTAGCAAGTTTCAGTTTGAGGGTGCCATTGTAACCCTCAACTAAACCAGCAGACTGGGGATGATTCGCACTGTGGAACTTCTGTTTTATCCCTAAGCCGGCACACACACTCTGCATAACTTTCCCTACAAACTCACTTCCATTATCTGAACATACAATCCGTGGCATTCCAAATCTGGGGAAGTATTCTTTGAGAAGTATTTTGGCAGTGGACAAGGCAGTATTGTCCTTCAGTGGATATGCTTCGATCCATCTGGAAAAAGCACAGACTACCACTAGGACGTACTTTAGATTGTTGCAACGATCCATGTGAATGAAGTCTAACTGAATCACTTCAAAGGGGCAAGAAGGAGGAGCGAAATGACCAGCGGGTGTGGGGATTCCCTTGCCAGGATTATGCATCAGGCATACCATGCAATTTCTCACCACTCTCTCTGCACACTTACTAATCCCATCATTCTTCCAGACTGGAGCCAACATCTTACAAATCCCTTTAGAACTGATATGCGCTGCTCCATGTGCCATCGTTACTACTGCAAGCACATACGCATCAGGCAACATCCAACGCTGTTGTTCTGACAAATCAATCCAACACCCACTCGAGTCCAATTTACCCGTATTCTCTTTCCATGCAAGCTTTTCCTCCTCAGTCGCCTCTTTCTGAATTTCTTTCACACTTTCCACTGTGTCCTCACACATTCCAGACTCAGAAATCCATCTTGCAGACGTTGCAACATACATTCTACTCATCATATTCCTAGCTGTCTGTTTAGCGGTCTCATCAGCAAAAGCATTCCCACGACCAACATCATCCGTGATTGCTTTATGAGCACTGCATTTGAAAATCGCAACTTCAGTCGGCAAGGTTAGAGATTCCAACAAGTCGTTAACAAGCTGACCATGTTGAATCTTAGTCCCATGGGACGTAATGAAACCTCTCTCTTTCCACAAACGGCCAAAACTATGGGCCACGCCGAACGCGTACTGACTATCTGTGAACACATTCACTCTCTTTCCCTTAGCTAAAACACACGCTCTCGTTAGTGCGATCAATTCTGCAGCTTGGGCAGAATTCTGACTCACTCTCGCAGTCTCCACAATCGTACTCAAAGTCGTTACTGCGTAAGCAGCTGTTACATCACCATTCTCCAATTTAAAACATGACCCATCAACATACAACGTGCCATCCGGATCTGACAACGGAGTGTCTTTGAGATCAATTCGTCCCTTTGTTTCTTCCTCGGTTCTGAAGCAACAGTCATGTGGTTCCGAATCACTCGACTCCTGATTAGTCGGCAACAACGTTGCTGGATTCAATACATTGCATCTTTTGATCTGAATATGACTCGCTAGCAGTGTCAGCTCGTAGCCTGATAATCTAGCACTGGTAAGGTGTTGCGTCTTGGTTCGGTTCATGAGTGTGTCCACAGCATAAGGAACCATGACCACTAGCATGTTGTTCATCACCAAACCAGCAGATTGTCGAATGGAAGCCGCAGCTGCCGCTGTAGCTCTCAAACAACTAGGCAACGCTCTAGCTACCGGATCTAATGTTGATGAAAAATACGCACAAGGGCGTTGTTTATCACCAAATCTCTGTGTCAGAACACTCAACGCGCAACCTTCTCTCTCGTGAACATAGAGCGTGAATGGCTTACTGTAGTCAGGTGTACCCAACACAGGAGCTGAACACAATGCATTTCGTAACTCAGAAAAACTCTCCTGACATACGGCAGACCATGGCACCGGACTCGGAAAAATTTTCCCAGTCAAAGCTACCAATGGTTTTGCCAAAAGGGAAAAATTTGGGATCCATTGCCTACAGTATGAGGTAATACCTAAAAAGGCACGTACTTCTCTCTGTGTGCTGGGGACATTCATCTGCGTAATTGCTTTTATTCTCTCTGGGGTCAACTTTCTTCCCTCCTTTGACAAGAGATGACCTAGGTAGGTCACTTCTTGGCAACAGTATTGCATTTTCGAAGGTGACACCTTGTGATTCAAACTGGACAAATGATGCAATAAGGAAATTGTGGCTGTTTTGCAAGTTTCCTTGTCATCTGCAGCCACTAGAAGATCATCGACATATTGCACTAAAGCAGAACCAGGAGGAAGTACAAAGGAATCTAACTGACTTTTTAATGCCTGGCTGTAAATGGATGGACTCTCACAATAGCCTTGTGGAGCACGTTTAAACCTGAAGCTTCGACCTCCTAGAGAGAAGCCGAAAATATCTCTGCTTTCCTCGGCTATCGGAATGCTGAAAAAGGCATTCTTCAAGTCGATAACTGAAAACCATGTGGCTGTAGCAGGAATCAACATTAACAATGCAGTTATGTCTGGAACCACAGGGAACTGTGGAATCACAATTTTGTTAACCTCTCTAAGATCAATTACAAACCTATAGACTGGAGGCTTCGAAGGATCAGTACGTTTCAGAATTGGCAATACAGGACTGTTACAGACATTTCCTCTAGTTTCTTCTACTACATCTTTCTTGATCAGATCTTGCACAATCAATAAAAGCGCACGTTCACCTTCACTAGAGATTTTGTATTGTGGGATTCGTGGAAATTTGACATTTGCTTTCAAAGTGACTACATATGGTGGAATTTCTAAAAGACCTACATCGTTAGGACCAGTCGCCCAAAGAGAATCAGGGAGAGAACGCAGCTCTGGTGGGAGCGCATCCATCGACAAGTACATCGGAGAGATGATTCTTTTACCCAACGTAAGCTGTACTCCTGAAGGAGAACAGTACAATGTCGCGTACAGGCGTTTTAACAAGTCTAAACCAAGCAGATTTTCATTACTACCGGTCGTCAAAATCAAGGGTGCTTTCAATTGACGGGGTCCAACAGAAATAGACAAAGGACCAGATACGGGGTTGTAAACAGGGGCGTATGAAAAACCTACAGAAACATTTGTTAAGCCAGACAAAGGTGCGCCAGGGAGTTTCGCATGAATGATAGAACTTTTTGCTGCACCAGTATCCAACAGAAACGGTTTGACTACACCTGATGTTGCTACTGCGACATAAGTCCCACTCTGATCTACTGGAACTGATACTACTCCCTCTCTTTGTCAATGGCTGTCCTAGTACTCACTTTGCTGAAATTCCTCACTAACTTCACAGTAGTCTTCAACATGATACTGTTGAGATCTATTTTGCTGGGCAGACTGTCCATTTCGCTGATCAAAATGATTAGAAGGGCGATCATTTGTCTGTGGAGGCATAGTACCTCGTCCTCGACCTCTAGAATTTTGCATAGAACCACCACGACCTCTCTGAGCTGCTGCAGCATTATTTTGCGCTAAGACTGGACACTCATTTTTATAATGACCTTCTTTCTTACAATATGCACAATGATTCCATTGGTATTGTGGCCTCTGAGAACCATAATCTGTCCTTTGATATGACCCTTGCTGTGTATTAGTCTGATTCGTGCGAGGCGGATATGCTTGCTGCAGAAGAACTTTAGTTTTTAAATCTTTTGTTTTCTTCTCTGACTTTTCCTTCTCTTCTTTATCCCTATTTTCATAGTACTGGGCAGTTGCAAGTATTTGCGCAGTCGTAGACACAGCCCACGCACTCTCGGAATCTTTCAATTTATTACTAAGTTCTGGTAACAGATTGTGCACAAATTTATCAACAAATAGTCTCTGTCCTCCTTCCGTGCTCATATCCTGACCACTATGATCTACGAAAGTCTCTTCAAACCTTGTGAAAAAGTCGGAAACACTTTCGTCCTTCTTTTGCCTGCATGCGGACAACTTGTCCCAGTTAACGCGCAATGCTGGCATCAGAGTCTTCATTAAGTCGATTATTCTACCGGGTAAATCAGCAATTAGAGGTTCGGGTTTGGAACCACCTATTTGTTGACCATCCGCTGCAATTATAGCTGCCCAATCACCACCTAGGGCAACTGGATGATTTTCTTTACGAATTTTAGCCCAAATTGGTTGTGGAACTACATTCCCAAATAACATGTCAATGTCCGCTAAATTCATCACACAAGCTTCAACTGTCTGCGCTAACTCTTTGTAATATTCTGCTGGATTCTTACGCGGGTCTGGCAAGGCCTGTTTCACTGCTAACACTTCGGCTCGCTTCCACGGAATGTGTATCCACACTCTCTGGAATTGCGCCGGAGCGGCTGCAATACCACGGACTGCATCAGCTTGCACAGCTTCACGCCAAATTGGAGGAACCTCCCTCATTGGATATTGGCGATTCTGCTTCGTACTGCGTTTCTCTAACTCCCTCGGTGAACGAAGGGATGGATCATTTCTATAACTTAAAATCAGTTCCATCGCTTCCTTTATATTTTGACCAACTATCATACCTGCAGCAAACTCTTTCTGGACTTGAATTAATTCGTCTAAATTTGATTCAAAGTCATCCTCTTCCATTTGCTCACGTGAAAGGGAGCACATTTCGTCGAACACATATCGTTGTGTCGGTTCATTCCATTGCATAAATGTATCTAATACATCTCTAGTACTATATCTTCCACTTTTTGAAATCCATCTAAGAGCTGTGGAATCTAATATTCCCCGTTCTTCAGTACTGGGAAGCTGACTACGTCTCTGCACAGAGTCAGAAGCAGGAGTCTTAATTAAAGTTTTATAGAAGGGAGATAGAATATTAGAGACAGAATCAGTGATTCTCCGACGAAAAGAAAGCGGAGTCATGATGCTAGCAGAAGCAGTAAGTAAAGTAGCAGTTGGAACAGATAGAACAGGAACAGTAGGAGTAGCAGGCAAAGTAGCTTGTGAAACAACAGGTGTAAGCGGTACAGGTATAGGCAAAGAAGCCGGCAACCCTGGAAGATGGGGTGCCGAAGGAACATTAACATTGACCACAGGAGGTACAGGAGCTTGATTCAGGGGAGCAGGTGCAGGAATACCAGGTTGTCCAGCAACCGGTAAAGGTGGAGCCGTAGCACCCTGTGCATACGGTGGGGGTGACCTCAACAAGTAAGACAACAGAGGATCGTTTTCGGGGTCCTCTACTATCTTAGCTGTACTCGATGGCAAGGCAGGATAGCACTTGTCTATCGCTAAATTACGCTCTCTATTGGCCACCTCCATTGCTTTCTCAGACTCGTTGAGTTGCAGCTGCTTAGCAGACTGTTCTAAAGTCAACTCTTGCTCTTTCTGTTCTTTCTTCAACTTTTTAATTTCTCTCTGTTTAGATTCTTTTCGCCAATAACGGAGAGAATCAAACATTGCCGGCCGGGCTTTCTTCTTAAACAATTTCATTTCTAAATTATCAAGAACTTCAGGTTCAAAACTACCATGCAGTGGCCAACTAAGGACACCGTCTTTCTCTGTATATCGGATCCATACCTCATTATAAGATATAGGACCCACTCCAAACTTACAATACAGATCATAAAGAGGAGTTCCAATCGGAGGAACCAGACATGAGTCCTCCAACCGGGAATCACTGTTGCAACCAAAACACGACAACATACAATTTTTCCGACTTACCATTTTTATAATCCGGAACACGGAACAAACAAAAACACAAACAAAAGGTGCGCACTTGAACCAAGAACTTAGGCCTACCAGAGCGAACAAATGTATCGATACCCAAACTAAACCAAATGATTATCGTAACTAGAACAACCAGTGATAATCTTACGAAACCAAACCAAACCAAGAACTAAAAAGGATTTATCCAAACAGGAGTAACCCTTACGTAGTAACCAACTAGCAACCACTTAATACTTAACTGAGGCACTGAAGACGTCACCAAGGAGAAACCCGTTACGTCTCGCCGTACTAAGGACTGCACCTCGGGTCCAAGACAGGGCGACGGTCAAGGCAACGGACCACTGCAGCCGTCCGAACGGGAACCCTCGTGGAAGAGAACGTCGGGCCACTTTTGCGATATGCCGGGATCGATGAAGTGGGGCGCCTCCCTCAGGAATCTTCACACGAAGCTTCTCGAACTCTTCAGGCTTTTGGACCGGTACCGAATGACGTCGCCCCACGTTGGGCGCCAATTGGAGTTCTGGACTTTTTGGTTCCGTCCAGAGGTGTCAGGGATAACACTCGAAGACCCCGGAGTTCTACCTGTCTCGGTGCACAGATAAACAGAAACACGGGCTTCTCGATGGTGGCGTGAAAGACCAAAGGTTTATTACTGCAGGGACACAGAAGTCACAGAAACTACACACGGGCAGTATCTAGGAGCCTGTTCGATTTGTACAAAGTGGGTTGCTCCTTATATACTAAATTTTAGGCTTCGGGCAAATTCTTTACATGTTAGTACATTTCTAAACCTTTGTGTCCTAAACAATAAATATTTGGCGTTGCACAGGAATCGTCAACAATATCTGATGTCAAAACATTACGAATGAGGGGTTCCCACTGTTCCATCATAATCCCATGTCAACTTTCCATTCAAGAGCCGGACCGCCTCATCGTAAATTTCGTTACCTCCCCCTAATAAAGGCTCAGAAGGAAAGGAGCAGAGCCAGGTGCAGAAGATAGAAAAGCAGGATAAGAGATGTTTGTGGGTCGTAAATGGGCAAGGCTACCAGCTTCGGCCGCCTAATCATGATCAGGCCAATGAACACGAGAACCAGTATAGCAGGACTGGCCTCAGGCAGAGGAGGCAGTTTCTGTCGAGTCATGCGGCCATGGCGTGTTCTGTCCTAAGGTGCACGTGTCACTAGCAAGGTGAATCTCCGGCTAAAGCTTACGTGTCCTTAAGTGAAAGAGGTCACTGCGTGTCCATTGACTATGTGAGGGCAAGAAATACAAAATGGCTGCCGTAATCTAAGATGGATGCCATGGGTAGGTCAGAAATGTGTTCATAACAGGAGTGCTCTTGCTCGTAGCATAGCGAAAACACCAGGATAGGCTAAATGGATCATTTGCGGTTCACTGATACCAAAATTATGTATTTACGACAATGTTGAAAACACGGGTTCAAATCGTCACGGAACCTCAACTAGCTGCGGCCTACAGACTGACTGACTAACTGCTTCATGCCTTCGCTAATATGGAAGCTTGTCCCTTCATGGAAAGTTACGGCCAGTAACCTGCCACGCACCAAATTCTTGTACCTCCCCGTACCAAGGACACGTTCTCAGTCGGCCGATCTGATGTTATGTCCTCGACACAGAGAAAAATACAGTCTTTCGATAAGGGCCAGCCTGAGCCGGTTTTCTTCAAGCGAACAACACCTCATAACTAAAACATTACATTTGACCTAGAAGCATCTCAAGCTGCCGGGGCAGAATGAAAGATGGAGTCTTCTCCCGTTTGAGGCCTACAAGGCCCGAAATAAGCAAAACTCCATGGAAAGTATACTAACACTCTTACAAAAGGACGGATTATCACTAATACTAATGAATCTATCCCTTAACATAGATTTATAAGCCCTGATCTAAGGAAAAGGGTACGGGATTGTATCAACACGCCTTGTGAATAGGCTCTATTTACGGTTCTAATCCTTTTATTAGAATGATAGTAGACTAAAATCACCTCCAATCACCTTCCCTCAAGGAGGGGCCGAAAAAGTCGGTCCGAACAACAACCCATGTGAACCACTACTAATTGAGCCTCCATGCAGGAACAACGCCTTGCCTAACCCAGCCTATTGGAACCCCAATGATTGACAAATCTCCACGCAAGTACATGACATTGCATTTTGCAGTGCTCCGGAACCACTGGTATGTCACGCATCTCTTCCCCAGGATTTCATACTGTCCCTGCTGTACGACACATCCTCAAAGCAGGACTCTGCATCACTTCACAACCAGTATTAAAGTACTGTGTGCAGCAAACTTAAGTGGGTCCCTGTGCCAGCCCTGTGCTTCATTGCGATCGACCTGAACTTGTGACTTTGTCCCGGTTCAGCATGGCGAGATATCACAGTTGACACTTTGTGCATTTTGATGCTATTTCCACTGAAATCTTTAAACTTTCATATCTCTGGTTCCACTGATTCAATTTTTGTTGCTTTGGTCAAAATTTATTTATTTAAATGTATTACATTTTTCTAATTTGGAATTCTTTTTGTGTTGTGTTTTCATGTTATTACTGTTTGAAGTATCACGCAAATACTTTATTTATTTTACATATTTGTAGAGCGCTCTGTTACCCGGAGGTGTCCTGGCGCTAGAAGGATAGACTGGTGTGATGGAGCGTGCTTAATGAGTGAAGAGCCATGTTTTGAGTCCTCTTCTGAAGGCCTTCAGATCCTGAGTTTGTCTGAGCGCAAGTGGGAGTTTATTCCAGGCCTCTGCCGCCCCAAGAGAAAAGCTCCTGCCTCCCCAGCGAGCTTTTTTAGTTCTGGGGACCGTAACCAGGGCCAGTCGTCCTGACCTCAGGGTTCTTGCTGGTTTATGCCAGCAGAAAAGTGATTTCAAGTGCCTAGGGCCCGTATCGTGGAGGGCTTTGAAGACCATGCATACTGCCTTGAAAGTGATTCTTTTACGGATGGGTAGCCAATGTAACTTTACCAGATCTTGAGATACCGAGGGGAGGGGAAAAACCCACCAGATGGCAGGTATTGTACTTATTGAAACATAAACAAAGAGATGAGCAAAGGACATCGTGGTATAGGGCTATGCCACACAATAGCAGAAGGAAATACTTTGCTTCCGACACCCTGGAAAGGCATATTATGCGATTGCCCCTCCCCAGGGGGACACAAAGCCCAATTTGTTACCAGGGAATTTAACTTTGTGCAAAACAATGGGGTTTGGACAGCCCACTCTGGCATTGGGCAAAATACCGTCCCCAACAGAAGCAAACTAGTCTCTCTGCCTCCCATAGGGACAGTCAAGGTTTTCCCCCCATGTTCCCCCAGGAGAATAGAGCCCAATAGAAATGAGCAATTTCTAAATGACACCAAAAACAAACAAAAGGATGAGGATGGCCTAATCTGCCATCAAGCCATACAGCCATACCAAAAGCTCCAAAAGAGTCTTTCTCCCCTGCTGAGACCAGCTAACGTTCTCCCCAATTGCCAAGATTGTCCCTCATCTGCTCCCTGGGGGGTAGAAGGCCCACTAGACACCAGGTATTTTTTATTTGGGCAAAGAAAAGGGGGTTGGATGTCCCAACCTGGCATTAGATCCATCTTTCTGCCCACCCAGAGAACAGAGATGGGGCTTGGCCCAATTTGCTCTTGGGCAAGGGGTGGGCTCTGGACCATTCTGACAACAGCCCTACTACCACCTCTAAAGCCTAGACAGTCTTCTTGCTCCTTTGGGTACATAAGCACCCCCCAACCATGATAATCATAAAATATTTAATTATTTTGGGCTTTGTTTTTACATATGGGCCAATCTGATTGGGGTTAAATCACAGTCTTGTCCCACTTGCCATGCTAAATGGCTGCAGTTTTATGCCACCACTTGGGGAAGCCCATCCAACCTAGACATTTATGAAAAACTTAACACGGAGAGGAGTCCAGGGTGAGATGTCTCACACAGATCCCACAATGATTAACGAAGAATAGTCTCATCAAACTTTATCATCAACATCAACTAACTGTATGTGGTTTAAAGCAAGTTAAAATCATAAAAGTCCATAAACACAGTTCAAACCATTTAAAAGTATTGTATTCCTTATTTAACTGCACCACTTAAAAAACAAACAACATTAAAACAAATATTTACCACATTTAACATCTGCAGGTACAATAATGCTGATATAGCTTTATTAAAAATAATAAAAGTATTATCCATTAGTACAGGCTTCAGAAAACACTTATGCAAATGTTTATAGGGAGGACAAATCAGAAGAAAATGCATAGTGTCCTGCAAGGACCGATAATCACATTGACAGGGGGCAGATTACTTTTCTCTTGACCAGCCCCTTGTCACATTGAACAAGTAGTGCAAGATATTAAATCTACAACGGGTCAGCGAGAATCGAGGAATATTAGACATATGAAGTAGAAGATACGGTTCAATAGATGTGGTGGTCGGTGTCAAAATGTAAAACTTAACGGACGATTTCCACAAGGCAGAAGATTTACACTCATTCTGCTTCAGTGACCTGAACATGTTTTTGACCCAAACTTTATCAGCCTTTACTTTGACATCAGGATTATAATACTGACAGGACGTCCTAGCATTTGAATGCCAGTCTTCACATATCTGAGCCAAGGTACTTGAGAAAGGCGATCAAATTCCAAACAATGATTGATTACCATCCTATTAAGTTCTAGCACAAAAACAATGGTGTCAGCTGAATTATATTCAGGCATACAGGCCCCAGTTCTGTCATGGGGATGAGCTTTGCTTTTACACTGTCTTAAGTTGGCATGAGCTTATTAGAAGTTTAACACCATTTTTCCTTTCTGCTGCCTTTGCACACGGCACACATTATTATAAATGTTTAGAGTTTAGCAGAGTGTTTTGCTTCACACAAGAATAATATGTTTTTCTATATTAGCAGCCTTGCTTGGTAAGCTTTGTCTGAACAGTGAGTGCCAAGGCCTTCAAGGTTATTTCAACACAGTGGTTGTTGTTCGGACTGATCAGGGCACATTCTAGACATAACATATTGCAGCTGTGGCCACCTCTAAATTGGGCGCAGGCATGATCAAACACTTGAAGAACATTTGCATGCAGAGATCTGTGGCAGAAAATGATGTGATCCATTTCTGCTAGGACCAGAGGTATGGGGCCGCCCTTGTAATCCCAAGAGACCTTCTGTAGATATAAAATAACCTACTAGCAAGGGAGGGTGAGATATAGGTGTATTCTAACCCGTTTCAATTTAGCATTGTAATATGCTTTCTCCCTTTGTATTTTATGGAATAGTACCTATGCTGATAATCTTGTTGTTTATAATATGTTTGCTTGTATTAGCTAAGATACTGCGCATGAGAACACAGCATTAGAAATAAATATTTCAAACTTGCACGTGTCTCCTTTTACTCCCTGGTTTGGACTGGTATGAGAGTATAACGGAAGAGTGTTCATGTGTTCCACATTGCCTGAGGTATTCTAAGTTCCATGTTCTGGGTTGTCCAATCATTGGGATTATGGAAGAAATAATGAGACACTGATTGCTAGTCTGGTGTGGGATTTTGTCAACTAAGGTGAGTTTTGGTACACCCTAATTCACTGAGGTTCCAAGTCTCTATGCACAGTTCTGTGTATGAGCAGAATCCCTACTACAGTTCCTCATGAGCAATGAACATGATGGACCTTTAGGGTGAAAATTGCAAAAAACACAGTTGATTGACAGAATGTAGAACAATGTCATACATTCACCCCAGTACAAGGATCTGGGCCTAAATCCATCGTATTTTTGCACTCCACACCACCCTGGGTTAGACACTGGCTATATGCAAATCAGCTCTGACCCTGTGCCTCATGGGAACAGTCCAGTCCGAACTACCAAGTCATGTCTTTCCCAGACCGGAATCAAGCATCCAAGGACCGGTTTCTGGCTATCAGCCTTCTTCAGCCTGGATAGCTTGACTCCAGTGGTGTGGAGAGCCTGGGACTCACGTCTGAGTATACCCAGCACACTCGGGGTGAAAATTGCAAAAAACACAGTTGATGGACAGAATGTAGAACAATGTCATACATTCACCCCAGTACAAGTATCTGGGCCTAAATCCATGGTTTTTTTGCACTCCACACCACCCTGGGTTAGACACTGGCTATATGCAAATCAGCTCTGACCCTGTGCCTCATGGGAACAGTCCAGTCCGAACTACCAAGCCATGTCTTTCCCAGACCGGAATCAAGCATCCAAGGACCGGTTTCTGGCTATCAGCCTTCTTCAGCCTGGATAGCTTGACTCCAGTGGTGTGGAGAGCCTGGGACTCATGTCTGAGTATACCCAGCACACTCGGGGTGAAAATTGCAAAAAACACAGTTGATGGACAGAATGTAGAACAATGTCATACATTCACCCCAGTACAAGGATCTGGGCCTAAATCCATCGTTTTTTGCACTCCACACCACCCTGGGTTAGACACTGGCTATATGCAAATCAGCTCTGACCCTGTGCCTCATGGGAACAGTCCAGTCCGAACTACCAAGCCATGTCTTTCCCAGCGCCTTTAGGGAGCAAGTGCATGCATTTATAAAACATACTCTATACAATCTGTAGATCGTTGACTTAGCGGACCCCCACACATCACTCCCATACACAGCTATGGGGACAAACTTTGCCTTAACTATTTCCAGCTTAGCCGCCACATCTTTACCCCCACCCCAGCCTTGTAGCAAAATCGGAGACTGATGCAATACTTTTATTAAATGCCTTACACCGATCTCTATCCAATGGCCAATAATTAAGGGATGAGTCAACTAATATTCCTAGATAGGGGGAGTCATTCAACCTGGTGATAACACTGTGCTTAACCCAATGGGTATGGCTTTTAGTAGGTCTAGGATCTATTACCATAATTTATGAATTGTAAATGCTGGTACTCAAATCAAAACTGCCCATGTACTTAATAAAGTTATCCATTAGCACATGCAATCCATGTGCCGCTCTGGAATCCAAATCAGCATTGTCTGCATAGAGAAGGCCCAGCACAGGTCATCCTCCTATAGTGCACATACCACGTCCCCCACTACCCAAGACCTGCTCCAGCTTATTAAAATATACAATAAATAAGAAGGGTGTCAGGATTCAGCTTTGTCGTCCCCCCTCTTTAAAAGAAAATGCTTGGTACTTTTACCACTCCTCCCCATATCTTACAGAGGCTGATAAATTAGTGTGTAGATCACTTATGAAGAGAACAATGATGCTGTCTATTTCCATATCCAACATAAGAGACCACAGCTTGTCCCTGTGAACCCTGCAAAAAGCAGAGCTTAAGCCACAAAGCAAAAAAGTGAAGGTCCTTATTTTGCTACATGTATTTTTTTATTAGAAGGTACAAGTTTAAACACTTATCTGCCATCCCTCTACTCCTTTAGAGCCCATGATGTGCATCCAACAGAACTTGATAGTCACTAACCCATGAACTCAGCCTTTCAAGCATCACACTCCCTATAATCTTTACAAATTAGTTTATGAGAGAAAGGGGGTGAAAGCACCTAGGATCATCACAAGGACCCTTTTTAGAAACCAGAATTGGCCCATTCTGCCAGTACTTTGTGTCTAAATGCTGTTTTCATTTAGTTAGTAACAATTGGAGCCCATAATTGAATGTCGGACTTGAACAATCCCAGTGGAACCCCATCAGGGCCAGAAACTTTATTTTTAGAGAGCCTATCTACTGCACTGAGCAACTCCTCCCAAAATAACACAACTTAAACTGTAACTTGGTTTCTGAGGGGGATGGCAATGGAAAGACAATCACCCAGGATCCCTATCAATAAATAAGGATTGGCTAGTAGATCTCATATATTTAATATCCATTGTAAGAGACATCCTGAATGCAGCCAGTGGCAAGGCCCCAGGTCCTAATGGGGTCCCAAAAGATCTTTCTAAACATATTGTAGACTTTTGGGATGCTCTTTTAACTAATGTTTTAAGGGCAACAGTTAGGGGTAACCAAATTGACTCCTGGAGAGGCTACCAAGGTACCAATTCATAAAGGGTGACCGGAAGAGATACCTGGGTGGGTCATTTTGGAAAAGTTGGAGCACTGGGCAGAAACCACCTCTTTCTTTGTCCATATTAAATTGGTTTCCGACCCAGTTTAGGGACTAGTGAGCAGCCTCTCAATTTAACCCTCATCTGAGGGAAATATGTCAAGGCCAGAAGAGGCACCATTCACATGGTATTTATGGGCATCTCCTGTGATTCGACTTAGCAGGAGGAAATTGTGAGATCTAATGGAACAGGAAGGTGTTGATCACCTCTTGCTGGATCTTGTCAGGCGTCTGGACTGTGACACAACCAGAAAAGTGTGCTACACACAATCTGGGCACTGCACAAAACCTATAACAGTTACTTATTGGAGTATAGGAGGGGTGTATTTTAGCTCCTTTTCTATTTTTATTTTATAAAATAACTCCCAAGATGCCTTTTTAGGGTCATGTAGTAAATATATCCCAAGAATTGGCACCCGTGCAATCCTGGTACTTTTATATGGAGACGCCGTAGTTAGTTTAGCATTAAGAGCAAATGGCCTCCAAAACCTCATAAATGGTTTTAATGATATCATGATAAAACTACATTTTAAGGTGAATTACCAGAAATCAAGTATAATGTCTTGTGGTCCCAAACGTACTAGGACCAAATGTTTTGATATTGGAGGGACACCTGTAGAAACTGTACAGTCAACTATTTAGGCCTCCAGCTTGATGTTAATGGGTCATGGGAGAGGTGAAATAATCAGAGAATGCAGAATATGGGATCGGCCTGCAAAATGATATTCAGATTTTCGAAAAGGTTAGGCTATAATCCAATCAAGGAGATAACCCAGCTTTATAAAATGTAATATTAATATTGTAATATAAATTTACATTTACATTTTACCCAGCTTTATAGAAGCAAGTGTTTTTCCCTTGGTGTATATGTTGCAGGAGTGTGGGGATGTGCTGCTCCAGGGAAGTTACAGGCAGCAGAAAACACATTTTTCTTTGTACTCCTAGCGATACCAAAAACTACTCCAAGTTTTATCACACACTCAGAATTGCAAACAGGATTTTTGAAGGGTTTTGTCACTACTATGGGCGAAGATATGGAGCAACCCTAAGGCTGGCTTTTCTAGGGAAGTTTTGAAGGATTGCTTAAATCTCGACATGACTGCAATTCCATGGTTGCTCATGTTAAAAATGCCTTCCAAAATCTAGGTTTGAGTGCCCTTTTAGACTCTTCTGAAAGAATTGGCCCTCAAACTAAAGAGAGGGTTAAAAAGACAATTACTTCATATAATAAGGAAATCAGAGTTGAAAATTCTCTTAGCAGGAGCTCAATCATTAGCTATGCACAAATGTTAAATGCTCCAGGTATGAAATATTACTTAACGAGGTTTATTAATCCAGAGCACAGATTTTATCTGATAAGGTTAAGATGAAATATGGTTTATCATCTAGTTCCCATCCCTGTGGCTGAGTTCCCTTTCCTTCTCGTTGCATATGTAATGCCACCTCCTCTGAATCTACTGTGCACTTTATGCTATTTTGCACTTTGTACCGTTTGGTAGGAGTTGGGGACCTCATTTATGAGACTTATTGCGCCTCCAGAACGTCACTTTTTGTGATGTTCTGTTCTGTGATGTTCTGTGGCACAGAAGTCTGCGTGATATTTATCAGGCATAACTAAGCCACTTTTTTTGGCTTATTGCTGCCAGATAAATATCAGGCCCTTTAACGAGGTGTTCAGCGGAAAAAGGGGTGTGCAATGAGTGTTGCTGTGGACCTTCCCAGCAACATCCATGGCCTTTTGACACTGCCCCAGATTCATGAGAAATCGTAAATCTGAGGCAGTGCCAAAAGAGTACGCCTCCCGAGGGGAGGCGTAAGGGTTGCGCAACGAGGAGAAATAGCTTTATTTCTCCTTATTTTTCCTTTTTTCTATGTGTGCGGCATTCTGCAGCACACATAGAAAGAGGAAAAAGCTTCTTGGGATTATTTTGTACAGAAAGGTTTCCCTTCCCGTACAAAATAATTATCCCCTCAACCCAGGCACCCTTGCACCATGGTGCACAGGTGCCTGAGTTGGCACAAGGCAGCCCATTTTGTGCTGGCGCAGGGAAAAAGGACAGGAATGTGCCGTATCTTATAGATACAGTGGGGCAGATTTATGAGGCCGTTGCGCCTCTTTGCGCCGCAATTGCATCATTTTTTTGACGCAACTGCGGCGCAAACAATGCGCCCTATTTACAACGTGACGCATCTTGGAGATGCGTCACGTTGTAAAGCACTGCACCATAAGGAGGCGTTCCAGCGCAGGGGGGGGGGGGTTCCTGCGCAGGAACGCCTCCTGAAAGTGGCTGAGTGAAATCTATGAGATTTCACTCAGTCACTTTCTGGCCAATGCTGCGTCAAAACCCTGCGCCTGCTTGAAGCAGCCGTAGGTCTTGATGCAGCATTAGTTGAATGGGGCACCCCCGAGCCCTGCTGGAGCTGCGTCGCGCTTGCGACGCAACTCCAGCAATGCGACACATTTCCGGCACAGATACGTCACGCATCTGTGCCGTTTTTGCACCATGGTGCGCCGCATTATAAATGCGGCGCACCATGGGTGGCGTAGCTGTAGCGCACTGTGGCGCATGTTAACTGGCGCATCCCTCGGGATGCGCCAGTTAACATAAATCTGCCCCAGTGCATTCCTGCCCTTTTCTGATGCCATAGGGAAGTGCAGCAGGAAGGCCTGCTGCGCTTCCCTACGGCAAAACCTCATAAATGAGGCTCTCAGTTTGTACGTCCAATTCTTTTGCACAAGCACTTTACATCAAACAAAGAAGGCCTGGGATACCTACAATCTTTAGCTACATCAGATATTTTTTTCTGTATTTAGCTATATTAACACTGCTATTTCCGTTAAGGAAAAAATATGAGTCTTAAATGATAAATTGTGGTGTCTCTTTTTGCTGTGTTTTAAAGATGTCCAACTGATTGCATTTTTTATTTCTGCTGATTGTGAAGATTGCATATATATTCTGTGCTTTTATGGCCATCAATTTGTTCGAATAAAGATTAATTGATGATCATGATGAAAGGGTCAGGGTAAACTATTTTGAAATCATGTTCTGAATTAGCTCGTACCTCTTCTGGCAGAATATTTGTCGTATCTGTACGGTCACGTTTTAAATGCCAGAGTGCTAAAAGATCAACTCAGGTGTCAAGCATGATGGTTAGTTAGAAAAGTCTCAAAGAGTTCCCTTTTGCAGAAATATATTTTTGTTTTATCTCCTTCCAAACCTTTTTACGTTAGCATGTAAGCAGTTTATATTGTTCTTTGATTCTTTTTATTTGCACAGGGATCTTTTGTAGTCGCGGCAAAATGTCATAGTGTTATACTAAATTCCAAATATTATTTTCCTTTCAGCATAGATATTGTGCATGTTAATCCCTCCGTATGCTGAGTAGGTGTAGAAAGGGGATCTGCCTGCTGCAAAGACTCATTCATAGCTTCTTTCCTTTGTATAGTTTAGAAATGACTCAGAAAGTAAAGATTTTCGGTATAAAAAGGTGAAATATTAAAGCTTCAACTCCAATTGAAAAACGCTGTGTTCAGGGAAGGAAAAGGGTGTTCTATTTGAAAAATAATGGATGGGCTCGGCTTTCAAGACCAATAGATCTAAAACTGTTGTTTGATGCTTTCAAAAGCTCACATTTTTAGCATTGACTAGACGATCCTGTCATTTAATCGTAATTCAAATACTTTTTCGACCACAACTATTTAGGTGAATTGGTATTATTTTGCTCACCTCAGTTTACTCCGGTAAAAACGAATTCTGCACCAATAGTGTTCAAACAGTAAAACAAATGTTTCTTCCCCTCTAAATTTAAATGCATACATCAGCGTATTCATAACGATTTCTAGATTGAGAGTAATTATCTAGGATATCAGACTACAAATGCCATACATTTCCCCATGATTTCCCTAAAGTTCGTGAAATCAATATTTGTCCTGCTACCGGAAATTCCAATGAAATGTTTGTGTACAATCCAGCTATTGTACAGACTCAATCAGAAATGCAGGCACAGGCCAAGGGGGTATTATTTGCACAAATGAAAGCCCACCAGAGGTAAACAGAAGATCTTTTTTTATTTATGATTCACATTTATAGGAGTATATTTGAATAAATAACAATACATCAGTTATACTTATTTTTGTATCGACTTTACAGATTGCTGTGGTCAACGCTAGAGATGATACCTGTCCTACAATCAGTGTTTTTGGGAAGTGAAAATAACTGAGTTAAAAACAACTCAAACCCTTAGACGAAAATATAATGATCTATAGACCCTTTGACAGTAGAGAGTAATCCATACTCTGTTTATCATTTTATTTATTTACTTATTTATTTATGGGGTTGGTTTCTTATTGCATTGAACTTGTCACTTAAAGACAAACTCCAGTATTCTTGATGTAAGGAGGTGAGAAACCTTTGTGGCTTCCCAGGTCAGTGGTTCTCAAAGAAGGTTATGTATGTTTATACATAGGCCATCAGTCACACAACTGGACGACCACACAAACTGTGCCAGAGACAGAGCCAAATTTCTCAAAAGTCTAAAATTATTGATATGAGGGTCCATACATTGAGTCTTTGTAGCGGAGTCACCTTTCCCGGTTGGTAACCTTCAATATTTGCCTTTTTCTGGACCCTATTCTTGCTAGTTTTAGTACTCTGTGCACTGTGACAATGATATTCAGTGACATAGGGTTTGTCCTCTTGTGCTAAAATGGCGCTGCCTTTATTATTTTGGCCCAATGTATCTGTTTAATATTCCGGTAAGAGGTAGAGAGATCAATAAATTGTAATATTTAGAAAAACAGCAGATTGCCTCAGTGATCTTCATGACCTGAATTACAAGTGAGTGTTGCACTTTATTTTTATCATCAATTTTATTGGACCCATAGTTGGTTCATAGACAATCTTGTCCCATCTTTAGCACAGTTCTACATGAAATCTCTTTGAATACTCTATCAACTACTGTTTTGGCACTATAATTAGCACTTAGGACACCCTATGATTATTGGAATAAAAAAAAAATCTTAGTCACTCATTCACGCAGATTATGACTAATTTGAGCGTATTTATACTAACATGAGGTTTTTTGGGGTGATATGCTTCACATTTCTAGGATTACATGTAGGCTGCTTTTCCATATGAGCAACTAAACATCTCTATCTTTGAGCAGCAATTGTTAAGACTGGATATAGGCAGGGAGCATTTTTATTATAGGTGAACTATCTCATTTTTGAAAGAAACTGTCCACATTAGAGGTATAATTACCTCATGTCCTTCTTATCATGTTCTTGTCTATCTGGCCTTTCTCATTGTATATTGTATGATATAGGTTTTTTTTTAAAAAAAACTTTTGAAGATATATATATATATATATATATATATATATATATATATATATATATATATATATATATATATATATATATATATATATATATATATATATATATATATATATATATATATATATATATATATAACAAATCCTGTATTAGAAGCTGCGTCTTTGATCACGCGCAGGAGCCAAACAGGACACGGACCCAAGAATTTGTGCTGCTTATTCTTTTATTTTAGCCAAGATGTCAGAGGCACGTTTCGCGGCGCGAACGCCGCTTGTTCACTCGACAAATTCATTTAGACATGAAGGCTTTTTAAAGTGACAGTGCTTTCAAAAAATGTGAATCACGTGACAACAGTTTGCCATGGACATGGAAAACATACTACAATCATCGTGTAATACTTGATTTGAGACACTGGTTAAGGCTGTCAGTTGCTGTGCAAAATATACGTAAAATACGCTTTTTTTCAAAGATTTACATGCAACTTAAACAAATTATAAAATACATTTCATATAGCTTTTTATGTTTGTTATTGTTGTGAATTTCTGTAAAATACATTCGCCCTTTAACCTGTTACATTGACTAAATTGTTTATCTGTCCAATTACCATGACAAAATTCATAATTAAAGAGCTTTTAAATGATAGTGCTTTTTAAAAATCTTTTTATTTACTGTTTTCATATTGTACAAACCATTTATCTTCAGTTACTTTAACTTCAATCTCTACGTTCCTCATATCTGTTACCACATACATAATGTAATTTTGCTCATTATTAGCATTTATCAATAATGGAACACCATTGCACTTGCTATTATCTTTGAACATTATATATATATATATATTCACTGAAAAAACCATAGGTTATAGACCATATATAGTTAGGAATTCGCATTTACAAAACCTTATTTTACTCACACAAAACCATTGAAATTCCATATATAGTTAGTTGCACTAACTATATATCGCGCACCCGCAATCCACTGCTGATGATGTCATATATTACATCATTCATGACATGGTCAGTGACATCACTGATGACATCACTGATGACATCTCAAATGACATCACTGATGACATCTCAAATGACATCACTGATGACATCACTGATGACATCTCATTTGACATTACTGATCACATCACTGATGATATCATTCATGTGATAATACGATGAACCTCTTCAGACTCTAATATAACCTTAGATACAATCAGTGTAAACAGACACTCACAGACTGTCACTCATCCATGGAGTTACTCACACACCTAGTCAGTCAATCAAAGAATCAATCACACCTCCATTTCCTCAACTATACAGTTATACAAACTTTACTTATTCAAACATATACTAACACATATTAACTCTCTTATACAATCCCTGATACAAGTTCACAATGATCCATACAGCCACTCACACATTCACTGGCTCTTATGCACAGTTATTTATATATGTCAACTCTCACATGTACTGTGTTTTACATATGTACTTACTTTGACATGTAGCACTGAGATATCCATTCACTCACCAATACACTCATGCACACAGTCAACCGCCCATACAGCTGTTTCCACATGCACTTTTGAAACCATACATCTAGTGAATCAACTGCTCACACATCTATGCACAGAGTCATACACCTCCCAGCCACCCACACACACACTCAGTATCCCATACAAATACTTGGGCAACCAATCAATAACCCATATAGTTACTCATATAGCTACTTATCAACACATGCAACAGTTTACAGAACAACAGACATAATGATGCACAAATTAAGACAGTTTAGTCACTAACCCATGCACTCAGTGAGACACATTTAATCACTCACTCATACAGTCAGTCATGCACCTACTAAATCCTTCATCCAGACACTTATACATCCACTCATTCTTCAATATGTAAGACATATTTTAACTTTACAGAAACATACAGTCACTGGATGTTGTCATCAGTGATGTCATCAGTGATGTCATTTGAGATGTCATCAGTGATGTCATCAGTGATGTCACTGACCATGTCATGAATGATGTAATATATGACATCATCAGCAGTGGATTGCGGGTGCGCGATATATAGTTAGTGCAACTAACTATATATGGAATTTCAATGGTTTTGTGTGAGTAAAATAAGGTTTTGTAAATGCGAATTCCTAACTATATATGGTCTATAACCTATGGTTTTTTCAGTGAATTTTCAAGGTTTTGTAAATGCTAATTCCTAACTATATATGGTCTATAACCTACGGTTTTTTCAGTGAATTTTCAAGGTTTTGTAAATGCTAATTCCTAACTATATATGGTCTATAGCCTATGGTTTTTTCAGTGAATATATATATATACATACATATATAAACATATATCATCTGTATATCTACATATAAATACAAACATAAATGCATGCATACATATACTTATATGCATTTTAGGGTTGTTAGGGCGTTTTCGTGTGTATTATGTTGCTTTTTTAGGGCTTTTGGGTCAATTAAGTAGGGTTCCCGGAGCCTAGGGCTGAGGGGCCGGTTCAGTTTCGTGCGTATTGGTGTTGGCAAGGTTTTGAGGGATTTTGGCGGTTTTTGGTCGAGATTTGGCCGTTTTATGGCTTTTTTTTGTGTTTGCGGGGGGCGCGTATTCGGGTTTAAATTCGTCCCCGTTCCAGTGGATGGATTGAGCTGATATTTGGTGGGATGTTAGGGAATCGCTGGAACTAGTGTCCAGCCAAGTTTGAAGCGGATCGGAGCAGTGGAAGTGCTTTAAAGAGCAATTTTTGTGCGGAGTAGCGAATTGTCATGTTATTCAATGGGAGTTTTTGGTGCGCATGGAGAAGGTGAATTTGGGATGTTCCAGTTGCGCTAGAGGGACGGGGCTTGGGTGAGCTGTAGGGAGAGTGGATCGGCAGGTGTGCCGAATTTTTGGGATTTGTTGGCCGAAGGGAAGGGTGTGCTTGGGCAAAGTCGATTTGGTGAAAACGGTGCGTTATTTACATGAAAGTTGAAAAAACACTAATAAAAGCAAAGCTAAAAAGCCACCTCATTACAAACAGAATGGCTTTAACTTAAATGAGGGCGAGATCTATTGCATTTTCAATGCTTGTTTACTTTGGTTCCATCAAGAAGGCATTCAGATGTGTCACACATTTGCCATAAATTCTGAATGTTAGCACTCTAGTTGCACATTAGATCACTGTAGTAAAGCTACTGCTCACCAGGGACGTCTGCTGCTGGTATTCAAAGTGCATGTTTCAGTCTGCATGTCAGAATTTTTTTAATGAAATAGAAGAGGATTTGAGAAGTCACTCAAAATGATCCCTAATTTTTCTTTCTGAAGCACTAATCATACTTTCTATGGCAAAATTAACCCCCTCATGTTGTTCCTTTTTAAATTGAGTGTTTTCAGACTTACCACTTCATTCCAATCAAGATGGCTTCTGGTGTGCCATACTTTTGTCATAAGTAAGACTGTTAGCGCTCTAGTTGTTCTTTAGAACACTCTGGGACATTCTGTCATTGGGCTATACTTGGGGTACATCTGGGTGATATTTGGGCTACATTTAGGCTCTTTTGTCTCTGGTGGCCATCTTGCGAGACTATGTCAGAATTTTTTAATGAAATTGAAGAGGGTTTGAGAAGTCACTCAAAATGTGCCCTAATTTTTCTTTCTGCAGCACTAATCATAATTCATATGGCAAAATATACCCCCTCATTTTGTTCCTTTTTAAATTAAATGTTTTAAGAGTTACCACTTTATTCCAATCAAGATGGCTTCAGGTGTGCCATACCTTTGTAATAAGTAGGACTGTTAGCGCTCTAGTTGTTCTTTAGAACACTCTGGGACATTCTGTCATTGGGCTATACTTGGGCTACATCTGGGTGATATTTGGGCTACATTTGGGCTCTTTTGTCTCTGGTGGCCATTTTGGGAGACTGCATGTCAGAATTTTTTAATGAAATAGAAGAGGATTTGAAAAGTCACTCAAAATGTGCCCTAATTTTTCTTTCTGCAGCACTAATAATACCTTCTATTGCATAATATACCCCCTCATTTTGTTCCTTTTTAAATTAAATGTCTTAAGAGTTACCACTTTATTCCCATCACGATGGCTCCAGGTGTGCTATACCTTTGTAATAAGTAGGACTGTTAGCGCTCTAGTTGTTCTTTAGAACACTCTGGGACATTCTGTCATTGGGCTATACTTGGGCTACATCTGGGTGATATTTGGGCTACATTTGGGCTCTTTTGTCTCTGGTGGCCATTTTGGGAGACTGCATGTCAGAATGTTTTAATGAAATAGAAAAGGATTTGAGAAGTCACTCAAAATGTGCCCTAATTTTTCATTCTGCAGCACTAATCATACTTTCTATGGCAAAATATACCCCCTCATGTTGTTTCTTTTTAAATTAAATGTTTTAAGAGTTACCACTTTATTCCAATCAAGATGGCTTCAGGTGTGCCATACCTTTGTAATAAGTAGGACTGTTAGCGCTCTAGTTGTTCTTTAGAACACTCTGGGACATTCTGTCATTGGGCTATACTTGGGCTACATCTGGGTGATATTTGGGCTACATTTGGGCTCTTTTGTCTCTGGTGGCCATTTTGGGAGACTGCATGTCAGAATGTTTTAATGAAATAGAAAAGGATTTGAGAAGTCACTCAAAATGTGCCCTAATTTTTCATTCTGCAGCACTAATCATACTTTCTATGGCAAAATATACCCCTTCATGTTGTTTCTTTTTAAATTAAATGTTTTAAGAGTTACCACTTTATTCCAATCAAGATGGCTTCAGGTGTGCCATACCTTTGTAATAAGTAGGACTGTTAGCGCTCTAGTTGTTCTTTAGAACACTCTAGGAGGCTGCAGTAGAACACAAAGGAATCAACTGACAGTCTCTGTCCTTGTTGGATGTACATGTTTTACTGAGAATGTCAGACTTCATTTTCACATGACTGAGAAAGATAATGTGAATTTACAGAAAATATGCTTTCAGTTTAGCTTATAGATCCCCTTCCAAACCACTGTGGGAAAATCATGAGATATTAGTTTTCTTTCAAACAATATTCATGATATCACAGCAGAAGGTTTTTTCACATGGTAAAATCACCTTAGAACCCACCACAATTCCTAAAACGAGTATGGTACCATCAACAAATGATTTATAATGTAACTAAAGTCCTAAAACCCTCTATTAACTACAATGCTTTTTAATGAGGTGCTATCATGTATATTGGTCCCAAGATGGCTGCCAACACTTCTTGGATGAAGTGCTGACAGCCAATCAGATCAGATGTGTGGTTAGGCTCCGCCCAGATATATATATTTTTTTGAACCTAAATTACTCAAAATCCACTGGAGCACATATATTGAGACCTAGCAAAGGCACATCAGGCTAACAGTCCCTACAATTTTGCCAAGTTTCGTGCAAATCCATTCAGCCGTTCGAGCTAAAAGTGAGGCCAACCGCCCTATGGAAATTAACATGGGAAAAATGCGTTTTGGGACCCCCCTTTTTTCTCGGCCCCCCCTTGATGAAACCCCCCCAAATTGTCAGGGGCTGCTCAGAAACAAAATGTTCCATTTTCCTGAAAATTTCAGCCAATTCCGTCCACAAACGCCAAAGTTATTAGACATAGAATTTTCAAAAATCCCATAGAGAAAAAATCCTAACTATATATACCTACTGGCGACCGCCAGTAGGTAATATATATATATATATATATATATGAATTCCAACCGGAAAGTTTGTGCGACGCCTTTCGCACCAAACCCAGTGCGCAGACACAGGTGAATAAATCCACAGCCAGACTTACTAAGGATATTCTTCTTCCTTTATTGCATTTAAAGTGCAGAGGTGCAACACACTGCCAAACAGACGCGTTTCGGGCGTGAACGCCCTTGCTCACTGTCAGCGGGTAAGCGGTACACAATTCATTTAAATAATACATTGGTTAATTGCAACATCGCGCCAAAAGTTCCTCATACAGTTCAGTGAACTAAAAAGAGGACTATAGTGAGAACCCATTGTCAATATACGTTGCTGTTAGTTCGGCCATTTTGGAATGGTGCAAAGTTATATTAATGCAAAACATGACTTGGTTATTCAATGATTAGAGGTATTTAGCAATTCTTTGGAATCATTGGTTACTGTTTGCGACAACGGCACAAGACTGCAAGGAATAATCTGATGTAAAGTGCAAGTGCATAAATACCGTTACTGTGCAAATATTAACTGTGCAAATACGCAAGATTATTTTCTGTACAAATACGCAACATATTACTCGTACAAATACGATTACAATACAATATTGGCATTTCATATATATACACAAATTTAAAATCAATTCCTTACATTTGGTCATATATGCCTCTGTTTGACGTTGTCGTTGTGTTAAACACAAAAATTCAAAAAATAGAGATTCCATAGGGTATCACAACCTCGGTACTTGACATGTCATGTATTCTGTTGTTACGTTCTTTTCACTGGGTTCATACACTTGAAATAGAAGATCAATACTTGGACACAATCGATATATAACAAGTTGAAAATAATGTATTACTATACCGCTAGCAAGAATACAAATAAAATTGTTAAAGGTGAGGGAGTGCTGGGATGTCCTACTTGAATAAACAGGAAGACATCAGGGGATATGGGAAACTAAATTCATTAACTAAACAGTTTCAGTTACATTAAAATATGCTAACGCATAAAGTTCCATCATTGCCCACTTGTAGCACAGGATGGTATATATAATTTATCACATGGTGAAGCCATTAGTCCCTGCCACAGACTATCGACTTCCCTATGGAGTGACAATAAAATGCAGTAATCAGCTTTCAATGGCTACAGTGGAATGTAGGGAAAAGAAAAAAGCAACTATCATTTAGCAACAAGATGTTATATGCTGTACAGTAGGGGTAGCCGGACTAAATCTGTAGAATGGCCCAAATGATATGACAAAGTGACACAAAAACCATAATTTAAAGAAAGGTGCTCAAATCTTCTCCCATGTTCAAACCTCCCGGGATCTTGGTGTTGAGGCGAACTATGTACAGGGACTCCATCTGCCTTAATTGTTTTTCATAGTCCCCACCTTTCTTGCTGGTTCTAACCGCATCTATTACAAAATAGCTCAGATGGGATAGATTTCTGTTATGAAATTGATCGAAATGGCGGGCTACTGGATAACTTTTGTCACAGTTCACTATTGCTCTCAGGTGCTGTAGAATACGTTGGTGTACTGGTAGTTTCGTGCTACCAACGTACCTCAGATTGCACGAGCACGTGAGAACGTATACAGCCAATTCAGTTTTGCAGGTGTAATGGGCTTTTATATTGATGGGTTTGTCATCAAATGGTGTCGTGTATGATTTTGTATTGGTGCCAAATTTGCACGCTCTACACGATATACATCGGAAGAAACCCTTCCGGGGAGACAACCAATATTCCTTTTTGGCTGTCTCAGGTGAACTGGACACTAAAGCATTCCTCATGCTGTATGCCCGCCTATAGGTTACTTCTGGTTTGTTGGGCATAATCTCTTTCAGAATGGGGTCAGTCAGTAAATATGACTGACCACTGCTTTCTGATTAATTTAATATATATATATATATATATATATATATATATATATATATATATATATATATATATATATATATATATATATATATATATATATATATATATATATATATATATATATATATATATATATATATATATATATATATATATATATATATATATATATATATATATATATATATATTACCTACTGGCGGTCGCCAGTAGGTATATATAGTTAGGATTTTTTCTCTATGGGACTTTTGAAAATTCTATGTCTAATAACTTTGGCGTTTGTGGACGGAATCGGCTGAAATTTTCAGGAAAATGGCACATTTTGATTCTGAGCAGCCCCTGAAAATTTGGTGGAGTTTCGTCAAGGGGGGGCTGAGAAAAAAGGGGGGTCCCAAAACGCGTTTTTCCCATTCATTTTTCCATAGGGCGGTTGGACTCACTTTTAGCTCGAACGGCTGAATGGATTTGCACGAAACTTGGCAAAATTGTAGGGACTGTTAGCCCGATGTGCCTTTGCTAGGTCTCAATATATGTGCTCCAGTAGTTTTTGAGAAATTAACGTTCAAACCAAGATATATATCTGTAACAGCGCTCTGGGCAGCGATCCGGTCCGCTTACTTTTCGCTTATCGGAACTTTGCGCGCAGAAAGCTGATTGGCTCTCAGGTGTCTGTCAACATTCTAAACAGTCCGGAGCGGACGCCATCTTGTCTCTCGGTAGGATCGAGAGAGAAGAAGAGGTGGAAAACGAAAGGGGAATTTAATGAAAGGGGGCAAGGTATCCCCCTCTTGACCCCCTAGGAATGTTGTTGGGGTTATTAAAGGGTCCCGTGGGGAAAATAAAAAAAAAAAGATTTTTCACGGTAGAAGCGCGGCCGCGAACTGGTAGCGAAACGGGAATTCGCCATTTTGTGCTTCGTTAATTAAATTACTAGTTATAAGTGGGTGCGGGAGACGTATCCTAATCCCCTATGTTTCCTGAGGGTGGCTGAGGAGGCTGATATATGTTGATACATCTCTTCCAGCGGCTGTGCGTGAGCTTTTTTTTTTTTTTGCTGCGTGACAGTCCGGAGCGGCCGCCATCTTGTCTCTCGGTAGGATCGAGAGAGAAGAAAAGGTGAAAAACTAAGGGGGAATTTAATGAAAGGGGGCAAGGTATCCCCCTCTTGACCCCCTAGGAATGTTGTTGGGGTTATTAAAGGGTCCCGTGGGGAAAATAAAAAAAAAATGATTTTTCACGGTAGAAGCGCTTCACGGGCCGCGAACTGGGCCGCAAACTGGTAGCGAAACGGGAATTCGCCATTTTGTGCTTCGTTAATTAAAGTACTAGGTATAAGGGGGTGCGGGAGACGTATCCTAATCCCCTATGTTTCCTGAGGGTGGCTGAGGAGGCTGATATATGTTGATACATCTCTTCCAGCGGCTGCGCCATCTTGCCTTTTTTCGAATGCCACAATTTTGTCGTGCACGGCAGCCATTTTAGATGCCAGGCTGGTCCCAGGCTATCACCTAACCCTGCGGATGTAGTTTATGGCCCCAGCTGTAGAGAATTCAGACATGCCAATCCTCCTGATTCAGGCGTGTGACTACTGATTTCAGTGCTAGTCTCCCGCCTCCCGATTTCTGCAAGGAAAAACCCGGGGGCATATTACGAACAACTAGCGATAATTTTTGTCTCTAACTTGTTTAGAGACAAAAATTATCGCCGCACATCGGCGATTTTTATCGCAGATAAACCTTGCTATTATCGCAGAAAAGTCAGCGATATTCATGTATTATCGACCTAATGCTCTTAGCCATGTTATCCACCTCCCATTGGATAACATGGCTAAGAACTGGTCAGGGCAGGTGTTAGATTTTGGAGATATTCGCGCTTAGCGCGAATATCTCCAAAAGTTGGTAATAGAAGGTAGCGATGTTAGGGACTGTTTCCAGTCGCTAACATCTTGGCACGCCACTTTGCATGTCATTAGTGATAAGTATCACTGACATGCAAAGCGGGGCCCAAGATGGTCGCTATCTCCTTTTAGCTGTCACTAACTGGTGTTAGCGACAGCTTGGTAATAGGGAGATAATTTTATCTCCGCTTTCATGGCTTTTAAAGCCAAAAAAGCGGAGATAAACCCCCTTGATAATATGCCCCACGATTCCTTGGGGGTTTCAGCTGACAGGGCTTGGTATTGTGTTACATGGTAATTTTTCCATGAAACATCAGAGGGTCGATGCAGGGGTTCTAGAAGAGGTGATAAACCATTTAAGCCTCATGAACAAGCGCATGGTCTTTTAAAGATTTGTGAAGTACTCGGGGCGGCGGTGTGTGTGTGCCCTCTTTCAGGAGCGGGCGGGGGGGCACTGCCAGCAACTTGCCAGGTCAGGTAGTGTTCAACACGTGCATCACCCTTTCTCTGCTTGCTATTGCGCTCCATGCTTCAGAAAGGTAAGAAAAAGAACGTGCATTTGAGTTTGAAATGTCCGATCCTGCAGCAGCACACTTCCAAAGCCCACACATGACAATAACCCGATTCAAGGCCCCATTCACCCGTTTTTAAAAAAATAGATAACACTCCAACAAAGTAAGGTTATAAAACTTTATTAACTACTAACTTTAACGAACGGAACAAAAACTAAAAACATTTAAACATTTCTCAACACAAAAAGCAACAATGGTTAGAAGCTGTCTTTTGTGCGAATAGTCCCAAGGCAGCACAACGTGCAGAGTTCTGGACGGCACCCAGGTGATGTCGCCTGGGTGCCGCACTGGTTTAGGGATCCTACAATGCTGCTCCGAAAATTGGCGTGGGGCGTCCCGGGTGGGGCGGGGGGAGGCCTCGTCAGTAGCGGTCTGTTGTGCGAATAGTCCCAAGGCAGCACAACGTGCAGAGTTCTGGACGGCACCCAGGTGATGTCGCCTGGGTGCCGCACTGGTTTAGGGATCCTACAATGCAGTACAGAAAAACAGCGTGGGGCGTCCCGGGTGGTGCGGGGGGAGGCCTCGTCAGTAGCGGTCTGTGTCCAGTGTCACATGGCTGACACAACATGTACGTCAGGCACCCAGGTGATGTCCAGTAAACTGCCGCACTGGTTTTGGTATCCTACAATGCTGCTCCGAAAATTGGCGTGCGGCGGCCCGGGGGGGGGGGCGTGGGGGAGCCGGCGTGAACGGGCCTCCCCAGGTGGCGGCCATCTAGCTGAGTTGCGCTCGCTCTTGCGGCCACAGCGTCTCGCTCACCATGTTGTTGAGTTGCTCCCACTCTTGCAGTGCAGCGATAGGCGGCTGCCACATGGCTCTTAAAATGGCGGACAGCTCCTCGGTTTTGGGCCTGGTCCACTGAAATGGCCCTGGGACACTTTTGAACTCGGACGCTTGCCTGCTAGGGCTTGGGCTCCATTCTCGAAAAGCGTCCCCTCAGCCGTGAAGATTGTATAAAAGTCTTGGGGGCCCCCGACTCCCGCAGGCTTCCGGTGGGGAGCGGCTGCCATGATTGCTCGCGGAATGACCACGACGGAGCCACGAGATGGTGGTGCTCTCATGCTGACGCCAGCTTCAGTCTGAATGATCCAGAAACAAGGTGGGGCTTTCATCGTTTGGGAAAAAAAAATGTTCTAAACCAATGAAAAGTGTTATTTTTAGGTCATATGGCCAAGCCTTCCATCTTTAGGAAACCAAAAGTAAAATGAACCAATGAAAAGTTTTATAAACAAGTTACATGACCTGTTATGCGGCATAGGGCTACAAAAAGCGTAGAAAATCCGTTGGCACGTGAGGCGGCGTCAGTAGCGGACCGATGTGC
The DNA here is from genome assembly GCF_964263255.1 of Lissotriton vulgaris. Classification (NCBI taxonomy): domain Eukaryota; kingdom Metazoa; phylum Chordata; class Amphibia; order Caudata; family Salamandridae; genus Lissotriton; species Lissotriton vulgaris. The sequence goes on along the minus strand of NC_141696.1, from coordinate 929,203,888 downwards.
GAATAGGCCGAAGGCAGCACAACGGGCCGAGATCCGGATGGTACCGAGGTGGTGTCCAGCAAATTGCCGCACTGGTGTGGCCATCCTACAATGCTGCGCCGAAAGACGGCGTGTCCAGCTGAGTTGCGGTCACTGTTGCGGTACAGTGACTCGAACGCGCCGAGATCCGGATGGCACCGAGGTGGTGTCCAGCAAATTGCCGCACTGGTGTGGCCATCCTACAATGCTGCGCCGAAAGACGGCGTGTCCAGCTGAATTGCGGTCACTGTTGCGGTACAGTGACTCGAAAGCGCCGAGATCCGGATGGCACCGAGGTGGTGTCCAGCAAATTGCCGCACTGGTGTGGCCATCCTACAATGCTGCGCCGAAAGACGGCGTGTCCAGCTGAATTGCGGTCACTGTTGCGGTACAGTGACTCGAACGCGCCGAGATCCGGATGGCACCGAGGTGGTGTCCAGCAAATTGCCGCACTGGTGTGGCCATCCTACAATGCTGCGCCGAAAGACGGCGTGTCCAGCTGAGTTGCGGTCACTGTTGCGGTACAGTGAGTCGAACGCGCCGAGATCTGGATGGCCCCGATGTTGTGTCCAGCAAGTTGCCGCACTGGTGTGGCCATCCTACAATGCTGCGCCGAAAGTCGGCGTGGGGTGCCCCGTTGGCTTATGAGGTGATGTCAGTAGTGGACCGATGTGTGAATAGGTCGGAACCAGCACAAGGCACCAAGATCCGAATGGCAAGTCCTGGATGTTGAGTGCCTCAGTTGAGAGTTCTGAGCAGTGCTTGTAAGACTGTCTGAAGCTTATTTGCACCTGCTGCAGCTTCACTAGGTCCGGCGGAACTTTTTTCCTTTTCCTTTCTGCTTCTTTTCCTACAATGCGTTTCATCTGAAGACACGACCAGGTCCCTGAATGTGTGCAGGGGGACGCTATTGATTGAATGAAAATGGCGGCTTGACACAAAGCTGACTCAAGCGTTACTGTTGGTGCTATACAGACAAAAATTGGTTTTCAGTTTGTACATTCTTCAGGTTTTTTTTTTCCATCCAAGTCTGATTGAGAGTTTGTAGAAAAATGGCTTCAGATTTTCCACATACTACTCTTCAACATTCTTCCTAAATGTAACAATGTGAAACTCACTAGGAGAACGGCTGTTTCTGTTTCCTTTCAAAATGCTGCCACCAATATTTTCTGAATGGAAGACACCATCTTGTAGCATAAAGGGCCGAAAGGGGTTCTGGTCTGGCCGATGGTTGGTGGAGACATTTTGACTATATCTTGGACCTGCCCGGCCTCGCCCAAAATGGCGCCGGTATAAATGGGACTCGTAACTCCTTGCCCGCAAATGTATATCTAGAAAATGTTATTGTAAGTGGCCCTGTCGTATTTTAATTACAAAATGTACGTCCACCGATTCCGCAACTGTTAGACACCTTTGTTCTTGTCACCTAATGGCCCGCTCGTTACGTTCTTCTACAGTGTAAATGTCTCCTCATCATATACGATTTCAGTTTGCTCCGTGGCCGGCCCACGTGGTTATAGGCCCGTATTTGTATACTGACATTTTCACAATAAAGGTTTTTAAAACAAAACACGGTAGTAGTATTTACATTTTTACTTTTAGTGACTGTTTTCGAATCAGTAAAAGGCAAGTGAAATAAAGCAGTCCAATTACATGACGGATAAAAGGTATAATATGTAGGAACGCAGTAAAGATAAATGGTCAAGGGCAGTTGTGTTTTTCATGTCTGCAACATAAAGTGATCGATAAGAATCTGATAATCAGGCGTATCGGCGACTAAGACAGCAGGCCGAATCTCTTTTACTCAACGGCTCCGTCATGGAAGGAAGAAACGCCCTTTTTCTCGAAAAAGGAATATATTTTACTTGCAAGACAGTTGTAAATTTTCCGGGAAAGTACATTAGCCTGGAATATTATAACATATGTTTGAAAAAAAAATATTGTTCGAAAATAATAAAAAGCATAATTTTTAGGTCATATGACCAAGCTTTTCATCATTAAATTAACAAAAGTAAAATGAACCAATGAAAAGTTTTATTAACAAGTCACATGACCTGTTATGCTTACGTTACGCGCTGCGCGCTGCGCCTCGGATCACTTCCGGGTGCGCTAACGCGGCGTGTCATAAAACGCATTACGCGACAACGTAGGTCAAGAATATAGTCTAAATGTCTCCACCAACCAGCGTTCGGAACACAACCCCTTTCAGCAGTCCAAAAAGTTCTGTTAAATGACAACAGAGGGGACAGGCAACAAGAACCATCAGTCAAAGAGGGGAGGGCAAGTTCTTCTCTTCCGGGTCATGTTGGGGCGCTACCGGAACTGATCGAATTGGTAGTCTACAGTGTTTCTGGATGTTTCAGACTAAAGCTGGCGTCAGCATGAGACCACTACCATCTCGTAGCTCCGTCGTGGCCATTCCACGAGCAATCATGGCAGCCGCTCCCCACCAGAAGCCTGCGGGAGTCGGAGGCCCCCAAGACTTTTGTAGAATCTTCACGGCTGAGGGGACGCTTTTCGAGAATGGGACCCAAGCCCTAGCAGACAAGCGTCCGAGTTCCAATGTGTCCCAGGGTCATTTTAGTGGACCAGGCCCAAAACCGAAGAGCCGGCCGCCATTTTGAGAGTCCTGTGGCAGCCGCCTATCGCTGCACCGCAAGAGCGGGCGCATCTCAACTACATGGTGAGCGAAACGCTGTAGTCGCAAGAGCGGCCGGTAAACAGCTGAATGGCGGAAGAGGCACAGTGTAGCTAAAGCGGGCGGAATGGCAACTAAAACGATAAAGGGGCGCCCCACTACAGCTTGTCTTCAGGTCAAACGGATTGTGGGACAAGGTCCAGAATTGAAGAGTCATCAAAAGGCAAAAAGTTCCGCCGGACCCCGGGAGCCGGCCGCCTATGTCGGGGGCGATCTCAGGCTACACCAGTGCTATAAGACTTGGGGAGGGTGTCGGAGCCAAGCGTCTTCTCCGAGTCCATGGCCATCACACCGCCCCTCAGGGGCCTCCGTCAACCTGTTTAGGAAGGTAACATATCACATTGTTTTCAAATGCAGTCAGGTCCACAAACGACACTCACTTACTTTGAGAATAGTGAAGCTGCAGTAGGTGGAAATAAGCTTCAGACAGTGTTACAAGCGCTGCTCAGAACTATGAACTATGGCACCCAACATCCAGAACTTATGCTATTTGAGAATGGCAGTGACATCGAAGCATCTCAGGGACCAAAACCATTAACGTACTTTCACGAATGAAAATCTTACTTGGGGAGGGGGCAGGAGCGAAGCGCCCCCTCCCAGTCAGCGCCACCACACCGTATGTTGAAAATCTGAAGCCATCGTTCTACAAAGTCAACCAAACTTGGATTGAAAAATCTAGAAAAATGTACAAACTGAAAACCAGTTTTGGTCTGCATAGCATCAGTAGCAACGCTTGAGTCAGCTTTGTGTCAAGCCGCCATTTTGATTCAACAAAGCACAGGCATTGAAAAAGGCTGAAATTCAGAACTCTAAACTATGGCACCCAACATCCAGGAGCTTGCCATCCGGATCTTGGAGCCTTGTGCTGTTTTCGATCTATTCACACATCGGTCCACTACTGACATCATCTTATAAACCAACGTTATGTAAATAGTTTTTCAATAAAATGTTTTACCCTGTTTCTTTGCTGGTGTGTTGTCTATATTTTTAATATTTGCATAGGGTTTGTCGTTATTTTGTGCGGGATGGGTGATGGAGCCGAGCTGTCTTGCAGCCCTCATGGTGTGGAGCTCAGTTCATCTCACTATTTTCGTATTTCTCATGAAGGGTTGTTCCTAATATTTCTATTTTAGCGAGGTCAAAAAGAGATCCAATTAGTGGCCTACTGATTTTGCTCGATTACTTTTATTTTTTTACACGATTTTTCACTATCTGCAAAGACTAAACAGAGTATTGCGACTTTGTGCTTGTTTGTAAATAGAGAATGATCCAAAGAAAACCAATTCTAAAACAGTAAATGCTTGGACAACAATCAATCAAATGGAGAGACAAGGAGGCACGACGGATTACAACGGGGGTAAAGGCCTGCGTTAACTACCCTTCAGTATCTGCAAAGAGAGAGTACTACTAAGACAAAAGAGGGGAGGGGGGGGGTGCAGCGTTCAAAGCACATCAGCGTGCATAAATACGAAAATGTTTTTATCTATCACGTACTTGACATTTTAAAGCTTTTCATATTTGCTATTAAAAAACCAATGAAATTCACAGAAAAAACCATAGGTTATAGTGGATATATAGTTAGGAATTTGCATTTACAAAACCTTGAAAATTCAATGAAAAAACCATTGGTTTTAGGCCATATATAGTTAGGAATTAGCATTTACAAAACCTTATTTTACTCGCATAAAACCATTGAAATTCCATATATAGTTAGAAGCGCTAACTATATATCGCGCACCCGCAATCCACTGCTGATGATGTCACATATTACATCATTCATGACATGGTCAGTGACATCACTGATGACATCACTGATGACATCTCAAATGACATCACTGATGACAACTCAAATGACATCACTGATGACATCTCAAATGACATCACTGATGACATCACTGATGACAACTCAAATGACATCACTGATGACATCTCATTTGTCATCACTGATCACATCACTCATGTGATAATACAATGAACCTCTTCAGACTCTAATATAACCTTACATACACTCAGTATAAACAGACACTCACAGACTGTCACTCATCCATGGAGTTACTCACACACCTAGTCAGTCATGCAAAGAATCAATCACACCTCCATTTCCTCAACTATAAAGTTATACACATCTTACTTATTCAAACATATAATAACACATATTTATTCTCTTATATAATCCCTGATACAAGCTCACAGTGATCGATACAGCCACTCACACATTCACTGGCTCTTATGTTCAGTTATTTATATATCTCAACTCTCACATGTATTGTGTTTTACATACGTACTTACTTGCACATGTAGCAATGAGAAATCCATTCACTCACCAACACACCCATGCATAGTCAACCGCCCATATAGCTGTTTCCACATGCACTCTTGAACTCATACTCCTAGTGAATCAACTGCTTACACATCTATGCACAGAGTCGCGCACCTCCCAGCCACCCACACACACACTCAGCCTCCCATTCAAATACTTGGGCAACCAATCAATAACCCATATGGCCACTCTTATAGCTACTGATCAACACATGCAGCAGCTTACACAACAACAAACATACTGATGCACAAATTAAGACAGTTTAGTCACTAACCCATGCACTCAGTGAGACACATTTAATCACTCACTCATACAGTCAGTCATGCACCTACTAAATCCTTCATCCAGACACTTATACATCCACTCATTCTTCAATATGTGAAACATATTTAAACTTTACAGACACATACAATCACTGGATGTTGTGATCAGTGATGTCATCAGTGATGTCATTTCAGATGTCATCAGTGATGTCATCAGTGATGTCACTGACCATGTCATGAATGATGTAATATGTGACATCATCAGCAGTGGATTGCGGGTGCGCGATATATAGTTAGCGCTTCTAACTATATATGGAATTTCAATGGTTTTATGCGAGTAAAATAAGGTTTTGTAAATGCTAATTCCTAACTATATATGGCCTAAAACCAATGGTTTTTTCATTGAATTTTCAAGGTTTTGTAAATGCAAATTCCTAACTATATATCCACTATAACCTATGGTTTTTTCTGTGAATATATATATATATATATATATATATATATATATATATATATATATATATATATATATTACCTACTGGCTATCGCCAGTAGGTATATATAGTTAGGATTTTTTCTCTATGGGACTTTTGAAAATTCTATGTCTAATAACTTTGGCGTTTGAGGACGGAATCGGCTGAAATTTTCGGGAAAATGGCACATTTTGTTTCTGAGCAGCCCCTGAAAATTTGGGGGGGGTTCGTCAAGGGGGGCCGAGAAAAAAGGGGGGTCCCAAAACGCGTTTTTCCTATGTTAATTTCCATTGGGCGTTTGGCCTCACTTTTAGCTCGAACGGCTGAATGGATTTGCACGAAACTTGGCAAAATTGTAGGGACTGTTAGCCCGATGTGCCTTTGCTGGGTCTCAATATATGTGCTCCAGTGGATTTTGAGAAATTAACGTTTTAAAAAATTTATATATCTGTGACAGCGTCCCAGATAGCGCTCCAGATCGCGTACTTTTCGCGTCACGGAGCTTTGCGAAGCGATGCTGATTGGCTCTCCGGTGTCTGTCAACATTCTAAACAGTCCGGAGCGGCCGCCATCTTGTCTCTCGGTAGGATCGAGAGACAAGAAGAGGTGAAAAACGAAGGGGGAATTTAATGAAAGGGGGCAAGGTAGACCCCTCTTGACCCCCTTGGAATGATGTTGGGGTTATTAAAGGGTCCCGTGGGGAAAATTAAAAAAATGTGATTTTTCGCGGTAGAAGCGCTTCTCGGTTCGCAAACTGGTAGCAAAACGTGAATTCGCCATTTTGTGTTTCGATTTCATTAAATTACTAGGTATAAGGGGGTACAGGAGACGTATCCTGACCCCTTTTGTTTTCTGAGGGTGGCTGAGGAGGCTCATATATGTTGATACATGTCTTCCAGCGGCTGTGCGTGAGCGTTTTTTTTTTTTGTTGCGTGACGTCTGTTAACGTTCGATTCAATGGAAATCAGGAAGTGTTGACCGCCATTTTGTCACTGCGAGTAAATATTTTGTTTTAAATAATTGTTATAAATTAATCCTTATTGATAAACATCTTGTCTTTTTTGCAATGCCACACTTTTGTTGAGCACGGCAGCCATTTTAGATGCCTTGACCAGACCCACTCTCTGCACGCCGCCGATCCTCAGCATGGCTCCTCACCCTCGCAAGCATCTCCCCCACGCACTGGTCACCCCCGCTCTCTCTCTCATGCATGGGCCAGAAACCTCCTCCCATGTGCGCTGCTCTTCCCTGAGAATCACACCCTGTGCCCGCCCGACACCACCCTTTCACCCTTTTCACTACCGCACCCTCTAACACTCCTCTTCCTCTGTGTCCGATTGTCCAGGCCGGTCCAGGCCGGTCCCAGGCTATCACCTAGCCCTGCAGATGTAGTTTATGGCCCCAGCTGTAGAGAATCACCCCTCTTCAAAGGAGTTACAGTAGATCAAGGCCCCCACCCGATGAGATCCGTCACACCACACGCGTTCCTACTATCTGATAACCCTCCTGTATTGTGCTTGGGGAGGGGATTCTCACTGTGAGGGTGTGTGGGACCGAGCCTGAAGCGGAAGATTCCAGGGATGCCTCTTTGTACATCAAAGTTTTTACAATTATGTGTCACAATAAAAATATATAGCACTCCAACAAAGTAGAAGGAAAATAACACTTTAATAACTTATAAATATATAGAACGCAACAAAAACAGTAAATACATTTAAACATTTTTTTTAAAAAGAAGCAACAATGGTCAGTAGCTGTGTTTTGTGCGAATAGTCCCAAGGCAGCACAACGTGCTGAGTTCTGGAGGGCACCCAGGTGATGTTACCTGGGTGCCGCACTGGTTTTTGGTATCCTACAATGCAGCTCCGAAAAACGGTGTGGGGCGTCCCGGGGGGTGCGCGGGGAGGCCTTGGCAGTAGCAGTCTGTTGTGCGAATAGTCCCAAGGCAGCAGAACGCGCTGAGATGTGGATGGCACCCAGGTGATATCCAGTAAGTTGTCGCACTGGTTTTGGCATCCTACAATGCTGCTCCGAAAAACGGCGTGGGGCGCCCCGGGAGGGGGGGGGGGAGGCGGCGTGAACGGGTCTCCCCAGGTGGAGGCTCGTCGGCTGTACTGGGGTGCCCCTTTACCGTTTCAGTTGCCATTCCGCCCGCTTTTGCTACACTGTGCCTCATCCTCCATTCAGCTGTTTATCGCCCGCTCTTGTGGCTACAGCGTCTCGCTCACCATGTAGTTGAGTTGCGCCCACTCTTGCGGTGCAGCGATAGGCGGCTGCCACAGGACTCTTAAAATGGCGGACGGCTCTTCGGATTTGGGCCTGGTCCACTAACATGGCCCTGGGACACCTTGGAACTCGGATGTCCCCTGAGCCTTGAAGATTTTACAAAAGTCTTGGGGGCTCCCGACTCCTGCAGGCTTCCGGTGGGGAGCGGCTGCCATGATTGCTCACGGAATGACCACGACAGAGCCACGAGATGGTGGTGCTCTCAGGCTGACGCCAGCTTCAGTCTGAAACATCTAGAAACAAGGTAGGGCTTTCATCGTTTGGGAAAAAAAAATGTTTTAATCCAATGAAAAGTGATATTTTTAGGTCATATGATCAAGCCTTCCATCATTAGGAAACCAAAAGTAAAATGAACCAATGAAAAGTTTTATAAAGAAGTCACATGACCTGTTATGCTTACGTTACGCGCTGCTATAAAAAGCGTAGAAAATCCGTTGGCACGTGAGGCGGCGTCAGTAGCGGACCGATGTGCGAATAGGCCGAAGGCAGCACAACGCGCCGAGATCCGGATGGCACCGAGGTGGTGTCCAGCAAGTTGCACTGGTGTGGCCATCCTACAATGCTGCGCTGAAAGTCGGCGTGGGGTGCCTGGGGGGGGGGGAGGTGGCGCAAACTGGCCTCTCTCGCCTCCTCAGGTGGAGGCACCTGATGTGCAGTGCGGCGCCCCTTATCTTTTCACTCGCCGACCAGCAGAGTTGCGCACGCACTTGCTGCTACAGTAGGCCAAAGGCAGCACAACGCGCCAAGATCCGGATGGCACCGAGGTGGTGTCCAGGAAATTGCCGCACTGGTGTGGCCATCCTACAATGCTGCGCCGAAATTCGGCGTGGGGCACCCCGTTGGCCTGTGAGGTCGCGTCAGTCAGTGGGAGCTGTTTAAGAAAGCAATGTGATGCTGTGCGTCGCCCCCAAGATGGAGGCTCCTCGGCTGCAGTGGGGCGCCGCTTGGTGTTTCACTCGCTATCCAGCTGAGTTGCGTCTGCACTTGCGGCTACAGTAGGCCGAAGGAAGCACAACGCGCCGAGATCTGGATGGCACCGAGGTGGTGTCTAGCAAGTTGCCGCACTGGTGTGGCCATCCTACAATGCTGCGCCGAAAGTTCCATGGTCCGGCGGAACTTTTTTCCTTTTCCTTTCTGCATCTTGTCCCACAATCCGTTTAACCTTTAGACACGACCAGGTCCCTGAATGTGTGCAGGGGGACGATATTGATTGAATCAAAATGGCGGCTTCACACAAAGCTGACTCAAGCGTTGCTGGTGATGCTATACAGACAAAAAATGGTTTTCAGTTTGTACATTCGTCAGGATTTTTCCATCCAAGTCTGCTTGAGAGTTTGTAGAACAATGGCTTTAGATCTTGCCCTCCCCTCTTTTGACTGTTGGTCTTGTTGCCTATGTCTTCTGTTGTCATTTAACTGAACCTTTTTTGACTGCCGAAAGGGGTCCTGGTCCGACCGCTGGTTGGTGGAGATATTTTGACTATATCCTGGACCTGCCCGGCCTCGCCCAAAATGGCGCCGGTATAAATGGGACTCATACCTCCTTGTTGTGTCCTGGTTGCACAACCTTGATATCACGAGATACGTATGCAGTTTTGAAGCACATGGCGGGCGGGAATGAGAATTGATTGAATATTTCGACATCCCTATTGATATTAAGTTCTGATGTGTTATTGATTACTGTACTATTGAAAGTTCGAATTAACGTCACCCATGGTACTTGCCCGCAAATGTATATCTAGATAATTTTATTGTAAGTGGCCCTGTCCACCGATTCCGCAACTGTTAGACACCTTAGTTCTTGCAACCTAATGGCCCGCTCGTTGCTTTCCTCTACAGTGTAAATGTCTCCTCATCATATACGATTCCAGTTTGCTCCGTGGCCGGCCCACGTGGTTATAGGCCCGTATTTGTATACTGACATTTTCACAATAAAGGTTTTTAAAACAAAACATGGTAGTAGTATTTACATTGGTAAAGTTTTTAATTTTAGTCACTGTTTTCAAATCAGTAAAAGGCAAGTGAAATAAAGCAGTCCAATTACATGACGGATAAAAGGTATAATACGCAGGAACGCAGTAAAGATAAATGGTCAAGGGCTGTTGTGTTTTTTACTCCTGCAACATAAAGTGATCGATAAGAATCTGATATTCGGGCGTATCGGCGACTAAGACAGCAGGCCGAGCATCTTTTGCTCAACGGCTCCGTCATGGGACGAAGAAACGCCCTTTTGCTAGAAAAATCGTGGACAGTTGTAAATTTTCCGAAAAAATACATTAGCCTGGAACATTATAACATATATGTTTAAGAAAAAATAATGTTCGAAAGCAATAAAAAGCGTAATTTTTAGGTCATATGACCAAGCCTTTCATCATTAGTATAACAAAAGTAAAATGAACCAATGAAAAGTTTTATTAACAAGTCACATGACCTGTTATGCTTACGTTATGCGCTGCGCGCCGCGCCCCGGATCTCTTCCGGGAAGCTGCGCTTCGCGCACTGGAGTACTTCCAGGTGCGCTAACGCGGCGTGTCATATAACGCATTACGCGACAACGTAGGTCCAGAATATAGTCAAAATGTCTCCACCAACCAGCGGTCGGAACACAACCCCTTTCAGCAGTCTAAAAAGTTCTGTTAAATGACAACAGAAGGGACAGGCAACAAGAACCATCAGTCAAAGAGGGGAGGGCAAGTTCTTCCCTACCGGGTCACGTTGGGGCGCTACGGGAACTGATCGAATTGGTAGTCTACAGTGTTTCTGGATGTTTCAGACTGAAGCTGGCGTTTGCATGAGAGCACCACCATCTCGTATCTCAGTCGTGGCCATTCCACGAGCAATCATGGCAGCCGCTCCCCACCAGAAGCCTGCGGGAGTCGGGGGCCCCCAAGACTTTTGTAGAATCTTCAAGGCTCAGTGGACGCTTTCGAGAATGGGGCCCAAGCCCTAGCAGACAAGCGTCCGAGTTCCAAGGTGTCCCATGGCCATTTTAGTGGACCACGCCCAAATCTGAAGAGGCGGCCGCCATTTTGAGAGTCCTGTGGCAGCCGCCTATAGTTGCATCGCAAGAGTGGGAGCAACTCAACTACATGGTGAGCGAGACGCTGTAGTCGCAAGAGCGGGTAGTAAACAGCTAAATGGCGGAAGAGGCACAGTGTAGCAAAAGCGGGCGGAATGGCAACTGAAACGGTAAAGGGGCGCCCCACTACAGCGTGTCTTCAGGTCAAACGGATTGTGGGATAAGGTCCAGAATGGAAGAGTCATCAAAAGGCAAAAAGTTCCGCCGGACCCCGGGAGCCGGCCGCCTATGTCGGGGGCGATCTTAGGCCACGCCAGGGCAACACGACTTGGGGAGGGGGCAGAAGTCAAGCGCACCCTCCCAGTCTGCGCCACCACACCGTATGTTGAAAATCTGAAGCCATCGTTCTACAAACTCTCAACCAGCCTTGGATGAAAAATCTTGAAGAATGTACAAACTGAAAACCAGTTTTTGTTTGCATAGCATCAGCCGCAACGCTTGCTATCAGAATGCATGAGTTTCATGCTCGATCGATTGAGCTAGCCGGATCAGGCAACAACAAGTATAAAATAGTTATGTAAATAGTTATTTAATAAAATGTTTTACCCTGTTACTTTGCTGGTGTGTTGTATATATTTATAATATTTGCATAGAGTTTATCGTTATTTTGGGCGGGGTGGGTGGCGGAGCCAAGCTGTCTTGCAGCCATCATGGTGTGGAGCTCAGTTCATCTCACTAGTTTCGTATTTCTCATGAAGGGTTGTTCCTAATGTTTCTATTTTAGCGAGGTCAAAAAGATATCCCATTAGTGGTCTACTGATTTTGCTCGATTTTTTCTTTTTTTTAACACGATTTTTCACTATCTGCAAAGACTAAACAGAGTATTGCGGCTTTGTGCTTGTTAGTAAATAGAGAATGAACCAAAGAGAATAAATTCTAAAATAGTAAATGCTTGGATAACAATCAATCAAATGGAGAGACAAGCAGGCACGACGGATTACAACGGGGGCAAAGGCCTGCGTTAACTACCCTTCACTTTCTGCAAAGAGAGAGTACTTCTAAGAGAAAAGAGGGGTGGGGCAGCTTTTAAAGCACATCAGCGTGCATAAACACGAAAATGTTTTTACCTATCACGTACTTGACATTTGACAGCTTTTGATATTTGTTATTAAAAAACCATTGAATTTCAATGAAAAAACCACAGGTTTTAGCCCATATATAGTTAGGGATTAGCATTTACAAAACCTTATTTTACTCGCATAAAACCATTGAAATTCGCATATATAGTTAGATGCGCTAACTACATATCGCGCACCCACAATCCACTGTTGATGATGTCACATATTACATCATTCATGACATGCTCAGTGACATCACTGATGACATCTCAAATGACATCACTGATGACATCACTGATGACATCTCAAATGACATCACTGATGACATCACTGATGACATCACTGAAGACATCCCAAATGACATCACTGATGACATCTCATTTGACATCTCATTTGACATTACTGAGCACATCACTAATGACATCATTCATGTGATAATACGATTAACCTCTTCAGGCTCTAATATAACCTTAGATACACTCAGTGTAAACAAAAACTCACAGACTCACTCATCCATGGAGTTACTCACACACCTAGTCAGTCATGCAAAGAATCAATCACACCTCCATTTCCTCTACTATACAGTTTTACACACCTTACTTATTCAAACATATACTAACACATATTTACTCTCTTATACAATCCCTGATACAAGTTCACAATGATCCATACAGCCACTCACACATTCACTGGCTCTTATGCACAGTTATTTATATATGTCAACTCTCACATGTACTGTGTTTTACATATGTACTTACTTTGACATGCAGCACTGAGATATCCATTCACTCAGCAATACACTCATGCACACAGTCAACCGCCCATGCAGCTGTTTCCACATGCACTCTTGAACTCATACATCTAGTGAATCAACTGCTCACACATCTATGCACAGAGTCACACACCTCCCAGCCACCCCCACACACACTCAGTCTCCCATACAAATACTTGGGCAACCAATCAATAACCCATATAGTTACTCATATAGCTACTGATTAACACATGCAGCAGTTTACAGAACAACAGACATAATGATGTACACATTAAGACAGTCTAGTCAGTAACCCATGCACTCAGTGAGACACATTTAATCACTCACTCATAGAGTCAGTCATGCACCTACTAAATCCTTTATCCAGACACTTATACATCCACTCATTCTTCAATATGTGAGACATATTTTAACTTTACAGAAACATACAGTCACTGGAAGATGTCATCAGTGATGTCATCAGTGATGTCACTGAGCATGTCATGAATGATGTAATATGTGACATCATCAGCAGTGGATTGCGGTTGCGCGATATATAGTTAGCGCATCTAACTATATATGCGAATTTCAATGGTTTTATGCGAGTAAAATAAGGTTTTGTAAATGCTAATCCCTAACTATATATGGGCTACAACCTGTGGTTTTTTCATTGAATATATATATATATATATTCACTGAAAAAACCATAGGTTATAGACCATATTTAGTTAGGAATTCGCATTTACAAAACCTTATTTTACTCACACAAAACCATTGAAATTCCATATATAGTTAGCTGCACTAACTATATATCGCGCACCCGCAATCCACTGCTGATGATGTCACATATTACATCATTCATGACATGGTCAGTGACATCACTGATGACATCACTGATGACATCTCAAATGACATCACTGATGACATCTCAAATGACATCACTGATGACATCACTGATGACATCTCATTTGACATTACTGATCACATCACTGATGATATCCTTCATGTGATAATACGATGAACCTCTTCAGACTCTAATATAACCTTAGATACAATCAGTGTAAACAGACACTCACAGACTGTCACTTATCCATGGAGTTACTCACACACCTAGTCAGTCATGCAAAGAATCAATCACACCTCCATTTCCTCAACTATACAGTTATACAAACTTTACTTATTCAAACATATACTAACACATATTTACTCTCTCATACAATCCCTGCTACAAGTTCACAATGATCCATACAGCCACTCACACATTCACTGGCTCTTATGCACAGTTATTTATATATGTCAACTCTCACATGTACTGTGTTTTACATATGTACTTACTTTGACATGTAGCACTGAGATATCCATTCACTCACCAATACACTCATGCACACAGTCAACCGCCCATACAGCTGTTTCCACATGCACTTTTGAAACCATACATCTAGTGAATCAACTGCTCACACATCTATGCACAGAGTCATACACCTCCCAGCCACCCACCCACACACTCAGTCTCCCATACAAATACTTGGGAAACCAATCAATAACCCATATAGTTACTCATATAGCTACTTATCAACACATGCAACAGTTTACAGAACAACAGACATAATGATGCACAAATTAAGACAGTTTAGTCACTAACCTATGCACTCAGTGAGACACATGTAATCACTCACTCATACAGTCAGTCATGCACCTACTAAATCCTTCATCCAGACACTTATACATCCACTCATTCTTCAATATGTAAGACATATTTTAACTTTACAGAAACATACAGTCACTGGATGTTGTCATCAGTGATGTCATCAGTGATGTCATTTGAGATGTCATCAGTGATGTCATCAGTGATGTCACTGACCATGTCATGAATGATGTAATATGTGACATCATCAGCAGTGGATTGCGGGTGCGCGATATATAGTTAGTGCAACTAACTATATATGGAATTTCAATGGTTTTGTGTGAGTAAAATAAGGTTTTGTAAATGCGAATTCCTAACTATATATGGTCTATAACCTATGGTTTTTTCAGTGAATTTTCAAGGTTTTGTAAATGCTAATTCCTAAATATATATGGTCTATAACCTATGGTTTTTTCAGTGAATTTTCAAGGTTTTGTAATTGCTAATTCCTAACTATATATGGTCTATAACCTATGGTTTTTTCAGTGAATATATATATATATACATACATATATAAACATATATCATCTGTATATCTATATAAATACAAACATAAATGCATGCATACATATATTTATATGCATACAGATGCATGGTATTTACATGAAAGTTGAAAAAACACTAATAAAAGCAAAGCTAAAAAGCCACCTCATTACAAACAGAATGGCTTTAACTTAAACGAGGGCGAGATCTTTTGCATTTTCAATGCTTGTTTACTTTGGTTCTATCAAGAAGGCATTCAGATGTGTCACACATTTGCCATGAATTCTGAATGTTAGCACTCTAGTTGCACATTAGATCACTGTAGTAAAGCTACTGCTCACCAGGGACGTCTGCTGCTGGTATTCAAAGTGCATGTTTCAGTCTGCATGTCAGAATTTTTTTAATGAAATAGAAGAGGATTTGAGAAGTCACTCAAAATGATCCCTAATTTTTCTTTCTGAAGCACTAATCATACTTTCTATGGCAAAATTAACCCCCTCATGTTGTTCCTTTTTAAATTGAGTGCTTTCAGACTTACCACTTCATTCCAATCAAGATGGCTTCTGGTGTGCCATACTTTTGTCATAAGTAAGACTGTTAGCGCTCTAGTTGTTCTTTAGAACACTCTGGGACATTCTGTCATTGGGCTATACTTGGGGTACATCTGGGTGATATTTGGGCTACATTTAGGCTCTTTTGTATCTGGTGGCCATCTTGGGAGACTGTATGTCAGAATTTTTTAATGAAATTGAAGAGGGTTTGAGAAGTCACTCAAAATGTGCCCTAATTTTTCTTTCTGCAGCACTAATCATAATTCATATGGCAAAATATACCCCCTCATTTTGTTCCTTTTTAAATTAAATGTTTTAAGAGTTACCACTTTATTCCAATCAAGATGGCTTCAGGTGTGCCGTACCTTTGTAATAAGTAGGACTGTTAGCGCTCTAGTTGTTCTTTAGAACACTCTGGGACATTCTGTCATTGGGCTATACTTGGGATACATCTGGGTGATATTTGGGCTACATTTGGGCTCTTTTGTCTCTGGTGGCCATTTTGGGAGACTGCATGTCAGAATTTTTTAATGAAATAGAAGAGGATTTGAAAAGTCACTCAAAATGTGCCCTAATTTTTCTTTCTGCAGCACTAATAATACCTTCTATTGCATAATATACCCCCTCATTTTGTTCCTTTTTAAATTAAATGTTTTAAGAGTTACCACTTTATTCCCATCACGATGGCTCCAGGTGTGCTATACCTTTGTAATACGTAGGACTGTTGGCGCTCTAGTTGTTCTTTAGAACACTTTAGGAGGCTGCAGTAGAGCACAAAGGAATCAACTGACAGTCTCTGTCCTTGTTGGATGTACATGTTTTACTGAGAATGTCCGACTTCATTTTCACATGACTGAGAAAGATAATGTGAATTTACAGAAAATATGCTTTCAGTTTAGCTTATAGATCCCCTTCCAAACCACTGTGGGAAAATCATGAGATATTAGTTTTCTTTCAAACAATATTCATGATATCACAGCAGAAGGCTTTTTCACATGGTAAAATCACCTTAGAACCCACCACAATTCCTAAAACGAGTATGGTACCATCAACAAATGATTTATAATGTAACTAAAGTCCTAAAACCCTCTATTAACTACAATGCTTTTTAATGAGGTGCTATCATGTATATTGGTCCCAAGATGGCTGCCAACACTTCTTGGATGAAGTGCTGACAGCCAATCAGATCAGATGTGTGGTTAGGCTCCGCCCAGATATATATATTTTTTTGAACCTAAATTACTCAAAATCCACTGGAGCACATATATTGAGACCTAGCAAAGGCACATCGGGCTAACAGTCCCTACAATTTTGCCAAGTTTCGTGCAAATCCATTCAGCCGTTCGAGCTAAAAGTGAGGCCAACGGCCCTATGGAAATTAACATGGGAAAAATGCGTTTTGGGACCCCCCTTTTTTCTCAGCCCCCCGTTGATGAAAACCCCCCCGAATTGTCAGGGGCTGCTCAGAAACAAAATGTTCCATTTTCCTGAAAATTTCAGCCAATTCCGTCCACAAACGCCAAAGTTATTAGACATAGAATTTTCAAAAATCCCATAGAGAAAAAATCCTAACTATATATACCTACTGGCGACCGCCAGTAGGTAATATATATATATATATATATATATATATATATATATATATATATATATATATATATATATATATATATATATATATATATATATATATATATATATATATATATATATATATATATATATACATAAATATATATAGGATAGTTTAATAATGTCTTTTTAACTGTTTTATAGCCCTGATTAAGTCCTTTTTCTGGACGAAACGCATTGGCTGTGCTTTATGCATCTGATTGAAAAATGAAAATAGAGATTATTGGAAGAAAAGAGATTTCAAGACTATCCGCACTTTAATGATGTGTTCATTGCATGGATTTGATACTATTTATAATTTATAACTGTATTATATTTGATTACATGCTCCTTTTCATCGTTTGAATATAGATCATTAAATATACTAACGGCATGGAAGGTGAATGTTATATGTGGGCTACAGTGTGAATTTACACCCTCATACATGACAAAAATCTATGTCTGCCAGGAGCACCTTTGTGGTCTGGCCAGGCTATGTTTTAAAAGCGCTTCAGGGAAAAGTGCCTTTTCAATATAAGAAAACCTATTTTCATATATCAGATAAGTAACCTGTGAAGTTTGCTTTGTTGGCACACAGGGCTGGGTGCTTAATATAGAAAAAGTGTATTACTACATATTAGGAACAGTACACCCTCACAGCAAAAAAAAGTTGTGAAAGCTGTTTTTAATATGGAGGTAAAGATAGATTTTCCAAAAGCAGGCATGGCTGTAAATACATTAATTGTTTTGAATTTCCAGGTAGAAAAATGGCAGAACAATTATTAAAAGTAATTTTTACATTATTTCAAAATTCAAATTCGAAGAAAAAACTAAATGTTTTGATAAACGCTTTAAGAAAGTATACTTAGGGCTGCCTAAAAGTAAACTGGAACAGTACCAGTTTGCCTCTCAGCACCCCTCCATAAGACAAATACTCTTTCTTGGCTGATAGTTAATCTTCCTGCTCCCAGGGGACAATGGCTTTCCCTCTAGTCGAGGAAGGCAGGCATGCTGTCAACAACTGGTTACTTATTAGGGATTAGCCTTCTGGGACGGAGGCTACAACAGTTAGGAGAACACAGAACAGCCTTAGCACTTCTTTTCATTTGGTGATGACAAAATTAGTCAGCAGAAAGTGTTCCCAATGCTTGCTTGAACAGCTTAGACTTCCTAGCTCCAACACCTGCAGGAGTGAAAACCAGGTAGGATCTTGACAGAGAAGAACATACCTAATCCGAATAGGTAAGTGGGTACAATAAGAGGCAGTGACCCTCAATATAGAAGTATTATTGCAGCACCTAGAGCTCCACTGGGTCTGACGCAGAACGCCTCTTTTCACATCACAAAAAACCACCACTGGGTCTGGGCTTCCAACAGCAAGGCTGAGCCACAAATAACAATTGAACAAAAAGATGCCAGTACTGTCTCGATTTTTTAACAATAAATCCTGAGAACCATAAGAATTATACACTATGGTACCATGACATGGTTATGTCTGAGTGAATCTTTTGTTTTATTTTTTGGATTTTTATTTCACAAAAAAGACATTTGGTTATTAATTCACCAATTCATTGTACATTACAAGACCTCCTATACACAATATATCATTTTACACAGTATTTACAAACAGACCTTTATACAATTACAAAAAGTATAGATATATTATATTCAAAAACCCAATCGTACTCTCATACACGCACAGCCATTCATAACTCAATGCACATACACACTGGAATTGAAATATTCACAGTAAGCCGTACAAAATACATTCCTATCAATAAAGTTTTGTTGAAAAAAGTTTTTAGTTTTACTCCTTTTATTTAGATGGCATAAATTGTCTACGCGTTTCGAACTCACTCAAATGGGGGAGTTCTCATCAGGACAACAAAGCTCTAAAAGCTTTAAAGCTAGTTGTGGGTTGTGCACTAACCCGACGGGACAATAAATTAGTCACCGGAAGAACAGACTTGTGATAACGGAGGACTGTGTTGCATATATGCAGCCTGTCTTGTTATTAGATGGCTGGTGTCCGTGAATGGATAATCGAGGGCGGGTAGACTCTAATCGTGCAGCGTTTATCCAGACCCGCTTAGTTCAGGGAGAGGAGGGCACAGTTTCTTTGATGCAGCGTGGGGATTCAAACTTCCTTGTTTTTTCAAAATCGCTGTCTGCAATGGGATTCACAGAGGGCGGATGAGCTCTGATTCAAACGTCATTTTGGCTGACCCGCTTCACTGGTGTGGCCACAGTTCCAATCGCGCAGACAGTGATTTTGAAAAAACAAATTGATTTGAGCTTTTTCTTATGTTGTATTTTCACTTAATTACTGTTTGAATGCTGCATAAATACTTTAGACATTTCCTCTATGTTGAGCTTAACTGAGTTTGTGCCATGCTACCAGAAGGTTGAACAAATGTATTTTTAGTGACTTTTGTTGTTCATCCTGACAAGGATTGTATACATTATTTGAGTAGGGCTTTTACCTCAATCATCTAATAAACAAATTTCTTACTATAGTTTTCTGGAGTACTGAATTGGAGTCAAATACAAATGTAAATTATTTACAAAATAGAGCTCAATTTATTCAACTACTTTCTCTGAGGAACTGAGCCATCTTAGATTGTGACCACAATGTGTGTACCAGTCGGGCTTGACATTTTGAAAACTCAACTGATAAAGTGGAGTTCTTTTTGACCAGGTCTAAAGGTTTTGAAATTCAAGTGGGAAGAAAACAAACATAAGAGAGAGTAATCTCTTGCAATCTCAAACACAACAAGACAAGGTTATCAAGAACCTTAATAAGCTGAGTGAGAAAGCATTGGCATGTGACTCATTCACTGTGTTCACAGTCCGACCCACAACAGCTACTAGTGTGATGCAGGATCCAGTTTTCTTTGTACCATTGAGAGGGTTAATACTAAAGTATTAACACTGTTCCATGCACCAAACTGGGTCCTTTTGGTCTGACTAGATTTTGGGGCAAACACACAAGTTCAGGCTCTTCCTTTATCAAACTTTAATTGCCTAAGTCTCTCTGTGTGCATCTAGTTCCCACAGTAAACCATTGCCTTCAAATATGGATATATTTGCTGCCTAATGGACAGGGGGGATAATTTGTTATCCATGCATTAGGACCTTTGGCACCCTTCCAATATTAATTTCAATCATGGTCAAACCTTTCTGTTTCTTTTTTTATTTTCTTGTGAGCTAAATTAGAATGCCTTTAAAATGTTACAGATTTGCTATTTAACCTATTTACCTCAGGTTGACATTGGACATCATCACCTGATATACAACATTTGAAACTATTATTATTAGTAAGATATTCCTTAGCTGACTTTCACAGCATGACTAAGAAACAGTTTTAGAGTTTGGCAAATATGAATGTTATCACAGATGCCTTATTACATGGGCATTATATGCTATGCAGTGTGAGGAGGAGGGTAGGATACCCATCACATTTCTCCTAAGACAGCAAACTCACATTCTTTGCCACAGGGAAGACATTTCTGAGACAGTGTCTTACATAAATCATATATCGATAGTCCTCCATCAGTTCTTCCTAGAGACCATTCTAATTGTTCTGAGCAGAAACAAGCATGCATTTTCCCATTATGATTTATTTACACATGTGGTGATAACTCTCCATAGAAGCACCATTTTTTGATCAGCAAAACAAATTGACTGTGAAAACTAACTGCAAGCTTTAAAATGTATATCATATCATACATATCTATACTACTATTATAAAGGAAGAACTTTGAGGCAGGTAAACTCGGGAACCACAGCGCCAATCCACACACCCGATACATCGTTGTAATCCTCAGGGTGTGCAGATGGACAGAGGCTATATAAATTAAAAATAAGTACGTTATTAAAAAATATACGTTAAAAAAAAAGTAGTCCCTTCAAAGTAGCGCCAGCCGCGACGTGCTTGCTGACATCAGGAGCGGCGTACACGCGAGGAGCGGCGGAGAACAGCGTGGGGAGGTGCGGCGGAGATCAGCGCAGGGAGGAGCAGTGACGAGGAGCGGCGGAGATCAGGGGAGCAGCGGACATGAGCAGCGGACAGGCGGTGAGGATCGGCGGGCAGACAGTGAGGGGCTGCAGAGATTAAATATTCACTGTACAGTAAGGCTCTAATAATTTAGTGAGAGCTGGTACCGGGGCCTATCGGAGGAGCTGCACTTGCTCTCCTAATAAAGGGCCCGCACCGGGGTTTTTAAGGCTGCAAACACTGCGAGCTCTTACGCTTTCTTCCCCATGGCAACAACTGTACCACTGCCATCTTTCCAGCCCCCGACTGCAGCCGTCCGGACATCGCCACTAGTGCTGGGTAGGTACAAGCATGTCATCTCTGCATTGTTTTGGTATGCTGTTTTATGTTAAGGTAGAGGCTGTTTGTATAGCACCTGTGGCAGCCATGGATTGCTTCTAACCGCTGAAAATCATGTCGAATCGTCAGGTGTGCACCAGAGTGGAGCAGCTGCCGTGTTCTTCTCGGATGAGAGCGTAGGGTGCTGATAACATGGAATTGTGAAACGCGCAGAGCACGGCTATCAGGCCCATGAGCACAGTGAATATAAAGCATGTCTGCTGTTCAGAAAAGGCATTTCCTTTGAAATTGAATCAATTTGTTGTCAGGGGAAGTGACGGGACAGTACAGGAACTTCTGAGGGGCAAGCAGGTACTCTGTGACGCTAACTACCTGCACTTTTCCATTAAGGAGACAAAGGAGGCTCATTAAAAAGAGCATTTATAAAAAGCAAAAAAAGAAAAGAATGTATAAAGAAAGAAAGAGAAAGCACACATAGAAAATCTGTTCTGTTATGTTAATCACTGGCAGGTGGATGGGTAACGTTCAACACAATGAAAATAGAGGGGATTAAAAATATAAAAAGGGAGTGGACACAGCCTGTGCGTCACGCAGAGCACCCGGGTCACCCCTCTGCGGAGAACAGTCAACAAGTCCTAATAATATGTCTCGTAGGCAGGTACCAAATGGGGCATTACAGAAGGAAAAAGTGACATGAGCAGTGACGTGGGCAGGTTACAAAACGTCAGGGCGGGCGGGGGCCCTGAGCCATGATTGCTCCCGGACAACGTCGGGACGGGCTGCTAGTATTATATATAATATTATTCCAATGCTTAAGGCAACATAGCTACTTCAAATCATGGAAGGTGAAACAATTTACAAAGTTTCCAAAGATTTGTTATAACTCTACTGGTTCCAATCAATTTGCAATCCGTAACAGCATTATTTCTCCATTGAAGAAGTGTGAATCTTCTGAAATGTCATGTTTGAATGCACTGTCGAAAATGAACGCCACAAAGCCAATTGCCATTTAACGACCAAAGATAATTGACATGAACTTCAATTAAACAAATTGCCAGGACAAGCACAAATGGCACCACACACACTTTGAACATCAATACAATCAAAGGGCTTTTCACTTGTCCTTCACTTTTTGCGCCTGAGTCTATGGGAGACTCAAATACTGATAAGTGGAGAAATGTAAAACAGGTGTCCTAGAGCCATGACTAATTACTGTTCCTGATGTTGTCTTGCCCACTCACACCAGAGTATTCTATTTGCAAGCTAGGACTGGCAGCTGCTCCACTGTCAGCATTGTGGGGTTCAAGAATATGAGCTGGCTGACAAATCTGTTTACAAGTTTGGCCAGATATGATAAGTAGGTGAGACTGAACACATAATCTGAGTCTAATTTACACAACAAGAAATGTGTATATTTGTGAATGACAAGACGTCACTTATGAGTGTGCAATATAAAGAAAACATTCACAATTATTTAAATATTAAGTGCCATCTTACTGTTGTTCCACAAAAAAACATCAGAGGAGTAGTCTACTATAGCAAAATAAACATCCAGGAGCTTAGTCACAAACTGAATTTAATAGTATCTTTAGTAGTACTACATTATTATTATTAAATTACTAGAAAATGCTATTCACAAACCTACAAGAGTAAATCTTCACTTGCACCCCTGATATGTTTTCTATGGGGAGATCCTTAAATGTGTAAGTTTACTACTTAGGGTTTGATTATGCGTTGTTTGTTACATTCTGACCAGTGCATACACCCCTGCTTATGCACAGGCCAGAATTACAAGTTAAAATGTATTTAACACATTCAATAATTGTGCTAAACACTTCAGAGCAAACCTGCTCCAAATGTAACAGGGCAAATATGTATGGTATTTACCATATCATGCATATTTTGGTGTGTTAAACACCAAAATCTGCATGTTATTCTCCAAAATTTCGTAATAGGTACTATTTATTATTCCTGCTAAATAATGAACAGCAGTGTTGCTATTTACGGGTGGGATAAAGTACACCTTGACTTGTATTCAGGCCCTTAGAAGGAAATGTCGGAAGAACCACTTGACTGGTTTGAAAATTAGGCACCCTTACTACTAAATGGGAGGTGTTTAGGGAGGAGTGAGGAGGGGTATATGGAGAGGCATGCAACCAACCACAAAAGAGTGAGACTGTTGCTATTTGATAGAATGTACTTTTAAAGTTACTACAGCAAAAAAAGGACCAAAAACAGTAGTAAAATGACTTAGCTTAGAGCTGGCATTTGTTTGGCACTGCACATGACAACCACTGGTACTGCAACACCATCCCGCAGAACATAATGGTGGTGGGGGCTTTAAATTAAATGCCATTGAAAATAATCTTAGATGAAAATAAAATATGTAAAATAGTTCAATATTATCCTAAAAATAATCATTTTGTAATTATAAAATATTTTAACAACCGTTTTTGAGTTTATAAATTAATGTAACATTTAAGTGTATTAAAATATACATACTTTATTTTTATTTCATTCTATACATCACTTTAAATAGTTATTAATGCATAATCAAACATATTTTTTACTTTAAATTGAAATGTAGTTTTTAATTTAAACTTAAGTTTGAGTTAATAGTCTTGTGGCATTTTTTATTTTGGTTTACATTTAACATAAGTATATATAAAATTAATAGAAATGTATATTTAGCATAAAGAAGTTTAAAAAATGTGGAGACTCCACATTTGCGGTGGAGATCTCACTTAGGTAACATGAAAGAAAACATGTACTAATCTTTATTGTTTACTTTGCAATAAATTAGTAAAAATATATGTATATGCTTTCAAAATATATATAAATATACACTTTACCTTGTTGGTAAATCACATGTGAAAGTTTACATTTACACTTTTGTGCAACTTTTCTACTTTGACCCATTCACAAACTCAACTGACAAATTACTCAAAAGCGAAGATGTACATGTCTCCACCCCCTGACTTCGGGGAGGAAAGTCTGATGAACTGTAAAATACGACTCTATGTTTACTTCTAGTGCATTCAAAACTGTATTTTACGTTCTAAACATGTTGTGGGTTCTCAGTTATCTGGAGAAGGCATCCCCATATGTTTCAAAATCTCCTCATCCGGGGCATCCGCATGAAAGAGAATGCAAGAATTACTCACCAGTCCTAAACACCTGAAACCCATTTACTTCCAACAATGTATATGCTGGTCACACAAAATATTCTGTTTCTTTCCTTTTCATTTTCTTTACACATTGACTCCAAGTTTAGCCTATCTGCTTTTCTGTCAACCTGCCTGAGAGTTAAACACAGGGTAATCTAGTGACTTTTGTGGTTCATCCTGTCAAGGAATTTGTTTATTATTTGAGTGGGGCTTTCACCCCTCTCAACTAATAGCCTAATTTCTTATGGCTGGGAAGGAGTCATTAAACAACTGCAGGACGACACATAGGGCAGGACTTGCAATGCGTCCCATCTAAAGACATGTGTATATCCTTAGGTTTACAATATTACAGACACACCTAATGCTATTTGTATAATGTGTTTGATTAATCCCTAAAAGTATATTTGATAATGCTTGTTCACTTTTTACATTGTATTCTAATATAATTCCGACAATGTTACTGTTACACTGGTATAGTATCAGAAATTTCTTTTTTAAAATGTTTAAGGCTCTGTGATGTTGTCCAATCCACCATCCTACAACAATGATGTCTGCTCCTACAAGTGCTCCAAAACCAGAACTGGAACCACACAGCAAACAAATGGTAGAGAGTAGTAGATTGCATGTCTACTCTTTTCCCTATGGATATAACCACTTTGTTTATTTACTTATTTATTTATTGATGTCCTCATCAAGCAGTATTTATTGACGTTTGGAGGAGTCAGAGGCCCCTTTATCCGTTCTATACCAAATACCCTGCAACCATACGGTGGCTCGTTTTTGTGAAGAACTAGCCTTGTCCTCTGGGGCCCCTTTTTGTCCATCTTCAGGCACACAATTTTTTGGGGGGAAGAGCTAGTCATGCTGACTACTCAATTCAAAGAAAAACCAAAGGAAATGATGGACGGAGCATTGACAATACAAGCACTCACCCCCAGTCAACAGATCTGGGTTTAATCCATCACCGTTCTTTAGCCCACTCTGCCACACCAGTTCAGACATGGCCATATGCAAATCAGTCTGACCCTCTGCCTCATGGGAACAGTCCAGCCCAAACTGCCAAGCCATGCCTTCCCTGGACCGGAAACAAGCTACTGAGGACCGGTTTCTGGCATTTCAGCCTTCTTCAGTCCGGCTTGCTTGAATCCAGTGGCAAAGTGAGCAAGGGACTCACGTCTGAGCATACCCTGCCAACTTATGGCGAACAAAGAAAAACCAAAGGAAATGATGGACGGAGCATTGACAATACAAGCACTCACCCCCAGTCAACATTTCTGGGTTTAATCCATCACCGTTCTTTAGCTCACTCTGCCACCCCAGTTCAGACATGGCCATATGCAAATCAGTCTGACCCTGTGCCTCATGGGAACAGTCCAGCCTGAACTGCCAAGCCATGCCTTCCCTGGACCGGAAACAAGCTACCGAGGACCGGTTTCTGGCATTTCAGCCTTCTTCAGCCCTCGTTGTTGCCTTTGTCTTAATCATTAGACGCCCTGACGTTCAAGTGGATGTATCTTCCCCAAATATTCCAAAATTAGTTTTTCTTACTATCCTACCCCTTCTTATCTATACAACTATTATAAAGGAAGAACTTTGAGGCTTTGAGGCGGGTAAACTCGGAAACCACAGCGCCAATCCACACACCCGATACATCGTTGTAATCCTCAGGGTTTGCAGATGGACATAGGCTATATAAATTAAAAACAAATACGTTATTGAAAAATATAAGTAAAAACAAAAGTAGTCCCTTCAAAGTAGCGCCAGCCGCGACGTGCTTGCTGACATCAGGAGCGGCGTACACGCGAGGAGCGGCGTACAGGAGCGGCGGAGATCAGCATGGGGAGGAGCGGCGGAGATCAGCGAGGGGAGGAGCAGTGACGAGAAGCGGTGGAGATCAGGGGAGCAGTGGACATGACCGGCGGACAGGTGGTGAGGATCGGCGGGCAGACAGTGAGGGGCTGCAGAGATTGAATATTCACTGTACTGTACAGCTCTAATAATTTAGTGAGAGCTGGTACCGGGGCCTATCGGAGGAGCTGCACGTGCTCTCCTATTAAAGGGCCCGCACCGGGGTTTTTAGGGCTGCAAACACTGCGAGCTCTTACACTTTCTTCCCCATGGCAATCAGTGTACCACTGCCATCTTTTCAGCCCCTCGCTGCAGCCGTCCGGACATCGCCACCAGTGCTGGGAAGGTACAAGCATGCCATCTCTGCATTGTTTTGGTATGCTGTTTTATGTTAAGGTAGAGGCTGTTTGTATAGCACCTGTGGCAGCCATGGATTGCTTCTAACCTCTGAAAATCATGTTGAATCGTCAGGTGTGCGCCAGAGTGGAGAAGCTGCCGTGTTCTTCTCGGATGAGAGC
Organism: Lissotriton vulgaris; assembly: GCF_964263255.1. Taxonomy (NCBI): domain Eukaryota; kingdom Metazoa; phylum Chordata; class Amphibia; order Caudata; family Salamandridae; genus Lissotriton; species Lissotriton vulgaris. The sequence goes on along the minus strand of NC_141696.1, from coordinate 929,176,745 downwards.
GTAAGGTGCTGATAACATGGAATTGTGAAAAGCGCAGAGCACTGCTATCAGGCCTATGAGCACAGTGAATATAAAACGTGTCTGCTGTTCAGAAAAGGCATTTCCTTTGAAATTGAATCAATTAGTTGTTGGAGGAAGTAACGGGACAATACAGGAACTTCTGAGGGGCAAGCAGGTACTCTGTGACGCTAACTACCTGCACTTTTCCATTAAGGAGACAAAGGAGGCTCAATAAAAAGAGCATTTATAAAAAGCAAACAAAGAAAAGAATGTATAAAGAAAGAAAGAGAAAGCACACATAGAAAATCTGTTCTGTTATGTTAATCACTGGCAGGTGGATGGGTAACGTTCAACACAATAAAAAATAGAGGGGATTAAAAATATAAAAAGGGAGTGGACACAGCCTGTGCGTCACGCAGAGCACCCGGGTCACCCCTCTGCGGAGAACAGTCAACAAGTCCTAATAATGTGTCTCGTGGGCAGGTACCAAACAGGGCAATACAGCAGGAAAAAGTGACATGAGCAGTGACGTGGGCAGGTTACACAACGTCAGGGCGGGCGGGGGCCCTGAGCCATGATTGCTCCTGGACAACGTCGGGACGGGCTGCTAGTCTAATTTATAAAACCTTCGTATGGAGTTTAGCCATTCACTGTGTAATGGTGGTGAGGGTTTTACCCAGTTGATACATATTTCCCTTCTGGCTAACAATGTTAGTAAGAAAGTGATGTTTTCCTGGTCCTTAGTCATTTTGGGAAGGTGTGTGTTATTGTAAATCCCAAAGATAACCCTTTCCATGGTTACGTCTATGGGTTGTTCCAAAACATCCAACAGGGTCTTTCCAATCTGTTCCCAGAATTCCTCCAATTGGATGCAGTCCCTGATCATGTGCAGGTCATCTGCCTTTTTATCCCCACATTTAGGAAACTTTTTTGCATTGTTGCTGTTGAACTTTGATCATCTTTTTGGGGTCCAATACGATCTACGCACCATGAAGCGATGTGCTTCTACAATGGCGCGGATTTTACTACACGCCAGTAGTGGGAAATGTCTAGCCCTGACATGGCTTTTCCCCAGATTTCATGTATGGCTTTATATTCTGTTTGGCCAGCTCTTATAAGGGCCCAGTACCAAGTTGAAATTTTTTGTGTTCAATAGCCTTTGCTCAATGTCGTCATCCCCATGCAATTTTTCCTTTATGCCTTTTATCCAACTATTTAATTAGTAGTGGCTAGCGATCCCTGATTCCATTCATTTAAGGTCTCCCATTGTATGATTTTGTTATCTTCTATCAACTGGCCCCAATAGTTTATATTTCCATCCCTCAGGGTGGTCACTTGTCCCTATTTAAGGCAGTCAGGAGTGCCAGGGGAATCCCAGATTGGTGCCTACTTGCTGTAGTAGGGGATTTTTAAAGTCGGCCTTATTCCATACCAGGTTTTTTCTGCTGATTTCAAAGTCTTTAGTTTTATCTTTTTGAAGTATTTGGGGTGTCCAAATTTGGAGAGATAATGATCCCCGTCCGGGCCGATTAGTGCTTTCAAATATGTTGGCCATGTGTCCCATTTATCCAGAAGTCTCCTTATGTTTTTGAACTGGAAGGCTCTGCAGTACTCAATTACATCTGGGCTGGCAATACCTCCCTGGGCCTTGTTTCTTCTAAGTTTTTTACAGCCGATTCTTATCCCCTTGGCTGCCCATATGAAGCTAGATAACTCCCTTTGCAGCTTTGTTATCTGCTCTGTCTTAAAATCTAATGGGATAGAACTAAATAGGTATGTACATTTTGGCAGTATACTCATTTTGATTAAATTAGACTTCCATAGAAAGATATTTGTAAACCTGAGCAGACCTTGAGAAGTTTCCTTGCATCTTTATGAATTCTAGCAAAGTTTATGCTGGTGATCTCTTCTATACCTTTTGTATACTATATTCCCAGGTACTTTATTTTATCCTTCACCAGAGGATTTCCAGAAAGTGTGTTACACTGTAGTATTTCCGATTTTGTTTTGTTCACCAGATATCCAGAGACTACCCCAAACTGGTCTATAATCTCATCTATCTTTGGGAGTGAGCTGTATAGTTGGTCAGTGAAAATCATAAAGTTGTGCATACAAGGTGACTTTGTTTCCCCAATCCTGATGTTTAAAAGGTGCAATCCCCTCTTCCTTTCTCAAGAGACACGCTAAGGGCTCTATGTAGAAATTAAAAAAGAGAGGGGAGAGGGGGCACCCCTGCCTTGCACCTCTCTTAATCTGTATGATGTCTGTAAGAGCGTCGCTGACCAAGATTCTGGCAACAGGATTTTTATATATATTTATTATTGCTCTCTCAAAATCATCCCCAAGAATAAACTTGACTAGGGTGGCATTCAGGAAAGGCCAGCTAACTCTGTTGAATGCTTTTGCAGCGTCGAATGTAATAACTACCAATTGTGTGAGATAGTGGGTTGCGATATCTATGGTACTAATGAGCTTGTGCGATAGTTCGTATATTTCTCTGCCTTTCATGAAGCCTTTTTGATTTGAATGGATCAGGGACCCTGCCACTGCCCCTAATCTTTTGGCCAATACCTGTGTGTAGATCTTATAGTCTGAGTTTAAAAGAAAAATGTTCCTGTATGATTCACATTTGGATGGGTCCTTTCCTGGTTTTAGTATAACACTCACTATTGCTTCATTCCACGAGTTTGGGAGATCTTTCTTTCCTAGGAATACCTCATTTAAGACATCTGTAAGGGGAGATAATAGTACTTCCCTTAAAGACAGATACATTTCATTTGGTAGTGCGTCTGGGCCTGTCGCTTTTCCACTCTTTAGGCTCTTTATTGTGTCTAAAACTCCTTCTCTGGAGATCTCCTTGTTGAGTTCTACTTTCTGTCTCGGGGAGGACGCAGGGATTGATGTTCTATCTAAAAAACATGTATTTGCTCTTTGGAGCAAAATACTTCTTCTGTTTACAGTTTATCAAAAAATTCTGTAAATTCTTGTCTGATTTCGGAATTTTCCAAGCAGTATCCAAGTTGGCCTTCCTTCTGTATCCTTGTGACCCTGTTCGGTGTTAGTTCGCTTTTTGTTTTCCATGTCAGGATCCTCCCACAACCCTCTCCGTACTCATATTGTGATGATTTACCGGCCTTCCACTTGTCCTTAACTATTGTGCCTTTTTTCCTTTCTTTTTTTCCTCAATTTCCGTGCTTTTGTTAGTGGTGGTAATTTTCCTAAGATCTGCCTCCTAAGTCACAAGTTCTCTTTCAGCTTGTTCAATAAAGGTCTTTTTTTCATATTTTTGTGCCCTGCAATGTTTAAGATTCTCTCTGATGACAGCTTTATACGCATCCCAGGCTATTTGTTTTGTTGTCCCTTCTTTGTTCAATTGGAAGAACAGTTCTGTCTCTTCAGCTAACTTATCCATGCAAGATGGATCTAGAAATATACTTTTATCCACTGTCCACCTCTGAGAGGAGGGGGAAGTTTTTTAGGATCAGACTGAGTTGCACTGCTGAGTGGTCTGAGATGTGCTCTCGTATATGCTCAACTTGCTTTGTACATTCCACAAGTCATCTGCTGACCAGAAAGAAGTTGATTCTGGATGCATGGCAAAGCCCATTATTTTTAAAGGTAAATCTGTGGTTTTTATTTCCTTTTTCCTTCCACACATCTACAATCCCCAGATCCTTAATGCACAACCCAACCCAGTCTCTCATTCTTGGTAGATTGGGGTCGTTTTTTTGCTGTTTAATAAAATTTTATTAAATCCTCTTTAGGATTTAATAAAATGTTAAAGTCCCCACCCAATATTAGTGGCGCATGGGCTGTCATTAGATGAGAATAAAGTTTTTGAAGCGGTTCAGGGTCATCCAGATTCAGGCCATAGTAGCCTGCCAATGTGTAGGAGTTGTTATACGACCTTGCTTTCACAATAACCCATCATCCCTTTTTATATATTTGTGTTTTTTCAATGACTGCTTTCAAGGATTTTTTACATATAATTGCCACACCTTTTACATTGCAGTCTTGATTTGTGCATATACAGTGTTCTATCCAGCTTTGATTTTTACAGATCATTGCCCATTCTTCATTTGTTAGGTGCAATTCTTGTACTATGATCATTTCACAATCAATGTTTTTTAAGTATTCCAGGATCTTTAGTCTCCATTTTTTTTATTCTTAGCCCATTTATATTCCACGTTAAGATAATAAGCCTCTTTTCTCTGGGCTTCTTACCAGCAACTAGCATCTTTTTTTAATCCGTTGTGTTCCACTTGTGGGCCTTCTTCCGCTTAATTTGTCTTTTTTCCCCCATTTTGCTCCCCACCCAGTGCTGTGATTTTTTTTCTTTTTCAAAGTTTTTGGGTGAGCATTTTGTACAGTGTGCATCCCCCTCCCTGAGGAAGCCTCCCTTTCCTTTTTTCTACTGGGCAGATTTTCCACCCTTTTGAGCTCCTTGCCCTTCAGTTGGAATATGAGTTTTCCATCCATCACCGGCGTGGGCTCGCCTTATGCCTTGTGGGACTTATGTTGATGTCCTTAAGGGTTGTCTTTCTGATGTGTTTTAATTTGTCCAATGAGGCTTTTGACTTCCTTCGGGTCTCTCATATTAATCATTTTATTGTTCCACATGATTCTCAATTAAGCTAGGAAGCTCATTCAAACATTACCACCCAGTGCCCTTAGTTGTTGCATATGCTGGCCCAGCTCCCATTGCCTATCTTGAGTCGTTCTTGATATATCTGACCTGATTCTGCAGATCCAGTCATCTTTGGCAAAAGAGACAGCTTTTAGGCTGTCATTCGGGATTTTTTTTCCTTCAGGGAATAGATCATAAAGTTGATCAAACTTTTCCTAGGCTTCTTTCTAGACTTCCCTTTCCTGAAGGGGTCTCGGTGTACCCTCTGAATGTCCTCAGCGAGGGTAGCAGATTTGGTCCAGTGGATTTTCTCCTCTAGTAGCTGGATTGTGAATCCCTTAATATCATCTCCTTCAATGCCTTCCGGCACATTTATAATTTTGAGGTTTTTCCCCCTAGCGTCGTTTTCCAGGGAATCCATTCTTTCACTAATCTCTGTTTCTCTGGTCTTTAACCTGGTTATTTCCTTGTAATTTGCCTCCATCTTCTTGCTCGGTGCCTCTACCTCGCCCTCCACGTGTGTCACTCTGTCTATGAGGGTGTTTATTTGTTGATCTAATGCCTCACAGGTTTCTTGTATCTTGGTCTGATTCCTTTCAGCTAGAACAAACTTGGCTCTCATCTCCTTCATCATTTCTTCCAGGACTTTTTCTGCGTGTGGGCCACTGTATGGTATTGGCTCTTGCCTAGCACCTGGAGTGATATCTGCTACTCTGTCAGGGGTGGCACTCTCAGGGGCACACTCAGGGATTTTCCCTTCTATTTCCTCTTCTTTTGTAGAGAGAATTTGATATTTGTTACTCGTTGTCAGACCTTAGACTCCATCCTTAGGTTTCTCTGCCATTCTTATGTCTTTTGGTTTTATGGTGCTTAACGGGGATGTAGTAGATGGCTGACGGTTTGCTTCCAAAGCGGCACCGCCGCGAGACCCCTCCGGGGACTTTGGCTCACTCCTTCCCTTCTCTGTTTTGCTCCTGAACCTTAACGAAGGATCTTAGTGATAGTGTGATTTTGTGAGTGCTGCTACGTCCTGGTGCTTTTAGGCTTGCGCAACTTGCTCTAGATAACGGTGCTTGTGGCTGCCCTGAGATGTGCTTCTTGCTTTGCCTTTTTAGTCCCTTGGGTGGCGAATTTACCAGTGGTTGAATTTTTCCTTTGGTGCTATTCGTGGTGTTTATGTCTGTGTATGTCTTGGGCTTGTGCTCAGTGCTCCCCCTCACCAGGAGGTTCCTAATTCTGTTGCTGTACCCTGCTACTTCAGTGGCTTCGTCCCCGTAATCTCTGCTAGCAGTAGGGGGGGCCTTATTGCTTTCCAGGTTCTTTTTTGCTAATACCCTTTGACTGACAGTGGGCCCTGGGCGTACTCCTTGTGGTATTTTGCCATTACCTTTGCTTATTACAATTAGTCTCTCAAAAGTATCAGAACCAAGCCCCGGGACGGAGACCCTCTCACTTACTGGCTCACGCTGTTCTGCACGCTCCTTCGGTCTCGCAGCAGCAGCACAGCACAGCATACTTCTCCAACCTTCACCCAGGCTGGGCTGCTGGTGTCGCAGGGAGAGGAGCAAATCCTCCTCTCTCTCCTCTCAGAAGCTTCCTCGACCGCCGCCACTTCTCTCCCCCAGAAGGACACCCTGCACACAGCCTTCTTACTGTAGCAGCGTGCCCTGATTGCTTCCGCCCACACTCCGGGCAGGTAAGGCGCTGCTTTTTCGGGCTCCACTGCCCTAGGCTCCGTTTTCCCCTCTCTTCAAACCCCCTGCCAAGATCCAGTGCTGGCAGCCTTTACAAAGATGCACCACCACAACACAATCAGCCACAGCGCGGCCCAGCACAGCCCAGCTCGCCAGCGCTCAGGTGAGAGAACTTCGGATTGTTAAATAGTTTTTACCCGCTTGCTTCTGCAGCAACACGTAGCTGCCATGAAAGCAACACCAGCCGCCACGGACTCCGTCTTCACCATTAGCCGCCGTATGAGCAGCGATTCGCGAGCCGATATGATCACCGCTGATATGATCCCCGCTCCGCTCGCTAATTGTTCCGGAAGGTGAAATCTCCCCTTCGATTTCCTAGCCTCATCGCCCCTGGTCCTTGAACTTAATTCCCAAGTGCCTGCTCTGCCGGGGGTCACTTGTTATTACGGAGGCGTTCCCATTCCAATGTAGACGATTATTTTACGCGTTCTTCATGCACGTCTCAGTAAGGAGCTCCCGCCCAAGCTCTTCAGTTGTCCGCCATCTTCTCCTTTGTTTATAATTGACAGGATACCAACATGTCTTTTGTCACAAATGCCTATTAGCACCAAGCCCAATATATTTTGAGATTGTGTTAGTTATTGACTATTGTCTTATTAAGTGCCCCTACGACCTGTCAATTTAAAGGTATCAAGATATCTATTAATCATTATCTTAAATTGCTGAAAAGCAGTTTTTCTAAGTTTTCTAGGTTTCCCAAATAGTAGAATGACTCTTTATAAAGGGGCTTCTTATATGTTTCTGGGTGTATCTATGAATCTCCTGTCAGCTTCCATCATACAACAGCTCTTTGTGGCCACCGTCATAGGCCCTCTATTATCTGTCAGTGAAGTAATCTTGGAACCTATGTTTTTTGTATTTGCATCTTATCCTTAGTTCATCCAGCAGATCACTGTCCTTAAATGTGCCAATTTATAAACATTATAAAATTATGTTTATTCATCTGGTTTGTTTTCTTGTATATATGTCTATTATTTCTTCTTTTGTGCTTTTGATTAATGTTATTGAAAGATATTAAATCATCAAACATAATTTATATCTCTCTAGCTACTGTTTCTGGAGATACTTTGGAAACAACAATTACAAGGACCCTTTGACAGCTGACCTCAAGGGAATCTCCAAAAGGCAAAACTGTGTGGCTAGGAATAGGTATGTTGAGCTATAAGAATTGTACTCCTTATTCAATCATTCAACCTTTATTTCTGTAGGTTATACTCTAACATAGTACTAACTTTATTATTTTTTGCAGAGCAAAATTTACTACAGTGATGTGGTGCAATATATACACACAAATGTGTTTGCTGTACTATGATTGTCATATTCTTCTTTTTCCTGGAACTAGGGACATAGTGACTGCCGTCGATGCTGAATCATCAACAAGAGGATTGACAGGCAATCCAAGGAGAAAATCCAATCCTCCTCCAAGCAACAACATTGCACTGCTAAGCAAGAAGAGGAAAAGGAACAGGAGCTGGTCTAGGAGGAGAATGAAGAGGAGGAGGAAGAAGAGGAGGAGGAGGACATTATTGCCTCCACACTGAACACAAAGGAGGCAAACTAACTGTCAGGCTGCAGGGTTATGTTATGTTATGTTACGGGAGTTTGTAGAGCGCCTGGTTAAACTGACCCAGTGTGTCCCCGCTCTAGGTACCAGAGCAGAAAGAAACTTAAGTCCACAGACAGCACAGCACTGATTATGTCTTTGGGAATAAATGAGTCTTCAGACTCTTCCGGAAGAGAGTTTCAGATTCCTCCAGACTGAGGCTTTGAGGGAGGTTGTTCAATAGTTTAGCAGCCGTGTAGCGGAAAGATCCTAGGGACACACAGAAACCCACTTCCACTGGATCTAAGTTTCCTAATTGGGTCATACATGCTTAGTAAATCATGCAAGTAAACAGGATAGGATGGCTCACGCACATGGCTTTAAATTTCACTCTTTCCCTAATAGGGAGCCCGTGCAGACAAGACAGGGCTGCCTTTGCTGATGATCTTCTGGACCACATCAGGACAAGCCTTGCTCACGCATTCTGGACGCCCTGCAATCTGCGCATACACCTATCACTTGTACCTAGGTATAGGAGATTACAGTAGTCCAGATGCGAAGTTACCAGTGCCTGTACCATAATCCTTCTAGAGGCTGTGCGGAGGATGTTATGGTATGTTATGTTAAAAATTCTTATACCGCGCACGTTCACCGAACGGTTTCTTGGCGCTCATAACAGATAAGGCGGCGAGGATGTCCAAGGTTTTCCATAAGTTGTGCATGATTCCAAAACAGGCACCTGCCACCCGTTGGGTGTGGTAGTTAAATGACAATTGATTGTCAACCCAAACTCCCAGATTTTTAGCATGTTCACATGGTGTAGGAGTGGGGCCCAACGCCTGGGGCCACCAAGTAGAGGACCAGACAGAAGGGGCCCTCCCAAACACCAATACCTCCGTCTTGGAGCCGTTAAGCCTCAGACAATTGCTTGTCATCCAGCTAGCCAGATTTCCTAAGCAAAGTCTGAAATTGAGGTCGGCATCAGGTTGGGTTTGGGTCAGTGAGACCACCAATTGGGAGTCGTCAGCATAGGACAGAGTCCTAATCCCATATTTGTCAGCAATGTCCGCAAGGGGGGCCATATATAGATTGAAAAGGGTAGGGTTCAGAGTCGAGCCCTGGGGCACCCCCTGCCTCAACTTGATGTTTCTGGAGTAGAACTCCCCCTGCATGACCTGGAAAGAGCGGTCAGTTATGAAAGATTCCAACCACTTGAGTGCTCTATCCGTAACACCCGCACTCCTCAAAGCCTGAAGGAGAGTGTGGTGAGCAACCGTGTCAAACGCGGTGCTTAAATCCAACAGGATAAGCACCGCAGTTTGTCCATCATCCACGTGTCTCCGTATGGTTTCGATGGAGTATAACAAGGCAGACTCAGTGGAGTGGAGGGTGCGGAAACCAGACTGAGAAGGGTGTAAGAGGTTGTTTTTCTCTATATGCTCAGTTAGTTGAGTGTTTATAATTTTTTCCGCCACTTTAGAAAAATAAGGCAGCAGGGAGATAGGTCTAAGATTGTCTCATTTTTCTGCACTAATATGGGGCTTTTTCTGTAGGGGAAGTACCACTGCTTCCTTCCACCTAGTAGGGACCACTCCTGACCTGAAGGACAGGTCAATCGGTGTCTGATATGAGGCTCTAGCAGGTCCAGGCTACCTTTGAGCACCTTAGGGGTCCCAGAGTCTCTCGGAGACCCGGATTTAATGGTCCCAACTATCTGTTTAATAATGTCCGGCATGGGCACAAAAAATTCATGAAGTTGTTGAGAGATAGCATTATTCACGCCGCCTTCCATTCTTCCCAAGTTGTCACGGGCTGAGGCAGGGAAGGAGGCATATATTTGCTCCACCTTAGTGGTGAAGTAGTCCGCTATCAAGTTGCAAGATTTCTCAGAGCCTATAATCGGAGCTGCAATAGAAGACAGGGAGGTGATTTCATCCTGAATCTTGAACAGCTCTTTGGTGGAGTTTTCAGCTAACTCAATCCTCTCCTGAAAGTAGGTGGATTTTGCCTTCCTTATCAGTGAGTTGTATTCCCTAATAAGGTTCTTATACTCCTCCTTATCAACACCCGTGAAGTCCTTCCTCCAGCGTCTTTCAAGACGCTTACACTTGGTTTTCATTTCCCTAAGTTCTTTCCCAAACCACGGGGCAGATTTAGCAGTCCTTATGGAAATCCTATTAGTCCAAGGTGCCGTGTGGTCAGGGCTGCCATATAGCGCCCCTCCAGAGCTGCACAGACTTGGTCAACCTCCTGTCCATCCGGTGGACCCGCCTGAAGAAGGGCTGCATTGAACGCCTCCTGTGAGAAACCAGCCCACCTCCTACATCGCCGCCTATTTTTTATTTTGTTCCTTTGTTTAAGTCCTGAGGTCTGTATTGTGAAAGGTATCACAAAGTGATCAGACCATGGAACAGGGCAGGGGGGTCTAGCTTTTACAGCATCCCAGCTGGAAAAAATGGGATCCAATAAGTGTCCCTGTTTATGAGTGGGGCGGTCTGATAGTAGTGAGAATTGTAGTGTGTCTAGTTCCATACGTAACTCCTGTGCCCCCTGATTAAGGGCGTCCTCAAAATGTAAATTGAGGTCGTCCAGTACAAGCAATTTATCGTACTTCAGTGCTGGTTGGATCAGATATTCAATGAGGCTCTGAGAGAACCCCTTATCAGGTCCTGGAGGGCGATATAATTCGCCAATCTAATAATGAAAGAGCCCGCTTCACTACCCTCTATAGCCACTGATTCGAGGGAGCACTGTAGGAGGTGTTTAAAGATAATAGCAAGTCCTCCTCCTCTACCCGTATGTCTATCCATACTGGTAATCCCGAAACCTTCAGGAACAGCTTCCAATATATCAGGGGCCAAATCCTCATTAAGCCAGGTTTCGGTGACAAACAGAACATCTATTTGTTCTTCCATTAAGAGATCGTGCAGCTCGAACTTATGTTTCACCATAGACCTACAGTTGATTAGAGATAGGGACAGCTTGGAATGGTTGCTTCTCCTTTCAGTAAGCTTTCCAGCATTGTAAGCTCAAAATGTACATTGCCGGTCCTGGGTATTGGGATTTATACTGTGCATGCAATTCTTACTCATAGTAGGGCATAATAGGCATAGGGAGAGCGAGCTATATTTAATACCTGGTGCAAAAATAGCAGGGGGTATGGCCCCAAGTCCCGGTTGGCCCCGCGGCTGCAGAGGCATGGGGATTTTAAAGAGTCTCCTCTGCCGGCCACTAGACCGCTGCCCCCTCCGGAAGTTCAGCGCCAAACCAGAACTACCTGCCTCTTGTCTACCCTGCCCTCCGGGCAACGGTGAGACCGCGTCGGACCAGGTCGGGGAGACCAGTAATTGAGAGCAGACAGATTCCTTAACTGGAAGTAAAACTGCAAGTATAAAATGCAAAGGTGTAAAAAAGATTGCACAGTTGCGATATAGATGGGTCAGGCTGTCCAATGCACGTCTGCCCAAATAAAACTATTACACTTAAAAGTTAAAGTTAAAAGTATACTTATTAAAACTGCTCCCAATAAGTACAGTAAATGTCTCAGCAGGCTCAGCCTTTCCTGCATCTAAGTACCTTCTAAGCGGAGTCAGGAGCCCTGCCACTGCTCCACCGCCACTGTTACTCATCAATCGCTCCTGAGGATTGCCAAGCTCCTGTATTAGCTAAGCAGCAACATATGCTTGTTCTACCTATGTAAGACTCAACTCCACACGGTTCTCAACTAATAGGTACCTATGTACAATCTCCTACATACTCCTCCCATGAAGTTGCATCTCAAATGTTCTCTCAATCATCTGAGGGGCATGACACCCATGGTGAGAAGCAGCTATGCCTCAATTCTGAATTACCCTCCCCCACACACAAACACCCAGATGGCAGACCCCTGCATGATGGATAACCTGATGGCTATGTCAGATGATCATACATGCAGGAGGTGTTAGAATGGACAACAGTTCACTGTGCAGGATGATATTCATGCTATCTAGGCTACTCTGCCTCCTTTAAAGGACACTCTCGGATTATGGACAGGCCTACCTGCATCTTGGATAACATCGCAGAATGTTTCTAAGACATCAAATACAGACAGCTTTACACATTTTAGGGAAGTTGATACACGACCATAGGCCTTGACGACAAAGATGATAAAGGGAATAAGTAACAAATCAAAATGTAATTTTTTACAGCCAAGGCATGCAGCAGATTTTAGAGCGGTACCTCAATATATGACGGACTCACACCTCTACCACAAGTACTTCTGCAACAGCCATCAACACCCCCGCAATCTGCCCCAGTTTCACCACCTCAAACTCCAACATCACCTAATCAACCCACACCAACACAAGCACTGTCACAGTCATTCTCAACATTCACAGTCACAGTCATTCTCTACACCAGAATTGTGTAGGCGGAGTTGTACTAGAAACCCCTCAAAATAACTGTGACACATCATAAATTTCTATCTCGTCACTAACACTTTCATTGTAAACATTTGCAATCTGCACTATTTGGATCACAGACCTGTGTGGAACTTTCATCTGTGTTGAATGTTAGATGTTGCATTAAGGATAGTGTTACGTATATTCTGTTCTTAGTTTACCTTCAAATTAATGTATTTAAAATCAGCATTATGTTATACGGAGCATCTTCTAACTAACTAAACATTTCCTTGTGCTGACATACAGTACATTATACAGTAAAACTGTTAAATGCAAGAAAGAGGTTGTTTGAATTGTAAATTCTGTTTGCATACATGAAAGTTCATTTTCAGTAATAAATATTTTGAAGGAGAATGAAAATCTGTTCTTGGGAATGGGTCAAAATGAAGGAAAATTGATTCTTTAATCAGGGAAATTGCTAACGTGGAGGATGTTGGGCAAATAATAAACTATGTCAGGAAACTTCAAAGGAAGAGATCCATTTACAAATGGGAGAAAACAAAATACATAGTCCAAAAAAGCCATCCATCAAGAGTCCACTGACCCAATTTTAAACAAAGGCAATCCTCTAAGCCAGAGACGGTTGCGGTAACATGTTCCCGGCTTGTGTGGAAAATTCATGGTCATGCTAGCTTTCTTCTTTGACCACAACACTGATGTCCCATTAAAATGGCAGGTCATCACAGGACCACACCCTCACAGGAAGTAAGACACACAGGAATAGCAAGGGTAATGGGGTCCAGACAAACAGGGAGATGAGATAACAAGAGGTTTGCTGGGATGGGAAGGCAGATGTGATATTATTCCCGCTATCTAGCAGGTCTTGAGGGCACATAATGTTCAGAACTGTCCAGTGACCATCACTTGATATATCCGCACCTTGACAACTGAGAACCGAATATGTACAGATCACTCCCTGAAGCTCTTCAATCAGCTTCAGGGCATCATTGAGAGTAGCCAAAGTCACCTAATCAGAGGAAAGCAAGTGGGCTGTATGGGGTGGGTTTGAGGTGTCAGTCAGGATTGTTTCTCAAGTAAGTTGTTCTGGGTGGTCACCAGAAGGAGAAGATGATTGCTGGGTGGGGTGGTGCAGCTGGAGGCTCTATTGGAATGGGAGCTCAGCAGTTACCACGGGCTGGGTGCAGGCCCAGATGCTGAGGAGGTCTGTTATTTTGACATAACAGGTGGTCAGGAGGAGGCCCAATATATTTATTTTCCTGGCTGCTGGTGTTCACATCTCCTAATCCGCATATAGCTCATCAGCTTCCACCTGGAGTCTCTTGAGGATAGATCCTGTTACTGTTTGGCAGGATGCACTACCCTGCTTGTTGTTGCTGCCTCCTCCTCACTGATGGTAGAAAGTTAAAGTGCATTCCTCCCTGTTGAGATTATCGCTTCATGCTGTGATCCCTCTGAATGTTCTTTGACCAGCCCGACCATTGAAAAGTAACATAAAAAAAGAGCCATGTTAAATTAATTGGGACAATATTGTATATTACTTAACTTTTGATAAAATGAGAATGTTTTTAAAAATGCTGACATTGCAGAGTATTTAACACTATCCGCTGCTTTCATTTTAACGTTAGTAATTCCAAATATATAAACAAGAAATTTCACAAAATGTCTGTGGAGTCAATATTCAAAGGAGGAAGAAGGGTTGCATAATTCTGTAAATAATCTACTTTAAAATGTTGGTTGTCACCATGTTCTGAACAGTGCTAGTCTGAGACGACGAACGTTTTAAAATATGGCAACAAATCATTGCAAAGGATATTGAACTGATCAATATGTTTTGAAACACATTTTCATACATTATTAATTGTGTGGACCTGAAAGTAAAGGGTAAGTATTATATGTTGGTTAGGAAGTATAGTAAAGATACACAATGTCTTCAACATGTACATTTAAATTTGTAAAGTGAAATGGTACTAAATTTCAAATCAGAGTTCTATAAATGCATTTCCAAGATCAGATGATTATTCAATCAAAACATACCCAACAGTAAATATGCACTTTAGAAAAGTTAAACTTTCAAAACTTTCATACCAAAAATCTAAACTTGTTATATATAATGTCAGGCTCCGACTCAATTCTCCTCGGGGCTGTGCTGAAAGACCTATACCCTCACCCACGCAACAATCCTGATGCCTGACTTGGTTACAACAGACTAGACAGAATAGTCCTGTGAGCGTGGGAAAGGAAGGGGACAGCGGGGAGGGAGATCTGAAACGACAAAGACAAGGTATTTAGAACAACACCCCCTCCCTATCAACCACTGGATTCCTATCTACAATGACTGTTTTACCAAAGACCTCTATAGGTTACTCTCCTACCTGAAAGGGAAAATAGAATGTCTTTATGTATATACAGGAGAGAGAGGCAAGGGTACTATCCGGGACGGCAACCAACTGGAATAGAACAATAAATACAATAAGGTGAAGCTATTTTCCTGACAGGGTGCACACACCTTAGTTCAATACCTCACCTACCACTTCAGTTCAGTGTTCTGCCTTGCGTTGCTCAAATCCCCTTAATTAGAAACCCCCTGTAGATTCTCTCCTGCACTGAAGAAAAGAAAGAAACAAAACAATAATAAGACACACAACAGTATATATATATATACACAAGGATCTTTTCCCCCCTAGAGAATGCAGCCGCACTTCTCAGCCAACTGGGAAAAGACAAACATAGGCTCCTTACGATAACCAATGCCCCCGAGGGCGAAAGGAAAACACACAGCCTGTCACCCGTCCGGGTAACTCAGAATAAGCTTCCGCTCCAATAAGGAGTTACTCACGATTGCGACGTCACAAATTCTCTACAAACCTCCTCACCAAATACGGTACGAATTATCGGCACAGACTGCAGCCGCCGCGTTGTTTTATTTCCGGGTAGGGCGTGGCTGGCGTTGGTGCGTCGCGTAACCGCTTGCCCCTCTGGGAAGTGTAGTCCTATTTCAGAGGAGTGCAAAGTGCCACGCATTATGCGGACAGCGGCCCGCTCGTAATCCCAATTGTGACATATAAAATGGAGAGTTATACCAAAGCTGACACTGAGCACATGACAGGACATTACTCTCAAAAACCCACATGCACTTAAGTGATTATTCATATTAGAAACTTGCTCTCTCTCTGTTGCACCTACTCTTACGGCTGAAGTTAGAGGGTCAGCCAGTGAACGCTCGTGACTCTCTAGTACAGTGATATCATACAGAGGTGCCGATAATGTGGCTTGAAGGACAAGCCAATAATTTCCTAGACCTTAACTCTGACCCATCAATGAAGATCCTCGAAGCACTTATGGCAGAGCTTCTACCACGAGGTGCGGACACCCTAAGCATTACAGTGGGTGGTGATGTTCTTCCATGTTTGTGCCCACACTGCATTACTTAACTGGGTTATGGGATCCCAATAAAGCTGAGGGTACTTGTTCACCACACCCTGAATGATGATGTCTAATTCAGCCTCAGAGAAGGGAGAGGATTGCTGTTCAAGTACCTCATCCATGTTGGGAGCAATAATCAGGAAAGGAGCTGCAGGGTAGAGTAGGATGTTGTTGTGGTAAAGAAAGGAAGCGCTGAATTATTACAAAATGACAGACTTCCTCTTCCTTTTTGTCATTTCCTGGTTGTTGCAAATGGCATAAATCTCTGCCCCAAGAGCCTATTTGTTTTGTGAATGTGAACAGGAGGGCACCCTTGGTACGTAGATTGGAGACTCCACCTGCAGGAATTGACCTTTTTTGTGTGTAGAAAATAACACAACATGCAGGAGGGAGATCCCTACATGTAGCAAAATAACAAAGTTGTAAAAATATTAAAAACATAAAAGAAAATGTCTACTCCTAATATGTATGTATAGGTAGGGATTTGAGTATGTTTGTTGAACAACAAGACTGTGGTCCCAAGAACATAGTATGTTTATTTCAGCATTATAGGAAATAATGAAAGTTGTCTCAGGATGGTATACGTTAACAATATGTAAGTAATTCACCATTGATCATTGACATGTGTTCTATTCGATTGTGTTCTGTTTATTTAATTACTTGCTTTAAAAGCTATTTGTATTTGAATGCCAACTGTAATCTGTTGCTATGGTGTGTGAAGGTTCTACATTCCAGACAGCAGAAGCTCAGGAGGTCTTGTCTAGAGCGGTTGGCATGTAGTGTGCTGAAACCTATTAAACTTAATTTTATATATTTTGTGGATTCGGAGTTCACCTTTACAATTTTGTTGATGAGGATGGGATGACTGACAATGGTATTCAATTAAAGTCACGTGAAATTGAGGATTTTCTGAAGATGTTTGGCAATTAACACATTACCACTGCACTTTACGAACCGCAAAATAATGGTTGAACTGAGTCCTTAAAGGCGGTGTGGAATGAGCCAGGAAATCTGGGAGAGATTGGAAGGCAGTGTTAAGGAAGAGACTTTGGATGTATCGGATTACCCCTCATTCTGTCACAGAATTGAGTCCTTTCCGTCTCTTCAAAGGGAGAGAGCCTGTTTCCGAATTGTGTCCGTGGTGGATTAAGAAGAAGATGACTGAAGTTTTGACTGATGATGTGCAATGTACTTCTCTTAATGTGAAACAGAAACAGGAGAAAATGAAAGAGAGTTATGATGCCAAATGGAAGGTGAGGGTACCCACCGTTGTGGTGGGTG
Organism: Lissotriton vulgaris; assembly: GCF_964263255.1. Classification (NCBI taxonomy): domain Eukaryota; kingdom Metazoa; phylum Chordata; class Amphibia; order Caudata; family Salamandridae; genus Lissotriton; species Lissotriton vulgaris. Next base: position 929,159,717 of record NC_141696.1, on the reverse strand, counting down.
ATTGAATATAGCACTTAAATACGCGATGTATTACAATGACCGGGATGTTAGTACGCAATGCATTTACATCATAAGTCTTTACAACAACTTCCACCAGGGGGCGTGCTGGACTTAGGAATTTTATTATTTACTATTCCTACTCCAGTTTGCTCAACAGTAGGGAAAGTGTTGGATTTAATTTCCACACCTCAGTGCCCCCTAGTGGAACTCATTGTAAAGACTTGCGATGTAAATGCATTGCGTACTAATAGCGCAGTCGTTGTAACAACCGAGTTGTAAAGGTATCGCGGCATAATAACCACGTATTAAAGGTTGTGTCCCGGGTGATTGGGTAAGGATACCCAAACCCAGTTTCAGAACAAAAGGAACTTCTAAATATGGTCCTGCACTTAAAGTTGTGAAAGTCAACAGAACAGTATTGTGACCTAGGATGATAAAGTGTGGAATGTAAGGCATGTGTTCAAACCTCATGCTGGAGTGGATGGAGGATGCCAAGGAGGCAATGTTGAAGAGGAAAATCAGTACCTTGTGAGAACTAGTGCGCCAAATGATGTTGTTGAGCATAGAGTTCATGAAAATTCCGGGGGCCCTTTTGATAAACCTGTTGAGATTGAGTCTCTAGCTTCGAGAGTTAAAGTGAGTAGGAGAATGGCTGATTCTCCAGTGAAATTAAGAGATTATATTTAATACTTTGTTTTGCAGTTGCTGTGTTAAAGGGGTGCGGTGTGTTCTATTCTATTGTGTTCTGTTTCTTTAATTACTTTGTTCTACAAGCTATTTCATTTCGAATGCCATCTGTAATCTGTTGCTGTGGTGTGTGGAGGTTCTACATTCCAGGTAGCAGAAGATCAGGCCGTCTCGCCTAGAACGGTTGACATGTACTGTGCTGAAACCTATTAAACTTCATTTTATATATTTCATGTATTTGGAGTCTTTACAACAAGAGACTATCCAACGACATAAATGTAGCAACTAAACTAACAGATTAAGAAAACAAAAATTACCTGGATTACCCTGCACCTGTGTAGCCTGACCTCTGTTCTGTACTCCACTCTGGGCACCTGGATGGGGATGTACATCAGGGTTAATAGAGCACAGAATACAACAACGGGTTTTACCGGCAAAAGAAATGATTTAGACTACTTTTACGCAAACACTGACAAAGCAGGCGTTAAGTTCAACGTTATAAAAAAGGATGCAAATAATACAATTCAGATACTGCATCATGAAAGCATGCAGATGAAAAGATAGATATATTTGAGACATACTACATATTTAATTAATATAGATGTGACTATTGATTATAAAATACTATTTTTACTCATGTATAATTGTATTAGTGGGATAACTAATAAACAACAAAGATTAATATGAATATAATGATGACACAAACATTTTTATGAGTTTCCTATACTTATGTGTATTCAGTATGATCAGATTGAAATGTTTATCAATGTATTCTGAAGTTATATACTAGCTTTCCTATTAATGTGTGATTCAAAATTTAACATGGTAATCCTCATATATTAGCCAAATTTCATGTATGCCTATTATTTTACTTCCCCTGTCTAATGAAATCATGGACTGAATATTATAAAGCATATGGGACGTTTTTTTTACATATTGGCAAACTGTATTGAATTGATAACTGTTTCCTTTGAAATCTCCCAAAATGAATAGCGTATTTGCAACACATTTTGTTACACTCTGGAACAGCTGCATGAGAACGGAACTTTTTTAACCCTCATGTCATCATCTTCAACGTATTATTGTTCAGTTCTCTTTAACTTAAATGACATGAGGAACTGTGTAATTAACGTACTTATTTTTTCCGTATTTCAATCTTCTTTCCTGCTACATCACCATCATATTAATTTGGACTGACCAAGGGAACTGAGTCGTCTGACAATTTGTTGATGCCAAAGGGTGTCACCCTGGAAACTAGTTGAGTATAATTGCTTAACTTTGGGAGAAGTGTGCAAGACAGCCTTTTGAGACACGAGTCATCTGATCTTTTATTCAGATTTCATTTCTGCTATTGGGACTAGGACTTGTTGCTGATGATGGTGTCTGAACTGCGGGGGGGGGGGCAGAGTGGGCTAAAGAACGGTGATGGATTAAACCCAGATCTTTTGACTGGGTGTGAGTGTTTGATTGGTTCAGATGCTCCGTCCATTACCACCCCCTTTTGTACCGATGATGGTGTCCTGACACAGATTGAACCTTTTGGATGAAGGGTACTTATAATGCTGCTGTGACTCTTGTGATTGCAGGGACAGACTGAGAAGCCTGCTGTGTTGACAAACTGAAACTGGCTATTTGGAACTTTGCTGAACTTTCCTGAGTCTATACAAGGCTCACCTGGCTGTCCATTCCTATCAAAATATTCACTGTGAGTCAAAATCTGCCTTGGATAAGGAAGATATTCCTGTTTATCCCTCAAATTCTCCCTAAATGTCAGAGGCTTGGTGCATTTTAATAAATCATTTACTAACTGATTTTTTTGGCTGTATGCTACTTTATTTCAATGCAAATGTTCTCTACCAATAGAATGAATAACTAAACTTTAAATTCTTAAATGGACTCTGCTGTTCTGACTCATCATTTCGTGAGAGTGATTTATTGGTTTTGAGTATCTTATGATAATAGTCACTTTGATAGCTTTATCAGATTGTAATGAATGTCAGTTGAGGATACAGTTATCCTATTCCGGGTCATCACTGGGTAACTGTTCATCCTCTGAATATCCAACCCCTTTCAGAACTGAGCAAGATCCATAAGAGGACCAACTGTTTGAGCAAGGTAGCGAGAGGTTAACAATATATTGCAATTTATGCAAGGAGGAGGCATCGCCATCGTACACAATAACACCATCCGCATCTCGACTAACTCCGATGAAACCTTCACCGCCGCCGAGCACCTGCACTTCCAGATACACACCGACCCCAAGACCACCCTCCGAGGCACCCTCATCTACAGACCACCGGGACCACGCATACAGTTCAGCGAAGACATCGCAGACTTCATCAGCCTGCACGCCCTTCCCTCCACCGACTACATCCTCCTAGGGGACCTCAACTTCCACCTGGAGAACAACAACGACAGAAACACCACCGCTCTGCTGGACAACCTCGCCAACCTCAGACTCAAGCAACTGGTGAACACCCCCACCCACTACGCCGGCCACACGTTTGACCCCGTCATTTCACCCAGCAAGCAAGTCTCCTTCAGCCACGCCACCGGACTCCACTGGACGGACCACAGCTGCGTCCACTTCAGCTTCAGTAGAACTATGACCCACCACCACCCGCAACAGGTCCTCCGCCGAAGCTGGAGCAAGATCACTGCTGAGCAGCTCACCGCCTCCCTCAGCCGGAACACTCCCACCAGCACAACGGACCCCAACGAAGCAGCCAGCAACCTCACCAAGTGGCTGACCACCTGCGCCGATGACCTCGCACCACTAAAGAACCATCCCAGCAGACCCGGCAGCAAGAAACCCCCCTGGTTCACCGACGAACTCAAGGAATCCAAGAAGAACTGCTGCACCCTCGAGAAAGCCTGGCGGCTCGACCAGACCACAGACAACGGTGTTTGCGGGTGGCGTGCCCTCAAGCACGCCACCCGCAAACACCATCAGCTGATCCGCGACACTAAGAAGACGGCACTCAAAGAACGACTGGACAACAACGCCCACAACAGCAAGGAACTCTTCAGCATTGTCAAAGAGTTCTCCAACCCCAGCGCCGGAATCAACGACATCACTCCCTCAAAAGACCTCTGCGACTCACTCGCCTCGTTCTTCCACCGCAAGATCGCTGACATACACAACAGCTTCGACGCACAGACCACGCACCCTACCGCCGAACCAACGACCGCCACAACCACCCTTTGCAACTGGACCCCGATCAGCACCGAAGACACCACCCGCACGATGAACTCCATCCACTCAGGATCACCAACCGACCCGTGCCCACACCAGGTCTTCAACAAAGCCGACGCCATCATCGCACCCCATCTCCAATACACCATCAACTCCTCCTTCCACACCGCCACCTTCCCGTAGAGCTGGAAGCATGCCGAGCTGACCGCCCTCCTGAAGAAACCAACGGCGGACCCCACCGACCTCAAGAACTACCGTCCCATCTCGCTCCTTCCTTTTCCGGCCAAAGTCATCGAGAAGAATGTCAACAAGCAGCTTGCCGCCTTCCTCGAGACGAACGGATCCCTCGACCCCTTGCAGTCCAGATTTCGGGCCAACCACAGCACCGAGACGGCCCTGATCGCAGCCACCGACGGCATCAGAACCCTCATCGACAACGGGGAAACAGCGGCCCTCATCCTCCTGGACCTCTCCGCAGCGTTCAACACTGTCTGCCACCGCACCCTAGTGAAGCGCCTCAGCAACATCGGAATCCGAGAGAAAGCGCTGGAATGGATCATCTCGTTCCTCACCGGAAGAACCCAGAGAGTCCGCCTCCCTCCGTTCAGATCCGAGGCCACCAAAGTCATCTGCGGCGTACCACAAGGATCTACTCTCAGCCCGACCCTCTTCAACGTCTACATGAGCCCCCTTGCAGCCATCTCACGCCAACACAACCTCAACATCATCTCCTATGTCGACGACACCCAGCTCATCCTCTCCCTCACCAACGACGCCGCCAGAGCCAACCTACACGAAGGGATGAAAGACGTCACCGACTGAATGAGGAACGGCCACCTTAAACTGAACTCAGACAAGACGGAAGACCTCATCCTGGGATCATCACCCTCCACCTGGGACGACTCCTGGTGGCCCCCGGCCCTGGGCACCGCTCCCAAACCAACGGACCACGCACACAACCTGGGCTTCATCCTGGACTCCTCACTGTCAATGACCAGACAAGTCAACGCCGTTTCATCCTCGTGCTTCAACACCCTGCGCATGCTCCGCAAGATCTTCAGATGGATCCCCACTGAAACCAGGAAGACCGTCACCCAGGCACTCGTCTCCAGCTGACTGGACTACGGGAACGCCCTCTACGCTGAAACCACAGCCAAACTCCAGAAAAGACTCCAACGCATGCAGAACGCCCCCGCACGACTCATCCTGGACATCCCCCGACACAGCCACATCACCAGACACCTGAGAGACCTGCACTGGCTCCCCGTCAGCAAGAGAATCACATTCAGACTCCTCACCCACGCACACAAGGCTCTCCATGACCTGGGCCCCAAGTACCTCAACGACCGCATGACCTTCTACACGCCCACCCGCCAGCTACGATTGACCAGCCACGCACTCGCCACCGTACCACGCATCCGCAGAGCCACCGCTGGAGTAAGATCCTTCTCCTACCTGGCAGCCAAGACTTGGAACTCCCTCCCCACCCACCTTCGGCGAACCCAAGACCATCTCTCCTTCAGGAAGCAGCTCAAGACCTGGCTGTTCGAGCAGTGACATACCCCTCTCCCAGCACCTTGAGACCCTCCCGGGTGAGTAGCGCGCTTTACAAATGCCGTGATTGATTGATTGATTATTGCAAGGGCCCAGTAAATGGTACAGCATGGTCAAGGTCTAGCTGTATGTTTTGTTGCATGGCAATGCTGTGTAACACTCAATAGGCTACAACAATCTTGCACACACCTTCTGGTAAGTACACTAGAACTCCCCTTATGGAAAAGACATCATAATCAATTCTTAAGGGCACCTATAATGTGTTCAATAATGACTCATGTATGTATGTGTGCCCTATTTCACCACTGCTGAGGTACTGTGGCTGGACATCTGCAGGGTATGAGAAAATTGCGCCAGGACACTCTCCTGGGTGAGTTGTGTGCTATACAAATACAAATAGACATGTGAACAATTTTTAAAGGGCCTATATTTTACATACATAATATCATGTCTACAAACATGCAGTGGATGAGAGGGGCATGTGTGTGTATTGTGTTGTTGTGATGTTTGAGTTTGTTTTCAGATGGCAAGCTCAGATACACATGTTGCTACTTAACAATTATTTACGTCACTGAATTAACTAGAAAATAAGCAACATTCAAGAGGTGATTGTCTGGCGAAGTAGCTGCCATGTGTGCTTCCATGAAAGGCAGTGTACACATCAGTAAAGTAGCCCTGCATTGCAGACACTTTGCATACAGTTGGAGCATCAGTGACAACCACGTTGGTGAGTCAGTGGCACCTACCACCTGAGGGATGTGGGCAATGGTATGGAATTCTCTTCTCACCCTTTGTTTTTCCACAAGTGAGTGTGGCATAATGATAACTGATACATGTACATCAACTTTTACTTTTATGAAGAATACTCACCTAATAAGACTATTCTTATGGTGTTTGGTCTAGTAGGCCTGTTCTTTTTATCATCTACTAATTTTAACCATTGATGTTTTATTTGTAAATAGGACATTTTAGGATGTTTTTACTTACATTGATTTGAACTGTGCATTTCTGTGATTGTAACTTTTTATGACTTTTAGCTGAAATAAAAGGTTTTGATGATGATAAACTAATATGCTGCTCTGATGATGCATCTTAGTACCTGATGCAAGTATCAAGACTAGCCTTCCTGTGACATGCCAACGTTGTCTAACATGAACATCTGGAATGATCCAGAGGGAAATGAAATGGAGTGCAGTAAGTTCTTTGACGTGGGTAGTGATAGCTTAGGAAGTGACTGTAGGTAAACCAAGCTCTTTTTTTTACTCTTCAGGCAAGTAAAGGAGTATATCAGATGAGAATCGGTATTTGAAAGTGCCCCTGGTCATGTCATTTGACTGTAAATCCTCACTCCCCTCTTCCTCGATCTCCTCCTCCAACCATAGTGGAGATTTCCCTATCATAAAGTTTAGGGAACTTTTCCATAAACTTTAACATGTGGAGCTCTCTTCCCAAATTGTGGAATTTTCATATGATGAAGTGTGGGAAAAAGTAAGAAAAAAATATCATACTTGAAAAAAAATAGAAAAACATATTTTTTGGATCAGGTATTCTTGTGCATTACTTTTATATTTATTTTAAATTCAGATCAAAAGAAGAAATGCTACAACATACTAAAGTTGTTTAAATGTAAAATTCACTTACTTTAAATACATTAATTCAAATTGAAATTATTTTTCTGGAATGTAAATTAAAACAGAATTTTACCGAAAGTAGAAAAAAAAATGTGCTAATACTTAATAAAAATGATGCATATAAATTATTAAAACTAACATAATGAAGTTTTATTGAGGATTAATGTTAAATTAATTTTGAAATTCAAAAAAGGTTATTAAAATATGTCAAATAAAAAAGAAATGTTTAATTTTGGTATGCTTATTTTTACATTAAATTAGATTTATTATTTCCCATGGGGATCTATTTTAAGTCTCTACCTCCATTATGTTCTTTGGAAAGGTTTTGCAGTAACAGTTGGCCATGTGTGGTTCAGAACTGGAGTACATTTAGAAATGTTTTCGGTCTATTTTGGCAGTAGTAAATTTGGAGTTGAAGTTTGTTAATAGCAACAGGCTTTTGAGGGTGGGTTTATGTCCTTTTCTGTACCCCTTACTAGGCCTCTCATAACTCTTTCTTACTCTTCACTAAACACTTCCCCATGTCATAAATATTCCCCATTTTCCAACCACTCTCTGTTCCCTCACACAGTTACTGCTAAAACATATCCTTGTGTCTGCATAAACTACATGGCTGGGGCGGAAATCTCAGCACCGAAAAAGACAGTAGAAGTGGATGTAAAACCTTCTGATGTATGTTCGTGAATAGCCTTTTGTACTACATTTGTAGTACACTTGTAGAATTACCATTCAGGGAGGGCAGTTTTTTAGCACAAAGTAGAGGAAACATTCTTGTAATACTAAAAAAAAGATTGGGAAATGTTGTTCCCCATAGATCTTGTCCACCATGTCTGCTGTTTGTAAAAAAAGCTTACTAAGAGAGCAACTAGCAAAATGTATTTTCCAATAATACATCAATAGAATGCTTTTGCGGGGGGATACTTGAAATTGACACATTTTTCCGCACAAAAAGCATTCATAATTTTCAAATGTTTTGCAAGATACTGGCAGGAAAAACATTGTCTGAGCTGGCTGTGATTTTACTGTTCTTGCAATAAATGTGGTCCTCAACCCAGTATCTCACAAGTGACAGTTATGAGAAAGATCACATTTGCCAAATGGTAAACAAAATCACGATTTTCAAATAACTCAAAAGTTAATCAGAGTGCGGTAGATTGGAGTGTCATAGAGAAACATAGAGTGGAATGGTGTAAAGTGTTGTACAGTGGAGTGCCTTAGAGTGGAGTTACATAGAGTGGAGTAGTGTGGAGTGGAGTTTAGTGCAGTAGAGTGGAGTGGCATAGAGTGGAGTGGCAAAGAGTGGAGTAAAGTGGAACGAAGGCTAGTAGATTGGAGAGGCATGGCATGTCATAGAGCAGCATAGAGTGTCATAGTGGAGTGTCACAGAGTGAAGTAGAGTGGCCTAGAGCTGAGTGGCATAGGTTAGTGTTGAGTGGTGTAGGGTAGAGTGCCACAGGGTAGAGTAGAGTGTTGCAGAGTGGAGTTGTGTGGAGCAGAGTGTAGTGTATTGTCATAGAGTGGAGTGATGTAGAGTTAATTGTCATAGAGTTGCATGGCATAGAGTGGAGTAAAGAGTTGTAAAGTGGATTAAAATGCTGTAGTTTAGAGTAGAGGGAGGTGACATAGAGTGGAGTGCCACAGAGTACTGTGGAAGGGCGAGGACTGGAGTAGGTGGAATGGCATAGTGTAAAGTGGAATAAAGTGTCATAATGAGGATTGGCATAGCGTGGAGTGTCATACAGGGTGCTGTAAACTGTGTGGAGTGTAGAGTGGTGTGGCAAAGAGTGGTGTAGAGTGGCTTAGATAGTCGCAGATTAGAGTTGTATAGAGTGGCAGAGAGTGAAATGGTGTATGGTGGAGTGCTGTAGAGTGGAGTAGAGTAGAGTGTCATCGAGGGGAGTGTTGTAGAGTGGCGTAGAGTGGTGTGTCATCAAGTAGAGTAGCTTAGAGTGGAGTGGTATACAGAGGAGTGGAGTGAAGTGACATGGAGTGTACTACAGTGGAGTGGCAAAGAGTGTTGTAGAGTGGCATAGAGTGGCGAAGATTGGAGTGTCTTAGAGTGGAATAGAGTTGAGTGGCATAGAGTGGCATAGAGTGGAGTGTTGCTGAGTGGAGTGTCATAGAGTGGAGTGGTGTAGGGTAGAGTGAAGTGTCAGAATGGAGTGGTTTAGTGTAGTGTGGAGTGTTGTAGAGTGAAGTAAAGTGGCATGGATAGACTAAAGAGGTGTGGAGTGTAGTAGAGTGGCAAGAATGCCCCCATAGGCAATAGATGGTACTGCAGCCACAAATCAAATACACCATTGAATTGAAACACACTATTCAGTAACCTGATACCTGACTTGAGTGTCATTTCAAAGGGAAGCTAGTATGTATACCAACAGATATTTTCACCCTAATATAACAGTCTTTTCAAAGTCATTTAAACTGAAATATCAATTAAGACATTGTATTGAATATTAACTTTCAATATCAACTTTCAATATTTTAAGAATGTTAAAGAAGCTTCTTCCAGTTTCCCATTTTGTCTGAACTCATAGAAATACTATTCCAAATCCCAAAGCACTTCAAATAGCAGCATTGGACATATATAGGAGCAGGTAGCTCGGAAATCCCTGTGCATCAATATTTTTACAAATGCAAGCTGCTGAAAACCTATCAGTGCATTAAAGCAATGTCAGACTGGTTGACATATAAAATACTCAGTCCCAGATATTTAAATATGTCACTGACTGCAGCACAACAGTCAAAGTTGCTGTACTCCATTGCATAAAATTGAGAGAGCAACACAGCAACATATATGCAAAGACCGCCCTGCCCTGCTCTCTTCCGAGCACTTACACATGAGTCTGCTGATCACCCGCACATACCTTTACACCATTGTACAAATAGGTCTGCTCCATGTCTGGCAAAGGTTTTGTACTGGAAGGATACTCTTCTAGTACAAAATACTATGCCTTGACAAACTTTAAAACTTTTTTAAATTTGGTAGTGTGCTGTACAAAGCAGTACACATGCCAAGTCAAAAATGTTTGGAGAAATAAAGGCATTTCAATTTTTTATGTCTGTCTCGAAGAGGCATTATTATTTGGTGCAAACCCATGTCTACTATTGTTAATAGAGCAGGTTTGCATCAAAAACCGAAGATGGTTGAATAGGATTGGAAAGGCCCATGTGCCACTTATGGAACACCCCCTTCACACAAAAAAATATAGTCTGCTGCTTTGTGGTATTTTCTGGCAACATTCCAAAACAAAACATGTTTTGCACTGGAAAGTTAATGTAGAATGAACATTTTGCAATGTTCGTGTCACCTTTGTGATGCAAAACAGGTACAAAATCTGCCAGTGCCTTAATTTAAGCCAGTGGTTTCCGGTGCTCGGTACCTGCACTTAATTGTTAACACAGTAGCATGACAGTCTGCCTCAAGGTGGCACTATCTGGCTAATTTAGAGATTACCACAACAATAAATAATTATGTTATGTTATGTTATGTTATAAAGGGCTCTTCTATAGCGCACGGCTACTCCATGGAGTGTCCCAGCGCTTTGGCAAAGAGAGATAGAAGGAAAGTACATAACACAACGCCCTCCACATGGCGGCACAGAATTACTGGGCGAAAAGCACGTTTTCAAATCTTTTCGAAAAGCGAGCAGGTTAGAAGTAGTTCTCAAAGCAAAGGGAAGCTCGTTCCAACAACGAGGGGCCAAATACCGGAAAGAGCGGCCTCCAGTACGAGCACGTCTAATGGTGGGAACAGCTGCTTTGTCCTGTAGTGCGGACCTTAAAGACCTCCTGGGAGCATAGAAGGCCATCTGCTTCTGGAGGTAATTAGGGCCGGTCAAGTGGAGAGCTTTAAAGGCCAGAGTCAAGATCTTAAAAGTGACTCTCTTGGCGATCGGAAGCCAATGAAGTCTCTCAAGCAACTCCGATGCGCGAGCCCTTCGCGGTAGTCCAAAGATGGCTCTAGCGGCCGAGTTCTGCACGACCTGCAAACGTGCTAGAAGATATTTCGGGAGGTCTAGGTAGAGGGCATTCGCGTAGTCAAGACGCGAGCCTATCAAGGCCTGAACAATAATTTTTTTATGTTGAAGGGATATTAGGGGAAGAAACTTCCGCAGCATTTTCAAAATGCAGAAGCACTTCCGGTCAGCCCTACAATCTGGGGTCTAAAAGAAAGATCAACATCACATAAGACACCCAGATTTTTAGCTTTTTGCGAGGTATCCTCAGGCGGTGACATGTCACAAGGCCACCAAGTCTTCCACTTGGGGTCCAGAGGACTTCCGAAGAAGAGCAACTCCGACTTGTCCGAATTGCACTTCAGACTATGCCTCTGAAACCATTCAAACACGGCTTCCAGACATTCCCTGATCTGACCGCTGTCAAAATCTTCACCCTTGTTACACATGAAAAGTAGCTGGGTGTCATCAGCATAGGATATGATCTGGGCACCAAAAGATTCCGCTACCGCCGCCAGAGGGGCCATATAGATATTGAAAAGGGTGGGGCTCAGGATGGACCCTTGAGTAACCCCCACCTCCAGCGGTGGCATTTCAGCGGAAATTATTAATTCAATACACATTAAAAATGACCACTACATGCCGCTCGAGCCAGTCGTATAACTTTGGGGGCCTGAAATGTTCTGAACTGTCCAGGGCCGGACTGGTAACCGAAACTGGCCCTGGCAAACTGCTTGGCGGGACCCAGCGGGGTGGCCAAACTGTATGTTTGGGCCATTTTGGGCCAATTTTGTTACAGAGGCCAATTTTGCCTGCCCCTGGTAACAAAAACGGTCCCACCAGGCCCAAAACCGGCCCCCACCCTTAAGTCCCACCGGGAAACACCAGGTGCCCGCTACGGCCAGTCCAGCCCTGGAACTGTCACACTTATAAGAGTGTGATAGTTCATAGTTGTGTTGATCCTATCATTGGCAGCCTAGCAGGGGCAATGTGGAGTGTAAGTTGCAGTAACCATCTGACGAGAGCCCTGGCACTTATTGTTTTACAAATTAAGCACTGAAATCCACCCCCTTACCTTGTTTTATAGACTACATCAGTACATGCAATTAATTGTATATGTTTTTGACTGTTGTCTAGGTGTTCAAATATTGGAAACACCTAATTTTGTTATGCAAAACAGATGCACATTCTTTCAAGAATAGTCTTACTATATAAGGAAAACTATACACATCCAGGAGATGGCCTGTCACAAGTTAAATAACCAGATGTATATTTGATAAAATATGTATCTGATTTATTATATTTTGTTATTTTGTAGACACTGTCTTGGAGTAGAAATATGCAATAGAAAGTAAAATAAATGTTGGTTAAATTGTGTATATTTGAATGTGTCATTCAGACATTCAATGCATAAGAACAAAACCAGATGTCACATGCTTGGGGTCGTTTTAAATGATGACTGTCCCCTCATAAAAACTATTTTGAGAAAATTCTGATATAAAGATTCATCAAGGTATCTTGCCAGGTCTTTGTTTTTAGAGTTAACGCTGGATCTTGCCCTTGCATAAATATGTTTTATTTTAGCATTTTGCTCTATTCAAATGCATTTAAACGTGCCCTTTTTCATTCATGTGTCACCTGAAACTAAAGCGATTCCCCCGCAACAGAATAATTAATTTGCCCTGTGGAAAGACCGGCACATTTTCAAAGTCTGAATGCAGCAATTAATTGGTGATGGGTGTGGGCAGAGAAGCTTGCTTTATTCTTGAAGCTGCAATGTAAGTCTCAGGCAAGGTATGCTTTTTAAACTTTTTAAACATTGAATTAGAAAGATATTTTTAGCTTAAACTAGTGAATAGAGTGGAAGATCACACATCATCCAGCGAAAAGAGGAAAACCCTATTAAAAGCAAGTATATAGGTGTTGCAACAGTATTGTGACTTGCCATGACATTTTTGTGTTCTACTTACTTAACAGCTGCTCAGATCACTATGTTTACAGTGGTGGCTGGTAGAGAACGGTGGGAGGGGTGGGGGGAGTACAGCAATTAAAAAATAGACAATAAATATAAAAAATGTACCTGCTGCTCGTGCTGCCAGCCGCTGCCTCTCTACAGCCTCCCCTCATCACAGGGGAAGTCCCAGGTTCCCTAAGCCAATGACAACGCTGTAATGCAGCTTTGGTCTTGGTTCTCCTAAGTTACCATAAGCCAATGTTGTGATTGGTCTGAGCGCCATGGTTCGCCACTCAGATGGGGACAAGGAGCTTGTGCATGCATGTTCCCCACCAGGCTGTGTAATACAGCCTGGTGGGGAACAAGCAAAGTGCGCATGCATGTTTGGCTGGCCCAAGACGGCCGGTCGAACATTCATGTCCACTTTAAGCTTGCAAACACTCCTACACTGGACCCTACTCTGGCTAGCCACACCACTCCCCACACCTAGGAACGGAAAAATGGAAATGATAATACCGCGTTTCGTTATTATAATTTATTTTTTCCTCACCACTGCCTTAAAGCAGTGGGGTGACACTCCTCTCCAGTAGCGGAGGAGCCACCCCTGTATATTTATGCATTAGGTAATGATTGACCCGCAGTACAAGGCAGAATATAGGTTGCTCAAGGATATACAATCCTTAAAGGTCAGCAATATCTAGAAATACCTTGGACAGTACAAACAAAGAATATATTTATAACCGCAAGATTTGGCAACCTGCCAGGACTAATGCATGCAAAGCCTTGGCTGAGACCAACTAAGCTGATCCCCTGTAGACTATGCAATCAGTGGGAAGAAAATATTATACATTTTGTTTGCATATGCACATCAATGGAGGATGAAAGAATGAGATATTTCAAGAACTGTTTTGATGATAGAGGTGTACGATCAAGTAAACAAACCTTGGTAGTTTTTATTAAGCCGACGGACATAGTAATGAATGCAAATGTTACTCAATTTCTGATTCTTGCAAAAAAGAAATTGGAAGTCAGTGATTTGAGCATAGTAAGATCAGAAGTTGCTGATAGCTAGAGAGGAACTTTGAATTGCACATGCAGATTCGCACCAAAGTAATGTACTTATAACTGTAAATTATTCCTATTTTAAGATTTGCCTTGTTGACTTGTAATAATGATTAACTAAGTTAGTGTATATCATGTATTCTCTATTACTCACTGTGGAAATTGTTCGGCTAAGGGTTATGGTGGATTTCGGGGTAAAAGATATGTTTTCACGGTCATGTATTGATGATTTTCTAATTGTAAGATTTTAGTTATTCATGCAATAAAGTTATTATTAGATTGCTCATGTATCCTTGTTTCTCATATTATATTATTTGCTAGGACTAAAAATATATTTTGTCTTGCCATCTGACTATGTGGTTGGCCTTTGAGGAACAGGCCTGGTGATTTTGCTGTGTGGTATACAATCAATTTATTCACAGTGTTTTAGAGAGTTGTAAACAGTCTTTAGTATGACCTCACAACCTAACTAGAAGACACACAGAAGGATAGAATTTATAGAAAAGCAGGCTTACATGTTTTCCTGTGACTGTCAGTTCGTACATGGGTCCGTGACTGTCAGTTTGAAAATTGAGCTCTGCAGATAAGGCTCACTAATCCACCCAATTTTATGAATATATATTAGGATAAGGGGATACATATAGTGCAAACTAATAAGGTATGCAAGAATGAAGCTTGAGACATTAGAATGAAAGATCAGTGAAGCTATCGGGGCATGCGTGTTAACATTTTGGAACAATGATAGGAGACATTTTAAGCAGAAACAAACGTTAAATCCATTTAACCTTTTATTTTCTGTAATACAATCACCTTCCCTCTCCAACCCCCCTCACAACCCTCCCAGCACCAGCCACCTTGCACACAATTACCATTTGCTTAGTGTGTTAAAACTACAAAGAATGGGGTCTTCATTGCAAACGTCTGTCCTGAAAATCTGGATCAACACAGTTATTCCCCATTCTAGGTGATTTAACTTGTAAATGTGTGTGGATTTTTTTGTAAGCTTTTCTAACAGACAAAGGGATACAGCTGCATGTCTCAGAAGCCAACTTCTCACTAACACAAGAAAAGGTAGAGGAAGCAGCACACAATTCTCTACCATACAGGACAGGAACAGGACAGCAACAGATACAAAATGTGGAGCACAGGCTTCAACACTATACGCTCCCTCATACATAGTGAAAGCACATTGGCAAGAAACAAACTGCACTTGCACATAGGTTGAGTATTACCAAGCAGGAGCATTGCAACCTCACTTACTCATATATTGGAGAAACCACACTTATCACAACAGCACCGGTTTATATCAGAGAAGGAACATATAGTGGGCTGCCAGCAGCAAAGCAAACGTTTTTCATATGTGTGAAGTAGTGAAAATCGTATTTTATTTGTAGAAGTGCATTATAATCACATGTTTAAAGCGCACCCACATATAATCTTTTGTTGTAGTAAGATGCGTTAGAATTTGAAATGTATTAACCTGAAACGTGATGTATCCTAGGCCATTGAAGGGTAACATGGAGAATCAAAGTAGAAAGTGAGTATAACTAACAGAAACCATTAACTTGAAGAACTTGTGTTATGACACTGACAATCATTCATGTAATAAATGTGTTTATTTATTGTGTTGCTTCAATCTAGGGAGATGAAGTCACTGAAAGTGTCTTAGTTTCTTTGCAAATTCATGAAGCCCATATTATGCTTTCTAAACTTAGCTGAATTTCGTAGGCCTGAAATACAGCTACCTGGAAACACTTGCTTTGGAATTTACAAGTTGAATTTTATGTGTGAAGTGGAATTTGTTCTTTCTCATGTTTTGTGTTGCAGCTTAGCTAGAATAATGTATTTGTTTAACTAGTCAGGCAAGGAGAGAAAAAGTTATAATGGTGTGGCTTTAGTAAATAAAGAAAGGTTGTTGTGATTAACGCAGGAAAAAGCTTGGTAACTAGGGACAATATGTAGCGAGTATAGAACACCATTGTTAAATGGAAAAATACCTTTATGATTGTACTTAAAGCAGGTGACATCACCCGCAATGGATCTTGGGAATGTCACCTATGAATAATGTGTTGTTGGGATTAAGGAAATCACCCGCTCCTTCTTTTGCCTTCAGAGAGGAGCACCTTAGAGCAAGCTCTGTCTCGGTAGCTTCATGCTACATCACCCATTGATGGTGGTGGGACTTCTTAAGAAGACTCCACATGCTGACACCTTTTTATCCTTCTTCCTGATAATGTCTAGGTAGGGATATCATTTTAGTATTAGAGTAGAGATAGATTGAATGCTTGTATTCATCAACCCTTGATGCAGGGAAACTTAGATTCATGATTTCTGATCTTCTGCATTTTACTTTTGGCATCATCAAAATTGTATACGCAGTATTGGCTTTATGCTGATTTGAATGTATTTCTATACTCATATTGAGGTGCCTGTATATTCAGATGTTTTTTGGCTTTGTAACAAATCAAACTAACCTTACGTAGTTGTCGGTAGTTACTATGTGTCAAGTGGATTAGTGATCAATTGATTGGCTCCCTAACAACTTTTCTCCCTTCCATGAGTTAATGCCGCAAAAATGAACTATCAAATTGTGTCTTTAGAACAGGTCCAGAACTTATGGGCCCGGCCTTTTCAGTTGGTTGCAGTGTAGGATGGTTCACACAAGAAGCGGGGGAGAATCTAGATCTAGTTTAGAATGAGTGGAATCTAGAACCCCAAAGCCCTGAAATAGAGCCCAATGACCAAAAACAAAAGGCAACGGAATCCGCCGGTAACTGACGGAGTTTGATGGTGAGGCGAGATCAGCAGCGAACAGAGGAGTGAGTATTAACAGGGCACCTGTTGTTTGTTAAATTGCGGGAATGATTTGATTGTTTGATGTCTTGCAGAGTTGGTGTGAGAGTCGAGAGAATGTGGTTTCAGGCCGGACGTGATCCAAGGATTGAGATTTGTGTTGCAGGTTCTGGGATATGTTAAAGGTGCAGAAGACACTGAGTTTGAGATTGTAATTGTCTGACTGAAGAATTGAGGTGATGTTGTGAGACATCATCAGCAGTTCTACCTAATACAGGTAGCTTAGTGTGAATGGGGAATATGGTAATTGTTTAGTGGATCTTGTGTACAGTGGTGGGCTCTACTGATTCAGGTACCCAGAAAGTTGAGGGTCACTGTATGTGAATGTTCTTGAATGATTGAATTCTATCAATCTTTTAGATAGAAGACAATTATGGATTTTAAGACAATTGTTTGAGTGAACGTGTGCAGAAAATTGGGAAGGAGGGTGAGCCGCTGTGAGGAGTAAAGGAGATGTCAGAGAGTGTTGCGCTGAAATAGGTCAGTTGGTGTAACGCCGTGCTAGGATTGGTTGGTAGTCATCGGAAAGTGTGTTTGGAAGAGGCTACTTCATAAATTGCTATTTTAATCAATCATGCAATGTTTTAGAGTGTTGTGAGATCTGTTCAGGGGTGATGAAGGGGTTGGTACTCAAGTGGGTGAAGAGGTGCCACCCGAAGATACTCTGGCACATTACATTGCAACAAAAGTTGGGCTCCATACTATAGTTTGGAACTTTTCCTAGACCAACACTGTTTTAAGTGTTAGATGCCAGGATGCTAAACAAAGAGAGAAATACCAAGTGAGGATGAAGAAAACTGTGAGGTCATATCAAAACTTACAGTGGCATGCACAGTTTAAGAAATGGAGAGTGACTACTATAGAACGAGCAAGGTTATACCCGGTGCTGGTAGAAGAGGACTGTCCCCAGGACAGGAGTAATAAGACAACTGGAAGATGTGTTGTTGGGATTAGGGAAATCACCCACTTCTGGTTCAAAGACCATAACAACAGCAAGGAGAGTCATCAAATCTGGTTACCATCATGGCTGTAGTGAAGGCAAAGCTGTTGGATGTGGTGAGGTTGAAAGCTGAGGTAGATGAGATGATCAATTGGAATTTACTCTTGGACAAAATCGAGACCTATGAGCCAGATGACCTGTTGTTTATAGAAAAGGATGTCACCGGTAGGGCATGACAGGCACATAAAAAGTTGTCAGAGTTAGCTCAGATTTATGGATTAGACTTGTCTCAATCGATAACCTTACAGTGAAATCGAAGGCTCACTTACAGCGACTAGGAGCTGGTGGAGAAGAGGGTGACTGGGTTGAAGATGCATATCCAAGAGCTGGTCATATGAATAAGGGCTTGGAGTATGCTGGATAAGTGGGAGGAAAAATGGTCAAAGAAGGAGAGTGTGAGAAAGGCGATATGCAAAACACCACCTCCCAGAAGGGGACACAGGGAGTCGAAGAATACCTGTTAACTGATGTGCCTAGCTGAAGGTATGTGCATGTTCCTTGGAGTGGGGGTGACCAAGCTGCATTTACAAATGATTTTCCAAAGGTTGAGGGAGAAACCTGCTGAGGGGTATAAGCAAGTCAATAACTTTGTTAAGAGTCCAAAGGAGTTATGGATTCACCTCCTGCACAACCCGCTCCTTCTGTGGAAGCCCTTGTGTCCGGAGAAGGGATGGCAGATTCCTGTTGGATTGGGTTCTAGCTGCTGGACTTCTGGCACCCCCACCCCCCTAGTGGCTAAAGGGTATGGGCCGGTGTAGACTACCAGGGTCCCGGGGTCCCGCTGAGCTCCGCTGAACTCCTGCTCCTCCTCCCTCTGCTACTGCATGCTCCTCGTGTGGCTCAACACGGACACAGTTTGTCCGGTTGTGTTTGTAGGAGATCCATCGTCCTAGTCAGAATAAGAGGCATTCACTTCTAAAATAACCCCTTGGTAGCTTGGCATGAGCAGTCAGGCTTATCTCAGAGGCAGTGTATAAAGCATGTTCAAATACCCAGCAGTAATACAGTGAAATCACTACAAAAGGACACCACACCTGTTTTAGAAAAATATCCAATAGTTTATCTGTGCAAATCAAGACCAAAAATAATTTTAAAAAGCCACAATACAGTTCTTAGAAATGTCAATACACACAAATAAACTTAACATACACTCCCTTGAACTTGATTGCTCAGTCTGGAGCTATCACAGCATTGTGAACAACAAATACAAACGCTTCTGGCTGACCGCAGTGTCACAGGCCAGCTAGGGTGTTGGCAAGACCTGCAAAAAAGTACTTTTAGAAATGCAGGGTGTTGGGGGCCTCGCAGTGAGCTCCAATGAGCTGGCGTCAGCAGGCATCAGTTCTAGAGGTCAGTGTGGGAGTCATCCAGCCCTTGAAATCACACGTGTTGCAGATCGTACTCTGTGTGGTTGAAGTCGGGAGCACCGGCATCGGCGAGGTATCAGGTATTCGGTGTGAAGTGCAGCAGTGCAACGTGCAGTGCCCACAGGTTGCGGTGCAGGCAGCGGCTCAGTTGTTTAACAGGGTCGGTGAGTCCAGTCCTGGGATTTCCAATGTCAGCATTGCGTGGTCTGAGAATGCATTAAATACAAAATTTTGTAGAAAAAATTCTAACCCCAGGGAAATAAAAAAAAAATCAATACGGGAGAAAGAACAGAACCGACCAGATCCACATGTGTATTTCCTTTGAGATGGAAATGCTAATTGCCATGGATCATGTAAATTCAATACAGATTCATAATTTTTCAAAACTTTAAAGGATCTGGGCTTTGTCTGCCTCTTCCCCTGCACTGTGGAATCTAACCGTGGATCCATCAGGATATTAAAATCTCCTCCTAAAATTAAATCCCCCAGGATACTAATCAGTGCTAGAAAAAGTTGCTCATAGGGTTTCATATTGTCCTCTACCAGTGCATAAAAACTCATGAATGTGAGAGGGCGAGGTTTAGATCTAAAGGAAAAGGAGGCCCAGCACCATCACCCAGATTTTCGCTACTGGTGTCAATAAGCTCTGCTTGTAAATTTGTATTAATAAAAATAGCGGTCCCTCCATGGGACACCGAGGAAGATGAGAACCCCCTATAACATGCCCATGATCTAAACATAGAAAATTAATCAGAGATCTTAATAGTCGAGATATGGGTTTCCTGTAGAAGAATTACCCCTAGGTTTTCTGTTTTTACCCACGCCTCAATAGCACGCATCTTTCTCTTGTTATTGAGCCGTTCACATTAAAAAAGACAACCTTTAAAGATAACATTTTAGTCATATATAAACAGTAGTGACTTCACTAGCGAAACAGATGAAACAAATAGAAAAAAGCAATAGAATATGAACAAACAACCGGCTTCATTTTTTCCCCTTTGCCAACCCCTCCTCATCCCCCGAAAAAGTGGTTTTCCCCCCCACCACCACACCTTCCACTTCCCCCGCCTCCAACTCAATTCGGGTGTCATGTTGCTACACCCTGGTGCGCTTCACTACCGGCCCCCCCAGCAATGTGAATCATACTTTATCTTCTACGCCTTGCAACTAACCATCTTTATTTAATCTCCTCAACCTACTAAGCTTAATATTCAATCCCTCCCTAACTATACACTAGGCTGTGATTAACCATTTTAAGATACTTTACTAGGGTCAGGAACCTACTTGCTCCCTCTTACACAGAAGCAGGCGGACCTGACCTATAACTCCATTGCTTGATCATCCCTAATCGATCAGTTAAAAATAAAGTATCTGATCTAGCATACTAGATTAGGGAACCATATCCACTTTGTCTACCCCTACGTCTTACTAATACGGTTAAAAGATTAAGCTAATTGCTTGGCTCACCACCACGTTAGACCTTTCTATCGTTGGATGCTGAAGAGATGCCCTCCAGAAACCCCTGAGCTTCGTCTACATCTGTAAAAATAAAAAAATTCCCTTTTACTAGAACTCTTAGCTTGGATTGCTGGGCAATTGATGCTTGTGCCCCTTTTGCTTTGAATAGATGCAGCATTTTAACAAATTCTTTCCTGCGGCGTGCCGCAACCGCTAACATATCAGAAAAGATACTGCATTTTGTAGTCTCAATAATAGCAAATTGCCTTTGTTCTATGGCTTTTGTTAAAACTGATTCCTTTACTTGAAAATCAGAAAAATTAATTAGGATCGTACGTGGAAGTGTTAAGTTAGGGAATGGCTGTGCCGGGACATGGGAGCTCTTGTAATCGTAAGGTCCCTTGGAAGTCCGGCACAACCTTTTATTTGATAAAGGTATTCACCCAACTCAAAGTCTGAGAGCCTTCCACCCCCTCGGATACTCCAACTAAGTGAAGATTAGACCTTCGGAGGTGGTTTTCCAATTCTTCCACCTTAGCTTCCAGTGTCTGTTTTCCATTCGCCACTATTTTGACCTCTTTCATGACAGTGGACAACTGATCCACTAATACAGAGATTATTTCCTCAGCCTTTTGGAGTCTAGTAGGGGGGGTCCCCATTGTGTTCTCAATCTTTTCGAGACGCAGACTAAGGGAGGCCAGTTCCGCTTTCTGTACCTTTTTTAAGTCACAAACTTCATCCAGGATCAAATTGAGCATATCTTTAATGCTCATTTGGAAGGCCCCAGTTGTCTCTACCCTTGGATCGATATTAGCCTTGGAACTTAGATCGATCTGCCGAGAGAACAAAGCTGTCGCCAGGATTATACCAGAGGGAGAAACACTCAACTCAACCTCTTCCGCCTCCTCCGGGTGATGAGGGGGTGTCTGAACCACAGCTCTCAAATCCGGCCCATGACTCTCCAGAAGGTCAGCCTGTTGAACGCTACCTTGCTCCTTCTCTGAATTAAGAAGATTGGCAACGGGGGCTCCGATCCGAATAATGGGGATAGCGGAGATTTCTGTATTGGCGATTTTTAGGTTATTGAAGCCTGTACAGCGGGAGAAGCCGAGATAGCAGGGCAGCTTGCCTTTAATAATGGACCTTGGGTCTCTTGAGATGCTTGTGGAGTTCTGAAATTCTCTGGTGTCAACACCCCCACTCCAGTATCCATGAGATTCTGTACGCTGGACCTGGGGTAAGAAGGCTGTGAGAGCTAATAGGGGAAGCCTGCACAGTAGGTGTAGAAGGTACCGTAGATTTTTTCCAGAAAAGAGCAAATTGCTTAACCCCCTTCTGTGCCATCTCTTTCTTATGTGCCTCCAAATCACAGTTGCCTTCCTGTACACTGACCTGGGGGTGTAGGGAGATCGCTGTAGTTATTAAACTCAAGCTTGAACCCTCACAGGGTTTTTTTCACTGATAATGCAAGTTGCTGGGTAATTGCTGCTGGGCTCCCTTCTTCTATCTCCCCCTCTGAGCTTTCAACAGTAGAGCCCGGCGAATGCGAGGGAGGGGCATTTTCAATTCAAGCCAAGTGCGCCACTTTCTTTGCCTCTCTGGCCTCTCTCACTTCTTTCGCTAAAAAGCGACGTGCTTTAGCCTTGGCGAGACGAGTAATCTTCTTCATCTCAGGAGGATCAGACATAACGTTTTTAACAAAAAAAAATTATAAAAAGAAAAAATTCAACTTTTTATGTCTTTTTATCTTGGTAATGTCTTAGTAATCAACTCCTGAGACTCCTCAAGCTTTGAGCACTGTATGTAAAAAATGCGAATGTCCAATTTTTTGCCCCCGGCTCCTCTTTCTCTTTTGCCCTTCACTCTCTCTTACTTTAGATTTTCCTGTTGAATTATTTTACTGTTTTGAGAGCTCCTCACCTCTGTGCAGGGAGGGTCATGAAGGTCAGGGGTTTTAACAGGGCAGGGCAGGGGCTCGCCGCTCTTAACTCCTCTGAAAACAGCTTTGCTGGGCTCCGTGCCTCCTCGCTGCTTGTTACCGGTCTCTTGTATCACATTCCACCGAGTACTACGAGACCCAGAACGTCTGCTGCCTGCATCCGTAGCATGCGGGGAGAAGAACACGGCTCACCGGTCCGAAAAAAAGAGAGCAATCGAGAAGTCGCCAGGAAGGGAAAGTTGCAAGAGAACACTGCCGACCACTGCTCGCCATTACTGAGGGGCGGAGTGAAGCATCACCTGGCTACTCGGAGGCGTGGTACCCCGTAGCCGTCATCCCCCATGGATGCGATCTTATGGTACACAAGGTACTGCGGTGACGAAGTAGATTCCAAGTAGAAGAGAATAAAGGAGAAGTTGATGCTGGTTTGAATGCAAAATACACAGACGAGAGAGGAGGTACAGGCATCAGGGGGAACAGAAGTTTGTGGTTAAGGTAATGTCCAGAAGGTGTCCAAGTCACATCGGTTGCAGGACCAACAGGACAGGGAAGAGGAAGAGTTGTCCCTATAGATCCTAATACAGGGATAGATGTTGTGGCCCTGAAAAAGACCACTGCTTGTCATTTTTAGCACAAAATTGGGCCCTCGAAACAGGAGTATTGTCTAAATTCTGCAAATCAGGTGAAGGAAGGAGAACTAATGCAGGTGGCAGATGGAGTAAATAAGTTACCAACTGTAATTAGGCTGGTATCTCTCAATGTTGTGGTGCAAGTGCCCCAACGTCCGAGAATCTCGCAGAGAAATTGAACCTATCATCAGATGCCCCTAAAGAAAATGCTGGATGGATTTGATCAGGACCCGTCCGTATGATGGTTCCTTGGGGGGTGAAAGACTGTACACTTGGCACAGCCTTAGAGGTAGACCAGAGCGGACCTTATGTAGAAGTAGATGTAGATGGTCATCCCATTACACTCTTGATTGATATTGGTGCTAACGGTTTTACGGTATGATCTGCAGTAGTCTGAAACCTACCCCTTTCAGGAAAGTCAAGCCAAGTTATAGTAGTCTCTAACAAAATAATGATAAACCATTTGACAGAAGAGGTATCAGTGAAAATTGAAACTTTCTTGGATCATTATCAGTTTGTGGTGTGTGATTCAAGCCGTGTCTGTTTGCTAGGGTGTGATCTCTTGCACAAAATAAATTGTATCCTCTAATGAACGCCCATTGGATTGAGTTGCAGACAAAGGATGAGGATATTGCTTTCAAGTATAATGTGTTTTAAAGAAAGCTTTATACGTATAAACACAACTCTTCAACATTATGTACTTGCATTTGTTGACCTCACACAAGATCTGAATCAAATATATTTTGAACGTTGAACTTTGATTTCAATCAGAACCATTACACAAGTATGCTTCCTTTACTGACAGTGGAAGATATGCTGCTGGATTTGAGAGTGGTAAGGGATTTCTCTGGGGAGGGAGCCGGACTGATACGAGGAGTCATGCCAGTTCCCTTACTAATTTAGCCTAATGCAGAGTTTCCAAGAACACTCAATGAGTCCATGATTGCGCTTGGCATTTTATAGGAGATCATGAGAAGTCAATGCAATTCGCCTATCATGGGATTGGAAAAACCGAGCATGAAATATTGCATTGTTCAGGACCTTAGAAAGGTCACTAACATAGTGATTCCATGATGTCCTGTGGTACTGAATCCATCTGTGATCCTGTTTCAGATTCCTTGTGATTCTGAGCGGGTCACCTTGATTGATATCTGTCGGGCATTTTTCTCCATTCCATGGAACGATAAGAGACAATTTTTATTTGCTTTCCTTCTGGAGAATCATGTCTTAACATGGTGTTGCATCCCTCAAGGGTATACTAAAAGTTCATCCATATTCAATCAGGTATTGAAAGAGGAACCTTGAGAGCTTGACTCTGTCCTGAAACCTAGTGCGAGTGCATTACTTAGACAACCTCCTCATTGCCTCTGAAACAAAGGAGGCTTTTAAGGACAATACCATCGCCTTACTGAACCATCTGGCTGACAATGGGCATAAGGTGTCTCTGTGTAAGCTTTTTTAATGTCTGAACAAATTACAGTATTTGGGTCATTAAATCAAAAAATGCAAGAGGAAGGTGTCATCAGAACGAGTGGAGGCGATCATGAAATTAATCCACTTAGTACCTAGAAAGAGGTCAGGATGTGTTGGGAATGGTTGGGTACTGCCGACAATGGATTCCCAATTTTTCCTTGGTGGCAAAGCCTTTGCGGATGCTGAACCACAAGGATGTGTGTGATCCAGTACCTTGGGATAATAACTGTTTGCTTCTGTCGGGCATTTCTTTCCATTCCATTGAACGATAAGAGACAATTTTTATTTGCTTTCCTTCTTGAGAATCATGTCTTAACATGGTGTTGCATCCCTCAAGGGTATACTAAAAGTTCATCCATATTCAATCAGGTACTGAAAGAGGAACCTTGAGAGCTTGACTCTGTCCTGAAACCTAGTGCGAGTGCATTACTTAGACAACCTCCTCATTGCCTCTGAAACAAAGGAGGCTTGTAAGGACAATACCATCGCCTTACTGAACCATCTGGCTGACAATGGGCATAAGGTGTCTCTGTGTAAGCTTTTTTAATGTCTGAACAAATTACAGTATTTGGGTCATTAAATCAAAAAATGCAAGAGGAAGGTGTCATCAGAACGAGTGGAGGCGATCATGAAATTAATCCTCTTAGTACCTAGAAAGAGGTCAGGATGTGTTGGGAATGGTTGGGTACTGCCGACAATGGATTCCCAATTTTTCCTTGGTGGCAAAGCCTTTGCGGATGCTGAACCACAAGGATGTGTGTGATCCAGTACCTTGGGATAACAACTGTTTGCTTGCTTTCCTGGAGTTGAGAGAGTGCCTGTGTCGTGCTCCAGCTTCAGGAGTGCCTGATTACAACAAAGCATTCTCATTATTTTGTCACAAGATAGAGGGCTGTGCTCTTTCTGTACTCAACCAGACACATGGAGGTGCCTGTAGACCAGTGACCTACTTATCAGCTACATTAGATCATGTAGCTTCAGCATTGCCCGAATGTCTCAAATTCATTTCTGCAACAGGTATCAGCATTAAATGATGTAAGAGCATTGTGATGGGTCATCCTCTTACTATATATGTACTGTATTCAGTTGAGCTTCTGATAACGAGGACCAAAACACAGCATTTGACGAATAACAGGTTGCCTAAATATGAGCAGGTGTTACTCACTGCTGAGAATGTGACCCTGAGACGTAGTCTATCTTAAAGTCTGCTACTTTGTTACCTGCTCCAAATGCTGATGGGGTAGATTGCGGAGACCGTGCCTGTTTGGATGTTACTGAGCTTTGCACCAAGCCGAGACCTGACATTGTCGATGAACCATTGTATGGTCTTGATCAAGTCATTTTTGTTGATGGTGCATGCCTTAGAAACAATGAAGGTTATTTGAAAGCAGCGTTTGCTGTCCGTACCATCTCTGGAGTGGTGAAAGCTGCTTGATTACAGAGAGTACACTCCACACAGGTAGCTGAAATCATTGCCCTGACGTGTGCATGTCGAGTTTCTAAACAGATTCGAGTCACCATCTATACTGATAGCCAATAAATACACTTTTGGTGTGGTTCATGACTTCGGACAGTTATGGTCACAGAGAGGGTCCCTAATGTCATCAAGTTCTCCAAATAGGAATGTATGTGAGACAACTGCTGGAACCATTGTAATTACCAATTGAAGTGGTTGTTGTGTGAAGCGCAAGGAAGGGGAGACAACCTTGTTACCATAAGGGTTCAGATATGCTAGCTTTTGCAGACACATGGGATGAAGTCAGACTTTTGCAAATGGAAACCACAGACCAGGAACAAGTGGGTTGGTTCAGAGCAGGTTGTGAGAAAGGAGAAAATGACATATTGGTTTTAGTTGACGGTAGGGCAGTGGTACCTGATTGCCTGTTAAGCCCAACAGCAAGGCATATTTATGGAGCAGCTAACATAGGAAGGCAAGCAATGGTCAGATTGTTCAGGCATACTTGGTTCAATCTGAGGTTTCACATGGTTGCAGAAGCAGTATGTCATTGGAGTGTTATGTGCCAGCAAATGAATGCTGAAAAAAAGACTGTTGTTGCTTTGAGCCACATTTCCAGATCAGGGGTCAATTCAATCAGATCCAAATGGATTTTTTGAGATGCCTTTGTGTAATGCAAGAGTAGAGAGGAGAGCAAGAGTATCATAATAAGATATTCCTCTCCCAAGTGAACTCATCTGGTTACAAATGACGGGGTGAGCGAGGTCTGAGGTTTTTAATACTGATTGTCGAAATTTGGTTGAGAGTTCCTGGAATTGAGGCTAATGCACTTCTGTCATTGACTGTGCCTTTTGCACCAAGTTTGAGCGGCTTACGGATCCTGATTCTAGAAGACACTGAATTCCAACGCTTCAGAACTCCACAGTCTCCTCAAGAGATAGCAGCACTGAGAACTGAACAGTTTCAATGAGAGATTGGCTTTGATCTATTAAGGGATGTAAATGTATCTTTTTTTAACTGAAAATAAGTTGCTTGAAGAAGATAACCTAGGCCCAAGTAGAAGAAGAAGAAAAATAGTGATTTTCATCTAGAAGAAGAAAGAGGGCTAGATAAGTCTTCCAAGCTGTGTATATACTGTGCAAAAGACTGTTAAAAG
This sequence comes from Lissotriton vulgaris, assembly GCF_964263255.1. NCBI lineage: Eukaryota > Metazoa > Chordata > Amphibia > Caudata > Salamandridae > Lissotriton > Lissotriton vulgaris. The sequence goes on along the minus strand of NC_141696.1, from coordinate 929,132,343 downwards.
AACGTGATTAAAAAAAAAGTGGGCAATGAATTTGTTACACATGAATAAGAGGCAGAGAAAAGACAATGTGCGTTGATCACATTGCAGCTGCTATCCGAGCCACTTTGGAAATGGAGTCTGGAAATTTAAATTGTAAGCACAAATGTATAATAGATACACTCATTGTAGGAGTAATCATAGTAATCGCTGTAGTATTCACAGAGTCGATTTTAAGCACACACAACATTGAGGAACTGGGAGTGGGGATACATGGGACATCCACACCTATCATTGCTGCCTCAAAGAAGGAAACATTGGGATCTGAAAAAGGCTTAATAGAGCAAACTAGTCACCTTCTTCATCTAGATTTGTTTAAAGGTGATTATACTCTGAACCTATGCTACATTGCTTTATGAATACGTCAACACCATGGAAGTGACACATTGTTAAGTGTGTATGCAAATGCCTGCTTTGGTCGAGTAGGGGATTAGACATGGCATCTTTTGGCGTGTTTCCCCAGACTTTTTGCTTTCTGATCTCATATTTATTCTCTGTTTCTGCTGGTTTAGTGTCTCTGCGCACTTTCTCACTGCTGTCCAGTGTTAAAGTGCAAGTGCTCCTGTTGTAAATTGAATAATGGATTGATGTTTCCATGATAGGCATATTTGATTTACTGGTAAGTCCCTAGTAAAGTGCACTGAGAGTGCCAGGGCATGTAACTTAAATGCTGCTAGTGGGCCTGCAGCACTGATTGTGCCACCCATGAGAGAGGGCTTTCAAAGGGTTCTCAAACCTGCCACTGCAGTGTCTGAGCACAGTTTTTACTGCTGTGTCGACTCGGCAAGTGCACCCACTTGCCTAGCCCTAATCTTCCATATTATTACATGTAAGTCACTCCTAAGATGCACACAATGTACTCTAAGGGCAGTGTGCACTGTATGTGAAAAATAGGACATGTACTGGTATGGGTGACATGTCCTAACAGTGTAATAAAGTGTATTTCGCTTTTCCCTTTTGAAAGGCTATCTGTCCCATGAGATAGAATGGGTATTTACTTATAACTTCAGTATATCTTCCTATTGGGACAAGATTGAGAATTGAAGTTTAGTATGCTGAGCTCAGAATGTAGAGATGCATCTTTTAGTAAAGATGATTTTGATGTTCTGTGTTTGAACATATAACTTTTAGAAAGTAGGTATTTTCTTCCTTAGCCATCCGGTGTGCCTCTGCTGGGTTGTATATTAACTGTCTGGCTTTGAAGCGACAGGGGCTGGGGATGTGCATTCTCTTTCAGAACAGGCAGTGGGGCGGTTGTGGTGTGTCCTGCCTCTTGTGGATAAGTCTGGGCTGGGACGAATATACTCGGGCGGCATTTAGAGTAGTGGGGGAGATTTCCTTGAAACTGAATGGGCCTGGTCTGCTTTGGGCAATGCTGTCTCCACCTCCTGCCAGGAAGCTAGACCAGAGAGGACAGAACTGTTTTGGGCTGAGCACTGACACTCTCTACCCAAAAAAACAAAGAGGAACTGAGTATAAATATTGGGGCCTACACCCCAGAACTTTAGAATGTAATGGGATCAAGGAAGCTGCCAAGGAGAAGAGCTGGAAGAGCTGCCAGGAGGAGTTATGCCCCTTTGCTGTTTTGCTGATTTGCTGGGTTGGCCTATAGTTGCTGCTTCTGCCTTGGGCAGTGAAAGAACTGAACTGAACTTTTTTGTCACTTACTGCTGAGTATCTCCAAGGGCTTGAGATGGTTGTATGGCATTACAACGCGGGCTTTTACCCCGCATGCCATTACAAAGCGGGGATTACAACGAAAGTCGTTACAACGACTTTCGTTGGAGGGCGCTAGATAGTGGAATAGTTTAATTTTCTATTCCAACTCCAGCCCACGTTGACAGTAGGGAAGGTGTTGGATAGAAAATTAAACTATTCCCTATCCAACAGCGCCCTCTAGCGAAAGTCGTTGCAATGACTTTCGTTGTAATCCCTGCGCTGTAATGGCATTGCGGGGTAATCCTTGTGTTGTCATGGCTGTTCCCCGCTTGAGATAGAGCTTGGCTCCTGCTCATAAAGTTTCAGGGACAGCAAAGACTTAATTTACATCTGCATACCGACTCTAAGACTGCGCATCTTAGTTTCCACAGAGGAAAACTGCACCCAACGCCATCACCAATACCTCTGGCAGTTCTAGACCTCGTTTAGGAGTGGTACTGAACAGCATCAAGCTCAGGAATTGTCGGTTAACACAGTTCAGTCACTGCCAGTCATAGATGGGGAAATGTTTTTTATAAGGGCGGTGGTGATGCAAAACCATCTTGCATTAAACGTGTTACTGGCAAAAGGAGGCAGAGTCTGTCGGATGCTGCAGGTCCAACAATGCAGTAATTAGATCCCTGATAGAAGAGAAGATCTGAAGGAACATATTAATACTACAACTGACATACATCATTATATACATGATCTGGCACCTGAGGCAGTATAAGATAAGATTGGAAAGTGTTTTGGTGCAGTTGGGAGTTGGTTTGTGTACCTAGGAAAGAGAATTCTTGGATACATCTTGAAGCAAATAATAATTGTTGCAGTCTGTGTAATCATCTTCACATTTTTAATAAGGGCATACATATGGCGCATGGTGAGGCAGGTGGAAAACTCCTGGAGAACCGGGTCTTATGGGCCTGGTGGCGCAGGGCACGCCTTAAAATCCCCGAGTTCACCTGCCTTGTTGAACAGAGACACAAGACACTCTGTTGAGCGTAGAAAACCAGGTTTATTAGCTGCAGCTAAGCACAGTTGTCCTAGAAGTACATACAAAGTATAGGTTCTAAGGAGACTGCCTCTTCAGTCCGTGGCCACAATCTCCTATAGTACACATATTTACGACATATACTCCCAACACATACAAAGCAAGCCAATAAGAAAAGTTGGAAAACAAGCTATCAGTTGTCCCAAATACGCCCCTCTCTCAATCCCCGTGTGTTACCCCTTCCAACAAATTAATCAGTGCTAGTACCGACAATCCAATTTGCAGGTGGCAGGACGTATTTGCCTCAAAGGATAGTTGTGTAACAAGAGAATACAAGGAGAGAATAGCGAAGGCCAGTCGGATAAGATAATGTAAGGAAAGAATAGGAGAAGCCAAATAGTCAGTCGATACAGGGATTAATCAACCCAGACATGGATTAGCGAACTCGGACAGACCCTGGCATCGGTTTCGTAAACAAGGGCAGGGGGTTACTCTTTAACTGAAGAGACACGTAGCAGCTGAGAAAAGCAAAAACACTGTTCGCCGTGCTGCCTGAGTGAGGGCAACACAAAATGGCGACGAGACACAAAATTGCGGCTAAATACGGGACGAAGTCAGAGACCAAAGAACCTCACTCCTTAAGGGAAAGGGAGAGTAAGGTGGAAAGACTGCAGGACAGTCATTATGAGAATTTGAGGCAGTTGGAGAAGTTCAGACAGAGGAGACTAGCTATGACATCTGTTTAGATCAGTCTACTTTACAGGGATTTTAGAGTGTTTTGTGATGACTCAATGTCATCAGAGGGGCTAACTGATGTTGTTGAAATCGCATTACCTCCCGTCCCTCCCTCTCCTTCCTTCTAAACGCATGAGGCCCTGCCTCCCTCTATACACACCTCAGCCTATAAAAACTCTGCCCACCACCACATGTTCTTTTTTGTTTCCACAGGTGTTGTAACGTATCTAGGGCTCTAGTGTAAATTTCCCGATTCATGCCCTTATATAGATATAACTTATCATATTCTTATATAGGCATACGAATCATAACCATATTTAGACACAGCCACTGCAGTCCAAATACGGCATGGCTACTTCCACTAAGCTCCCAGAATACAACGAGTTCTTAAAGACAACCAGCCTTCAGCGGCCCAGGAAATCCCCCTGCTTCAGTATTGATTTGTCCCAGAACACCTGGAGTGTGTAAAGAACGTGAGGTCTTAGTGACGTTATTATGTCCACCCTTACGTCAAACTCTGCATCATCCAGGTATAAATATTCCCACATCTGCCCTAGCAAACACACAGTGGTTTTGGAACAGATCGACTAACTACTTGCCCGACACCCTGCTGTATGCGAGTGCCAAAGGAAGCCGACCCTCCCTGCTGACGCACTGAGAGAGACGCCGTTTTTTCTCCTGCTGAGAAATCCAGCTCCAGTGTTTCCCTGCTACCCTTGCGGGTTACTGGGAGCTCGAGTCCTGAGAGAGAGATACAAGACCTCCTTCATTCTATAACCAAGGTACAGAGCTGATTAGACCCTTAGAGAATTCTTGGATAGATTCTTGGCAGACACTATTTAACTCAAGCTACACCTCACTTACTTCTTCCCTTGTACTAGGCTTAGGTTAGGTACACCGGCGTAAGCGTATTTTAGATGCACCAGTTGAGTACTTTTAGTCATTATTTATCATCATATGTATTTTATCTATTTTAAGTATCATATGGCTTAGAAACCATATAAATGCATGTACAGTATTATTTCATAATACTCCTTTTACTGTACGCACTTTACTTCATAGCAAGTATTACGATTGTAGCAATTCACTTCTCTTGCATGAGAAAGCAGACTGCTCAATAAATAACCTTTTTATTGAAAACGCCTGTCTCTCTATTTCTCTGCAGTTCTGGTGAAACGAAGCATGCACGATTGACTAAGTGAAATAACCATCTATTGTTTCCGTGACTCAGGAGATATATTCCTTATTTCAGGGGGAACAAAGTTGTCATGTTATATGGTTGTCAGAAGCTAATCCCTTCTTGTGTATTCGAGAAAGTTTCTAGTGACTTCTGAGCTAGCTGGCACACACCCAATTAAGTCTAACATATTCAATAGAGACCTAGTCGACCTCAGTCCTACGTCTAAACTATAGTTTATGTTATTCCAATGCACAGAGCCTATTGGTAATATAGGAACTACACTACATAGGGTGCCCAACGTTTAGTAAGGCGATAATTTACCGCTAGATACTAAAGTAACTCAGTCGTGCTTTTCACACAGACCCCTTTTTCTGTAAAAACTCCAATAGACATCTGGAGTGGGTAAAAGGTTAGTATCCGCTAGAACTAAGTAGGACGAGAATCCTATACATTAGTTTTTTGGTTTATTCAACGTTGAAGGATGCAGTGTTCCAAAATATTGTGCACCTAAACTTTGTTTACTTGAAACTTCCTCTGCTAACTTTCTGTCAGCAAAATGACGGAAAGTGACGCTGAAAGGGAGAGAGCTAGAATAGCAACTCAACTATTAGCAGAGGACGCAAGTCTTCAGCAAAACAACCCGTATGCAATAATCATCCCGGTAAATGTAAGAAAGATGGTAACTTACAAACTAATAAATAGTGGTGTATCATCAATAGGTGGTGCAACCATATTTGTGGTAGAGGCTCATGAATATCGACAGAGGTATTCCATTTATGGATACATTTTCCTGCAGCAAATGCTGTAACACACGAGTTCCACTACTACAAAGCAGAGGAACCTCCAGCAGAATACATTCCTTTTGAGGACGTGAACATTCCACTAACTTACCAGGAGCATCAGCTCTGGTTTAATGGCGCCCTAAAACATCAAAATCAAATTACCAGGCTCGGTCCACTAGGTAGACCAGGAGCCACATGGCCGGTTCTAGCCAGCTATACACCACATCCTGACATTGAAGAAATGTCAGACAGAGAACTATTAGTTCAATTAAAACAATTAATTAAAATACATAGACAATTGGTCAAATATGTCATGTGGACTTTAACAGTCCAACCTGCTATAAAAATTCCACAGCACACCCCTCACCAGGGAAACACAAATAAAATTACACCACAGACTATACAATCAGTCATTGGTAAATTACCCGCAAAACGGGAACAAATTCCGTTCTGGTTGGCTCAAAAGATTACTCAAATAGAGGCAGTATTCCCTGATAGTACACCTCATGAAAAACACAGAATTCTGAAAATCTGCTTACCAATGGGGATCGCACCACATGTGGAGGCCTGTGACACTTGGGGAACAGTCTTTGCTTCAATCTACACAAAAACGCATGGTGTTCCATCTATGGCGGTTATACCAGACGTACTAAGACAGATTCAGAATGAATACGGTCCAGAGCCTGCTTTAAATCTAGGTATGAAATTACTGAAAGACTTTAAGCAAGTCTCGGCTATACTAATAGCCAACATATAAGGAGAAGCAGCAGAAACAGAAATAGCGGACCAGCCTTTTGAACTTGCCAGAATAATTGGTAGAGAGAGTTTGGGTGGGAAACCACTAAAACCACAACTAATAGAAAATCCTGAAAAGACTTTCATTAAAAATAATTTAATGACTCATAAAAAGAAGTGGGAAGGTAATAAACAGACCTCTCCCAGAGAAAAACAATTTCAGTCCAGAGGAAGGTCTCCCCAACTGAGAGATAGATCTCCTGACCGGGGGGGGGGTAGGTCTCCACAACGGAAGCCCTCTGAGAAAAGATATAACCTTAGAAATAGGGATAATTTGAAAAAACCTGACAGATATCAAGATACTGATACCTGTCCCTCTCGATCTTTTCAGACTTCCTCACAGAAATCGGAAAGAAGAGGACGGTCAGAACATAAAAAAGAGAGAGTCAAGTCCAAAGACAAGGAACCCGCTCACCAAAGTAAAAAATCTAAATTTCCCAAAAAGAAGGTAGTAAGCATAAAGATAAAACATGCCGAGGATCCTGAGGACACAACTCAAGAATGGGGAGTGGGCCTAAACAGGGCTAGACAGCGCAGCAGAAGTAAGCATAGCTCGCAAGATCCTGATGAATCTTCTGGAGACAGTGGACACGAATGAATACATTCAGGTGGAAACTACAGACACCAGAGTTAGTGTACCTCATAAATTATATGAAATAACATTGCGTATAGAAGGGGACATAACTAGGAAAATAAGAACTCTATTTTGGGAGGAGCTATCTAATTGCTATGATATTCTTCTAGACTGCGGTACAAAAGGGGGGTGGTGATGGATGGAGCATCTGAATCAATCAAACACTCACACCCAGTCAAAAGATCAGGGTTTAATCCATTACCGTTCTTTAGCCCACTCTGCCACCCCAGTTCAGACATGACTATATGCAAGTCAGTCTGACCCTGTGCCTCATGGGAACAGTCCAGCCCGAACTCCAAGCCATGTCTGCCCTGGACTGGAAACAAGCTTCCGAGGACCGGTTTCTGGCATTCCAGCCGTCTTCAGCCCGGCTTGCTTGAATCCAGTGGCAAAGTAAGCAAGGGACTCACGTCTGAGCATACCCTGCCACACTTATGATGGCCAAAAGCGGTACAAAAGGGGGGTGGTGATGAACGGAGCATCTGAATCAATCAAACACTCACACCCAGTCAAAAGATCAGGGTTTAATCCATCACCTTTCTCTGCCACCCCAGTTCAGACATGGCTATATGCAAATCAGCCCAGCCTGCCAAGCCATGTCTTCCCTGGACCGGAAACAAGCTTCTTCTTCTAGACTGGCCACCAGAATTTGTTAGGGAGTGCCCACATGATGAAGAAAAGATTATGCCTGCTTTCTCAAATCATATTCCAATTCATAAATAATACACATATGCAAGAAAATGGGCAGTCGCCCAAGCCCCTGCATTATATAAAAATCATGTAGGATGGGATGAGGAATCCCCTCACTATAAAATCCAGTTAAAAAATCAACCTACTGCACAAAGGCAGTATCCTGTTATGCAAGAAGCTAAAAAACAAGTCAGGGAGATCTTAGATCAACTTGAGTACCCGGGGGTGATTGAAAGATGCACCTCAAAAATGAACAATCCTTTGTTTCCTGTCTCCAAACCTGACAATTCATATTGACTAGTACTGGACTACAGACATTTAAACTCTTGTTGCAAAACATTTGCAGTACAAAATTTACATAGTGCAGCACTGATGAATAACATCGTGCGCAAAAAATATAAAACAACATTAGATATTTGAAATGGTTTCTTCTGTCAAAACATTGCACCTGAAAGCAGGTATTTGACCGCTTTATCAAGTATGGGGGCCCAGAGGCAATTTTGATGTCTCCCCCAGGGATTCAAGAATAGCTCAGGATTCTTTTCAGCCAGAGTAACAGAGTTACTACAAATGAATGATGATGAGATATTATCTTATGTCGATGACATGTATCTAACAGACGATGATTTGGACAGGCACTTGAAAAGAGTGATCACCATTATACTTGGGTTCGCATCTGAAGGGTACAAATTCAACTTTAAAAAATCACGGATTGCCCACCTCACTGTCCTATTTCTAGGACATGAGTTATCAAGTGAGGGGGAAAAGCCTAGCAGCCAATTTCTTAGAGAAATATGTGCTGCTCCAAGCACCAAAAATGCTGAAAAACTTACAATCAATTCTAGGTTTCCTGAATTTTGGAAGAACTTACGTTCTGAATTACGCAGAGAGGGTTAGACCTCTCTACAAATTAATGAAACATGATTTTAAACAAAATAATTGGACTCAGAAACACACAGAAATTTTACGTTCAATACAAACAGACATGTTAGCTAAAACAAAGCTGCAAACACGCATAAACGAACGCAACCTTGTAATCCGAGTCATCCCAAGAAGATGCTGAATCACGTACCTGACCTATAACAAAGGTGAAACAGTACCAATAGCTTACAAATCAGACATGTACACACAAGCTGAAATAAAATTCACTTCTATTAAGAAAATTCTGACAGCGGTACAAACTGCTATAGCAAAAGAAAGAGCCCTCGCACAGGAAAAACGCATATCAGCTGTTACACCTGTACCTGCCTTAGAGTCAGTGACAAGAGTGAGCATTCCAAATGCAAAAGCTTTACATCCACAATGGATACAATGGATTAATTCTCTTGCTGCAACAGACGTTGAATATGTTTTTGACCCTAGTTTGAAAACACAAGAATTTGTCTGATACGGACTACGAATGTCCTCTGCCAACCGAAATTCTGCCTCTACGGCTGTATAATATATACAGACGGATCCGCACAGCCCGCAATTGGGGGTAAACAAGCCTATAGTGCTGCGTGCGCGATTGTAAAAGGTCGCTGGCGCGAAGGTAAATTCCGACCTATTGTCACAAAAGCTCAATCACTCGAATACTGTACAGCTCAGCGAGCTGAACTACAGGTTTTCAAGATGGCGCTTGAGAATAAAGATCAAGAATTCCCCACACTAAGAGTGTGCGATTCGTATTACTGCGCCCAGTCTTACAATGAATACTTGCAGAACTGGGTTCAAAACGGTTTCAAAGATGCAAAAGGTGGCACAATAAAGCATAAAATGCGTTGGGAACAAGTAGTTCTTTTACAGAAAGAACTACAAAAGACTCATGTTGGACTTGGCCCTTCTGGCAGGTTCACCCCTAATATTTTTGCTTTTAATCTGTGATCTGTATTGATGATTTTTTGGTCTCTGCGCACTTTTTCCCTGTGTCCCAGAGTAAAGTGCGTGCATGTAGTTAGGCTGGCCTGCTCTCCCATAGGAATACATGGGGAATGTCTGTTGCCCTGGTAGTTCCTGATGCGTGGGGAGTGCAGGCTCGAATTTGGTATGTGCGAACTCGTGAGAATGACTGCTTCGCAATGATGTATGTGGCATGCGTGTGTCTTGTGCGAAAGTGCCACTTCTAGCAGTTGGCATATTAGTATAAAATATGCCTGGCGTGTGATTGGCTGGAGCTGTCTGGTGAGCCTGGCTCCAGGAAGGCTGGATGGGTCTGTCCGGTGGTGAGTGTGAGATTAACATGTTGATGGCTGGGGAGGAGTGCACCTGGTCCCTGATGGGGCTGGACTTTCCCCACACAATGCTGGCTCCGCATCCTGTGGTGCGACTGATGACCCTAGCCTGAATGACATGGGTGGTGAGCCATCAAGGAGGCTCCAAAACCAGCTGCGACTGGTTTCTCCCCCACCCTGCACCTACACACAAAGGAATTTACAGTATAAAAAGGGGCTGTGTCCCCATACAATTTGTTCTGCTTTTGGATCCTAGCTGAGGGGGCTGCTGCTGTTGCTGGGGCCAGGAGGACCGCCACTTGGATTGTCTCCCTGCCTGGAGACCCAGTGAGCTGGCTCTGGGCCCAACTCTGCCCCCTGCCTATCTCCAGACCTTGCTGGAGCTTTTGCTCTTGCCCTTGCGCTTAAGAGCGCTTTATTTCTCCCCTAAGCACTGGGAGCGCTTTATTTGTATTTCCAGCGCTGGGAGCGCTTTATTTTTACTGCCTAGATGCCTAGCGCCTGGGGGCGCTTTATCCTGGTTGCTTACGCTGCTACCGCTTTGTTGCCAAGCCGGTGCCCACCCGGCATTTGCTCCGTGCTCGCTGAGCCCTTTGAGTGCGCACCTCGAGTGATTGTTTATCTTAAACGAGCCGGTGCCCACCCGGCATTGTCCCGTGTTCGCACCGCCAAGGAGAAGCCAGAAGGAGCCGCTGGCGTCATAGCCAGGCTGCGCTGGGATTGGCCCAGTCGGCCGAGCCTCCCGCCACGTCACCGGGGAGGAGCTGAGAAGCAGGAAGCAGCCTGCCGTGTCCTACCGAGGCTCCCGAGTGAGAGGAGAGCCCCGGACTTCGGCCGCAGCCCAGAAGGAGAACCGCCCGAGCACCAGGACACCGCAGGAGCCCCGAGGAGAGGGAGACCCAGTACAGCGTCCCTGACTAGCCGGTGAGTAGGGCCCAAAGTGCGCAATCGGGTAGGAGGGCGTCGGGGCACATTGCCGGTGCCGGCCCCTCTCCTCCAGTGTGTAGAGCCGCTTGAGGCTCTTAAGGCATTTACCTTTGTTCTGAGTCCCCCGTGAAGGACTCCAACATCGGGGGCAGTGTGTCTCGAGCCCTGAGAGGCTCCAATGTCGTGCAGGGGCATTCTCTATTAGAGCCTGAGAGAAGGCCCCCGCCCACATTGTATTTCGAGCCCCGAGGCCCCCGCCCTAATTGCTTTACGAGCCTGAGAGGATCTAGGGGTATTTCGTTGTTTTAGAGCGCTGAAGCTCTATAGTGCCAGCAAATCTGTTTAAGAGGCTCTTAAGTGCCTATTTGCTTTGCGAGCCCAGAGAGGCTCTTAGGGGACACGAGTGTTGGTCAGAGCCCCGAGGCTTCCACGCAGCACTTGCCCTCACCCTTGTTCTTGAGCCCACGAGGCTCCAACGTTGGCCATCTGTGATTTACAACTGTCCAGCACTTAGTGGACAATTGCTACGTTTAGGCTTGTGTTCGGTGCTGCCTGTGCAGCCCCCCCTGACATTTGGACTCAGGGCATTTCAGCCCTTGCGAGGCCAGTTGTCCTGGGGGACAGTTCTAGTGTTGTGCTATGTGCACCCTGCGCATTGTGATTTACTTGCTTATGTGATTCCTGCGCAAATGTTCTACCTGCACCTCTGAATGTGTTTTAATGCCTCATGTGCAATTGTTTATGTTTTATCCCCTTTGCTAAAAGTGACCTGCTTAGAGGATTGTTTTATGTTTATTACCTTTGCTAAATGTGACTTGCTTAGGTGATTGTTTATGTTTTATCCCCTTTGCTAAAAGTGACCTGCTTAGAGGATTGTTGATGTCCTATTACCTTTGCTAAAAGTGACCTGCTTAGGTGAATTTTTTATATTATCCCCTTTGCTAAAAGTGACCTGCTTAGAGGATTGTTTATGTATTACCTTTGCTAAAAGTGACCTGCTTAGGTGATGGTTTTCCTTCTATAGGTCCTGATATTAAGGTCCTAGTTCCCTGCGGGATTTTCCTACAGTATTTAGGGTTGCGTAGGAGGTATTTACCCTTACCAGTAATTACTGGTTGTGTGCTACATTTACTATTTTGGTGCTACAGTCATTATATGTTTGTGTGCTAAGTTTTATACCTACAAGTATTATTTCTAACAAGTGCCTACTCCTGACAGTGGTCCATGTGGCCCTGTCCTGTACATAATCCCTTGTAAATTCTGCACGTGCCTGTTGGCACATTGTAAAGTGTTTGGTGTTATCGAATGTGTTTTTACTATAATACAAAGGCTATTTTTTATATAACCTTGTGTGGAGTTTCCTTTGGGGTGGGCCTTGGATGTTGTTGCTGGGTGCGCGCGCAAACGCTTTTCACATCGCCTCCGAGATTAGCCTTGCTGCTCGCGTCACGTTACCTAGAGGGTGAGCAGGGGTTATCTTGGTGTGTAACTCCCTTGCCCTGACCTTAGACATGGCGATCTCTGACTGACTTTGGCGTGAGCCTTGGCCAACCGGGGTCCCGGGTCTAACAACTCACATGATTCATACACTGAGTCATCAACGTGATGGCGTTCACGTTGCAGGGAATTCATTGGCTGATGAAGCCGCAAAGGCAGACGTCCATACGGCTTCCGTAGCTACAATTAAGCATTCTAAAACAGAATAGACGGAGAAACACTACTAGCAGTAAAAGCCTCAATGGAAGGCAATTATGGGGTGTTACCTCTAAATTATCCACCCCGAAATACATACATAATTGATGCAAACTCCGGACCTTTTGCTCAAATCCCTGGAGTGGGGGACAGAGTAATTCCAAACAGGAAGCGGAGAGTCTTCTTGATTCAAGAAGCACACATGGGAGTGGGTCTGAGGCACCAAGGGATTTTAACTTCCCTAATAGAATTACAACTGAAGTACTGGGGGCTGGAAATGAGTGTGCAAATTTATAAATTTGCAATGGATTGTGAGAACTGCAACAGAGATCGCAGTCATGAACCGGACCAGGGAACTGACAATAGCACAGTCAGTCCAGACACCTCTGTTAGATAGCATTAGACTGTCTACACGCAGACGTCCCTCCGTCCGAATGCGATCCCACAACTACTAAGACAAGATTCATTTGGATGTGGCCCCAGTGCTCGGCTGACGCCAGAACTGTTATAAACGATTTGCGAGTCTTTATCGGCACATACGCAATTGGCACTCTACATTCTGACCAGGTTCATGTGTTTAGATCTCGGGCTTACAAGGAGGCCATGGCCAGCTTGGGCATTGCATTGCGGTACTCCAGCCCCTTCCATCCTGAGGGAAATGAGGTAGTGGAAAGAAAAAACCATGACATAAAGCAATCTATAACAGCAAGGTTATTAGGTTCGGGTGATGGGTGGGTCAAACATCTAATAAGTGTCGAACATAGTCTAAATAATCTGCCAAGAAATTCTCTGGGTGGAATCACTCCGTATGAACTTTTGTTTGGTACTAGAATGATAATCGAAGACCTCGATCGTCAAACTTCAGTGGTGGAACAAAAAACCTTTGATATCAAAGATTGTTTGGCTGTTTTACAGGACTTAAATGAAACAAGAATTCATCTGAGTAACATAAAGCAAAAGCCAACGGCCACTGAAGAAAAACCACCTGTCCCTGCAACACCTGTCTGGATTCCAAAGATTGGGGATCTGGTTAGAGAGAAGATCTTACAGAAAAGCAGTACCTGTCTTGGCAATTAACGGAACAAGATCAGTAGTACTACCGCCCCTTGCTGGTAAAAAGGAGAACAGAGTTGTATCAATCGACCTAGTAAAACCACAACCATGTGGCCAATAATAAGTAGTAGGCCCAGTGGACTCCCAAGATGTAGCAGAAGACCAAACCTTGCTACAATTCAAGAGGTTCAAACTGAGAGACTAATCAAATTTGATAAACCTGCAGTGAATAAAAAAGGACTATGCAACAAAGCCATGGAACTTGTGCCTCTTGAAACCCAAATTGCAACAGTTCGTCAAGAAACACCTGTCTACAATGATGTAGCCTCTGACTATACAGAAATGAAAAAGGAAGAATCAACTACAAAGATTTATAACAATCCTGATGCGATTGAAACAATTGACAGAACTGCCTCTGGCTATTTCATCAATTTCGATGACTTTTCTGAAGATCCTAGTGAACATGAAGGAAAGCCAGCAAACAAGACACTCAAAGAAAAAGTAAGAGAACTCTTTCATCAGCTTTGAGAAATATATTTGATTTCACCATGGATTGCATTGTGGATTTTGTTAGGTGTACCTTTCCTCCTGCTCTGGCTTATTTTAATTTTAAACTTGGGAAGAATGATTGATGAAAGATATAGTACAATGGATACAGCAAGTCAGAACATCAACTTACTCCTAAAGCCACACAAGTCATCTCATGTTGAAAAAAGAGACCTGTCATCAGTAAACAACAGAGCAATTCCTATACCTGGTGGTGTAGCATGGGACGCTACTGATTACGACATCTATGGCCTGGTTGAACTCTTGAAGTATCCACATCAGTTCAAGGTTTCATTAAGTGACTTCTTATCACCAAGTAGTTTCTCTGATGATTGGGACTTTGAGACTATTAATAATATGATGTCTGATTTAGAAATGTCAGCAAAATTTACAAATTATGATTATTTAGAAGGTTCATCTGATTATGAATAAATGAATTGCTTTAATCATTTTGGGCACTACTATTTGCATAAATGTGCAAAATCTAGAAATGTTCTAACTTATAATCAATGGGAACATTGTCCAACACTGCCAAAAGGCAGCTCGAAAACATTTTATGAGAAATGTTCATACTTCTCAGGGTTTAATGTCACAGATCCAGAAACGTTTTATTTCAAAAATGTGAATAAGACAGGAATGAAAAATATGTTAACCAATACAAAACTGATTTATTCTGCTAAATTTTATGAAAAATTGTCTACATTTGGTTTTGAATTCTGGAAAGATAACATTGAAACAAAAACAATCTGGGGTTCAAAAGATTGGCAAGTGCAGGGATTAGAATCATTATTAAGAGCCTGCATGATCCCAGAACAAATAATGTTCCTGAATGACACCATTCAACAAACAACCTGTCTTGGCCTTGCTAGGATAAAAGATTTAAACAACTCGTCTATACCAAAACCTATGCCTGATAGAAATAACACTTCAGATGAAGGGTTAGACTTGTCCCATATTTTACACCAAAACAGAACTAAACATGATTGGAAAAAATGGTTGATCTGGCCCACAGACACTAATAACTGTCAAGATAGATTCCTGGACAAAACACAGGGGTTCAAGCAGAACAGGCCAGACCCAAGATATTCCCAGAGACAACATCCAGGGATAATAACAACATACAGTGTAGGAAAACTATGCTTCGAATGGCTACAGAAATCCACACTACCTGAAATTAAGCAAGACTTTACTTTACTTAAAGAAGGTGCTGACTTGCGAGATTTCTTATTGGGACCTCGCAAACAGCGTAAAAAATGTTTCATATACGCCGGTATATATGCTGCATACAACGAAGCTTGGAAAGTAACGCAAATTGAAACTGCTGAAAAAATACGAGCAATTGATCGTATTAATTTGGAAAAATCACTGTCTGTAGTGGACAATGGGTTAACGACTGTGTCCTCCAGAATTTATTCTTTGGACTGGATTGTATCATCTACTATTGATATAATAGAACAAGATATGCTAATGTTACAACATGGCCAGTCCCAATTACATTCTATTGTACAGTCAGACTGGACGTTACAAAATCTGCGTTCAGGCTATGTGCCTTGGTGTCTAATCAACACAACGTCATTATTTTCTATCTTTAACCTTACTGATAAACAAATCACTATGGCACAAAAAGGAGCAGACTATACGGTGCAGAGCATTGAAAAACTAGAAAGATTACCATTAACAGTTACCGAGAAACCTGTAATTGAATGGATAATACATGGTACCATAACAATACCAATGACGAGATTCCAGTTTCAATACTGCCTACAGCATATACCAGCGGGCCTGTATTAAAGGTTGGGTAAAGGATACATCAAGTCAACCTGGAATTTACCTTATACACATAGATGTTGGAATGGGAGTAACAAAGAGGTATTTCTTAGTGGAATAAATGGTACACTTCTGTGTGAAGACATTAATTTACATGGAGTCTGTGAGGGTTCATCTAATGATCTTTCTTACCACTTGCACGGCACTCCAGCAACACAAATAGAACCTGTTTTCAGGCAGCTTTCCAATGATAGTAGGTGACCACAGCTGTTGTGGCATGTTGCCAGGAACACCCTATCTTGTCAGTGTTACATCCAACAATTTGGCCTTCTTTGAATATCTCTTCTATTCGAATTGATACATTAAGCAGATTGAAAGCCATTCTTTTACATAAAACTGTGCCTTTGAACTCGTCTAAAGAAACGTATGATCTGCAAGTTGCAAGGACCTCGGCAGAGATACATACATTATTATCAATAAATTGCCCCGTACATTTCGTAAAAATGTTAGGTCAAATTTTAAACATGTCAGATACCAGTGACATCGCACATGTATTTAAGACACTTTTTTTCGGGACTGTTAGCACCCTTTGAAGCAGTCTTGAGCATTTTTCCAAATTTCGTGCACTCTGTGTTCGGCAGCCTGCCTCTCATTTTGGGACTCGTAGCATAAATTCTATTTTTGTTCCTTCTGCTCCGATATGGCAAGTCGAGTCACCGGCGATACCCAGGTTACCATGAAACAAGCGATCCAGGCACTGCGGTACCGAAATTGGATAACACAGGCTCTCGGCTTGGCTCGTCTAAGAGATCTGAATACCACATGGTTTTTATCATTCAGACCAATCTGGCAAGATTGCATCTTACCTGTTCTACGATGCCTGCTCTGCGGAGAAGAATGTGTGTTAGACATCTGTCTCTCACTCCCATCAGCAGTACCTATGGATGTCGATACTTTCCTTGGTTCGGTAACGGCTCATGCAACGTGTTGTCCCCAGCGGCTACCAATTTTGATGACGGCATTCGTTGAGACCTCACCATTACGATTAGGTGGAGATGAGGTACGAGATGAAAGTGGCACACAGTTTCAACCTTCTGTGAAAATTGATGATCCAGATAACGCTGACGGTAATGCATCTCACATGTGCACTAATTCCACTTTTTCGGAAATGGCCCAACTTTCACCTACTGTGGTAGACAAATTCTTTGCCAGCCTATCTGAGTTAATGTTTTCTCCTACCAACGAGAATAACTCTTGAGAAATGAGCACACAGCGTTCCCTGAACTTTGATTTCGGCCTTCAGTTTTGATAAACAGAAGAAACTCTCCTGGTGGCTCTGCAGTGTCATCATCTGCCGGGTTCCGGTGGCAGATTTTTTGGCCTCCTTGGACCTTGAGGAGGCCTATCTCCACGTCCCTGTCCCCGGCTCTTCTCAGCATTTCCTGAGTTTCGCAGGGGGAGACGCCCATTTTCAATTTTGGGTTCTTCCCTTCGGCGCAAGTCCTCTCCTAGGCTCTTCTCGAAAGTCCTGCCACCTCTTATGGCCCTTCTCCATGAGGAATTTGTGTTCATTCATCCTTATTTGGATGACCTCTTACTGCATGCTGCAGATGAGTCTCATTTGCTTTCTCATTCGGGAGGGCCTTGGAGGTTCATCAAGTTCACAGATTTTTGGTGAACTGGGGGCAATCATCTTTGTCCCCGTCTCAGGACATGGTGTTCATCAGGGCTTGTTTTCAGAATCCGATCGGCCATGTTACTCTGTCTGACAGGCACCCGGTGTCTCTTCAGTCGCAGGTTCGGGCCTTGATGTCCCTCGAGGCTCCTCCAGCAGTAGAGTGGCTGAAGTTGCAGAACATTTGGCGTCTGTGGTGTTTCTGGTTCCTTGGGCTCATGTTCACCTTCTTCGCGTGGCCAACTGGATTCTATTGGGTTAGTCTCCAGGGGCTCAGAGTCTATTGTCTGAACTGCCAATGACTGTCCAGATCTGTGAGAAACTCTCCTGGTGGATCTGCGGTGCCATCTTCTGACTGGGATTTCCTTGTCTCCCCCAGTCCTGCTCGTGGTGACTTCGGATGCCAGCCAGTCCAGGTGGGGTGCTTAGCTGGGGTCAGATCAGCTACAGGGCTGCTGGTCCCTGATGGACTCCCAAAGGTCTTCGAACTGGAGAGAGTTGAGGGCAATTTTGCTGGCCTTGATTCACTTCCAGGACTCTCTGCGGGCCACTTGGTGTTGGTTCAGATGGACATCTGATGGTGAAGTCCTATGTTAACAGACAGGGGGGGGCCAGGTCCAGGTCCTTCAACTTGATAGCCAGTGACATTTTTCTGTGGGTCTGGGTGCTGGGTCTGTCTGCTCTCTACATTCGGGGCTGGAGAATGTGTGGGCCGATAGTTTGAGCTGCGACATTCGCTTGTCAAAGGATTTCTCCCTCCATCCCAGTTTGTTCTACCAGTTGGTGGGTTGGTGGGGCTTCCCTATGGTGGACCTGTTTGCAAACTTGAATGCCAAGTTCAGCCTGTTCTATTCTCTGAGTGTGTATCCCAAGGATCTGGGAGTCAACGGCTTAACTTCACTGTGGCCTTGGGGTCTTCTGTATGACTTCCCCCCTTTCCTGCTGCTCCGGGCCTTTCTGGTTCAGGTCCAGAGGGACCATGCTCAGGTGCTGTTGATTGTGCCCGTTGGTCTCGGACGAATTGGTTTCCTCTCTGGGACCAGTTGTTTTGAAACCAGGAGTTTATCCTTTGTGTGGTTCCCTCTACTTTGATGTTTCCGCTCCTTCCCTTAAACACCTTCAAGAAGTTACACTTGACAGCCTGGCAGTATCCCTTCTGCAAGATCTTTTCAGACCGGTTGGTTTTGGTGCAGATACCTTCCTTTGTCCCTAAGATTAATTCAGCTTTTCATCTCAGTCAGGAGGTGATTTTACCGGAGTTTTGTCCTGATCCCTCCTTGCTGAGGAATCTCATTTGCACTGTCTGGATGTGCGATGGATTTTGCTGTGGTACCTGCAGTTTGTGTAGTCTTTCCGGAAGGAGGGCGCTTTGTTTGTTAACTTTGGTCCTGCTAAGAAGGGTGTGAAGCCTTCCATGGCTACGTTGAGTCCGTGGATTTCGTCAACTGTCTGTCTGGCAAACAAACTTAAAGGGGTGCATTCTCTGGTAAGGGTTCAGGACTGTTCTACTCGCAGTATGGCTGCTACGGTCGCTGAGTTGCAGGGTACCTCTGTGGTGGAGATCTGTAGGGCTACAACCTGGTCTTCCCCTTCTACATTTGTCTGTCACTATCGGATTGCTGGTCTGGAACGTTTGGATAATGTTTGGGCCACAGGGTCTTGCCCTCTATGAGGGAATAGGGATGTTGTTGTACTGTGGTTGGGGCACATTATTAAATTGGTGTTCTTTATCACTCAGTTGTCATTCTGTGTTTTCTGTTGCTTGCTATGTCCTCATGTGTTAAGAAGGAAGGCGAGGGAGGGACAGGAGGTAATGTGTCCATTACTATTGATAATGGCAATACTCCTAGTCCTACTCCCTCACCTTCCTACTAGGACCCTCCCACCCTCCCGGTGCGGTACATCTGAGTGCTAGCTTGGCTTGTTTACGTACAGGTGGAGGTGGGGGTGGGCAGAGTTTTTAAAGGCTGGGGGTAGGTCTAGAGGGAGGCGGGGGCCTCATGAGATAAGAAGGCAGGAGAGGGGGCAGGACTAGGATTAATACCATTATCAATAGTTAATGAAGCATTTTATGTGTAGGGGTGCATTATATTCACACGTGTGGAGCACACCTGCATATAATCTTTTGTGGTTGTAACATGCTGGCTTGTAATTTGAAATGTATTAACCTGAAATGTGATGTATTCTCGGCCATTGAAGGGTAAAATGGAGAATCAATGTAGGAAGTGAGTGTAAATAGCAGAAACCATGAACGTGAAAAACTTGTATTATGAAACTGACAATCATTCATGTATGAAATGTGTTTATTAATGGTGTTGTTTGACATGAAGGTAGATGTATTCACCAAAAATGTCTATGCAATTTTGTAAAGCTCATATTATGCTTTCCAAAGATAGCTGTATTTTGTAGGCCTCAAATGCAGTTCCCAGTGAACTCTTGCTTTAGAATTTACAGGTTACATTGCATGTGTGCTATGGAATTTGTTCTCCCTCATGTTTTGTGTTGCAGGTGAAAGAAGCACTCTTGTTAGCTAGAATAGTATCTCTGTTTTAGTAGTTAGGCAAAGAGAAAAGAAGTTACAATTGTTTGACTTGAGTCAATAAAGGAAGGTCATTGTGCTTCACACAGGAGAAGGCTTGGGAACCAAGCACAAATGTGGCAAGTAAAGAACACCATTGTCCCATGCAAAAATACCTTCAGTAGTAAACCCAAAGCAGATGGCTGTTGAACTGTAATTAAAGTGACCCATGAGACTCCATTTTGTGTTGCCATGCTCTCGGCAACCTGGTGAAGAATTGCTTTCCACGTCCCTGTTGAAACTTGCACAACCCTCCTTCCTCCTTGTGGTCGAGCCAATTCCGAGAAGCTGCCTGAGTACCTCTCCCCTCAGTTGTTTCAGAGACTTAGCCACATCCTACCCACCGTTGGTAACTCAGCCTGTCATGACCAACTCCTGTGCCCCATGACCA
Source organism: Lissotriton vulgaris (assembly GCF_964263255.1). Taxonomy (NCBI): domain Eukaryota; kingdom Metazoa; phylum Chordata; class Amphibia; order Caudata; family Salamandridae; genus Lissotriton; species Lissotriton vulgaris. The sequence goes on along the minus strand of NC_141696.1, from coordinate 929,111,963 downwards.
CGCCATCTGGTCAAAGAAGCATGAGGCTGTGCCCCGTGACCACACCATCTGATCAAGGAAGCACGAGGCTGCGCCCTGTGACCACACAATTGGGCAAGGAAGCACAAGGCTGTGTACATTGTGCAATCAGAGACAGATGTCCCCTGTCCACGATTGCACCACAAGACTGACGAAGAACTTGTCAGATGAGAAACGTATCGAAATAAGGAACTTGTATTGTGCAAATGAGCATGGCTAGTACTATAATAATGTATGCGCTGCGGATTAAAGCAGCAGTCTCCGTAGAATTGTTTTTGTACCATTCTGGGACCCTGTCCTTAGCTCGAGCTAATAAATAACTTACTTCCCACCAATGCTGGTTGTCCTGGTCTCTTTGGTAATGTATGATTTAAGCAAGAAGAACCCATGGATTCTAGGTGTCCTCTGCACCACTGGCTTTGACTCTCCTATTGGGGGGGTCTCTATATAGGCACTGCACTACTTTTGCGGTTTGAATGTATATATTCCTACATTGTGTTACACTTGGTGTTCCGATATTTAGGACTACACGATTTTTAATGGTGCATGTAAAATTGGTGCAAGTCTAAATAATCCCTTTTCTATGGACACAATGTTCTTTTCTATGAGCACCACAAGACTGTTTTAATCTCGATCTTATCGACTCACTTCCTTCTTAATGCACAGTACAAGAAAAGAAAAGCTCTGAGTCTATAATATTTGAAATTTTTCTTTTCCAACAGATACGCCATTGAATTGCAGATAAATTGTATGTATAATTTTATACTAAAATAGGCATACTTTTCACCTTTTTGGAGTGGCACTCACAGGGCTGGACCCTGTGACGTCCTGAAGAAGAGCTGTGGGGTACAGCTCGAAACTAGTTGACTTTTTTACTAGGGTCCTGTTTTTCATAATAGAACCAGCCCACCTAGTAAACCACCCCACTTTTAATGTATCCGCTAGGCGCATGAATAAAGTTTGTTTAGCTCACTAGTAGGATATTTTTAACCCACACCACTCCACTCACTTCCCCTTTTTCACATGACACGACACATAGTCTACAATTAAAAGTGCTCCTACGCAATACCGTTAGTCGTAGCACGCCTCAACCCGCAGCGGGTTGGGAAGCCCCTATGATGAAGCATGTCACCGTGAGGAAACTCCGGTGAGTGAGGGGACTAAAGAAAAAAAGTTTTTTTCCCCTTGCCCAACTTGTCTTCCTTGAGACATATCCCATTCTGGAAGTGTCTCATACTGTCAGCTAGGTTCTCTTGATCTGATTCTTTCAGATTGTTTTTTACCAAAAAGCAGGTTCTACAAATTGGCACCCAACGTGGGGCGTCTTCGGTGGTCATCATCGAGCCTTGTGACGCCGCAGTTCTGGTTCCTAGTTTTTGGAGATCGAGACCTTTGTGACACATGCCGTGTGATGGAAGATTAAGAGTCAGGTAAGAGTGGGAGTGGCCCACTTCTTTGGTGAATTGTATTTTGGTTTTGGGTATTGTTCGACTTTTGCAAAAGCCAAAGCCAGAGGGTAAGTACAGTTATATGCTGTAAATATTAGATTTTACCCTTTGATGTTTGGAACCAGGATACACATCTAGAGATGCCTGGATTTAGTAAGTTTCGGAAATGGTGTTGTTGTTATTGTACACAGGACTCTGCATTAGAGGAATCTTGTCCGATTCCTCCTTTAGGGACCCCTAATCATGAAGTCTATGCTAAACATGGTGTTGGCCCGATTATGTTTTCCTCACTTTGGCACAAATATACAAACGGTAGTGCTGAATTACAATGGCCAATGTACAGTAGTTTTGAACCTGCTGCATTAGATAATTTAGAGGAAAAGTTGTTTCAAAGAAAAGCTAGACCTGCGATGTTTGATTTCTTTCGGGTTTGACGCAAGGAGTCCAAACAGAAAATCAAAATCAAAAAGAACGAAGCTAAAATAATGCGTATGAGTGTGATTCAGAAAGCCCAGAATCATGATAATCAGAGAATAGAAGAGGGTATAGTAATACAGGATAGATTAAATCAAATGCAGGTAGATGGATGTTACATTACAAAGAAGGTCCCCGAAAGGGCCCGGGGCAAGGAGGATGACCCTCTCATGACCTCCAGGTTGAACACCCCCCCACCCTATACTCCTGCCATGTATCCGGCCCTTGATCCCACACAATTGACTCCCACTACTGCTCAAGTTGTTGCCCCTGCCCATGCCCACAGCCACTTTTTCCCAGCGCCCGACTATTTAGCCCACTGTACCAATGGAAGTCCACCTTTCCCTTCCCCTTGTTGCACCTTCCACTGGTCCCGTACCTGTCCAACCTAATATGCCTTCAACTCCAGTTGCAACCAACCCATTTCTTGTTGACAATCATTTGACACCTTCCCCCAGTGCAGGGCTATTAGCGAATGCCTGGTCAGTGGTCCGTGATTATATCCCTTATGTAACTCCGCAAAGACCACCCACTCCCAGACGATGAACCTTGCGCAGACTGATAGGTTGTACACAGGAACAACTCGCTATGAGTCAACAAGCTTGTATGTGGATGGAAAATAACACTATGTATACCGCTCAGGATATATGGATGACAATGGATCAGTGGACACACATTCAACAGATTGACACTTTTTGTGATATGTGTGACATACTGATCCAAATGTGGGAGGATTTTGTAGAATCAGGTCCACCCCCAGGTCTGTCTGACCTTCGCTATAAGGTTGAAAAAGGAGATATTCAAGGCCTAGCACTATTATGCGATCTAATCACGCTGGTAGCCTACAGAGACTCCTTATCTGGTGTTACGTTAAATAAGGGTTTTCCAATGAGGGAGGTACAGCCTGTTTGGATTGACCGCGTTGTTGGCATAGACAGCAACCCTGACACATCAGCAGGTTTTAGACAAATGTGGGTCCATGTCCCTTGGAAAAGGTCTGACGTCCTCCAACTTAAAAGCCAATTGCCTGACCCACATAAAAATCCAGCAGGTTATTATAAAGAATTGACTCAGACACTCCAATCTTGCGTAATGACTTTAGCAGATATAGATATGTTAATGGGACAGGTAGTACCGACTGAAGTATGGTCCAAAATATGCCATAATGATCAGACAGAATTTGGCCATATGTGGAAGGAGTTTGAGGAAACTGACTGAGCTCGAACTGGTGGTGAGAAACCTGATCCCATGATCTTAGCCCTTCCGGCCCAGATACTTACTGCCATGAAAAAGATGTTGACACCTCACAGTATCAAATAGGACAGATTAGCTGCTTGCAAACAGAAGAAAGATGAAAGTGTCTCTGACTTTTTCACACAATTCAAAAGCACATTCACCGACTGTCGTGGACAGGACATGACTTTAGAAGGGGGGCAGCGACTGTTTGCGGATAAATTTGTGTCCAATCTGGTACCAGAGCTTGGAACAAAGCTAAAAATGTCAGAAAGTGCATGGCACATCTCCACCCCGTCTGGTATTTTGACAATGACCCAGTACTATGAGAATAGGGAGAATGAAGAGCGAGATAGAACAGATAAAAGACTAAAGACTTAAAGAAAAAGGTATTACTCCAACAAGCATACCCGACCCAAACCCAAAACAGAGGTGCCCCTAAGTTTCAACAAATAGCTCAGAGACCTGCCCCTGTGACTCCTCACCCACCGCTGGGACCCAACCAGTGCGCCTATTGTCACCAGGAGGGTCATTGGCGCGATGAGTGTCCCTAGTTGGCCCAGAATAACTCTGCCCCAGCTGACCGCTTCACAGGACAACATCCCCAGAGAGGACGAGGTCGAGGGGGACCTAGAATGCAGTTACAGGACAGGCGCCCCCTTATGCAAGAGAATAGATTTGATACCGCTAGTTATGAGGACCGCAATTATTTTACTGAGGATTATGAGCCTGAAGAAGGGACGGGGTTCCTGTCCCACTAGGATTGCCAAGGACAAGAGAAGGGACCCGTGCCTATTCCTGTTGACCAAAAGGGACCGTAAAGTCCCTGGGGCCCCCTTGTCTGGCGCAAATAACATTTCTGTGGGTTTTTCTGGTACCCCAGTATTTACCCCCGTTTCACAACCACTAGAACTAACAATAGGACCATACACAGTAGATTCCCCTTTGGTTTTGACTTCCAAATGTGGCGAAAATTTGTTGGGTTTACATCTATTAAAAATATTACATGCAACCATATACTGTTCCTCTGATGGGGTTTACATCACTATGGGTCCCCCTACCAGACACCCAGTATATTTAGCCTCCTCAGAACCCATCCCCAGGAACCTCAGAATGTCTCTCCTGTTCTTTGGGCCCAAGATGGTACTGATGTCGGCCTTTTGTCCATACCTCCCTTTTCTGTTACCCTGAAGGAAAATGCTAGCCCTCCCCGACTTCCCAATACAAAATACCCAAAGAAAGAGAAAGGGCATTACTCCAGATCATTTCTGAACTTGTTGACAAGGGTGTGGTTGAAGAGACAAGAGGAAACGTGTGCAATAGTCCAATTTTGCCTGTCCTAAAATGCACCGATCCTTCCAAGCCCCCTGTTTATCGTTTTGTCATTGATTTGCGTGAGATAAACAAAATAGTAGTACCCCAGTTTCCTGTGGTTCCAGATATCACCACTCTACTGATTATGGTTCCTCCGTCTGCATGTTTCTTCTCTGTCATTGACTAAAAAAAACGCATTCTTTAGTATAACCGTTGATGAACAGAGTAGGGACATTTTTGGATTCTCATTGACAGTACGAAGTTTCCGGTTCTGCAGAGCTCCACAAGGATATACAGAGAACGCTTCAATTCATAGTCATGCCCTCAAGGCCCAACTAGATTCCCTGTCCCTACCTCAAGGTACAGCCCTACTCCAGTACGTTGATGATTTACTTATAGCAGCAGACACCGAGGCATTATGTAAAGAAGCCACGATGAAATTGCCCCTGCATTTGGCACAGTTCAATCACAAAGTTTCCCTCTCCAAGCTCTAAAATTGTCGACATGAGGTGACCTACTTAGGTCATCTTCTGTCACCCCTGAACAAATACAAACAATCAGTAAGATGTCCCTGCCAAAAATGCAGAAAGAGGTATGTGCTTTTATTGGTATCACCTCCTACTGCCGCCAGTGGATACCCAATTTTTCTTTACTCATTAAACCTTTATTGAGCCTCACACTTAAAGATGTTCCTCACCCACTCCCTTGAATAAATGAGTGCCAGCATGAACTTGAAGAACTGAAAAACAGCCCTGTGTTCGGCCCCGGTGCTAGGCAAAATTAAATATTTTGTCCACCCTAAGCGTGGAAGGGTATACTCAGATGTGAGTCCCTTGCTCATTGCACCATCAGGATTCATGCAAGCCGGGCCGAAGACGGCTGAAATGCCAGAAACCGGTCCCCGGTAGCTTGTTTCCTTCCCAGTGTAAGAATTGGCTTGGTAGTTTGGTTTGCCCTGTTCCCATCATGCACTGGGACAGGAACAGACTAATTTGCATATAGCCAGGTTCTGAGCTGGGATGGTGCAGTGAGCTAAAAAACGGTGTTGGATCTAGCCCTGATCTCTTGACTGGGTGAGAGTATTCTGCTTAATTCAGAAACTCTGTCCATCACCACCCCTTGTTGTTAAATGCTCTAACCAGTGAGCCACACTTCTCCACCATCAAAGGGAGTTAGGCATCATGCTAGACCCCAACAAAGTAGATGAAGTCTGCCTGGGAACTATTGACAAGGAATTCCATAGGGCTCTAGATGGGTCCCAAGAGGGGCGTTTAGTTAAAAGTCACAGTGAGTTATGCGATAATAACAAAGTTTATCGTTCAACGGTGCTGGTAGAAAATACCCATAACCTATTGTCTGCTTTACCAGAGAATGTAAGGGGATGTTTCCTATCTGATGGTGAAAATAGCAATTTGTCCAGTGATCCAGATATAGTACCAGGTATCCCATTGACTAAACTTGCCCTAGAAGTAGTTGGTCCTTTACACCAGTTAGGAGCCCAAATGAAATTCATGTTATTGGTCATCGATTACACTTCCAAGTGGATCAAGCACAAATTTGTTTCGGATGCCACTACCGGCAACCTCATTGAATGTTTGAAATATTGTTTCACTTGTGAAGGGGTCCCAGAGATCATAGTCACTGAGAACAGTGTGATTTTCTCTTCAAGCGAAATGGTAAGGTTCATGGATAATTTAGGGATCAAACACGAAACAGCCAGCAGGTGCTCAACCTTAGCCAAGAAGCTAATCGACAAGTCTACCCATATAGTTGTCAAACATATTCGTTTGGCTCTTGACAACAAGCTAGATGTGGATAAAACCATAAAGGATGGGTTGTGGACATATCACACATCTCCCATTGAGGGAATGACTGTCTCCCCTTTTTCCTCCATCAGAAAGAGAGATCCATGGTATCAAAACAATCTTCTCTGGCACTACTCCGTGTTAGTCCCGGTATTCTGCTTGGAGGGTGTTGTTACGTCTTTTCTGTGTTTATAGGGATGTTCAGCCTCTGCACTTCAAATTCCATTTCCTCGTCAGGTTTCATACCCTTTTTTGTACCTCTGTTTTGGGGTTATACATGCATTGAATGAATTGTTTATTTCTTTTCTATGCTGGTCGAAGGGGGATGTGTTGTAATCTTCCTTCCCCATAATTTCCTCCACCCCTTGGTATGTTCCTCTCATTTCCCCCCTCCCCTAATGGAATGTTCCATTGGAGCTTACCTTAGAATGTTGGCATCCCTCAGTCAGTCTTGGAGAGTGGGTGACGGAATAAAGACTACTTCCTATCATTCCTGCTTCAGATTCATTTTACTTCACAACAAATATAAATGACTGGTTGACTAAAAAATAAAACGCTGTACAATTTATTTAACACTATTTAGCCCTCTATCATCCCTCCGCTATCCTTCTCAATCCAAATGATTGACATATCCACCACTCAAATTACTTTCATATTTCAATATTCTCATTCATCACTAATACTTTAAGGGTTCCAGACTAGAGTGCTACTCGCCGAAAAAGCGCTTCAACACCCCATTAGGGGTAGCAAGCGCTATATAAATGCGAACCTTTTTCCGTCTTCTATCCCTCCTCTATCCTTCTGAATCCAAATAACTGACTAACATCCATCACTCTTATTACTTTCATATTTCACTATACTAACTCACCACTAATCCGGAGTTCCGGAGTAGTGTACTACTCACCGGAAGAGCACTTTAACACCCCATCGGAGTAGCACGCGCTATATAAATGCAAACCTTTGTCCCTCTTCTATCCCTCCTCTCAATCCATGTAGCTGACTAACGTATCCACCACTAAAAATACTTTCATATTTCACTATACTAATTCACCACTAATTCTTTGAATCCTGTTGAAAGTATTTCCAACTCAGAGGAGGAACTCATTTTTTTATGGCGGACAGGATCCTAGGGTGTTAAAGTCCTACAGGTATAATAGAGAACACAGTACAACTCCACATTTTGTAAGTATTTTTGTTAAAGGCTTGGGTTCAGTTTTTGACACATGTACCATAAATGCATATGTGAATATTGCTATTCTTTAAGGGTCCACTAAGTGTGCAAATGTGAGGATGATAAAATTGATTGATTTACTGGAAAAAGGTAGAACAGCGCTTTGTTTAAAATCCTCTGTGCCTCTTTATGTTGTGAGAGAGTTTAAGATCAGGCAGCTAAGGTGTTACTGTGATTCTGACACAGGAGGAAGCACTGATCATATTCATAACAAAGTCAAAATCACAGTTTATAACCTGGCAGCAGCTGCTTTAGCGAGCCTTTGTCCTGAAATAGTACTGACGCATCCTGCAGTGTGGCCAGGGCCGCAGCAATGGGGGGGCTTAGCGGGGCCTGGCAGGCCTTATTGTGCTCTGCACCCCCACAACTGAGTGCATGTGATCTGCTGCCTGTACCCTGCTTCATTACTAATTGTGAAACTGAAAGAATCCTCGATCCTCTCCGGAGAGAGAGAAGAGAAGGAACCAGGGAGCGAGAAAGCCAGAGGACGGGGGCTGGGCTGAGCTGACGTTGCCATGAATATGTGGGTGCACTAAATACCACTAATATGAATCTCCAGTACCTGGGGTCGGAATGGATAGCTGCATGCTGGAGCCTCGTTACCCTCAATAAGGGCCCTGCAGCACAATGACATGAAGTGTGAACACACTGCTCTGGGCTTTCCTCAAGCTTACAGAAATACTGATTGCAGAGGCACGGATGGTAGGTGAATCAGAGACGTTATACGGCATTGGCAAAATGGGGCCTTGTCCAGAGCCCACACTTCACATGGCACCAGTTTTTTTATTTACCAGCTCTGTTTAAAAAAAAGAAAGAAAAAGAAATTGCTTTTAAAACAAAATAAATAATAAAAAAAATACTGTCACTGATTGTTGCAGCCTGAGCCTTGCTTTGTTGCAAGAGTGCTGTAAGAGTTAACAGGTTGGGCTGGGCATGTACACTATGCTTCTATTAGTAGAGTTTTGATTGCCATACCATAAGATAGTGAGGCACGGCATCGTGGGGGCAGTAGTAGGGTTCAAGTCAAGCTAGTGGGTAGGGGCCAAGGCCTCAGCTCATTATGCTATGCCAGTTTGACAAAGAGCTGCGCCTGACATCTCTAAATTCTACTGCCTTATCTAGCATGGAGCGTCCATAAATATTTGATGCGCGGTCTGTCAGTAGGTGATCATTGAAAGAATGATATGCAGGAAGAATTTATCACTCTGTGAGTTGGCCTTCTTTCTTAATCTTTCTGTGTTCCCAACATCTCCTGATTGACTTTCCATATTGCTTTTCCTTAAACTTCCTCCACCCCTTTTTTTTCAGTCTGCAGCCTCCTATCCCAGGACAAATTCAGGCCTTGTTAAAATCATAAAAAGTGAGTGTACCATGAACATAGCTTTTGCAGTAATATTTTTTAAATGTGTAAGAAAGGAGAGCCAAGAATAAACCAGTTGCACCTGTGATTGTGGGAGAGTATGATTTCTCAAACTGTTTCTTAATGCTTTAAAATGTGATGATGGGCGCATTTGGAACTTGAGTATTATTGCTCTTGTCCGTTCCTCTGCTTCCTCTAATTGACATACTCAACCTATGTCTACCAAGTTTGTTTCTTATCTGCGTAGGAGTGCTCACATATGTAAAGCTCCTGTAAGACTCCATGAATATGCCTTTAACTGAACATTTCATTCCTTGTTCACCATCTTTGTGTTTGGGATTTACGTATTTTATTGCCTTGTATGCTTCTGCTGTCTCCTATCTATTAAAAGGAGAACACCCATGCATGCATCTGTAGAATGTATAATATGCTTGGTGCCTAGCTACCAAGTCCTGTGTATCACTTGCTACAGGGTGTCCTGTGGGTAGGATGCTTCTGTATGATGAACCTAAAATAAAGAAGATCTTCCTGTCCCCCTGTACTTCTTCAAATTCTTCTTCTTAGCAAGGGGTGGAAGGTTAGGCACTATAGTCTTTTCTCTATTGTCTTTCTATGAGGACATCTCCCTTCATGATATATGGACTAGCTGCTATGCTGACTATATTTGTACTATGCATTTTCCTGCTTGTCGTGGCACATATGCTGCCTGTTAGGGCACGTTATTTAAAATCAATATTTTGAACTGTTTTGTGTCTCTGTCAGATCTTATTATGGGCAAGTACAAGAGTGCGAGAAAAAGGGTGTGTCTTGTTACCGTGATTCCTGAGAGATCTGAGAGTGCTACGTAAGATCTTCCGGTGGATCCCCACCGAGACCAGGAAGACGGTCACCCAGGCCCGCGTCACCAGCCGTCTGGACTACGGCAACTCCCTCTACGCCGGAACCACCGCCAAACTCCAGAAGAGACTCCAGCGGATTCAGAACGCCTCTGCATGACTCATCCTGGACATCCCCCGACGCAACCACATCTCCGGACACCTGAGAGATCTGCACTGGCTCCCGGTCAACAAGAGAATCACCTTCCGTCTCCTCACCCAGTCAAGTCAAGTCAAGTCAAAAGATTTATATAGCGCGCTACATACCCAAAGGGTCTCAAGGCGCTTGAAGAAGGGTGGGGAATTACTTGTCGAATATCCAAGTTTTAAGTTGCTTTCTGAATGCTAGGTGGTTCTGAGTGAGACGAAGGTGAGTGGGGAGTGAGTTCCAGGTTTTAGCTGCCAGGTAGGAGAAGGATCTACCTCCCATGGTGGTTTTGTTGATGCGAGGTACGGTAGCAAGGGCTTGGTTGGAGGATCGTAGCTGGCGGGAGGGGGTGTAGAAGGAAAGTCGTGTGTTGAGGCATTCGGGTCCAAGTTCGTAAAGTGCTTTGTGTGCGTGGGTTAGGAGGCGGAAAGTAATCCTCCTATTGACGGGGAGCCAGTGGAGGTTTTTCAGGTGACTAGAGATGTGGTCTTTACGCGGGATGTCTAGTATGAGTCTGGCTGATGCGTTCTGGATGCGTTGGAGTTTTTTCTGGAGTTTTGCGGTGGTACCGGCGTATAGGGTGTTTCCGTAGTCCAGGCGGCTTGTAACCAGTGCATGGGTGACCATTTTTCTAGTTTCGGTGGGGATCCAGCGAAATGTTTTTTTGAGCATGCGAAGAATGTTGAAGCAAGATGATGAAACGGCGTTGACTTGTCTGTTCATAGAGAGTGAGGAGTCCAGGATGACGCCCAGGTTCCGTGCGTGGTCCGTCGGGATGGGTGCTTTTCCAAGGGCCTCTGGCCACCAAGAGTCATCCCAGGCGGAGGGGGAGGTACCTAAGATAAGGACTTCTGTTTTGTCTGAGTTCAGTTTCAGACGGCTGTGCTTCATCCACTCGGCTACTTCTTTCATTCCTTCATGTAGGTTGGTTTTGGCGGTGTTAGGGTCTTTGGTGAGTGAGAGGATCAGTTGAGTGTCGTCAGCGTAGGAGATGATGTTGAGGTTGTGTTGGTGTGCGATGGCCGCGAGGGGGCTCATGTATACGTTGAAGAGGGTGGGGCTGAGTGAGGATCCTTGTGGTACGCCTCAGATGACTTTAGTGACCTCTGACTTGAATGGTGGGAGGCGGACTCTCTGAGTTCTTCCGGTGAGGAACGAGGTGATCCATTCCAGTGCTTTTCCTTAGATTCCGATGTTTCTGAGGCGCTGTAGAAGGGTGCTATGGCAGACTGTGTCGAAGGCTGCGGAGAGGTCGAGGAGGATGAGGGCGACTGTGTCTCCATTGTCCAGTAGAGTTCGAATGCCGTCTGTTGCTGCGATGAGGGCAGTCTCCGTGCTGTGTTTGGCTCGGAAGCCGGACTGTGAGGAGTCGAGGGATTTGTTGGTTTCGAGAAAGGCGGCGAGCTGGTTGTTGACAGCTTTCTCGATGACTTTGGCCGGGAATGGAAGGAGCGAGATGGGGCGGTAGTTTTTGAGTTTGGTGGGGTCAGCTGTGGGTTTTTTCAGAAGGGCGCTAAGTTCTGCGTGTTTCCAGCTTTCCGGGAAGGTGGCGGAGCTGAGGGAGCAGTTGATGACTTCTCGGAGGTGTGGTGCTATGATGGAGTCTGCTTTGTTGAAGATGTGGTGAGGGCATGGGTCTGTGGGGGATCCTGAGAGGATGGAGTTCATCAGGTGGATGGTGTCTTCAGTGGAGATTGGGTTCCAGTCATTAAGGATGTTCAAGGGGGGTGAAGGTCCTGCAGAAGGTTGGGTGGGTTGGTCTCCGGGTCGGTTGTCGAAGCTGTTGTGGATGTCTGCGATTTTGTTGTGGAAGAACGAAGCTAGGGAGTCGCAGAGGGCTTGAGAGGGGGTGATGTCGTTGGAGTTGGCTGAGGGGTTGGTAAATTCTTTGACGATGTTGAATAATTCCTTGCTGTTGTGGGCGTTGTTATCTAGTCGGTCTTTGAATGCAGCTTCCTTGGCAGATCGTATTAGTTGGTGGTGTATGCGGGTGGCGTTTTTGAAGGCGTCCCTGGTGCTGGTGTTTGGGTCTTTTTTCCAGGCCTTCTCGAGGGAGCGACAGAGTTTCTTCGATTTCTTAAGATCATCGTTGAACCAGGAGGCGTTTTTGCTGCCTAGTTTGATTTGACGTTTTTTCAACGGTGCTAGGATGTCGGCGCTGTTGGATAGCCATTGGGTGAGGTTAATGGCTGCTTGGTCGGGGTTTGAGGAGTGGGCAGGGGGGTTTTGAAGAAGCGATGAGGAGATCTGGTCGATGGTGATTTTCTTCCAGTTTCTTCGCAGAGTAGGTTGAGGATGGTTGTGAGTTGTGGTCTTATTGTAGATAAAGTGAACGCAGCTGTGGTCCGTCCAATGGAGAGTTGTGGTGTGACTGAAGGAGACATGTTTGCTGGAGGTGAAGATAGGGTCGAGTGTGTGACCTGCGATGTGGGTGGGCATAGTGACAAGTTGTTTGAGTCCGAGGTTGGCGAGATTGTCCAGAAGGGAGGTGGCGTTGTTGTCATTGCTCTTTTCCAGGTGAAAGTTGAGGTCTCCCAATAGAATGTATTCCTCGGACGGGAGGGCGTGTGGGGTGATAAAGTCAGTGATGTCGTCGCTGAATTGTGCACGGGGTCCTGGAGGTCGGTAGAGGAGGGTGCCTCTGAGTGTGGTCTTGGGGTCGGTGTGGATCTGGAAGCGAAGGTGAGCTGGTTGAGATGCGGATGGAGTTCTTATGGACGATAGCGATGCCTCCTCCTGTTTGGTCGGTGCGGTCCTTACGGATGATCTTGTATCCTTCCGGGATGGCAATGGTGATGTCTAGGGCTGATGAGGCGTTCATCCATGTTTCTGTTAAGAAGGCGACGTCGGGGGAAATGGTGTCTAGTAGGTTCCAGAGGTCGATGGCGTGTCTGTGAATCGAGCGGGTGTTGAGCAGGATGCATTTTAGGTGGTTGGAGTCAGATATCTGTTGTGTGTTCGTGGATGAGGAGTTGTTCTTGGTGCCGTCGAACTTGCAGGAGTTGCAAGAGAAGGGTCCATGGGTGTGTCCAGGAGCGGCTTGGACGCAGTTGGGGAGACGGCCGGGGTTTAGGGCTAAGAGGGTGGTGGCGTCGTATGCAATGCGGGTGGGGTGGGTGGTACGAGGGCCAGGGGGTCTGGCGCTGGGCGCGGTCCAGGCCCGGACGGGCGTAGACTGGCTTACCTTTGGCGCGGCCGCAGCGCGTGAACGCTGCGCGTTGGGACATCTTTCTAACATGGAAAGTGGGGGGGCGGAGCGTGGGAGGGGCAGCAGCTGGGAGGCGGTAGCGGGAAGGAGGGGCGGGCCTGGGAACTGCAACACAAACAAAATGGAGGGTCAAAGGGAAAGTGAGGCAGGGGCAGCAAATGGACCAAAGCGCCTACTGTACAGTCAAAGCGCCAGCAAGCACAGAGAGCCACAGCAAATGTCGCGCTGCAATGCAGAGCGGAGCGAGCGGCGCCAAAGGCAAATCCAGGTCAGCTTAAAGCTCTCAAAAACGAGCTACGATGCAAGGCATACACAGCGCAATTACAGGAGACACACAGCGCTAATAACGATACCCAAATGCGACCAGCAGCACCCACAGTGCGTGAGACCAGGGAGTGAGGGAGGGAGCGACCGTTCAGGAGCAAGTCCGGGCGGTCACAGTTGGTCAGAGGAGGTGGAGAGCCCTCTATTCGTGGGTGGGAGGGGCAGCAGCTGGGAGGCGGTAGCGGGGAGGAGGGGCGGGCCTGGGAACTGCAACACAAACAAAATGGAGGGTCAAAGGGAAAGTGAGGCAGGGGCAGCAAATAGACCAAAGCGCCTACTGTACAGTCAAAGCGCCAGCAAGCACAGAGAGCCACAGCAAATGTCGCGCTGCAATGCAGAGCGGAGCGAGCGGCGCCAAAGGCAAATCCAGGTCAGCTTAAAGCTCTCAAAAACGAGCTACGATGCAAGGCATACACAGCGCAATTACAGGAGACACACAGCGCTAATAACGATACCCAAATGTGACCAGCAGCACCCAAAGTGCATGAGACCAGGGAGTGAGGGAGGGAGCGACCGTTCAGGAGCAAGTCCGGGCGGTCACAGTTGGTCAGAGGAGGTGGAGAGCCCTCTATTCGTGGGTGGGAGGGGCAGCAGCTGGGAGGCGGTAGCGGGGAGGAGGGGCGGGCCTGGGAACTGCAACACAAACAGAATGGAGGGTCAAAGGGAAAGTGAGGCAGGGGCAGCAAATGGACCAAAGCGCCTACTGTACAGTCAAAGCGCCAGCAAGCACAGAGAGCCACAGAAAATGTCGCGCTGCAATGCAGAGCGGAGCGAGCGGCGCCAAAGGCAAATCCAGGTCAGCTTAAAGCTCTCAAAAACGAGCTACGATGAAAGGCATACACAGCGCAATTACAGGAGACACACAGCGCTAATAACGATACCCAAATGCGACCAGCAGCACCCACAGTGCGTGAGACCAGGGAGTGAGGGAGGGAGCGACCGTTCAGGAGCAAGTCCGGGCGGTCACAGTTGGTCAGAGGAGGTGGAGAGCCCTCTATTCGTGGGTGGGAGGGGCAGCAGCTGGGAGGCGGTAGCGGGGAGGAGGGGCGGACCTGGGAACTGCAACACAAACAAAATGGAGGGTCAAAGGGAAAGTGAGGCAGGGGCAGCAAATGGACCAAAGCGCCTACTGTACAGTCAAAGCGCCAGTAAGCACAGAGAGCCACAGCAAATGTCGCGCTGCAATGCAGAGCGGAGCGAGCGGCGCCAAAGGCAAATCCAGGTCAGCTTAAAGCACTCAAAAACGAGCTACGATGCAAGGCATACACAGCGCAATTACAGGAGACACACAGCGCTAATAACGATACCCAAATGCGACCAGCAGCACCCACAGTGCGTGAGACCAGGGAGTGAGGGAGGGAGCGACCGTTCAGGAGCAAGTCCGGGCGGTCACAGTTGGTCAGAGGAGGTGGAGAGCCCTCTATTCGTGGGTGGGAGGGGCAGCAGCTGGGAGGCGGTAGCGGGGAGGAGGGGCGGGCCTGGGAACTGCAACACAAACAAAATGGAGGGTCAAAGGGAAAGTGAGGCAGGGGCAGCAAATAGACCAAAGCGCCTACTGTACAGTCAAAGCGCCAGCAAGCACAGAGAGCCACAGCAAATGTCGCGCTGCAATGCAGAGCGGAGCGAGCGGCGCCAAAGGCAAATCCAGGTCAGCTTAAAGCTCTCAAAAACGAGCTACGATGCAAGGCATACACAGTGCAATTACAGGAGACACACAGCGCTAATAACGATACCCAAATGCGACCAGCAGCACCCACAGTGCGTGAGACCAGGGAGTGAGGGAGGGAGCGACCGTTCAGGAGCAAGTCCGGGCGGTCACAGTTGGTCAGAGGAGGTGGGGCAGCAGCTGGGAGGCGGTAGCGGGGAGGAGGGGCGGGCCTGGGAACTGCAACACAAACAAAATGGAGGGTCAAAGGGAAAGTGAGGCAGGGGCAGCAAATGGACCAAAGCGCCTACTGTACAGTCAAAGCTCCAGCAAGCACAGAGAGCCACAGCAAATGTCGCGCTGCAATGCAGAGCGGAGCGAGCGGCGCCAAAGGCAAATCCAGGTCAGCTTAAAGCTCTCAAAAACGAGCTACGATGCAAGGCATACACAGCGCAATTACAGGAGACACACAGCGCTAATAACGATACCCAAATGCGACCAGCAGCACCCACAGTGCGTGAGACCAGGGAGTGAGGGAGGGAGCGACCGTTCAGGAGCAAGTCCGGGCGGTCACAGTTGGTCAGAGGAGGTGGAGAGCCCTCTATTCGTGGGTGGGAGGGGCAGCAGCTGGGAGGCGGTAGCGGGGAGGAGGGGCGGGCCTGGGAACTGCAACACAAACAAAATGGAGGGTCAAAGGGAAAGTGAGGCAGGGGCAGCAAATGGACCAAAGCTCCTACTGTACAGTCAAAGCGCAAGCAAGCACAAAGAGCCACAGCAAATGTTGCGCTGCAATGCAGAGCGGAGCGAGCGGCGCCAAAGGCAAATCCAGGTCAGCTTAAAGCTCTCAAAAACGAGCAAGGCATACGCAGCCCAATTACAGGAGACACACAGCGCTAATAACGATACCCAAATGCGACCAGCAGCACCCACAGTGCGTGAGACCAGGGAGTGAGGTAGGGAGCAACCGTTCAGGAGCAAGTTTGGGTGGTCCCACGCACACAAAGCCCTACACAACCAAGGCCCAGGATACCTCAACAGCCGCCTCAACTTCTACGCCCCCACACTCCAGCTCCGATCGACCGGCCACGCCCTCGCCTCCGTCCCCCGCATCCGAAGAGCCATCACAGGAGGAAGGTCCTTCTCCTACCTGGCCGCCAAGACTTGGAACTCCCTCCTGACCCACCTCCGCCTGACCCAGGACCACCTTGCCTTCAGGAAACAGCTCAAGACCTGGCTGTTCGAGCAGTAGCGGACCCCCCCTCCCTTAGCGCCTTGAGACCCTCCTGGTGAGTAGTGTGCTATATAAATGCTTTGATTGATTGATTGATTGATTGTTTTGTTCTGGGGTGTCTAATCATTTGTTTCTCTGTGAGTGAGTATGAGAGCAAGTGAGACACTATAGCTAGTCAGTCCTGGGCTCATGGGTACTAAGGTGGTAGGAAGACTCAGTCCCTATACACCAAGGTCCTATAATCCTGCGCATAGATCTGTGTTTGTGCAGAATCCCTTCAACAATATTTTCGGATGCATTATTAACCTAATCCATCTATTGTGTACCTCTAGGAGACATGCAGCCTTTTAACTGTGAATAGATGATGATGTTATTTGAGCATATTGCTGATAAAATAAACATTTATCCAAGTGCTTTTGACTATATTCAATCACACATTATAATTATTGAGTAAGTCCCTGCCAAGATGGTAACACATGTTCAGGTCCCCACAATGAGGGTTCTGTGAGCATGATTAAATAACAACATATTTGCAGGTATATTTTTGAAACATTTTGGAAAAGTTAGTTATGAAGAATGTGTAATGCTGAGTGTATGTATGTGTGATGATGTGATAGGGAGTGTACGTGCTGTTCAAAGTTGAATGTAAAATATTTTGATTATGTTTGGTGTCTCAAAATGTGAACAACGTGTAGGAGATGACAGATCAAGTGACTTTGAAAGCTGTGCATAGCAGCCTCGTAGTTGTACAGCAAGCCCCAAGCCTTTGCTTCTTGCTCCAGAATTCTTTGTTAGAAGCATTCTAAACACCATGAAATATACTGTTGCCATGGATACATTTATTTAGACTCTCATGGCAACAAAATAAATTCAAAGACATGTAGGAGGAACATCAAATGGAAAAGTTCACTTGAGTACAGACCCCCGGGCATTGTGACAAGAAGTACATAGGCACATCTAGACCCCATATTCCCTTGCCATCATGTCTCAATTTGCCTCGCATTTTACCCTTCCTTTGCAAGAGTGTTTTTTTGATTTTGTCAAAAAATCTGCCTGAAAAAAACCAATACAACATAATTTACGTCCTTTCTACCTACAAACAGCAAAACTATGAATTGGGGTGTAAAGTACACTCATATCTATAAAATTTGAGCCATTCCTTCTCTACAGATCAATGGTTGCCACCAGGATGTCGCCACAATAACAAGTACAGAAACAATGCCCCTGTACAACAGTAATAAAAAAACTTTGTGATGTAAAAGCAACAATCTATTGGAAAATCTCAAAACATGTTCTGCAGGCAGCACTTGCCTAGTTGATCTCTCCTTAACTTATTCAACATCAGTTGTCTTTTCAAATTTCAAGCTTAGTCATTGGAGGAAAGGAGCAGATACATTTCGTGCACTCTAACTTCAACAACAACAAGGTGATGGTTATGATGTGTGAATTAATCTCAGCCACAGCAATCGCGCGGGTAGCATTGAGGTCATCACATTTTCACCAACCATCTCACTCTAGACAAAGGCCAACCTTATGCAAATCATTACCGACCCTTCTCATCATGGGGACAGTCTGTCTCAAACTGCCAGGCAATGTCCCCTTCAGAAGAAACGACAAGCAACCCAGACCAGTTCCGACCAGCTTAGGTCTCAACAGTTAGGTATAGCTTGAGTTCTAGGGTGCAGTGAGCATTGGACCCACACCAGAGAATACCTGTTACACTTAGAGTGTATGGCGCAACAACAGCAAGGTGATGGGTGGAATGATTACATTAACATCAGCTCCTGATAATCTCCTTCGGGCTGCATTCCAGTTAATTTGTATATACTTTAGGGCATTCTAACTTCTGCTCTTTGCCTCCAGCCAGATTGGATTCCGGTGGCTCCTCCTTCACGGATTGCATCTATCAAAGGCACAAAGGTTTGATAGTGGCAGATGTGCTTGAGCAACACCTGTACACCACTGGAGTGATCCGAAAGGTAGGGGTATCAGACCCTGTAAGGGACAGTCAGGAAAGTGCTGCCAACTTTCACAAGAAAACTTTAAATAAAACAAATTAAATAAAACATATGAAACCCATAAAAAGAGGCAGTCAGCTTTATAATTCAGGCTGCGAACAGAAGCAGCTCCATTTTGAGAATGCACAAGCAGGAGAGACATACAAGAGATTCACAAGGTACTCAAATAGAGCAAAGACTTGACTAGGAGAGTGTTGCATTGGTAACAACAGGTCTTTATACATGCAGGTACAATATAGACTGACTTAACTTATAGCTCAAGGTTACATACAAGGTTCAAGTACCTGGGTTATACTAAACCCCACCAGGAGCTACTAAAGTTACCACCTCTCTCACCCTTCCCACAGGCACTAGCAGAATAAAGAAAAATGACCATTCTACACACAGCAACACTCCATGCACAAGAACAATCAGCCAGTGCAGGGACAGGATACTACACACCTCCCTTTCACACATATGAAAGCAAGAAAATCCAGAGATGTGCTTGAGGGAGAAACAAAACCACCAATACTCGCGTATCAGTTAAACAAAACCCTAGTTACCCAACAACAAGCTTTACAAAGAATTGCCTGAGCATCGAAATGATGGGCCATGTTAGAGTGGGGCACATTTACCAGTTCGTGTTATTTTAAAATTTTGCAAAGAAAGTGTTGCAGATTTGAATTTAATGGCCAATTAAACAGCTAGGAAACACGTATTCGTAGTACACGGTGGTAGACCAAAAAATATTGGAGGTGATCAATTGATTGGATGATATGTGAATCCGCTCATATAAGATGTAGACCATCAGCTCATATGGCAGCCACCTTACATGAGGGAAATCTACTCGCAGTTATCAGTGTCCCTTTTGTATCACTTCCTGCCACTGTTCTGAAAAGCACACCAAAGATGGTTAATGTAAGAGTGTTTTTTCCTTACATGTGTACTAGATCTTGCTCGAGCAAACTAAAGAGAGCATGGCTGCTATCAGTGAGATAGACTACCTTGCCCACAACTGAAACTAATAGCTAAATTGAAACAGCCATGAAATCTAATGGTCTACACTTCCTCCAAAATATGAATGACAACCCAGATAGCCAATAGCTGTAGAGGGCTCCCCAAATAAACCAATCGGTGACGGGAGCTGACACAAAATTAATTTCTGGTATATATTGACACTAGACTAAAAGTAGGGGTTTGCACAAGGTTTCATCAGCATAGAGCAGGTTGAATAAATGCTCAACAGGAGCTTAGCAGAGGAAACGTATAGAAAACGTATGATGAAATAGCAATAGTTGATAGGTTTATTGCTATTAAGATGGCATCTATTGTCTTCACTAAAACAAGATTATAAATCTACTCTGCATGGTTTAGAAAATGTTAAGATAATTTACCTCTGTGATTGGCCCAAGATGCGGTGGTGCAAGGTATATCCTGGCGAAGAAGGGTTATGTTGCTTTTAGCTAATATAAATACAGAAAACAACTGCCAGGCAATACTGGTTCCAAAATTATCACCAACATTTGATGTTATAATATTAATGGCGCCAAGGAGTCATCAAGCGCCCTAGCTTCCCAATAGCAATGGTACTTGATCTACCCATCAACATTGGCATCATATCCTCCAACGTCAAAAGATACGGCTTAAAATGGCTTCTGGTCTTTATATAGAATATACACATTTTTTCCATACACAGAGTAGGTAAGCTGACTTCCTGAAACAAATGAATGCCTGCCACTGACAGATGTCGAAAATAAATAGCTAATCATCCTGCTGCCGCAGTAACTGGCAGGATACATGGCAATTAGGTAAGAATTGTTAAGAAAAGTCAAATCGTATTCAATTATTAAAATCTTCTAACCGTTCGGGAAAGTACAAATAGCCTCAATTGGTCTTATGCTCTGCTTTGGTGCAAATTAGGTCACAGAAGAGAAAAAGGAATGTAAGAAAATGTGTGGGAAAATTTACAAGAAACTATTTTGAGCCCGGCTTGCTCATCATGACGTGATCTGACCTGACACCTTCCCTATTCCTGCACATCACCAGGTGACAAACTATAAGTGACAAATTCCTATTTAATGGACCTATGAGAAACTGGGGTTTGGTTTGTTGATTTGTCACAAGCAGACAATGTACTTCATTCTGCTGAGGATAGCCAGAAACCATTGCCACTTCTCATCTATGTAGATTCTTGGCTTAGATCATGCAACTGACACAGAGATGTCTTATAAAGCTACCTGTAAAAATGCACCTGTCCCAAAAACTCACTGGCCTGACTTTTTTTTTTTATTTGCCTCAAAATGGCAATCATCACTAATATCCTGGTGAAACGCTTATTAGGGACAGGTACATTTTAAAATTTATTACGGCTCATTTGAAAATAGAGTACAGTTCTCACCTGATTCATGTCGAAGTTTACATTGACTGGATAACATAAATTATCCCTGATGTTTAGAAAAAAGTTTTCAGTGTATCTTAAAAATTCTAACTCTAATACTATCTAGTAATTTGCTTGGATAAGTATGTGCATCAAGTTACAGATGTCTAGCCTTATGGTCACACATAAACTTTGTATACAGTCCGGGGCATTTTTATTAGTATTTCACACAATGTTGCACAGCAAGGGTGCATGGAGTGTATGGGAGAGCGCAGAAATGCTCCCATAATTATTGTGTCTGCCAGCGCCAAAGCATGCTCCCCTGCACCACAGAGTCAGGGTTTCTGCAATACGGGCAGGATGTCTTTTGTGCAGGAAGGAATACTTTAACGCACAAAAACAATTCTTAGACACATGTTCCTCCACATGGAAAGAGGAAGTAACGAGGAGGAATAAAGATATTTCTCCTCGTTCCACCATTTTGGTGCAAACCCAGGTTTACAGGTCTTTGTAAATCTGGGGCCCTGAATGACAAGGGTCCTCCTCACTTGTGCGGAAGGCCCCGCAGTCGTCAGTGGGTCTCCACACTTGAGACAAAATATCCATAATGAGAATTCCTTTTGTGGAGATTCCTCCCCGAGTGCTGAGAGTCTCCCATGGCTGCTGGGCCTCCGCCATGAGGGAGCAGACCCTTTGGAAATCAGGCCCTGGGTTTGCAGCAAAATACATGGGTGGCTGCATGGGAACGGCCATGCTCCACCCATGTCATGCCCACCAAATGAATAGTTACACTAGGCAGCGCTATTCTCTGCATTGTGTTCCTCTGTATTTACTAAACCACGCAGGGCCACGCAAAGTAATGTTGCATGGATCAGTAAATGTCATAAATTATTCTTTGTCAGGGTTGCATCACTGTTGTGGTGCAGCACGGCACAAAATTATATTAAATCTGGGCATACAGTTATGCCATCTCTTTACATCTTGCTACAATCCGTTTGTAGATAGACTTTATTTATTTCAGGCTTCCTTATGTTTTTATTTTTTATATTATTCTTAATGACGAGAGAAACAGCAGGAATTCAAGTTGCATTAAATGATAACCTAACATTACATGTTAAGGGGAACTTAAAAAGTCCTGACTCATTTCGCCTTCATCCAAATAGCAAAGAAGTAGTACAATACTCTGTAAAAAAAAGTTCTTTTCATTCAAGCAATACATAAAAAAAATTTTTAAGGTGCTCCAGGTTGGAAAAGTGAAAATGTTGCAGTACACGTAAGAGGTGATCAGACTAAAAAGATGTTTTGTATGTGAGTATAGGCATCAAAGAAGCAATGTGGCTAATGGTCACCTATGCATGGAAAAATAAGTTCATTTCTTATATTAATCCCATTAGAACCACACGTAGTAACAAATGCCAATCCATGGTAAGATAGATCACTGAACCTATCAATGTATGTGATTTGAACAGGATCTTCATCAGGACAGTGGAGATTTAACGCTAGAGATAAAGAGATGTCGGACAGGGACAATAGTTGAGTAATGCGAGTGCCACCGCAGGAACAACTTTCCCACCTCAATTACAACTAAAACGTGCATTGAATTTATTGAGAAAAGGAGTAAAAACTAAAATTTAACAAGGACTGTATGCCAAATTAGACACAGGGTATAAGTTGTTTCCTGAAAGATATCTTACCTAAGGAGTAAAAGATAAATTATATTTCTACCTAGAATAAAAAAGAATAACTAAAACCGTTTTAAAGACTAATGTAACCAGGGCTGTTGATGTGCATGCATACCTTTGAATGCAATCACCCAACAGTACGATTCATGGGGTCCATAGATCCCCAGAAGCTGTGAAAAAATATGGATGTACACAGAAAAGATAATCATTCCAATTTGAAAATTGGGGTCAAAATTCCTTCAGCCGGTCAAAGGCCAAACTTACCCAGCATTTGCCATTGAGCATATGCTCATTAGGCTTATATAGACCCTGAGCATGGGCCACATAAACATATAAGCCATGTTTCAGGGTTATGCACTGGCTCGCAATGCAAAATAGTCATGAAATATTCTGAAAAACATCTCAGGGTGGGGAAATATCAGCAGAACAATAAACTAGCTCAGTTATCAATCAAAGTATGAACTAAAACAATAGTTGGGAAAAAAGACTAGACAAAGTGGAATGCAGTGAATTGTACCATTGCATAACTGTAACAAGAGGAAATAATCTCAAGATAACGCAAAGTAAAAATACAGGCTTGTCAACAATGATTGCTGTTTACACAGAGATATAGGAAAGTATTTCACACCAAAGAATAGGCAATTAAGGTACTGTCCAAATTAGCTGTGGAGGGTTGTGACTAATGGACTACAGCATACCTCATCTTCAATCAGTCCATTTGCAATTGTTTTTAAGGTTCCAATTCATTTACATTTGTGGATGCTCTAGATCGAAGACATGTCACCTCCTCTGGGGTTAGGGAAGAGTTTCTATTCCACAAGCCAGTGTCTAACCTCTAGGGTGTTGCTGTGGAGCTTGAAATGTTCTACCAAAATTTCTCCTGCACAGCTACAGTAAATCTTGCTGTTGTGGTGTAAGATCCTGGTGTTTGCCTCTGTTTTGTCTGTCATACATACAGCAAACTGCAGGGATACCAGATATCATATACAACATTCATAGTGTTACAATTTTTAATTCCTTTGAGTGTGAATTTCTTATCATGATACTCAAACATCTTGGTCTGTATGTAGAGAGAGTACATGCTTTACATCTTCAAAATTTTATATGTCTCATGGGGAGTGAAACCCGATTGGAGATGATAGTGGGTTGCGCATGGAAAGGTAACCTGCCTCACCACACAGTTTCTGTTATTCCTACCTCTCTTGTAAGGAAAATGGGGTTGGTTGGATAAACTCAATTTCTCTATCAGATTCCACTAGTTGCTGATGATCCTTTAAATGTCATTACTCTTGCTGCAAAATGTGGCTTTGCATACCATATTGGGGCGATCCCTAATTCTGTTCCTGAGTGTCGAGAGAGTTTTTTTAAGGGCAATACCAGGCCTGCATCTTGCATTTGCTTAGAGGTTTTGAGGTGTAACCTCGTTCTAACAGTTTGGCAATGAATAGTTCAGATTTTTTTAAATAGTCCTTTCTCGGAGGAATTGCTCAAATGGTAAATTATCTCACAGATTATGGGGATGATGACAAAAATAATGCAACAGGGTATTAAGTTTAGTTTGTTTTTGAAAGATTGTGGTATAAATATAATAATATGGAAGTGAATGAATCATGAGACATTTTTAAAAATTGTACAAAGTTTTATGTCCCTGCAAACAAGCTCAAGTTGTCATGAATCATCAGCTGAATGATGTGAGCTGCTGGCACATCCAAGACAGCCTCCTTTCTAGCAGATGGCCAAAGGGTGTCTGTCTAGATAGTTTATATGCAAGTTATCCTCTGAATTCCATAGGGTCTCTTTCCAAATTTGATCCTATCTCTCTGGATGATTCTTTGATGGCTATTCAAACCCCTAAGTTGGGTTCTATGATGGACCCTTGCCCCCCTTAAAGTCTTAAAGTACTGGCACTTGGCACCAGAGTGAATAACCCTTTAGCCAATATACTCTTGAATGAAGCACTGTCACCAGCAGTGGTTCCCCAGGCCTGGAAGCAGGCTAAGAAAAAGCATAGTCCAACCCAGCTGAACTATCTAATTACAGACCCATTTCTTTGCTCCCAGCTCTATCAAATGTTTTGGAATAACATGTCAACTCTCTGCTCTCCCAATACCTGGGAACCAACAATTTATTACACCCCAATCAGTCCGGCACCCGCCCGTGTTTCAGTACTGAGATGGTGCTAGAGGAGGTGGTAGATTAGATCAGGAGAATTTTAGAATCCGGGGGGGAAGGCATTGCTGATAATGTTAGATCTTTCAGTGGCCTTCAATACACTTCCCTGCTCCGCTGTACTGGCCTGTCTCAAAGACATTGGACTTGGGGGTACAAACTTCAACTGGCTGTCATCATTCTTTGAAGGATGTGGGCAAGAGGTCTGGATCCCTCCCTTCTTGTCAGGACTGCATGGTTTGCAAGTTAGAGTAACGCAGAGCCCGGTTTTGAGCCCTACTTCATTCATTATCCACCTTACTCCTTTTGCGCTTCTTGTAGAGCCCTTTAGAGCAAAAAAATTGATATGCTGATGACACCCAGCTACTGTTTTCATGGGACTCTAAGACAGGGTTCCTGGAGGAATTGTTAGAAACTGCCTGGCAGTGGTCTTCAAGTGGCTAACTTTCCGTCAGCTCAAATGGAATGCAGATAAGACAAAGCTGTTATTTTTTGGAACTAAGACCCAGGAACTATGGCAATCCTTCTGGCCAGTGGATATTCCCTTTCCAGAGAGCCAAGCAAACCCGGTGAAGAACTTAGATGTCAAAATCAATGAAGGCCTCATGTTCTCATTGCAGATGAACATTGTAGTAGGGTCCTGCTTTGGTCTACTACGTATCTTAAGAAACTGTCTTCATTTTTTCTTTTTCTCAGGCAGGAAACAGGTGATGCAGGCATTGATGTCATTTAGGCTTGATTATGGCAATGCCTTGTATCTGAGTCTGCCTGGCGACCTTATAAACAAATTGCAGGTGGTCAAAAATGTGGCAGCATGTACTCTGCTCGGTTTGCTTATGAAAGCACACATGTCGCCAGGTCTTCGGGTCCTGATCCACGAACTAGGTAACAAATTGCCGCTAGAGGAGACAAACGGTCCCCTAGCAAATCTACGTGTGACGGGATCCATGTATCCAGACACTCCTAAAGATAATATACTTTACGGGCAGGATCTGTGAGTATGCTGATCCACTACATACACAGCGCGCTTTAGGGTGCGCGCTGATATATAATATACACCACAGTGGCCAGTCCAGCATTTTTGACCACTCACACTTATGGTCCTGAAGAAAGCCTCACGAGTAATGTAGAAGGCTGTAACTAGTAGACCTACACTTCCTAAAAGGGATATAGAGGCACACTTTTACCTCAAATATATCCCGCCTATGTTTTTACCCATGCCATAGGACCCTTCCATTAAAACTTTTAAAAGGACATTTCCTATAGGCATTTTTAACATATAATACACTACACATAACACTTTCACGCTCACAAGAAATCCCGCTCCGCTGTAGACAGGCGTTGCAGCACAGCTGGATTGCACTCGGTGATCCAGCTGGGCCCCGATGATGAAGCATGCCACCTACCAGGTAGGTGGGTGAGGGGTTTCTTAATAACAACGACCTGTTGTTAGCATCCTACGACCAGGTGACAGGGATCATCCTTGACTTCTACCTGCTGGTGGTCTTGTCCATGTTGTTCTAATATAATGCTTATGAAAGCACACATGTCACCACATTTAAAGACATTACATTGGCTCCCTATAAAAAAGTGAATCTTATTTAAGACTCTTGTCCTGGTTCATTAAACCCTTATTCTGAAGGGCGACAAATATCTCTGGACACACACTAATTTTTATGCTCCCTCCAGATTGCTTCAGTCAGCTAAGGCCTTCTTAACCAAAGCTACTCAGATTAGGTGCACTAGGACTGGTGGCAGATAATTTTTCTTCTTATGTCTGTCAGCTTAGACCAAAAGCCCTCTGAGATTTGTAGCATTACAGATATGTCTCAATACAGGAAAAGATTGAAGACTTGGTTGTTTATGAAAGTCTAAATTGATCAGGCCTTCTATATGTGGGCAGAGGTGCAGAGTGCCAGGAAATTCATTGTAGGAACTGTCAGCCTGATTCATCAAGCTGAAATCGGCTCGCAAAGGGTCAGATTCTGAGAATCTGGCCCTTTGCGAGCGCTATTTTTGCATTTGGGATTCATCATCCCAAATGCAAAAATCGGTAATTGCTAATTCGCTAAATTGCGAGGAATTACATTTAAGGAATCTCTATTTGAGATTCCTTAAATGCAATTCATCAACCATTTTTAAATTGCTAATTCGCAATTTCGGGCCGCTATTTACCGAGAGGTCAGACCTCTCAGTAAATAGCAAAAACTTGGAAAAATGCTTTTAAAAGCATTTTTCTAAGTTGCATGTTGCGCACACACATGTCCTTTGGACATGTGTGTGTGCAACACCTGTGTGAAATTTCATTTGAGGGGTGCTACAGGGTGTCCTGTGGACACCCCTGGCACCCTTCAAATCGCAATCTTATTTGCGATTAGCTAATTGCTAATCGCAAATAAGGAATACTCCCCATTCATTCCTATGGGCCTTTTGGCCCATAGGAATGAATGGCGAGTTATTCCTTATTTGCGATTAGCAATTAGCTAATCGCAAATAAGGAATTGTAAGGAATCGCATTTTTATTGCATATTCCTACATGAATCCCGTTTTGCGAGTCCTTAATAGCGATTCGCTATGAATCGCTATTAGGGCCTCGCAAAACGGGAGCATGATGAATCAGGCGGTGTGTGCTTTACAAATGCCCATTCATTCATTCAGTATATAAATATTTTATCCTTAACTTTAATGGTTAAATCTAGGAAATAGATTCTGTAGGGCTATGGCACATAGTGAACTGGCATTCCTGAAATCTAATATTGAGGCGAGAGTTTAAATGTTTCTAGTGTTCAGAGATCTCCAGTCTATGCTAGCAGCACATCACCTATGTACCTGTACCAGATAATAAAAATCTATCTGTATGGGGTTGTCTTAATGTATTTGAGGAGCCCCTGAAAGTGGTCTATTTAGACATGTGGGGTGTTGCCACATATGTGGCAAAACTAAGACTCATTGCAAACCCCTTAACTATATTTCTGTGTGAAAACTACTTTAGGAGTTATTTCTAGAAATTTCTTGATTAAGTCAATTGGGACTAAATAGGGGTAATCCATTCTATCCTATATCACATAACATTCAGGGCATCTAGCTTGGGGATATTAGTGGAGAGTGACTGTATATCCACAGTCATCAACAATTGTAACTCAGAATTTGGGCTGGGTTACATTTGTATTACGCTGGGGAAATAGGAGCAATTTTGGTAATTTAATGTTACTCTTTAGAGTACAAGATTCCACATACTGGTTAGCATCAGCGAAGTGCACAAAGTGCACAGCGTCCTAAGGCCAACCAAAACAATTTCAGCAAACAGTATGAGCAAAGGCAAAATGTTTGTGGGCAATATCACTCCTATTCTCATAATTATGAGTCATTTAGCACACTAAAACTATGGCAGGAGCACAGTAACAACACATTTAGTGACAATGAGTCACTGCTGGCTACTGCTGTTCATGCTCTGGTGTATTCAGTGCTATTTTCTCAGCTCAAAATGAATCCTCAGGTTCATTTTGAAATCAAAAAAGCATTTTGCACTTAGAAAATAGCTCTAAATGCTGGGCTATGCTCCTCACATAATTCTGCAAAATTTTGTGTATTTTTGCTGTCATTTCATTTAGTTTCTCTACAGCAAATTATGCACATTACACAAACTTCTACTCAAGATCAAAGGAAAAATCCTCAATGGTGCTGAAAATGTCCATGCTGTCTTTAATAATTCCCTTAGTTGTGGGGGATATGGTTTCAGAAAGTCAACTATATATGTTTCTAGTATCAAGATACACCCAGAGATAATGCTTTGCTGGCTTTAGGACTTTGCAACTTCTAATTAGTGCTTAAGTGTGTGTGCTCTCTTCTTCATACATGGTAAAATTAGCCTACACCCAGTTGGCACAATTAACTTTCTTGTAAGACCCTCATAGATGGTGCAACATGTACACAGAGTCTGTAAACTAAATGCTAACAGTGGACAAGTAGCACTTCTTGTACCACCCACTAAAATAGCATTTTAAAACAAGCCTCAGGCCTGCCACTTGAGCCATTTCGGGCTACTTAAGTGAGTGACACAATTAGTGCTGCAGGTCTACTAGTAATATTAAATTTACAGACCCTGGGCACACGTAGTGACACTTTACTAGGGATTTAAAAGTAAATGCGTGTGTCAAATCAGTGTAGGCCAATTTGACCCTGCTCTCATTAGAGAGCACAAGCACAATAGCACTGTTTTGCAGTGGTAAAGTGTACAGAATCCTAAAAGCCAACAAAAATGGGTTAAAAAACAGGAAGGGGCAGGCAAATAATTTGTTAAGAACCCTGCAGAGAGGGCCGAGTATAACATATACCATCTCATGATAAGGTGAGAGATGATCTCCTACAAAATCAAAGCCGATTGAATTGCAGAAGCCAAGAAATAATATGCTCTAATAAAGATAGAAAACATCTTGCCAATTACCTCAAAATCAAAAAAGAGAGTACCAAAGAAGAATCTATTTGAACTCCACTAACCATGCCTTTCACAAAAATGAAGATCTTCTGTCTGAGTTTACAGGCTGTTCCCACTCTCTATACACTCCGTAATCACAAGTCAATTGAGATGATACACTGCGGTATGTATCCTCTATCCACTCACCTTCTGATCCTACTGTCGATTTCACTTCATTAGATGCTGATTTGTGTGTTGATGACATTCTAAATGCTATTCGCTCCATGAAGAAGGGGAAGGCCCCATGGCCTGACAGTTTTATACGCACTTCTACAAACTTCTTACACCCAAACTGCATCTGCTTTTTTTCTCATTTCATTTCTCCTAAACCTGCTGGGGGTTACTTTCAGGATGCTTTAATTAGTCTTTTCTCTAATGAGAACAAAGATCCAATACTCTGTAAAAATTATACACCCATTTCCCTTGTTAATGTGGGTTATGAAATGTTAGCAAGAATCCTTGCCCTTCGTCTGGAACCTATATTACCTAAATTAATAGGAATGGAACAAACAGGCTTTATTAAAGGTAGACATATTTCAGATAATACCAGATTATTCTTTATTTCTTCAGTAAATGTTCGTACTCTTAATTCTTTCTACTGTTTCTTTGTGCTAAATTTATTAATTTTGTTTCTCTGTTATATTCTGCTGCCAAAGCATCTATCACAGTTAATGACCTTATTTCGCCATACTTTGCCCTTCATCAAGGGGTTCGGCAAGGGTGTCCTTTTTCTACCTTAATATTTGTTCTTGCACCAGAGCCTTTTTATGAAACATTTGTTCAAGTCCGGATTTAAGGGTGTTAAATGAAGTCACAAATGTTGCCTCTGTTTCAGGATACAAGTTAAATGCTGATAAGTGTGAAATAATAAATTAGTTTTTTTTTCATGTGGATTTCGTTTCTTCTTCCTTACACTCGAAGACTGCTAAATTGAAATATCTTGGACTGTGGTTTTCAACTTCAATAAAAGACACTGTATCCCCTTAACCTAAAAAGGTCCTTACAACTCTATCAGCTCTCACTTCTAGATGGAATCCATTGTTATTTTCTTGCTGGGGTCACCTAGATACAATACAAATGTTGATGGTACTCATCTTATTGCTTTATCTTTCTAATATCCCTATAAATAGTCCCAGTTTTAGTTTCCAAAAAATATATTCTATTTTATCCAAGTTCTTATGGAATAACAAAAAATCGGGAATGTCCCTTCAGAAACATAAATATTCTAAACATATGGGTGATGTTAATTCTCCTGACTTTTGCTCATATCATATGGCGTTTGTTTAACAAGCATTATTTTCCTTGATAAATGGCAACTCTTTAATTCCTCCTTTATGGGTAGATATTGAAAAAATATTTCCCACCCCTTTTCCTTATAAGATTTTTTGTCCATAGATCACAAACCTTTAACCTTGTCTCTTCCCATTTTAAAAAAATGCATGTAAGCTACTTAACCCTAGTTTTCATGCCCATTAGACTACTGAAGAACAATTTTTACATTCATCAGTTTGGCATATTAAACATTAAAATAAGTAATGAACACATTTGTTTGGAAAACATGGCACATAATAGGGCTAAAATGGATTTATAACTCTTTCATAATGATCCTTGCCATCCCTTTACAGTATCTCAAAGACACTTCTCACTCCCTCCCTCATATCAGGTTAAATATAGGTCTTTAATCTATCTCTTTGATCCAAGCTACATAATATACATTTCCGCATAATCTTATCCCTACTCCTCAGGTTCATACTATAGAACCCTTAGTATATACCTCTCCCTCGGCATCCCAAAAATATTCTAATCACTCCTTTTGGAGGTCAAATCAAAGCAGAGGTGGAATTGCAATGGGAAACTGACACACAGACTACTATTTCAGTTTCCATTTGGATCTAAATTTTGACTAAAATACGGAAATCCTGTAGAGCAGCTAATTCCACCCAAACATTATTCCTATTATACAATAGACTGTTGATCACTCCAGTCAAGCTACATAAATGTAATATTTCACTCTCCTCCCAGTTGGTCCTGTAATAACACTTCATCTGACCTCAAATATATGTTATTTGATTGTCCCGCTACTTATCAATTTTGGTTACAAGTCTGGAGACAGACAAATAGTATCTTTCACACTCATATGCCATTTACAATTACCAGGCATTTTCTGGTCAGTATTTTGGAGGATTGGTCCTCTCAATCAGCTAATGTTCATTTACTTGATTTACTTCTTGCAGTTGCCTTTCAGCAGATTACCAAATCATGGAAATATTCTACTAATATATCTTTTAAAGCTTGGTGGTATGGTGTCTGCTACAATCATAGACTTGATAGAGCATATGTCAATCCAATTGCTCTTGCTTTCAAAAGTGATCTTCTTTGTTGCCTTTAGTGAATTTCCTGGACTCCTCTTCAGCACGTGCCTGCCTTCATAACCCTTGAAATGAAGCGATATACCTAAAGCTCCATGACTGTGGATATGAGCAGTATGGATTAAAGTTATTACCTGCTGTTTATTGCCTCACTTTGATGCTTATATTTAGCAATGAGACTACACATTTGTAATATCTTCCTGATAAGATACATTTATGTTGCTTCTCTCTCTTTCCTTCTTCTTTATCTTTCCATAAATACTTTCCAGAATTTCATATTCTATACATCATATTGTATTTATTTGCTCGTATTGTTGTTAAGATTCATAGCCCTCTTTCTAATTTGTAACAATGGCAAATCGATTGCCACACTGGACTGAAATATACTTTAGATTCATAGACATCTTTTGAATTTGTAACAAGAGCAAACAGAGTAAAAGATTAAACATAAAGGAAATATATTGACCCCACCTAAAAATCGATTTTACACATAAATAAAACACTGAAATAGTTGACTTCTCAGATGAAAGCCTCACATATTAGGGCAACACATGGCAAATGGACATGTGCAATAATAGCACAGCATGCAACATATTTGCAGGTACAGTAATAACATAATTCAAAGTCCTACAGAACATCATCTGATTTCTAGAGAAAAAAAACTTCAGTTCAGGAATGCATCGTATATGCAAGCTACAGTGCATTCCTGTCCTTTCTATCTGTGCAGGTGCAAAACTTGGTGCCTAGCTGCGATGCAGGCACCCTTGCACCATATTGCAAGAGTGTCTGAGTTGTTGGCAAGATTGCTTTTGTGCAGGAAGGGACATCTTCCTGGGCCAAAAAATCCATGGAGGTTTTTTGCTTTTTCCATGTGTGCAGCAGAATGCAGCACATATAGAAAGAGGAAACAAAATGATGAGAAATAAAGATATTTCTCCTCATTATATCTCCCCTGGGGAGGTGTACATGTTTGATGCATTCCTCGATTTTACAGATTCTTTTAAATATGGGAATGTGTCAAAACCCATCTGTGTTGTGTGTGAAAACCCACTGCAACACCCATGGCATGCCTCCTGATGCAGTGTAAGGCAACAAAGCTACTTGTGCTGGGTTGCCTTACACCATATCTACCAGGCTATGAAAAGCCAGGCAAAGTGGCTTTTTAGGGCCTCGTAGACATGGGTCTGCACTCTGAGCTACTGGAGCGTCATTAAAAGTGATGCACAGAAGTCGCAAGGGACTTGTAATTAAGTCTGTTAATATTCACTTCAGTATACAATTTAGCATTTATTTCGAGTGGTCCATAGACTGTCTATGACTTTATGAGGAAGCAACCACATATTAAGTGCACAAGCCCTTCTATGTTCAACCTTTGTCAACTATTTTGCAGAAACAGCACTGTACCTCATTAGTTACCAGATGACCTTATTGTGAGTCATTTCACAATGTGCCACCTATGAGTCTCTTTTGCACTTTGTTTACCATTAGCAGAGACAGAGCAAGGATATTTTCCATTTTAATTAATGGAACACTTTTGTGTAGGTGGCAATCCTATACAAACCAGTACATCATAAAAACATGTATTATGCTTGTGGGCGGTGAATTTTATGTAATATTAATATACAGAATTGATACTAAATTCCAACAAGTTCATAATGATGCCTGCTTTGTTCACTGCTTAATAAATACCCAACCTCCTGAAGATGAGCCTTAGGCTTCAAATACATTTAGTCAAATCACACACATTTTTTCACTAAAATAAACTACAAACATGGACAAAAAAGTACATATCAACTATGTCATTTGAAATCCAAGTTAAATATTGAGAAAAAAGAGTAAAGCATCTGAACCAATCATTTCCTAATCTGGGAACGATTATACGTAAATTAACCTCCAGTGGTGAGCCACATTTTAGTCTACCCAGCCAGAGTACAGTACTTTGCCACAGAGGTTGCGACTCACATTCATGATCCTTGAAAGCCTAATAAAATATTTTTGCTCAAAGAATGCAGTTCTGCCAATTCCTCAAGTGGTACTTGTTTGCTTAGGGGCACTTTTGCAAATGGGAGAGTTTACTATGTTAAGCAGTACTTTCGGTATCCTTGACAACTGCACTGTTGTTGCCCCAATGGTTAATAGTTGGAGGCAAATGGCTCGAGTCTAGTGGCATCCACGAGCTCGACTTCCTAAAGCAGAAAAATCAATAAGTATCTCTGACAGCACAAGCTATTTTGCTGTGGTCTGTATGGGCAGGGATTAGACCTCATATCAGTATTAGGCATCTCTCTGAGAGGTCATTTAGGTGATGAACTCACCAGTTTAGTGCAGAGGACATTGCCTCAGTGTCCTTAGCACTTGAGAGAATAAACATCCAGACAATATGTCCTTACTCTCTCCATGAAATAGCGGTTTTCTAGTTTGCACAGAGGAAATTTAGAAAAATAAATACATTTTGACAGTCATTTTATTCCAACCACTTTAACTCTTTACGCTGCTCCATGAGGTGGTGAAACTTTGTTGTTGATCAAGGTATTCGTTTTTTTCTCTTAGCTTTAAGGCTTGTATGCAAATCTTGTCATTATTATGTGAATCGCAGTGTGACTTTACCTGCAAACTTTGTATATTCTTCCTCTCACAAGTAATTTATATTTTTACTCTTATAAAGTTTGAGGTATCCAAGAGGACATGCACCCCCCCAAAAAAAGGTTTTTCGTCCTACATTTTGTGCAGGTTCCTCTACCGTCCAGTCTGTGTCAACATCCATTGATGACAAATTGTTCTTGGAGTTTGAATATAATTAGAGTTTTCTTCTGTCTTTGGATCCATCACGAGGTTAAAAGGGTGTGGGAGTAAATTCACCTCATAACAATGTAGAAATGCCCCTTAACATTAACAAAGAACGTATAAAAAGAGAAAATGCTGCTTATTTCTGAAGAAGTCTCCCTTTTCTATCTTTCTTTCATTACTAGGCCTTAATGTTTTTTTTTATTCCTTGCTTTCCCTTGAATAAAATAAATGCCTTCTTGTGAATGGTGATTTAAAGTGAGAATTGAACTGCAGAATTTGACATCTTCTTGAAATTTGCTGTTTGCTGCAAAATGTATTTTTTTTTCTTCACACGATATGACTTCATCGTATTTTAGATAGTTTCCTCTGCCACATGCTTATAAAGAGCAAGTATATTGAAGAAAGACAATGCTTGCTGTAGATTTGAATTTCAGGATTTAACCAGGATATGCTAGATATTAATTTTTCATTTCATAGAGCAGTCTATTGTTACTTATGGGACATTAAACCTACTGTGTATTACAAAAAGATACACATAGGCCTATCTCCCTGGGAAAACTATCCAAGTTGAAGGAGTAACAAATAAACAAGTCCAAAACCCAGTGTCTGAAAAGGTTCCAGTAAAAAAAGGCCAATTTAAAGAAAATCACAAATTTGTTTGTGATTCAAGTCCTGTGAACCTGCTAGGAATTGATTTGTTGTGCAAGTTAAATTGTTAAATCTAGTGAACACCCAATGGTATTCCAAAGACATGATTATGATGTAAATTTTGAAATAAGTGTTTGACACAGGAATTTTCCCTTTGCCAACCATTGATGAATTAGCAGAGGATTTGATAGAAACAGTCAACACAGGAGTCTGAGATTTTACTGGGAAAGACACCTGACTTATTAAAGGTATAGAACCAGCCCGAATCACTGTGAAACCAAATGCTGCACATCCCAGAACCCCTCCATATCATATGATAGCAGAGACAATCGCAGGAACACATCCAGTGTTAGAAGACATGTTACACAAAGGAATCCTGAAGGGGCAAATTGGAAGTACATGTAACACTCCAATTATGTGTCTGCAGAAATCGAAATGTAAATACAGGATATAAAAGTACAGACAATGGCAGTCAGAGCTCCAAACCAGTGTGCACTGGTGTTTTATCAAGAAAATTCAGTAATCACAAATCTACGCTTTACTCTCAGTTGCCCCACCGCCACTGGGCAACGTACATATAAAGTCCTGTTTTTGTAGAAAGGAGCATGTCCATTTCAATCAGTAATTTTTCTTCCAATATTTCCGAAATAGTACTTGTTCTTTAATAACTTGTTCCATCCAAATAATAACTAGGGAATCTTGTGTTTTATTCCATTCACGATGTTTATTCAATAAATATATTTCATCACAGCTCAGCCCAGCCAACGTTAGACTAGACTAACTGGAAGACTGAAAGGAACCCACTGACTCTAATCAGGATATAGAACCCTGAAGAAGTCCTTTTGGATGAAAATCATTGGCTAGGCTGAGCTGTGATGAAGTATATTGGTTGAATAAACATCGGGAATTAAATGAAACACAAGACTCCCTAGTGGTTATTTGGATGGAACAAGTTATAAAATAACAAGTATTATTCTGGAAATATTGGAAGAAAAATTATTGGTTGAATTGGACACGCTCCTTTCTACATAAACTGGGTAAATACAGGATAGTTCAATATTCATGAAAGGTAAATGAAATAGTAGTGCCCTGTGTTCCTGTGGTACAGAATCCAGCTACCATAGTGTTTCAAATCCCCTATACTGCATAGTGGTTTACAGTTATTGACTTGTGCTAGGCCTTCTTCTCAATACCATTGCACAAGGAAAGACATTTTATGTTTTCCTTTATATTCCAGCAGAAGGTATGATGAAGTGTAGCTCCTATATCCCTAATAGGCTCTGCACATTGTAATAATATTCACTATAGTTTTGACATAGGACTGAGGTCAGTATGTCTCTATCAAGTACATTAAACTTAATTACTTGTGTGTGCCAGCTAACTCAGAGGTCACTAGAAACTTTCTCAAATGAACAAGAAGGGATTAGTTTCTGACAACCGCATAAAAATGACAACGTTGTTTCCCCTAGAATCGGAACAATATCTTCAGAGTCGTGGAAACAATAGATAACTGTTTCACTCAGTGAATCGTGCATGCTTCATTTCTTCAGAGTTGCACAGAAAAGGTTTTTTTGAACAGTCTTATTTCTCCTGCAAAAGATATGAAGTGCTACAATTGTAAGACAGAATGTGAAGTATAAAATGTACAGTGTTAGCAGTAAGATAAAATAAAACTGTAATAGCATGTCTTGTATCTATGACATATATTCATAACAATACATACATAAATAACACAGGCTAAAATACTCAACTGGTGCTTCTAAAATAATCCTACCCCAGTACCTAACCAAAATGCATATGAGGGAAGAAGTAGGTGCTGTCTTAGTTTGGTTTAGTGATGCCAAGAATTGCCAAAAGTTTCTCTATATTCTAATCAGCTCCATATCTTAGAATGAGAGAGGATGGTATCTCTTTCCCGGGACTCGATCTCTAACACCCCGCAAGGAGAGTCAGAAGCACTGGAGCTAGATTCTCTGTGAGGAGGATGGCAGAATCTGGTCAGTGCATCAGTTGGGGACTTGACTTCCTGTGGGACTTGCTGTGGCGAGCCACGTCATGAAAGTAGGCAGCCGAACCGCACCGTGCCTTGCCATAGCTAGTGAAGGCATATTTATACCTTGAAGGTGTTTAGGAATGCCAGAATTGACGTAAAAGTCGGGCATAGGAATGTCATGAATGAACCTCTAAGGAATCGATGTTCATGCATAATAAATGAGTTCATGGAGAAATACAAGGAAGGGGAAGTCCTAAAATGTTTAAGAGTCTGGTTTTCCAAGAACTTGTTGTGACGAAGAGGATCGGATGTAGTTGACCACGCCTGTATTTGGTTAGCATGAGCAATGCCTAAATAAGGACTGAATTTCTATGCTTAAATAAGGGTAATGTGGTTTATACCTATATAAGGGCATGAATCGGGAAATCTAGATACAGTATCTAAATCCACACACAACAATGAAAATGATGTCATGTCCCACAAGGGTATACAGAGATTTCATCCATTTTCAATGAAATCCTGAAAAGGAATCTCAAAACCTTGAAAATGCCAGGCAGGTCAATCTTTGTGCACTACATAGATGACCTGCTTGTGGCATTGGAGATGTGAAATTCATTTAAACATAACACCATTGCACTCTTGAACCACTTAGCTGAGAAGGTACACAAAGGGCCTCATTACGATGCCGCTTGGATGAGCGTACGACCAACATCGTGTCAGAATTGAAAGCGACAACTAGTAGCCGGCGGTCCAATACAACAAATTTGGATTTGGACGCCCATGAGTCGGTTGTAAACATCCATTATCCTAATGTGGCTTGTGCAGAGGGCGGAAAAGGGCCACTGCACAACCAACATTAGGAAAATGGATGTTTATAAAAATCTATGCACCATGAGCCAGGTACAATGTGAAACCTAGCAAGCAGGGGATCAATGTTGGGAGGTACCAACAGGTTCCCCCCAAGTCTCTCAGCAGAGGCTGCGAAGAGAAGGGGGTTATTTCTAGGGGCCTCCAAAGTCTTCTTCTGGCATCCTTTCAATGTCAGTTGAAAGCCTGCCTGAAATGTGCATCGTAATTCCTTACGGTGGTCCCTGAAAAGACACAGTCCCATTGTAGGGGACTACTTTCTGCCTGCTGCCCTTATGGGCTCCCTCAGCCTGTCGGATCGGCAGCAGTATGTCCCTCTCCCCCCTGAATCCATGCGGTGGTTGGTATGCATGCAAAGCTGTTGGTTGGGTCACAATTACTAGGCCGTCGGTTGCGATCCGACTGACATCGTAATCGGCCCCAAAGTGTCTCCTGGAAAACTGCAGTATTTTAAGAGGATCAATATCCCGACACATTATTTTGAAAGGAGCTAGGGATGATTCATTAGATAAAATTGAAGTATTCTTCACATATTAATCTACCACAAACTCAGACAGAAATCAGAATGTCTTTGGGAATATGTGGCTACTGTGGACAGTGGATACTAAACTTTTCCTTGGTGGCCAAGCCTCTATTAAGACTGACACACAGAGATGTGTCTGATCTGATTCCGTGGGACAACAAACATACAAGAGCATTCCTAGAGTTGAAAGAGAAATTGTTCATTGCCTCAGCACTAGAAATGCTAAATTGAACAAAACAAAAATATTTGCAGCGAGAGATATGGGTGGTTGTTTCATTTTTGACACAAACACATGGAGGTTCTTAAAAGCCCATTTCCTATTTCCTACCACACTTGACCCGGTAGCTGCTGGTCTTCCCACTCACCTTAAAGCGGTAGCTGTGGTGAGCACAAATTTGGAAAAGTGTGAAAACATTAACCGTCAGGGTCGCGCACTCTGTGGAGGTACTGTTAACAAGAACAAATACACAATATATAACTCACAATAGGATAAACCAATATAAGAAAAAAATACTCTCTTCTGACAGTATTGTTTTGAAATGGTGCACAGTGCTGACCCCTTCAACACTGTTACCTGTCAATGATGATAATTGTGATGAAAGTGAACATGATTGTCTAGATGTCACAGAATTAGCCACCAAGCTACACGCTGTTATAAAGGATGAACCCCAGATTGAGCCTAAACATGTATTATTAGTAGATGGATCATAGTTGAGAGAAAATGATGGCACACTTAAAGCAGCCTGTGCCGTGTGCATCATAAATGATGTGGTCGAAGCTTTGTGGCTTAAAAAAAAAATTATTCTGCCATAATTACCGAACTGACTGCTCCTTAGAAAGCCTGCAGTTCAACTCCTCGAATGATGTCATCATATTCGCTGACAGCCTGTATAGGTAAGGTGTTGTCACAATTATTGTCACAGAGGAGCTTTCTTACATCAACAGGTACCTCAATTAAAAATGGAACCTATGTCAAGGACCTGTTGGATGCTCTGCAATTACCAGGAGAATTAAATGTGAAGGAAGAAGCTGATACTGTACCTTTAATGGAAAATTCACATGAGTCCGAAGATGAGGGTTCTTTTGCAATGTTGATGAAAGTTAATGTCAGAATGTTGGCAGAAAACATTTGCCCTTTTTGTCTATCTTATGAACAATTAAAAGTAAGGAAACAAACACATCACTCTAACACACCTCAGGAGATCAGATGGCCCATTCAGCAGGATACAGATGGATTTTATAAGGATGCCTGTACATTACAGGCTGAGATATATCCTAGGAATTGTTTGTGTCTTCTCAAGACGGGTGGAAGCCTACCCAACTAGAAGATGCAACAGTCTTACTGTAGCTAAGCTGATAACCTGTTAAGTCAAACCAAGTTTTTCTTGATATGTCTGTAATCAGATTTTCTCGACTAACTGAAATAAAAGACAACAAAAAACAGACTCGTCTGTAAAGATTAAAAATATGTACATATCTTCTATGCATGTCCATTATTAACTAGACTATTGGAGCAGTTGGATAAGTTCCTAACAGAAATATTAGGAGCTCCTACACATCTATCATCTGTTCAGGTTTTGTTGGGGGTAGAGATGGGGTGGCGGCTGCCATAATACCAAGTAAGAATGTATATTTAATCTTCTTAGCAACGGCTGTGCTAAGATTATGTATTGCCTTTGATTGGCTACAAAAAGAACCCCCAACATTCGAGGCCTGGAAGGCAAGGTTTTTTAACATGTTTAATATGGAGCAGAGGCTGTACGCTCTCAAAGGTCGGCGTAAAAAGAAACTAGGTTTGGAAATCTGGGGCACAGTTACGACTTATTTGGATTTTGATACTTACCTTTTGATGTGTGGCTCCTCAGTTATTGGCTCTATTTTGCTTTTCCCTGCCTTTCCCTTTTTTCTTTCAGGTTGTTGCCATGAAATTGTTATTGTGCGGAATTATGTGTTATTATGCCATAAGCGTTCAATTTTATTTCTGTATACTCATGTATTTTCAATAAAAAAAGATTTAAAAAAATTATAGAAAAAAGAAACCTTTTAAAACTTCACTAAACCTCTCTTCAATGACTGATTATTAAATACTGTAAATTGAGGATTAATTTACAAGTGTATTTGTTTGTGCTACATTTGAACACAGTGGCAAAGATGCATTGACCTGACCTGGAGATTGGCAGGAAAGTAGAGGTTCACTTTGTCATTTTCAAGCTGGAACTGCTTATTAAATGTTTAGGTGATTTCCGTGCTTGCAAGTCCAACAGCTATTTTGTTCTTTTTGATACTGGTTGCTTAATTGCTCTGTGTTGTGATATCTCTTTAACAACTGCTGATTCTGTTGCAAACAAAGAAATGAGTAAATACTATGAACCCCCTTGTCTTTGATACAATGTAGATTTTTTGGAGCTAACAAAGAACAAATTCCAATTATTCTGAGTTACTAGAGGATGCCGAAGACTTGTCTGTCCAATTCATACAGCTTTCTTTGGTTGGGAGAAGCTGGTTAGGATGAATGGTGTACAACAATTACTGGTAGGACATTCAGTTTTTCGTTTACAGGTTTAATTTCAAGGTACAACTTCAGAGTATATTTCAGATGGAATCAAAAGCAAACATCTATAATACATTAACAATCATATTTCAGTGACATGAGGTCCCTCACAGACCTGTTTTTAATCATCATCATATGTCTGTTCATAACTGGTGCTTTATGGTTTAAATCTTTTTATTTAAATTTATCTACATTCAATATGTTCGGTATTGCAAGAGTTGTATCGTAGCTATAATTGCACGTTTGACATATGGCACAGCTAAGCGATCTGAGCATTTAGAGAACATATCAGAATGAAGTAAACATAACATACTGTGAAAAGGAAACCTATCATAACACCTCTCTCCACCTCCCACCCCGTTCCTTGTCCACCAAATGAACGATCATAAGCCTGAGTCCCGCTATCTGAACGTGGGCATTTCTTCACTGCCAGTTGTGGGTCAGAATGCTGGAAACGGCGTGGATACCTGGGACAAGTAATTCCCTTAAATTCGGTGGAAAGAAGGGGCAAAAATGGTTGCCAGAGCTAATTAACCATGGATCCCCTCCCTGCTAGTGTCAAGGTCAATTTCTCCATCCCCAGGACGTGCCACAGACGGTAAAGCCAACCTGTGAGGGTAGAAATTTGGGAGGTGTGCCAGTGTGTTAGTATGTTTTGCACTGCAGAACCCAGTGCTATTGCCATCAGCCGACCACTACGGGATCTGAGTGGGTAGGTCAAAGGGTTTGGCAGGCCCAGGAGTACATATGCAGGGAATCACGGTATTTGTGTGTCTAAATGTTTGTCCACTTCATCAAGTACTTGAGTCCAGCATGTCTGGAGATGTGTGCATTCCCACAACAGATGTACTAGTGTGCCTACGCTCCAGCATCCTCGCCAGCAGTTCTCCCCCTGAGTGGGATCTATTGAGTGAAGGCTCTCAGGAGTATAGTACCAATAAGTAACTAGTTTGGTGAGAATTTTGGTTAGTCCCATGTGGTATGCTGAGTGGCGAGCTCTATAGTATACCCCCTCCCATTCCGTATGACTGAATGTTCTGCCCAGTTCCCTTTCCTATCTTGTGCGGCCAGCAATGTATATATGCGTATTTCTGGCTAGTAGCATTTTATACAAGTCCGAAATTCGTTTTTTATCTGATGTGCGAGTGAGAAGCCACTTCTCATAAGCGGAGAGGTGCTTACAGGTAGATGGCTTAACTTGGGTGTGTAGAGCCCAGTGTCTAATCTGGAAATACCGGAGTCTTTCAGTTTCAGGTAGCCCGTAGTCCAGTTTGAGCTCGTGGAATGGTATATTCCCATCTACATCAAAGAGATGGCCCAGAGAATGGCACTCTGAGGATCTCCACTGTGTGAAGGCTGCTGCCTCCATACCTGGCTGAAAGTCAGGTTTTTCAATTAACGGAGTGAGTGGCGAGGGAAAGGTAGTGAGATTGTGTTTGACCCGGGTTATGTGGGACTCTTATAAGTTGGGTGGTCTCTGCATCCTCCAAAGGAAGAGGATTCCCTGTAGGGGTCTGGTGTCCACCCCCTGGTCTTGGAACAGCCAGTGCTTCATCGATTCCAACCGGATCCACTCAATCAGATGGCGCAATTGAGCTGCTTGGAAATAGAGGTGGAGATCAGGGATACCAAGGCCCCCCTCTCCGGTGGAAGCTTTGCCAGTGCCTGCT
This sequence comes from Lissotriton vulgaris, assembly GCF_964263255.1. Classification (NCBI taxonomy): domain Eukaryota; kingdom Metazoa; phylum Chordata; class Amphibia; order Caudata; family Salamandridae; genus Lissotriton; species Lissotriton vulgaris. Next base: position 929,069,542 of record NC_141696.1, on the reverse strand, counting down.
TCATCCTTGGCTTGCAGCCATTCCATATGAAATGTGCAAGTTCGGATTGAGTCTGTCATATCCACCCCTTAGGGCACAGTTCTTCAATCTGTGGGCCCGCCCCCTAGAGGGGCGTGACACCATCTCAGGGGGGGGGGGGCGTGCACTCCACACTAGGATCTTATCTTTGTTGGTCTTTTACTGTCCTGAGGCGTCGCAAGTCTTTACCCATTTCAAATGGGAATTTTTTATTGGCAAGCTCCAGTAAGGGGGTTAATTGCTAGAGCTGACATACTTCAACTGCAGTGGGAGGCAGTGTCTCGTCTGCTAAACCGAAAGTAAACAAACAGACACTCCTGTTCCTTCACATTCGATTTCATACCAAAGGAGACTCCTTATGTCCCACTGCAGCTGAAATGACTGCCAGTTCCTTTCTTTCAGTTTTAGAAAAGGAGACATCCTGTCTCCCACTGTAGCTGAAGCATTTCAGCTCTATGAGTTTAACCCCGTCCTGGGAGGGTTAGCTCTTTGCAGAAAGGAGACAAAGTTTCTTTTAAATTTACACAGGCAGGCGCCGTAATGCCCACAGGGCTTCAAGTTACCAAAAGAAAAATGCCAGCCAGCCATGTGTTTTTTAAACAGCCCGCAAATTGCTTGTCTTGACACTAAATATAGGAGAAGCTTCGTTTTGCCGCTGTTGTGACTGTGGGGGCCCGAGAGCACTACAGGGACCAGGACACTGCGGGGCACCGGACAACTCGCCCCTCCTCCCCTGTAATTGGAAGGTTTAAAAGCGACCAGCCCTTCCCGCCATGTAGGACACGTGCGGGCGGGCGCCTGGCTAAGGCCGGGCCATGGGCGGGCCTGTCTAAGCCCGTCATAGCCAGGAGGAGGCAGGAGGAGGCAGGGCTGGGCCAAGGCTCTAACATCGTCACCCACACATCTGCTTACTTCGCTTTGGTGACTTCATGCCGCTACAGAAGGCAGGTGAGGAAAACCGGGTTTACCTGCCATCGCCCGTCAAAGGAAGTAACACTGGTGCCTCAAATCTGTTGGGCTATTTAGAAAAGCAACCTGCACTTAATTTAGAACAGTATTATCTTGCAGTGTTTGTATATCTTGCGGGTTGTGGATTTGGTCATTCTCTATTGTACATATATCATTGTGCAGTTCAAGGCCGTTCCTGCTGGGATTTTGGTCCTCGTCTCGTGATGACTAAAGAGAGGATCAAACAAGAGAAGGTAGGAGGGAGCCTAAAAGGGGCACTAGATGCCTTCTTCATCAGGGCAGAATCAGACCTGGACCAAGAAATTTGCTTGGCCAAAAAAAGACTTTCTTTGGACTCTAACACGGCGCAGAAAAGACTGTCCATGGGGGGTTTAGCTAAAGGAGAGACTCCGAAGGCTGTCACCTCAAAAACTTTAGACAACAACACCACTTCCCAAAGATCTGGTGCTGAGGCAGGTGTAACCACACCACCAACTAAGGAAACGCCAACTGTAATTGTAATAAATGGAGTGGAGGAGGGGGAGTCGGGCCAACCGATGGTGTCTCTATGTCACCACCAAGGGGGAAGGAGCGGGGAAGAGGGGGTGGAGAGGGCCAAAGCACCAGAGTCCTGTAGGCTGCCACTTAGAGAAACTGCAGAGGTGGTAACACTATCTAAAAGAGCGCGCTTAGACCAACATATGACTGGTAGGGATGTTATGTCTGCAAGTGTCCCCTTAGCCTCAGTCAACAGTTCACGAGGGGGAGTTTGAGGAAGGGCGTAATAAGGCTAACAGTAATGCGAATAAGAAAGAACATTCGAAGGAAGATAGGCCCAAAGGGTCCCCAGAAACCACAGGCTTCTTGCAGTGTTCTAAATGCAGAGGGATGGATCTGGGCAATGAGGAGAACTCACAATTTTGGCTAAGGCTGTAATCATTAATCACTAACCAACTAGCACCTCTCTACTCAAAAATTGCTGTGCTAGAAGAAATCATGACCAAACTGGCAGAACAGAGGACGGGTATACCCACATTAATCCCTCCCCGTCCCTTAGTATCGAAGGATGTGGAAACTTGAAGTAGTGAGGGTCCAGGAGGAGAACTACACGGGGCCCACCACAAAGAGAAAGGAATAGCACCTACTCAGATAGTGTACTAGCAGAAATCCTGGGGAAGGGTAGAAATGAAGAAATCAGAAGGGAGGAGAGCACTCTGCCCAATAGGAAGGAAATGCATAGGATGCCACAGCAAAGTGGGCTAATAGGTAAGAGGGCTCAGGGGGTCACGGGGGATTGGACAGGTGCAGCTGTAGCAAAGTGATTATGTCATGGGCACGAGGAATCTGCCTGTTATGGATCTTCTTTCGGCAGAGAGCCCTTGTACAATAGTATTGACAGGGGTCCCGGCCTCCACCAAAATCTGTGAAGAAACACCCCAAATGTTAATCAACAAGGCAGCACATTGGTTAGGCAAAAATGTACCTTTTTAACTCGAGCTCTATAGGCAAATATTAATGGCAAGAAGAGTGTCCTGGATAGGCCGTAGCAGAAAGTGTTTTGAAGGAGACACAGTGATCGTAAATTTTAGATCAGCAGAGCTGGTACAGGACCTCCTTGCCTACTCCCGGGGCGGTCTCAGGAGGGAGAATGATTCATGCATCCAAATGCTTCAGTTGGGTTTCTTTTATGGGGACCCAAGGACAAGTTCCCGAAGAGAGGTCGACAGGCAAATGCATAGTGGAGCGACCGAAAGGGGGCCCTTGTCTTCCACAAAAAATCGTTATGCTCCCCTGGTAAATAGCCAGAGTTTTGAAGACATTGACTGACATGAACAGAGCCCTCGCCGCGGCGATGCCCCCGCCGAAGCGATTGCTCCACGTAGGCATTCATTTGGAGGCCTCCCAGTAACCCTAGAAAGCACACCAAAACCCGTCCCCATGGATATTGACAGGGCTAGCTGTCATAAAGAGGACAAAGGCCAGACTGTAGGAACCCATTTGACTATCCGTGGTGGTCAGACAATGCCGAGTATAAGTTCCCTGAGCCAAGGCACCATAAAGGTCCTATCATTGAACATAGCGGGGCTCTCTGCAAAATTAAAAAACATTGAATGGGTGGCTTACATAAAATATTTCCAGGTTATATGCCTACAAGAGACATGGGAATGGAACAGAGATCAGCTAGCTCTTGAAGGTTTTAAGATGTTTTTTGTCCCGGCAAGGAAAGGGCGGTCAGGAAGACCCAAGGGCGGGCTGATGATCTATGTGGATTTAAACCTGAAAGGGACATGAGAAGACCTGAGCTGGAACTCTGATGTTCTACAAGGGCTAAAATTTATGCATGAGGGGCCAGAACATATTATTTGTGAACTTAGGTAATGCTATAGTACCAGGGTCACCACTTATCAACTTTAAAGAACTGGGAAAAAGGCAGGTGGGAGAGACTGATCACGAGGGACGCAAGCACGAATAGGTGCTTGCAGGTGATTTTAACTGTCACCTTTGCCCTACTGTGAAAAACACACGCGGTGTCTGGAACTCTTGTCCACTTGAAGAGGGCCCCCATCTACAACATACTCCAGAGGGAAAAGAGATTGATAAGGTGCTAGAAAGGCATGATCTCCAACATACTATGGATTTAATCAACTGAGATGATGCAGGGCGGATAAACCCAACTTTTAAAGGAAGAGGCTGTGACTCAGTCATTGATTTTATCTTTGTATCTCACATAATGAAACAGGAGCTATTAGGGTTTGAAATACAATCTAGAGCTCTTAGCGACCACAACCCCCTAGTCATTGTCCTGAGGGATCCAAACACTACCAATACCCACGACAAAAGAGGCCCGAAAGGGGAGCTAATGGTGACCGATCAGGGCAGAAGGCTGAGATGGTCTAAAATTGATGTTGATGCCTTCTACAAAGCTCTAATGGCAGACAAAGACCACCATATAGGGAGGTGCCTGAATCTAGAAGTGACAGGGGATGAGCTGGTCAAGGCCTATTAAGGGATAACACTGCATATCAATAGACTACTTAGGGTCAAGTCCGGAAAAAAAGAACCAAGGGAACACGGGTGGTTCGATCAGGCCTGTTCTAAGGCTCTGAGAGAGCTGAAAATGGCTTTGAAAACCTGCCCCAGGGACAAAATTAGGGTCAAGGCGTGTCGAGGCTTATACAAAGATGCGGTTAAGCGCTGTAAATCTTTGCTGCAACAGCAGGCGTTGGAAAACCTGAGGGAAGCAGTAGATACCTAAAACATGACGTTTTTTTGGAAGATCATAAATGGCCCCTGCTTCCAAGACAACGATAAACCTAGGATCGCAAATCACATCCTGGCGGAGACTTGGCATGAGCACTTTATTGGTCTATATAATCTTAGCACTCATGAGGATTGTCTCAGGACCAATGAAGGGTCAGGAAGGGGGGAACCCATAATGCTCTCTCTAAATGAGATTAAGGCTGGTATAGAAGGACTGACTAGAAACAAAGCGCCAGGACCAGACGGCGTCCCCCCTGACGTGTTCATAGCGTATGTTGAGTTATGGGCCCCCATTCTGACTTGGGTATAAATGCTGCAGTATGTACGGGCATGCCTGAATCTTGGTCAACAGCTATAATCGTGCCAATTTTTAAAAAAGGCAACAGGGAGAGCTCGTCCTGTTACCGGCCCATCCTCCTGATAGACGTGTCCGTGAATGTTCTTGGCAGGGTTATACTTAACCGTCTACTAGACTGGGCAGAAGAATATAAGATCATCACAGACACGCAGTATGGTTCTACAACGGACCATTTCTCAACCTGTATTTCCTGACTGCCAAGTACACAATAGCGAGTCAAGGAACTGTGTACTTGGCATTCATGGACCTTACAGCCGCATTCGATCGGGTAAATAGGAACAAACTGTGGGAACTCATGGATGGATTGGGAGTGGATCAGGGCTTAGTTAACATCTTGAGATCCCTACATAGGAATACCCATGCCCGGGTAAGGTACAATGAGGAGGGCAGTCTGACAGATCAGTTTCCCTGTACGAGGGGAGTCAGACAGGGCTGTATCTTGGTACCTTTCCTATTCACCCTCTATATCAATGGCATTGAGAAAGCACCGGATGGGCTGGGAGTGGATTCGCAAAAGATAGGTCACAGGGGGGGTTCAGGTTCTGCTCTACGCAGATGCAAGGTCTCCTGGCCCGAACCCCGAGTGGCCTACAAACATTGTTAGATGGTTTTATCCACTTCATGGAGAGCCTGGATTTGTCATCAAACCTAGCCAAATCCTATATAATGGAGGTAGGGAAGACGCCCTAAAAGAAATATAAAAATATGATTGGGGCACATCATATTGAAAAAGTTCAGTCCTTCTCATACCTAGGGATATTGGTTGACTCCAGGCTCAACTTTAAACCATTGCTTGAGGACAAACGTCGTATACTAACTAGAAGCATGGGGGCGATAATGAATTACGCATATAGGCTGGGTCGTTGGGCTCCTGGTCAGATCCTGATTCTCTACAATTCAATATGTTCCACCAAAGTTCTCTATGGCAGCGAGGTCTACGGCTTTGTGGACGCAAAGTTGCTCCACACCGAAGAGAATAAACTCTTAAGAAGACTATTGAAAGTGCCACAAAGTACCCTGGGCTTCATCGTACATGAGGAGATGGGCGCTGGTCATATTGAGGACAGGATAAAATTGAAACCGGTTAGCTGTTCGATCAAGACATGGACAAACCCAGAGGCCACCTTGACAAGAGATATTATTCAGGATTGCCTGGCACGGGACAAGGGGATGAATATCCCATGGCTCAAATATGTTAGAGACTCTCTTAAGGCCACAGGTCACCTGGAATTCTTTACTCACCCCACGAAAATATTGGCAAAGGATAAGAACATTGTTAAGGGTGAGCTTATGAATCTATTGGGCTCCAATAGGGAAGACCAAGAGATAATAAAACCCGCAGTGAGAAGGCACATTTTGACAAAATCTTGCCTGGGCATCGAACCTTACCTGTATCTCTTTCACAGTGCCCAGGATAGGTTCCTCATGACGCGCTTCAGGTTGAATACCATACATCACAGCTTAGCGGTGCCTGCAGGTTTTATTAAAATGGTGGAGCAGACCTCGAGGTCTGCCTGCTCTAACCATTGAGCCACACTTCCGCTGTTTTTAAATTGTAATAACCCTTCCTTTTATCATATGGATTGTACCGTATGTATTTTTATCTGTGCTTTTATGGCCATTCAGCCCGAAATAAAGATTTTTGATGATGATGATGATGAGACTAAATATGCTTAGAAATTAACAAGTATGTATATATTTGTAATGTGACTTTTCTGTCTTTCTTCTCAGTCATGGACCATTCAGGCAGCCCTAGAACACAATTAAAAGTGCTACTATGTATATTTTCTGTTCAAAGTATGCACAGACAAGTGCTGACAATACAGCTTTAGGTGACTGTTTATTTTTGTACTGCATGGAACATCAAAATAATCAGCTGGCATCCCTAATCATAAAACTGGAAGTTTGTTGCAAGATCAGCACATTTATTTCCTCCACTCTGATCCCTGGTAATGCCATAATAGCAATAGTTTAACATATCTGAAACCCTACGCTGCTGTTAATAACCTGCTGAGTTACTTCAAGTGTCTGGGCATGCACCCTGTATTCAGACAACTCGCTCCTCATTCTCGCCCTTCACTTTCATGCTCACTCTGCACTCACAGCGATCACAATGCAGTCACACTGATCACCATGCACTCACACTGGTCACCCGCTCACCCTGAACTCACAGTGATCACTCTGCACTCACAATGCACTTGTGCTGTTCACCCTTCTACCTCACCATGCAGTCACACAAGCACACTACTCACCCTGCAATCATGCAACACTTCACTCACATGTCCCCCTTACTGCTCAATGTGCAAACTCACTCAAATAAGACCATCACTAAACATACATTAATTTGTCCCACTCTGCACTTACATCCACACCCAAATTCATATGGTCACCTCACTCACCCTGCAGTCACTCCTCTTACCCTACTCTCACACTGTTGCATGGCTCACCCTTCACTGGCATGGGTACTCCTGTTACCCACACGGTGCAAAGTTTAATGTGCCTGCTACAAAGAACGTGTACCGTTCAGATCAAAGAACTGAGTGTGGGTAAACTATGAGTAGCATTATAAAAAAATGAAATGTTTGCCAGAAAGGTGCTATAGAGAGATGGGGTGCATTGTTGGTGAGTGGTAGTGAGGAAATTCATGGAAAAGGAGGAAAAGGGGAGGGGGCACTAAAACAGAGCATTGCACTGAGAGCGACTAGAGCTAGGGCTAGCCCTGGATGGGAGTGTTAGCCCCCCAGGAAGTTCGGATCTAGTTGCGCCCCTGTACACAAGTATGGGCATGTTGTGCCCCATCAAGGTTTTCATCCAAAATTACAAAAGGACATACTTACATGCACTGAAATCTAGCCTTTCAGGGGGCTCCTTGATAGAGGCAGCTGTGCTTTTGCCCTGATGGTCTGGAATAATTCTTGTATATACTGTTTTGTTTCATTTCTTTTTAATGGGATTGAAATGAGAGGACCTATATGCAGAGAAATGTTTTTGTTTCATGCAACAACCATTTAAAAAAAGTTTATTTTAGATCCAAACGGGTCCTCACATATGAGACATTGGAGGATATCCCAGACATTATTCACTGTAAAATTAGTGGGCTTCTGCTTTGTTTCAACAGTAAAAACACAGATCACTATCCCTGAATATTAGTTTTAAACACTTTTCGAGTTTCGATCATAGCGCCTGTGTACCGTTAGTAGCCTGGCTAAAGAGGGTATGGCAGAGCTGAAAGCGAATCATTTAATCTCAAAGCTGTTCTAAACAGGGGCCCCAAATAGTATTGGCCCAGGGCACCCAAACCCCTTAACATGTCCCTGCCACCACAAATTTTGTCAGAGAACAAAGTAGTAAAATAGGCAACATCATTAATTTATTATCAGTTCTATTTTTTTCTTCAAACATAAGCCTGACGTGTCCTAAACCCCCACTGCTTCAGGCAAACAACTTATCTTACTTTGCAAGGTTCGGGACGTTCTGTCTCGACCAAACCCTCTGCACAGCAATAATTGTATACTATCTTATCACTGTTACAACCTTTGAAACATTAAATCAACTTATGACTCATTCTAAGTGTTCAACAAAAATTTCAAGAAATTTGCAAAATAAACTTTGTATATGTCATACATTCATTTTTTAAACACATTATACATCAGCATTATATTCCATCGTCATTTTGAGTACAAATGAAAACCAATAGTCGGAATCCATCATAAAAATGCTATCGTTGTTGGCTGGCCCAATGCATTTGGAGACCGATGGTCCTTTCTTCAGGGACCACTGTGAATAAAAAAAATAATGAACTTATATCAATATCCTAGTATGATAATCTGAAGTTCATTTTAATTGTCAACATGAACTCAGATGCTTTCGAATCTCCAGGGACCATGTGATATCGTGTATGGGTTGCTCACTCATATGTGTTCATTCATTCCAAAGGCATATAGGTGCGTGTGCATTTCACAAAGATGCATGTGTTTATAGTGATTACTCAAACCCAAGAAAAAAGTTTTTTTGTGTAAGAACCATTAACCCTGCTATTCCAAATGTCCAAAATATGTGCAAACTAATTTCCAGAGCATAGTGAGTGCCAAATAATGTTTCTGACCTCTGCCAAGAAGACTCAAATAATAGACTGTACTGCACAGACTGAAGCTGTAGATTAGCGTCGTTCTGCAAAATGAAACGAGTGTGATGCATTTGCTGCAGCTAATCTCCTAAATAAAAATCGATTCAAAACACAAAAACGCCAAGCGAAATAGCATGTAAACGCTACCTGTCCACAGTTTTTCTATAGTTAGAAGACCCATGCTCACTATGTATTCTATGTGTACCTGTGACAAAGAAAGGGCTCCATTACTCTAAGGAGTCGAGAATAATATTGAGTTTTACAAAAACTGGTACCCTGGTAATCTATTCTACTGTGATCCTCACCTTGAAATGATGGATGAAATGTAGTTCGTAAATCCACTTCTCTTGTTTCTGAAACCAGTGTAACGTTGCACTCGTGTGTATCGTAGGGGTATTTAACTCGCAATAGCGGCGTTTGTACGCAATCAAAAAAGAAATAGGACTCTATTATCTCAAATGATCATGATTTTGGCAGCCTTATTGGACAAGGAATTAATACATATAGTAGATAGACATTCTGAGCATATCGAATTGCTCAAAGCTCATATTAATGATACACAGCCAGTTTAAAAGATGTAATCCGTGCTATCTACTCGAGCGGTTATAAAATGAAGTTCAGATGAGTCTTGCGTTAGAGAGATAAGCCAAAGCGCAGTTTGTATGCTATGAAGATCACGAAGAAAGTATCTTGCCTTAGATGATCATGTCTGGGGTGACCATGATGAAAAAGAACACAAAAATTAAAAACCGTTCAGTATTAACCATATCTGCGTGGAAAATATCTACGTGAAAAAATAAAGAAAAGAAATGGAAGAAAGTGAATGAAACCCCACATGCACAAACACTCTTCTGTGTACATATAATGTAAATGCAATCAAATTCAATGTTGACACAAATCATGACTTGGAAATGTATGCACACTATCATTGCTTTGTGATCATGTGTAACTAATTCTAGTTGTGCCCTCATATGTACATATAAACCAATACCTCTCTCAGTTCTCACTCTGTAGGAGAATGAATGAATGATGTGTCAATTAACTGCTTTCTATTGTATAGGTGGCTCTATTTACACAAAACAGCTAAGGTCCATTTTGTCATTGAGTCTCAGCGGTTCCTTTGTTTGGAATTTCTTAATGAGTAAAACTTCTCGTTGGGACAGAAACTGGCTGGCATTCCTTCCCTCTTTATTAAGGATTTTTTCAATAACTGTAAATCGAACTTGAGCAATATTATGTTGATGTTTAAGCCAGTAGACTACAAGGTTCGAGTTGGTGTTTATGTTTCAAATCATACGTTTATGTTCTCCTATTCTTATTTAAATTTTTCTTTCTGTTTTGCCAATATAGAGAAGTCCACAAGGGCATTTGATGCTGTAAATAACCCAATTCGAGTTGCAGTCAGCTGTCAACCGTAGCATAATTTTTTCTCCTGTTCTGGGATGCATTATGAAGTTCTGTCTTATCACATTATTGCATTGAGTGCAATTATTGCATTTTCTCATGCCTCTGTGTTGGATGTTGTCACTCTTTTTAGGTGGAGACAACATTTCTTTCAAGTTGCGGCTTCTGGTATACGCAAATATTGGTCATTCACTGAAAATTTGATTGAAGTCATTATCTTTCTGGAGCAATTCCCATCTCTTGGTTATTATTTTTTTGATGCTTGCCGATCTGGTAGAAAATTTTGATACAAATTCATCGTGATTTTTAAACTCTTTGTTTGGGTTGATGTGTCAATAAATCTTTTCGATCGATGTTTGCTGCTCGTGTTGCTGCTTTATTGATACATTTTTCAGGATAACCTCTCTCTTAAAATCTTGCACTTAAACGTTTGAGGTCTTGTTGATGTGCTTCTATGGTGGAAGCGATTCTTTTGCTGCAAAGTATTTGTGAAAACTGAAGATTACTGATAAGTTGAGGAGAATGAAAACTATTGTACATGAGAGTATTGTTGTGATCTGTTGGTTTAATGAATGTTTCAGTGTGAATCATTTGATTAATCTTCTTAATCTTTACATACACAAAATATATTTCACTGTGATTGATGGAATGGGTGAATTTGATTCTTCTGTTTTGTTCGTTTAGAATCTTAATGTTGTTCTCAAGGGATTCTGTCGTACCTGACCAAATGAGAATAATTTAATCGATGAATCGTCAAAACATAACTAAATTTTTATTCCAAGTGTTGATGTTCAGGATGTGTTCTTCTTCAGATGAATCTACCCTCAACACTTGCTATCATTTTTGAAAGGCACGACCTGACTTCGTGCGACAACCAGAGCGCAGTGTTTAAACTGTGATATTTTTTGTGTTTTAAAAAGGTAAATCACGAGTGCACAGGGATCAAATACTTTCTCAATTGTTTACTTCTTCAAATGCTGCCATATACATATTTGCATATGTAGGTGCTCCCCTGAATCCCATGCGTGTACCACTTATCTGTAGAAAAAACTGATCTTCTATATGAAAGTAGCTATGTTAAAGACAGAACATAAGTAGTTCAAGAAGGAAAACTTTATTCACTCCAATATGAACCATTTGTACTAATGCCCACTCAATGGCCTCCATCCCTTCTTCGAGGGGGATGGAGGTGTATAGAGATGTAACATCAATAGTAAATAAAATCCTTTGATGACTCTCTGCTGTGTTTAAGTTGTTTAGATGATTCAAGAAGTTGGTTGCATCTTTGATGTTGGTTTTCCACAACATTACAAACTGTTGAAGGAAAGGATCTATGTATTTACCTATGGGCTCAAACAGTGATCCTAACCCAGATACAATGGGTCGGAAGGGGGGGTCATGAGGAAATATAAATTTTATGGTCGAGAAATGTTCCCTAACGTGTACCCCACCGTCTCCATGTACCAGCTTAAAGTGCATGTAACTTCCCTCCTGTGCCAGCTATGAAGACGCAAATACATTTGCGTCCAACGTTAACATGTCCTCTTTCAGATCCACCCTGAATGGGTTGAATATTCTGTTCCTAAATATGCCATGCCAACGTCTTTTTGAGGTGTACTTTACACGTTTTTCAGCTCTAGCGAAGTAGGCCCTGAATTCTGCCATCGAGCCTTTTTTTTCTGCCTTCTGACTCTGAAAGCCTCAGCCCAGGCTGCCTCTGTACCCGTGACCTCTGCCTTACTCCCTGTGCGGCTAACGGCGCTTAGCTCAGCCTGCTGCCTGCCAACACTGTATTCAACCTTCGAATTATCTGTTCCGCTCCTCAAACGTACATACCTGCCTACTAGTTCAAGTAAACATCTTCCAGCTGCAGAGCAAAGGGCCCGGCCTCACTGTCTCCGTGCAAGTAATTCATAGCCTCTGTTGCCATGGTAGGCCCATGCCCCCTCACATCTCATGCAGACACTTAGACGCTTATACACGCTCTCACAGTCAGTATAGAATAGCTTCTGCCCTGGAGACCTTTTCCTTCTAGATAATATGGTTCCTAAACATCAGATACCAGATATGATAGAGGTACGAGTTGATCTGACACGCCAGACTTCTGTCTCTTTCCGCTAGTGTAAATGTCAAGTCCCCTGCACCCTCCAGTTCCGCTTCATTCACGCGTCATGCAGCTGCGCGCGCATCCAGGCCTCAGATTTCTGCTGACATTGCCAAATTCTGCTAAGTACCCACCTACTTGTGACACTCACATATGACGTTTCTAGCACATGCCTCTATGTTCACGCCTAGTTCACGCCTTCTAATTACGTATCACTACCACGTGTATGCTGTTATCTTGTTTCTCTCAGCTGTTACGCCTCCTGTATTGGTTTCTATTGTATTATTTAAGTATATAAGCTATGTATTATCAATAAAATAGTGCTCTATCCCTTCCTGCACCCCAGTGGTGGCAGGAACAAGATATCCGATCTGGTACCATGACCATTCCTTTTTAAGGAATAAACCCCTAAGAACTCTAACACCACGGACTCTGCCTCTTTCTTTCCGATTGAGTTATTTTTGTTAAGTACTTACCTGCATAGAAATTAGGACGGTAAATCAGATATTTACCACATTATTTTGGCGCCCGAATAGGGACCCCTCCCCCACCCCACGCGCCGGTTGGTGCGTTGCAAGCTCTGTCCCCTGCCATCAGTTAGACGGAACTACGCGTACTGGCAGGATTTCATGTATCTCCCTCTGGCCCACGGAGGTGACGAAGACTGCGATCAGCACCCAGACGAGGCGGTGAGGAGTGCGGAGGATCCCGACCAGAGCCTAGCCGAAAGAAGCAAGGTCCGAGGTGTCAAGAGGCCCACCAGTTTCCGAAGTATCCATGTGTCGAGTCGAGTTGAGTCCAGTCCGGTCCAGTCCAGTCGAGTTTTCCGAGGCCTTCCGATTCCGTGCTTCCCGGTGAGTACCATTGCTGGGACGTATCTAGACGGGTGCATTATTATGTATCCGGTAAAGACGGGTTTGGGTACACAAACGCGGTCTGCACTGTTTTAGACAGTGTATCTGTACTGTTTAGCAGTATATCCGTTATTCCAGTTCTTGCACTGTTCTTAGCAGTGTATCTGTGCTGTTTAGCAGTACATCCAGTATAGGGGGGGTAGTCATATATGTTTCAAATGTCTTTCATGTGATTAATGTCGTGGTATGAGTGACTGTTTTTAATGTGCATTATTGTGTTCTTGTGTAACTAGCTGTGTTCAGAGTTAAGTAGCAAGGATTGAGCATTCAGTACTAAGTAAACAAGATGCCGTTTTTCAATAATTTAAAGCAGATAGGAACTAGGAAAGGGATACTAGAGGAAGAAATTCCTATCCCCCCTAGGGACACTCCTGGAAATTTCATGTATCATAAGCATGGCTTAGATGCCATATTGTATCTAGATTTATGGGCCGATTATACTAAGCATCTAGACGAGAGACACAGATGGCCTGTTACCGGAACATGGGATGCCGAGTGCATCATGAAGGTAGAAGAAGCACTATGGAAAAAGAAAGCCAGACAATCTCAGAAGGACGCCATAGAATTTTGGCGTAAAGAATCACATAAACGTGCTGAAAAAGCACTCCGTGGAGAAGATAGACATAGAGAAGAGTCAGATAAAGCCCGAGAGAACGAATTAGTTAATGAAGGAATCCGAGTAAAAGCAGAACAAGTAGACCGCGCACGAAACAATCTTGTAAATGGCATGTATCTTGTGGCCGAGGGTTCGCCTGAAACCACTTCAGAAATACCGAAAAATCTGCCGCCACCATTGGTTCCAACTAAAGTAAACCACAGAACTACTAAAGACATATTTCTGAATTCCTATCTAGACGATGTAGCACCCGCTTACACCAACTCACACGCCCCGCCTACTGACGGTGACGGGGACGGAGGTGGCAACCCGCCTACAGACCATATCCCGCCATTACCGCAACAAAGTTCCCCCGTCCGACAGCCTGTCGTTCCTCCACCTCCACCACTTCCCTCACCTAAGGTTAAGATTCCAAATCCGTTTTTGCCTGATCCTGTTAAGAGACAAGTTCAAGTACACATTCAGACTCCACAGAGGGATAATGCCCAAGCCTTCGCCTCAGGAGGTGCAACCGGGGGTTACCAGACCCCGCCAGCAACACACAGATTACACCTTAGAGACATGCAGAAGCACCTTACACTCCAGTCACCCCGTCTCGACAGACTCAAAGAACCACTTCCAGTTTGCAGATACGATCCAGTACCAGGCAAAGACGATAGAATGTTGATAGCATCACTACGTTTGTGACAAGCAACAGATTACCTAGTGTTATTCTCAGGGATGACTGATCACCTAGATAGAATATATCATTTTGTCCAGACTGGGGAAAATCCTGAAAGTATTAAGGAGGCCCTGGCACATCAGAAAGTTGACACTCAAGCATATATATTACGTTTTTTCATAAATTGCTTAATAAGAGAACGAGACAGGCCTGGGACAGACCAGGATGAAATGGACGCACTAAACAAGTGGGGTCAAAATATAGCCGACGGAAAGCACGATAAAATGACTTGTATATCGAGCATGTACAAGAAAATAAGAAAAGCAGTAATAGAAATACACGAAAAAGAAAAAGAGAATGCTTCCTCCGAAGAGGAGGAAGGACCTGAAGAACCAGAAATAACTACCGATACGATAGCGTATGTAGGTAAGGGAACTTACCTTAGGAAAGGCATTCGTCCAGAAAGCAAGAGAGTTTTTCTCTCTGGCATATCAAAACCGAATTCTCCTGAACATCAGTTCCAAGACACTGATAAAATGCTTTGAGAACGAATGGGGTACCATGTACTCAATTCTATGGATGAACAAGAACTAGCCCGGTCAGCAGTACTATGGGCTGACAATCCTAACATATACAATGATGACACAGTAGCGCAGACATTTCTGAACCTATCACCAGACGAGCAGAAATTAGCAGGTACATATATGATTCAGCACCTCCTCACGTTATACAGAAATCAACATTCTGATCCAGGTCCCTTACACGATACATTAGAAGCACTACTCATGGATAGATGGAGAGGTCTAAGTACCAAGTTAATACAAATAATTCTAGAACAACGGCATAGATTCAACACTTTCTTAGGCCCACAATATGTTCCCGCTCCGCCCCTAGAAAGAAAAATGTATCATATGGAACGTTTAGAAAGACAGAACCCTTTACGAGAAGTACATCCAGTTATGGGTACCGATAATACCTTGAAACGTGTGTATGTACACACACCTCTGACCAAGTTAGAACTATTGGAGATGAAGAAACTAGTACCCTGTCACGATAAAGACCCTGCAGGTTTTCACAGAGAACTTAAAGACATGTTACTGATGGGAGATTACACATATGAAGATATCATGAAAATGTTAAAGGTACTGCTGCCCACCGGCATCTACGAGAAACTCAAGGAAAGAGAGTGGGAGGTGGGAGACAAAAAGATTATATGGACAGAAATAGAAGACGAGGAGAAACTTCGTACTCCAGGGCTAGGCCTTGGGGAGAAACCTAAAGCATTACCAGGTTTAATAGTACAGGTTCTGCCAAGATTACTGACCACCAAAAAGGAAGACTGGGACGCAATCTCAGCCTGTAAACAGAAACACGATGAAGATACCAGTGACTTCTATTCAAGATTGGAGAAATGTTTCATTATTAATAGTGGCCTAAAACCAGGTAGCGAGTCGTACCCACATCTTTTTGTATCAAAGTTAGTCGAGAATTCCCTGACAGCAGTCAAAAACCGTGTATATAAAGTTGAAAGTACATGGCAAGCAAATACGCCATCCCAGATGTTACAAATGTTACAATACCATCAGAACAGAATTAGAGAAGAACAGGATCAGGAACAGAGACGTATGAAAGACACGAAAATGAAAATGTTAGTGGCCCAGTCGGTTCCAGCCGACGGCCAGAGAAAGGGTACGACCCAGACAGGAAATGCCGCAGCTCCCGTTAAAGGGACATGCAATTACTGCAAGCAGCCAGGTCACTACGTACATGAATGCCCAGTCCTGAAACACAATATAGCAACAGGTAAAACTAAAGAAAGACCGCATCCGCCTAGACAAGATCAGGGTCAGCAACAGACTTCACAGAATTCACAATCTATGCATGCTCCACCACATACAGCACAGACAGCAGCGGTATCACAGCCACAGTCACAGCCCATAGCCGCAACGCAGCAAGTTTCACGGCAGATGTGCCAGTATGCCCAATCTGATTATCCCGATTATCAACGATACACATGAAACAGCCTAGAGAGGGAGGTTGGCTTGCCTCTTATTGAGATTCCTGTAGATCAAGAGGGTCCTTACGTACACAGTCGAGTATTGGGAAAAGATAGAAAGTTTTTAATTGACACAGGGGCAAGCCGCACAACAATCAGCCATAATGAAGTCCCAGGGGCACCCCTCTCAGGCTCACAGAATGTTTCCCTTGGTTTTTCAGGACAACCTATTGTAAATGAGGTATCGAAACCAGTCCCCCTGGCTGTGGGTCCATTATCACGTGTTACAGACTTGTTACTTATGAAATCATGTCCAGAAAATCTGTTAGGTATCAAAACATTGAAGGCTCTAGGAGCTGTGATATGTTGTTCTCCAGAAGGAGTTAGACTTTTCCTACGTGACTTTAAGGGTCACTATGTATTACGAGAGTTTGATGTCAGATTGAAAAATGTACCGAAGCACCTGTGGGCACAAGGCCCGACCGATGTCGGTTGCATGCACATTACACCATACCGTGTTACACTCAAACAAGGAGTTGTTTTACCAAGAATCAGACAATACAAGTTACCACCCGATGCTGTAGTGGCTTTACTGGAAATAATTGAAGAGCTCATTGCCCAAGGAGTGGTCGTAGAGACCGACTCCAATATCTGTAATTCCCCTATCATTCCGATTCTTAAACGTACTGATCCCAATGCACCACCAGTATATCGGTTGGTGATTGATTTACGAGAACTGAATAAATGCATCGTTCCACAGTACCTTGTGGTTCCCGACATCTCTTCCCTATTGACTGCTATTGATTCAGAAGCAACGTTCTTTACTGTAATTGATCTCAAGAACGCCTTCTTCAGTGTTCCCATTGATCCAGAGAGCCAATACCTCTTCGGATTCAGTTTAAATGGACGAAGTTTCAAATTTTCACGCGCACCTCAAGGATTCACAGAAAGCCCCAGCATCTATAGTCAAGCACTGAAAAGACAACTTGATTGTATTCAAATGCCAGTTAACACCGCCTTACTGCAATACGTCGATGATCTGCTGATCACCGCACAAAGTGAGCCCGAATGTGAACAAGCATCACTGACAGTTTTACATTTTCTGGCCGACAAGGGACACAAGGTGTCTCCTTCGAAGCTACAATTCTGTGTTCAGGAAGTTGTGTACTTGGGTCACTTGCTGTCCAAAGTTGGGAGACAGCTCACTCCTGACCGCATTCAGTTAATTGTAAACATGCCACAACCCCAGACACAAAAGGAAGTGCGGGCCTTTATAGGCCTCACCTCGTACTGCAGACAATGGATTCCTCAGTATGCATTTCTAGCTAAACCACTCATTCAGTTGACAACACAGGAGGCAGCGACTTCGACTGCCCTCCCTTGGACTCAGGAACATACACAGGCCTTTGAGGAATTAAAGAAAGCTTTATGTCAAGCACCAGTTTTAGCAACACCATGTTACAGCAAACCCTTTACACTTTTTGTTACAGAACGTGATGGTACAGCGTTGTCTGTCCTCACTCAAGATCAAGCAGGTTCACATAAGCCTTGCGCTTATTTTTCAAGTACATTGGATTCAGTAGCCTAGGCGCTCCCTGCGTGCTTAAAGTCAGTAGCAGCAACAGCTCTAGCAATTAGACAGAGCGACTCAATTGTTTTAGGACATCAATTAACAGTACAAGTTCCACATTCTGTAGAGGTTCTTCTAAACCGAACTCAGACCCAACACTTGACTATAGCACGACTGACAGGTTATGAACTGACACTATTCCAGCCACACATAGAAATCAGACGCTGTAACATCCTGAATCCCGCAACATTGTTACCTTCGATTATGACTAATTCAGCCCCGCATGATTGTATAGAGATCATTAATGCAGTAACAAAGCCCCGACGAGACTTAACAGATGTTCCACTGACAAATCCAGACCTGACACTTTATGTGGATGGTTCATGTATGAGAACAAACACAGGAGAATTAGTGGCCGCCTATGCAGTAACCACTGAAACTGAAGTTAAAGAAACATATCGTATTGACACACTGTCCGCTCAAGCAGCAGAGCTCATCGCTCTGACCCGAGCCTGTATACTAGCCAAGAACAGAAATGTTAACATATACACACATTCACGTTATGCTTTCGGAGTTGTACACGACTTCGGAGTGTTATGGCAAGAACGAGGTTTCCTGACCTCTCACGGTGCCGAGATCCAACACGGTCCCCTCATTCAAGCACTATTAGAGGCAATACATCTGCCTTCAGGCATATCCATCATGAAGTGCAAAGCACATACTAAAGTTACAGATTCTGTTTCCCAGGGTAACGACCTGGCAGACCAAACAGCAAAACATACAGCATTGACTCACACCCAGACAACTGATATGACAAAGACAATAGTACCGACACATTGTATGACAGTTAGGGATCCCACACTAGATGTAATCGATATTCAGACACATGCTACTCCAGACGAAATAAAGAAATGGACTGAACTAGGAGGGATCCAGACAGATCAAGGTTGGATGACGAAGGGAAACTCTACATGGTTTCTCCCCGACTCTATGGTTCAAGTCATAATAAATACAGCACATAGTCCAGCACATCTAGGAGAAAAAGCTATGTTAGACAGTTTACAGAATCTCTGGTACAACAAACACTTACGAGCAGCAGCAAAACAGAAAGTGCGTACTTGCATGATCTGTTGTCAGTTCAATCCAGGTAAAAGCGTCCCTGTAGAGCAAGGTGGATTCCATCCTCCTGATCACCCTTTTGAAGTCCTCCAGATGGATTATATCCAGATGGACCGTTGTCGAGGATTTAAGTACGTCCTCGTAGTTGTTTGTGCACTTTCCCGTTGGACCGAAGCATATCCAGTCCCAGATTACACTGCTCCGACCACTGCCAGGCAGCTGGTTCGAGAATTCTTCCCACGGTACGGCTTGCCTCGTGTCGTGTACTCAGATAACGGACAGCCATTCTCATCCGAGCTCATGAAACAGGTTTCCCTTCTGCTGGGATATCAGTGGAAATTCCACTGCGTCCGACATCCCGAAGCCGCTGGCCTTGTAGAGAGGCATAACCAGACACTGAAAACACGCCTTGCAAAGATCTGTAAAGAGAAAGGGGTCGACTGGATAGTCGCCCTGCCAGTTGCACTGTTCTATATGAGAATGGTCCCCCATTCGAGATCAGGACTATCCCCGTATGAAGTGGTCTTTGGCAGACCACCGAATATGTGGGGGACGCCCATGCCTAAGAAAATAACCGATGTTGATTCTAATATGCTGACAGATTACCTTGCCTCCTTGATGTCTGCACTCCAATCATGTCGTTCACAGGTTGCTGCAGCTTTCCCCGACAACACTGATGTAAAGCCACACGATGTCCGTCCCGGGGACACAGTCCTAATTCGTAACTTCGACAGGAAAAGCCCGCTGGAGCCCCGCTGGAAGGAGCCAAAGATCGTCCTTCTTACCACGAGGACCGCAATCAAGGTGGAAGGTCGAAAGGGGTGGATCCACACGAGTCATATTAAAAAATGTAATGAACTGTTGCCAGAAACTGACTCGTCCACCCCCTCAAAGGACTGCCTCGATACTAAAGACTTCAAAGTTCCAAAAAAGAGAGAAAACTCCCCAAGAGGAGTATCGATCCAAGCTTCGATCTAGCAAGTCAGACAGTTTAATTGTTTAAGTCCTCCCCTAGGTGAATCGGTTAAATAGTTTCTGACATGTATCCCCTAGATCGAGATAGAGAGAGAGAGAGACAACTCAAGAAACATGCATATTGTAAATCACTCCGTAGTCACTGTATAGTGACATTACTGATTATGTTTTTTCTAAGTCTTCTGATTATTGTTGCTAGTATATTGCTTCCCATATATTACCCTATCTTCAAGCGTGAACAATCTGCTTACAATGTCACTGCCGAACATTCTTTTAGCGAGTTACCCCCACATGAACTATCTTACAGACTTGCGCTGCGCAACAACACCTTCATTAGTATGTTACATCACTCCCATCAGACTAATAATGCTAAAAATTGTTGGATATGTGGCCGACTCCCTCCCTATCAGAAATACAAGGGAGTTCTGCCCCTCTTCCCGTACCCGTTCACACACAATGGCTCTTGTGGAGCATGGTGTAGAATAATTAATTCCTTAGATCCTGATATTGCTGTTTTCGAAGGAAACGGGGTTTGGGGAAACTTGAACTTAGTTCCACTTAACGCCTGTTATCCTGACAAAAAGGGACTTCCCACTAGAATAGGAACTGATCTAGAAAATGAAGTATATGGATTAGGTAATTATACAATTAACCTTATGATTCTTACTGTCGAATCCGAAGCTGCACCAGTTCTCCCTGCTATGTCAGTATTACCAGTCAAAGGTGATTTATGTGTCAGAAAGAAGGGTTCAGTACACTTAGGTCATAGCAAATGTACTACTGTGGTCGAATTCAGTGATCAAGGCAAATCTTCCTTTAGAGCTACTCGTCATTCCTATTTTGTTTGTGGCCATACCGCACACATACGCTTACCTCTAGATTGGGATGGTACCTGTTACATTGCATTCCTTCTGCCACCTGTTTTTCTAGCCCCTCCTGATTATCACAGAAATACAAATCTAGTAAAGAATAGACTCAGAAGAGATCTCCCGATTGTCGACTATACTGAAACGGCATGGGAGCAATACACAGATTTCAATAAAGGATTTTTTTTCTTCACAGGCCCCGTCCAAAATAGTAAACTAATACGCAGATTAACTAGAACACTTGAAGCAGTAGTGAATGAAACGGCCTCCGCCCTAGGTAACTTAACAGAGGAGCAGTCCGCCATGCGGGTTGTTGTTCTTCAGAATCGTCTTGTTATTGACGTCATCCTAGCAGATAGGGGCGGAGCTTGTAAGGTCATCGGGTCAAGTTGCTGTGTTTTCATTCCAGAAAACGCGCCTACAGTATACAAAGCTATTACACGTCTTCATAAGATTGCAAGTTTGATACATCAGAATCCAGGCACCTGGACTTGGTCCGGTTGGTTCTGGACAACGTTGACCGCTTGGGGATGGAAGATCCTATCCTTCCTAGGCATTGCCCTTGTCATAGTATTCAGTTGCTGCCTGTGCCTACAGTGTGGGCCAGCGATTTGTGGTCTGTGCGCCACTTCATGTATTGCACATTCCAGTTTTCACTTAAAACGCGAAAAGAAGAAAGAAGAGCAAATAATGTTACAAGAACAGACTGATCGGTTCATGAGAATCGATATATCATGAAGGGTCCGTAGGGAACAAGGAGGGAATGAGGAAATATAAATTTTATGGTCGAGAAATGTTCCCTAACGTGTACCCCACCGTCTCCATGTACCAGCTTAAAGTGCATGTAACTTCCCTCCTGTGCCAGCTATGAAGACGCAAATACATTTGCGTCCAACGTTAACATGTCCTCTTTCAGATCCACCCTGAATGGGTTGAATATTCTGTTCCTAAATATGCCATGCCAACGTCTTTTTGAGGTGTACTTTACACGTTTTTCAGCTCTAGCGAAGTAGGCCCTGAATTCTGCCATCGAGCCTTTTTTTTCTGCCTTCTGACTCTGAAAGCCTCAGCCCAGGCTGCCTCTGTACCCGTGACCTCTGCCTTACTCCCTGTGCGGCTAACGGCGCTTAGCTCAGCCTGCTGCCTGCCAACACTGTATTCAACCTTCGAATTATCTGTTCCGCTCCTCAAACGTACATTCCTGCCTACTAGTTCAAGTAAACATCTTCCAGCTGCAGAGCAAAGGGCCCGGCCTCACTGTCTCCGTGCAAGTAATTCATAGCCTCTGTTGCCATGGTAGGCCCATGCCCCCTCACATCTCATGCAGACACTTAGACGCTTATACACGCACTCACAGTCAGTATAGAATAGCTTCTGCCCTGGGGACCTTTTCCTTCTAGATAATATGGTTCCTAAACATCAGATACCAGATATGATAGAGGTACGAGTTGATCTGACACGCCAGACTTCTGTCTCTTTCCGCTAGTGTAAATGTCAAGTCCCCTGCACCCTCCAGTTCCACGTCATTCACGCGTCATGCAGCTGCGCGCGCATCCAGGCCTCAGATTTCTGCTGACATTGCCAAATTCTGCTAAGTACCCACCTACTTGTGACACTCACATATGACGTTTCTAGCACATGCCTCTATGTTCACGCCTAGTTCACGCCTTCTAATTACGTATCACTACCACGTGTATGCTGTTATCTTGTTTCTCTCAGCTGTTACGCCTCCTGTATTGGTTTCTATTGTATGATTTAAGTATATAAGCTATGTATTATCAATAAAATAGTGCTCTATCCCTTCCTGCACCCCAGTGGTGGCAGGAACAAGATATCCGATCTGGTACCATGACCATTCCTTTTTAAGGAATAAACCCCTAAGAACTCTAACACCACGGACTCTGCCTCTTTCTTTCCGATTGAGTTATTTTTGTTAAGTACTTACCTGCATAGAAATTAGGACGGTAAATCAAATATTTACCACAGTCAGAGGGATGTTTTGGTATTTTAGGTAGCATGTATAACCTTGGTTGTTTGAGGTTGCTTTGCAATTAGTTATGTATCAACATTTTTTTCATTTGGTCAGGTACGACAGCATCCCTTGAGAACAACATTAAGATTCTGAACAAACAAAGCAGAAGAATCAAATTCACTAATTTCATCAATCACAGTGAAATATCTTTTTTGGACGTAAAGAATAAGAAGAATAATCAAATGATTCACACTGAAACATTCATTAAACCAACAGATTGCAACAATACTCTCATGTACAATAGTTTTCATTCTCCTCAACTTATCAGTTATCTTCTGTTTTCACAAATACTTTGCAGCAAAAGAATCGCTTCCACCATAGAAGCACATCAACAAGACCTCAAACGTTTATGTGCAAGATTTTTAGAGAGATTATCCTGAAGAATGTATCAATAAAGCAGCAACACGAGCAGCAAACATCGATCGGAAAGATTTATTGACACATAAACCAAAACAAAGAGTTCAAAATCACAATGTATTTGTATCAAAATTTTCTACCAGATCGGCAAGCATGAAAAAAATAATAACGAAGAGATAGGAATTGCTCCAGAAAGATCATGACTTCAGACAAATATTCAGCGAACAACCGATATTTGAGTATACCAGAAGCCGTAACTTGAAAGAAATGTATTCACCTGAAAAGAGTGACGACATCCAACACAGAGGCATGAGAAAATGCAATAATTGCACTCACTGCAATAATGTGATACAACAGAACTTCATATTGCATCTCAGAACAGGAGAAAAAATTATGCTACGGTTCACAGCTGACTGCAACTCGAATTGGGTTATTTACAGCATCAAATGCCCTTGCGGACTTCTCTACATTGGCAAAATAGAACGACAAATTTAAATAAGAATAGGAGAACATAAAAGTATGATTCAAAACAAAAACACCAACTCGAACCCTGTAGTCTACTGGCTTAAACATCAACATAATATTGCTCAAGTTCAATCTACAGTTATATTAAAAATCATTAATAAAGAGGGAAGGAATGCCAGCCAGTTTCTGTCCCAATGAGAAGTTTGACTCATTAAGAAATTCCAAACAATGGAGCCGCAGGGACTCAATGACAAAATGGACCTTAGCTGTTTTGTGTAAATAGAGCCACCTATTCAATAGAAAGCAGTTAATTGACACATCATTCATTCATTCTCCTACAGAGTGAGAACTGAGAGAGGCATTGGTTTACATGTACATATGGGGGCATAACTAGAATTAGTTACACATGATCACAAAGCAATGATAGTGTGTATACTTTTCCAAGGCATGATTTGTGTCAACATTGCATTTGATTGCATTTACATTATATACACACCGAGGAGTGCTTGTGCATGTGGGGTTTCATTCACTTTCTTCCATTTCTTTTCTTTATTTTTTCACATAGATATTTTCAACGCAGATATGGTTATTACTGAACGGTTTTTAATTTTTGTGTTCTTTTTCATCATGGTCACCCCAGACATGATCACCTAAGGCAAGAGACTTTTTTTGTGATCTTCATAGCATACAAATTGCGCTTCGGCTTATCTCACTAACGTGAGACTCATCTGAACGTCATTTTATAACCGCTCGAGTAGATAGCACAGATTACATGTGTATCATTAATATGAGCTTTGAGCAAGTAGATATGCTCAGAATGTCTATCTACTATATGTATTAATTCCTTGTCCAATATGGCTGCCAAAATCGTGATCATTTGAGATAATAGAGTCCTATTTCTATTTTGATTGCGAACAAACGCCGCTATTGCGCGTGAAATACCCTTATGATATATGCGAGTGCAACATTACACTGGTTTCAGAAATGAGAGAAGTCGATTTACGAACTACATTTCATCCATCATTTCAAGTTGAGGATCTCAGTAGAATAGATGGCCAGGGTACCAGTGTTTGTAAAATTCAATAATATTTTCGACTCTTTAGATTAACGGAGCCCTTTCTTTGTCACAGGTACACATAGAATACATCGTGAGCACAGGTCTTCTAACTACAGAAAGACTGTGGACAGGTAGCGTTTACATGCTATTTCGCTTGGCGTTTTTGTGTTTTGAATCGATTTTTATCTAGGAGATTAGCTGCAGCAAATGCATCACACTCGTTTCATTTTGCAGAACAATGCTAATCTACAGCTTCCGTCTGTGCAGTGCAGTCTATTATTTGAGTCTTCTTGGTACAGGTCAGAAACAATATTTGGCACTCACTATGCTCTGGAAATTAGTTTGCACATTTTTTGGACATTTGGAATATCAGGGTTTCTGGTTCTTACACAAAAAACTTTTTTCTTGGGTTTGAGTAATCACTATAAACACATGCATCCTTGTGAAATGCACACGCACCTATATGCCTTTGGAATGAATGAACACGTGTGAGTGAGCAACCCATACACAATGTCACATGGTCCCTGGAGATTCGAAAGCATCTGAGTTCAAGTTAACAATTAAAATGAACTTCAAATTATCATACTAGGATATTGATATAATTTCATTTCATTTCAAAAATCTTTATTTCGATCACAGTTCAGAAAAGATGCATAGTATTTGTACACAGTAAAAGGTGATTAAACATAGTGTGATCCAGTGATTAAGAACATTTGTCTTGTAAAAAGGGGAACATGGGGTACAATAAAAGCAGTAAAAATTTCAGGGGTACTGTTATACAAGTCTTTTCAACGCTCGACTCCGGATGAACCACATGGAGGTCAAAAATTTTGAAAGGGCAAAGACCACAATGGGAGAGAGGTCTGACTTTAAAATTCTATAGGCAGGTTGAAAAGATCTGAAGCCCAAGTCTTTTAGTAGCAGAACTAGCCAGTATCTCCTGCTCCTCTCGTAGCCCTTGCAGAAGAAGACGGCATGAACTTCGTCTTCTTTCGGATGAGCACACACTGGGCAGAGTTCTATGGTGGAGCGTGATTGCCAAGACGCTGTGAATGAAGCTAGAGGGAGGCAACCATACCTCCACTGTAAGAATATTTTCTCGTTAATGTGGGGGAGATTGCGTCTAGAGCACTTTCAAGATGATAAGAGTCTTTCGCTTTGAGGAACAAATGTGTCAAGGATCCTTCTCTCGTGGCATCGATAGCTTTTGTCAACATCAATTCATAATATGCTCTCACGAGTACCTTCTTTGGAGTCTTTACACAGAAGTTAAGAGGATCCCTCCATAGTTCCGAGAAACCCATCTCCTCTAGCATTGCCTTAACATAAATCATCCACGGAATTCGTTTGGCCTTCCTTAGCTCTAGAAATTCCTGTAATTCCTCTCTGTAGCTTATAAGGTCTGGGCTACACCACAGGCGCCTCCAAAAAGTTAGCGGTTTGAGTCCCAGCTCCTCTGTTATAGATCGAATTCCCAGGTCTAGTCTGAGGGGGAGTAAGGGGGTGCTCTGAGGTAGAGCGACAACCTGTCTCAGGAATTTGTTTTCAATTAGCTGTAATTTTGGGAGTTTGGAATGCCCCCACAATTCACCCCCATATGTGACACCCGCCCGGGCTTGGGTTTTGTAAATATGAATAATTGGGGTTAATGGGCGATAAGAAGATTTATTCGCCAGACGCATCGTGCCACCCGCCAACTGAGCCAGTTTGATGGTCACTTTGGTCTGGTGAGTCGTCCAAGTTAGATGTTCGTTTAGAGTAATCCCCAAGTATTCAATATTGTGCACGCGTTCTAATTGGACAGTGCCTAGCCTGGATGGGGCTCGATTTTGGGGGTTGGGATTCAAGATCATAAATTTAGTTTTTTGTGGGTTGATCTCCAATCCATGTTCGGAGCAGAACTCCAGAAAGCCATCTAAGATGCGTTGGATTCCCATAGGGGATTTAGACAGCAGCAGGGTGTCATCTGCAAACATAATTGCCGGCACCCTGCTGCCTGACAGCTTTGGGGCATCGGTATTGGCAATCCTGTTTAGGTGAGCAACAACCCCGTTCACAAAGAGGCAAAACAGGGTCGGTGCGAGCACGCAGCCCTGTCTCACCCCTCTCCGAACGGGGAACCTTTCGGTTAGCTTGCCACCTTTGCCACACCTTACGCGGGCATAGTTGTTGCAGTGGAGTCTCATCAGGATTGCCAAAATATCCCCAGGGACGTTTAGCTCTTCCATGACCCTCCACAGCCTCGCTCTGGGTACCAGATCGAAGGCGGCACGTAAGTCTACAAAGATGGTATATAGAGTGCCGCCCTCGATTACAGCTGTTCTCCAGTAGAGTAGGTTTAACCTGAAGATTTGATCTATGGTCGAGACACCCTGCCTGAAACCTGCCTGGTAGGGGGACAAGATGTCCATCTCTTCTATTCAGGCCTGTAATCGATTCAAGATCAGTCTACCAAAGAGTTTCTGGGATATGTCGATGAGACTGATAGGTCGATAGTTCGAGGGAAGCAGAGGGGATCCCTTTTTGTAAATTGGGACCACCTCAGCTCCCCTCCAAGTATCGGGCACCTCCATTCCCCCCAAGATGCATTGAATATCAATGTGAGGTAAGGTGCCCATATCCCAGGTTCTTGTTTGAACAAGTCCCCTGGCACCCCGTCTAGTCCCGGGGCTTTCCCTGGAGCTAAACCTTTTATGGCATCCCTCACTTATTTTTCGGTAAAAGGAGCTCCAGTGGCGCTGAATGTACATGTAATTATATCAGTATTTTGGTCCCCCCCTCCCTCCGCGTACAGGGCTTCAAAATGACTGTGCCACACCAAAGGGGATATATTGGGCTCTATTGCGGAGGGTAGGTCCTCCGTGCCATTCGCGACTATACGCCAGAATTTGCGGGAATCTCTTGTTGTTAGTGCTTTGGTGAGATTTTCTCAATAGTCATGGTCCCATTCAGCCCGGGCGTTCTCCAGGAGAGTTTTATACGCTTTTCTCCTGGCACGGATTTCTTCTCTGTTAAGGCGTTCTTTTATGGCATGTAGCAAATGGGTTTTTGCTTCCCTACAAGTGGCGTTGTACCAAGACGTCTTGGGCATGGGACCTTTCCTTTTCCCTGAGGAGGAAAATAAGTCCTCTTCTAAGGAATTAATCATATTAGCATGTATTTGTGCAAGCTTATCTCTGCTAGCATTGTCTTGGACCTCATTCCCTACCTGAAAGGCATTCTCCAAAAATGGGATGATCCGTTCGTATAGCCGGGGTATCCTGTCAAGACTGTTGGCCAATTTCTCCCACTTGACTTTCCTCCGATTATTTTCTAGTAGGAGGCCCTCCTTGTCTTTGCCTGATCCGTGGGGTGTAACCTCACCACCGGGCAGGGAAAGAGTCAATTCCAGTGCGTTATGGTCACTGTCCATTCTTTCAGTGACTTGGAAATCGACTATTGTTGGCCACATAAATAATTTAATCATTATGTAGTCCAGTCTAGATTCACTGCCCGTTTTGTTATAGGTATAAAGGCTGGGTATATCTGATTTACAACAGCCATTGCAGGCCCTTAGACCTAAATTGAGGGTAAGGGCAGTTATCTGCAGGGCCAGGGGAGTCCAAGCCCTCGGAGGTGGTGCCGCCGTCTCTGGGATGAGCCAGCATGAGTCTTCCTCATGGGAGGGACCATCACGCAGTCCAGGCAGGGGTTCGTAGTGACAGTTAAAATCCCCTCCTACTAGGCATGCGAGTTCACATGGGATATCTTCTAAAAGCCCTGCTAACTCATCTATAGTACCTGATTCTTTGTGCATTGGTACTGGCCTTGAGTAAATATTAATAACTAGCAGCTTCGTGGAGTCAGGCCACTCAAGTAGAACAGCCAATAGATCGTCCGAGGCGGTTTCTAGATAAGAGGCCTGACATCCTAGGTCCGTAGCTACCCATGTCGTGAGTCCCCCTGATGGCCTGCCCCTTCCCCCCCATTTGGCAGCTTTAAAAAAGGAGGCAAAGCCCGGGAAGGATATTTCCTCACGCGCCCAAGTCTCTTGAAAGAGAAGTATGTTTTTAGAGCTAATATAAGAGCCCCACTCTGTGCAGTCAATTTTACTAGCAAGGCCTGCCACATTCCAAGAGGTCACTATTATTTGTGCTAAAACAGTAGTGGCTTGACCAGGAATGGCGGAGTTATTAGAGGTAAGCACAATGGGCGCCTGTTGGATTGTAGGGGAATAATTCATGCCCGTAGGTTTATTGACAGGGGGTATTATTAAATTTGTCGTACCACGAGCTTGACTGAGTTCAACTATGCTGGGTGAGTCGGGAGGTGTCCTGCTCTCGTTCGTGGGAACTGCCAGTAGAGCATTCCGCTCCTCAACCTCCTGTCAGTCTACTGTTTCTAGGCTACTATATCTGTTGTGCGTAGAGAGATAGGCAGGGTAGTGTATTCTGTATGGCCCAGGAATTCCTCTCATGTGGGCACCGCCCCCCCCTCCTTCTCGGGACAGTTTCCCAGCCGGCCTCGTTCCCGAGTGAAGAAAACTGTTCTAGTGGTCTTCCCCTGTGTTGCTGATGGTCTAATCTCTCCCTATAACAATTTTCCCTACTCTCCAACAGCTCTTGGTGATACCCCCATCTGTGGTCCTCTATGTTATAGAGATTGGAAGGGTAGAAAAATGAGAGAGGGAGTGGTTGAACGACAGTACCAGAGTCCTCATCGGGAGGCCAAGTACAAATGTACGCGGCAGTGTTCGGGTCTCTAAAAGTGACCAGAATACAGTCTCCCCCGATTGATTTCTCTGTATAGCCCACCCACGATACCCTCCTAGCCATAGAAATGTCACTAGTTATTCCTCTCGGAAGTGGTCTGTTTTCCGAGAGCCAATTAATGACTTTGTTCTTCAGTGAAGTCATAGATTCGAAGGTGGAGTGGTTTAATTCCGGTACCCCTGCCAGAACTAAAGTGTAAGGTGCTACCTCAGGAGGGAGATTTATAGGCTTCGATCTACGTTTGGGGTTTGGTTTCTCTCTAGTCTGTGGTGGATTACCTTTGGTGTTAGTCGGTGGCAAGGCCTTATCTTTTGCTGCCGAATTTGTTTTTGGAGTGGCAGTCGCAGTTTGTGGTGTTGAGATAGGGGCCTTGTTGGCCTCAGGTGGTTGCAAAGTATTGTTAGATATGGATTGTGTGGGTTTGGGGTTTGTGGGGGGGAGCTTATTGTTTGTTACTGTGGGGGTTCCATTGCCCTTAGTGGGTTTAGGACCCAACCCCTCTTTCGCTATCTCTGGCCCATTGTTGTCAGTTTTCCTAGAGTCGGCCAATTGCACAGTTGCCTTTTCAATGGTGACTAATCTCGCTTCGATTTTGATCAGTCTAGCCTCGAGGGGACTTAACAAGGACCTAAGGAGAGTGCCTATATCCTCCAGTGTAATGTCATCAGAGGTAGTATCTAGTTGCACATTGTTAGTGGACTGTGGTAGTGTGGTTTGGTTAACAGTGCTGGGGGAAGTTGGCATTGCTGATCTTTCTAGCATTAATTTTTTTATTCGCAGTGGCCCCTGAAAAAGGGACCATCGGTTTTGAAATCCAATGGGCCAGCCAACAACTATAGCATTTTTCTGATGGATTCCGACTATTGGTTTTAATTTTACTCAAAACGACGATGGAAAATAATTCTGATGTATAATGTGATGAAAAGTGAATGTATGATATATACAAAGTTTATTTTGCAAATTTCTTGAAATTTTCGTTGAACACTTATGTATACAACATGCTGATTTGAGAAAAAATATTGAATTGAATATAAACACTCAACAAACAACATAGAATGAGTCATATGTTGATTTAATGTTTCAAAGGTTGTAACAGTGATAAGATAGTATACAATTATTGCAGTGCAGAGAGTTTGGTCGAGACAGAACATCCCGAACCTTGCAAAGTTAGATTAAGTCCACGTAGGGAGAGGCACCCCCACGATACCAACTAGCACACTATAGGAGGACATATATGATTAAGAGAATTACACATTTCTTTTTAACCGTAGAAGAAAAGGTGTGCTAGTGATTATCTTGAACTTATAGAAACAGCTTATCTTACCACTAAGCAATTCTCAATTAGGTATTCTTTCAGCGCCCTCTCTGTGGACTTTCACCTTTCTCTTCGGATCCATAACTGGTTGGTGGGCAATTATCCCATTATAATGCTGCCTAAAACATGTGTTAATGGTTTCTAGAGAAGAATTGTTTCTCATGTACCAACTCTGAGCTAGGGAGTGCTCAAACACATCTGATTACACTGTCTCCCTTACAATCACTGTTTTGGCTGAAAATGGCTGCAGAATATTTAGCATTGAAAGAAACTGCTATCAAAACTCTCTTGCCTTTCAGCTCGTCCTATTCATGTGAGATTGGGTTCTCAGCACTTGTGGTATTAAAGACTAAGTATAGTTCATGACTGGATGTGGAGCACAACCTGAGGATGGCAGTAGGAAAAATCCATCCACAGATTGACAGTCTACGTGGCTAAAAACCGGCAAACCAGTCACGTTTATGTTGGTGATGTTATTATTTATCTATGTCATGTGTAAAACAAAACATCCTAGTAAAAAGAATTTGCGCACATTTTATCTTGGAAAATTGTGTTTTGTGCTGTGTAATAAGCCTCTGTCATTTCACGACACCCATTCACAAACTTGTAGTTTACTAAATACTCTAATTGTGTTGAACATTATTTGCCGGATATGGCCGTGATATGCACGTGGCAGTCGATTATGTAGTGTACCAGATTCCAGACATTTCTGTTAGGTGGTGGGTGGCCCAAAATCTAAAAAAATTCAGCTGGGGGCTTCAACCTACAAAAGTTTGAAGACCTCTGCCTTAGGGGATCAGAGAGGCAAGGTTTGAAACAAATATAAGATCTGGGGCAAGATGATCATTTTGTCTGCTGCTATTTTACAGAGCCAGGAAAGTGTGTGGTGCTTTCATTGGCGCAGCTGTAGCTGTGCATAGTTAGTGGCTACGATGCCAGTTAGGGAGAGAGCTAGTTGGATTCCTAGATAGGGAATTGTGTCCGCTGCCCACTGAATGGGATGTAGGCCCTGAAGGAGGACGTTAGGGAGAGGTTAAGTGCTGCCGACTTATCCTTATCCATATTCACCTTAAACCCCAAGGCTTGCATCAAGGCCTCTAGTTCTGCGTGGCACGCCAGCAGTGCGAGAGTGGGGTTCGACAACGAGATCAGGACGTTATCAGTGTACAGACTAATCGTGTGGGTATAGCCTTCAAATGTAATCCCGGTGATTGCTGGGGTATGTCAGATACGGTCGGCTTAAGTGTCCACATAAAACGCAAAAAGAAGGGGAGACAAGGGGTACCAATGTCTCGTGCCTCTTTCTATGGGGAATAGGACTGACTAGTAGTCATTTACTCATACTGTGGCTTTTGGGAACCTATAGCAGTTTATGATGTATGTTCGAAACTTCTCTCCCATCCCCACTCGTTCGAGAACCTGTTCTAAGTATGGCCAGTGGACCCGATTGAAGGCCTTCTCGGCGTCGATAATGAGCATCATATACTCCCCTTGTGTCCGTAAAGCTTTCTCAATAAGATAAAGGGCATGTTTTGTACTGTTGATAAAGCCTGCCTGGTCCAGATCGATCATACCAGGCATGTGGGGCCTAAGACGAGCAGCCAATATCCCAGTGTAAAGCTTGAGATCAATGTTGAAAAGAGATATGGGGCGATAAGCTCCGCATGTGGTCCTTTCCCGGTTTCGGGATGACCACTATGGAAGCTTCGAACATATCTACTGGTATCGCTCCAGGTTCAGCTAATGAGTTAAACAGCTTAGTTAGAACAGGAGCTACCAAAGTACAAAATATTTTATAAAATTGGCAGAGAAGCCATCCGGCCCGGGGGCTTTGGCAGGTTTAAGACGTGAAATGACTGCAATGACCTGCTCTATTCTAATGTCCCTGTCCATGTGATCGGCCTGATCTTTAGTCAACACTGGCAAGCCAGCGGATTCGGGAAAGGCAGCTTCGTCCGAGTTAGACAGTGGTGAGCTGGCATAAAGACAGGCATAAAAATCATGGAACGTCTCTACGATCTCGGAATCCTCGGAAACGCACCTACCATCTGCCTGTTGAATCTCCCAGACCACCTGCCTCTGTCGGGTCTCTCGCAATTTATGGACGAGGAGGTGATCACATCTGTCTCCTCTGGTGTAGTATGTGTGTCGCAGCCAGAGGGCCGCAAACTCCGCTCTGTCTTAGTCCAGCGCCACGAGTTGTAGTCGCGTTGCTTTCAGTTGGCGCCAAACCTGTGATGCCCCTGTCTGTTGATGCATCTGTTCTAGCTCTGTGGTTTTGGGGTAAGGTCTTCCCTTTTGCGCCTGTGCTCTGCATTCTCTGCCTCCGATATGGCCATCAACTCCCTACGTATAACCCCGTTAAGCAATGCCCACTGTGAAGAGAGGGGGGTGTCATTATTAGCATTATGGGAGAGGTAGTCTTTTATTGAGCGCTGTATCTGTTCTACTACTGCTGCACGGTGTAAGAGAGTGTCTCAGAGACGCCACAGTCGAGAGGGTCACTGCATGGGAGGGAGAGTAAGGGTTCCGATGACTGGTGAGTGATCGGACCGAGAAGCTACACCTATCTCTATTTCAGTCGTTAACGCTTGCAAAGGTGCCGATGCCAGCAGGTAGTCAAGTCCAGCATATGTTTTATGTGCATTGGAGTAATAAAAGTATTCACGACTATAGGGGTGGAAGCATCACCACAATCGTGCAATCGAGCTAAACCTGCTGTCGACAATGCGCCTGTCTGATTGGTGCGTTGGCATGATCTGTCTGCATCGTTATCGAAGACTAGATTTAAGTCTCCACCCAAAAGGATCCAGCACTCTGTTGTGGCCGTCGCTTCGGTGAGCACTGTGTGTAGAAACTTTTCTTGTCCCTCATTAGGGGCGTATACTGAGCCTATGGTGAATTAAGTCTCCTGAAGTGAAACAATAGGTTAGGAGCCTTCCCTTAATTTCAGCGATCTTGTGGAGGACCTCCCCCTGAAACGCCAGCCGATTTGGTGGGGTCTGAGGAAAACAGCTGGGTCGGGAATCTGCGGGATTTTAGGAAGTGGCAATCTTTTGATAATAAATGTGTCTCCTGGTCTAGGCATATGTCTGCATTGGTGTTTTCTAAACATGATAAAACTGCGAGATTTAACGTAGTCCATCATCCTCGGAGGATCGGATGAGAGTTTCCATGGAGGACATATCACTGCCAAGGATGTCCCTCCTCCCTCCCGTCAGCCACCGCGTAATTGGAGGGACACATCATAGAGGTCGATAGGTCTTTTGGATATCAAACAGTCTGTGTCTTTGCCAGTTCTGCAGGCAGAGTCTTGCTTTCTGTCCTTTTGAAATTTCAGAGGGGTTGGATGTTTAGGCAGGCACCGTCATCCCTGTTGCCTCCATTGTGGTCTTGTACCTTCTTTGCCGGGTGCAGGGCCTTTGTCGCCGCTCTTCTCCGCCGGGGGATCTATTCAGAGCAGGAGGCAGACCTCGGAGAAGGAGTGAAGCTGGAAAAGTTTGCCATCCATGCGGAAGACCAGATGAAACGGGTAGCCCCAGCTAAGACCTGCTAAGAAGTGCTAAGATACCCCTTCGGGGGTCTATTCAGGCGCTCTATAAGAACATAAAATAAATAAATAAAATAACGGAAATGTTGCGTTAGTGAAGGTGTGAGGTGATGGGTCTGAAGGTTCTACTTTTTTGTAGAGTGAGTGCAGCCAAGTCTTGATACAGGACAGGAGTCTGACGCAGAATATCAGGGGGTGCATTCATCGGGCTTTCTGTAAGATTACTTCTTTTGTTCGGAAGTCTTGAACACAGACCAGAATGTTGGATGGCAGAGCTGTGGCAGGGAGTGGTGGTCCCACTCTGTGCGCCCTGTCTAACTTGAGGTCGGTGTCTAGAGGGTTGCCCAGAATAGGGTTAAAGAGGTCCATGGTGTATTTAAAGATATCCCCTGCTTCCTCATTGGTCTTTTCACCACAGATCCTGATGTTATGGCGGCGAGAGCGATTATCCAAGTCTTCGAGGTGGGACTGTAGGTCCACTTGCTGATCGTGAATTCGAATGACTTCTTGTTGAAGTGTCGTCAGCTCTCCATCTATCCCGTCACTTTTCTCTTCCAGCTCAGCGACCCTCTCACCTATGCTGTCCATGTCTCTGCGGACATCTTTTATTTCAGCTGTGAGGTCTCGCTTAAGTGTTTGTAGGTCCTTCCACAGTGCTACCAACAGGGATTCCAGGAAGGGTTTTGTTATCGGCTCCCCACCTTCTCTGCTCATTGGGGCAGCCAGTTCGGTGCTTGCTGGTGTATCGCCTATTTGTTGAACGCCTTGGGCCTTTGTAAATAAGCCCTTGATGGTTTTATTTCTCTGTCTTCGGGAGGAGGGCATGCTGTGCCTCAACAGGTGACCGGGGCGAGCACTGGTGGGTCTCGTGTGCATGTATGCGGGGTGGAATGTAGTAGTATTGGACCCTAGCGTCGTCCCTCGGCCCCTTCACATTGGCACAGCGTGTTAATTCAGTTTCACCCTGTTCGTGGGTCGGCGATGCGCTTCATCTGAGTAGCTATGGCGAGGCTCAGAGGGGAGCGCCTTGTTCCTAATCTCCCCACCGGCATTGGGTCTGTGCCGCATGGGAAGCTTTGGTGGTCTAAGCGTCCCTGGTCGCACATGGAGGCTTGAAGTGGCGTGTACTTGGGTCAGCCGGATCCCCTGCACCAATTGTCTGGGCAGGCCGCCCCATGGTCAGCGGTGTTCTACCTGGTCCCCGATATCCGGTGTAATCCGAGGACACAATCCTTGTGGGATAGGCACCCACCACTATGCCTCCACCTTGCTGCTGTGTCCCAGGCCCCAGTTGGGTCATCAGGTCGTTGCAAGGGCTACCCCAGGCGGGGCGATGTACCCCCCAGCCCATGATTCGTAATCTTCAGGGCGCCAAGCACACCTCAGTGTAGCCCCGGGCCTCCTGGTGTCATCCCCCGCCTCGCTCCTCTCGGTCTCTGTGTAGAGTGCGCACTGCCACTATCCCCCCCTGGATCGTCACTTGCCTGCTGTATGGCAGGATGGATGTTGCTCCGGAGGCCTTCAGCACCTCCGACCAGCTTCAGAATCGCTAAACTACTGCTGAGCCTCGTCTCAAGATGGCGGGCCCGCCACTAAACTGCTACGTGTTCTGCCGCAACAGGAGCCTCCCCCAAGGTGCTAGGCCTGCACAGATCACTTGCCGCTATCTGATGCCTTCGGGCGCCGGCTCGGTCTGCTTCTCCTGCCTCGCTCTCGTGGTCTCCGTAGGGTCCATGTCGCTTCTGGATCCCGCCTTTCGGCTGTCGTCCCACCAGTGCAAGGTCATCTCCAAGCTAGGTCGCACTTTCGCAGGATCGCTCCCAGCATCACGGCCGGATTAAGCACCTCGAATAAGAAATACGGCGATTTCTCACCACTGCGGTGTCTGCTGCATTGGCTGCGATAATTGGGCACTGATGAAAGGGTGTCCGCTTGCTAGTTGCAGCGAAACGCTGGTGCTTTGTCAATCCACCAGAGGGAGAGACAGAGCGGCACGTCCTATCAAGCCGCCATCTTGGCCACGCCCCCCATAACTGGTGCTTTAAACAATATCAATAGTCTTACTAAGACCATATCTAGGAAGGCTTTGTCTATGGTTTACAAGTTTAGAACAATATACTCCCTCATGTCTTTTAAGAATTGCCATGAACTAAACAGCAAATCAGGCATTAGGCTTGACTGCAAGAGGCGTGAGATGGCTTGCAGCCCTTGGAGCACTGAAATAAAATAATCTCCCACGGAATCAATGCAAAACTGAAAATAGTGTTACCAAGATTCATTACTTGGGATACAGGATTATTACAGTCTTATTCTTATAGTACCGTAGGCTTAATACTGTCAGTAGTAATCATCCAAATATGGGTTTGCTGTATCAGCAGGGAATCAGATGGTTTGTCTATTACAACAAACTCTTCGATTCGACCCAATATCTTCAAAACACATTTCATTCATAGTTTATAAGGAGATTGGTATTTGAATATAATATTTTTTTCTGTGAGCAGCAAAGTCTTTCAATTTGGGCATGCTTTTTGCGTGACTCTTTTTACTGCTGAATTGCATCTCCTCCATTCTTACCAATTGAAGCAGTGCAAAATCATACCAGGTCTAACACCATTATTTTCGATCTTTTATCTTACTTCATTTTCTTTGTTGAAAGGTCTCTTCAATTGATCTCTTACCATGGGGATGCCCACAACTCTACCTGCTCAACTATTCTCCACCTGTCTCATCAATTTCAAAACATGATCATTTTTGGACTGATATTCTTTTGTGCAATCAAGAAACATGTTCACTGTGGTATCTGACAGTCAGATCATGTAACCTAAGATACTGAGGAGAAAATGTATCAGACTTTCACACAACAAATCCTGCCACTTTACTGTACTGAGTGAAAGGGAAATGGCAGGAATGTGGCCATCTAACATCATAGAGCGCATTCCTGCCACTTACTAGGGCTGGAACACAAACTGCTGCTTCATACCAGTGCACTAACCCTTGCCCATAATGCAAGGGTGTCTGCTTTGAGGACATAAATGTTTTTGTGCAGGAAGGGGCACCTTTTTGCACAAAAACAATCCGCTGAGGCATTTTCTTCTTTCTTTCAGAAAGAGGTGTGGCGCCACGGCTAGGGCGACTGATTACAGAATCTGGGGATCACAGTATGATCCCTTGCACCGGTGGGAGATTAGCCCAGCACCATGTTACTCTGGGCAATAGCTTGCTTAATCTTCCCGATGGCCCCCAGCGCCTGGGGAACCTTACGGGTGATTGTGCGCTTTACAAATGTGGATTATCATTATTATTATTATTATTATTATGTGTGCTGCGGAATGCAGTACACATCGAAAGAGGGAAAAACAAAGAGAAATATAGATATTTCTTCTCATTATGCCTCCCCAGGGGATGCATCGTATTTTGACACATTCCCAAAACTACCAGTAATGATAAATATGGGAAAGTACCATAATTTATGGCTGGATGTATGGGAATACCCATGCCACAACCATGGAACATGCGTAATTCTAGATTTATCAAGCCACTCATGGCCAAGCAAGGTGGCATTGCATGACTTGATACATCTAACTTTACTGATGCATCAACCTTGCCCCCCTTTGCGTGGTGCAAGGGTGATGCAACACTATGATAAATTTCCCCCTTAATTGACAGGTCCAACTATAGCCCTACATGTCTCTTGCCTCTGCATTAATGCTAGACCGTATATATTAGGGTGGTCAACACGGAGAGTTCAGGATGACTGACCAGTGATGGCTCCTCAACTAAGGCAGAGGAGCTCACCCCACTACTCAAATGGAAAAATAAAATGATAATAATGTATAGGTATTATCATTTTATTTTCCCTATTGCAGTAAATGGTGGGGCAGGAAGGCTGACCAGAGCAGGGGAGAAGTAGTGTGAACTCCCCAAGTGCGCATGAACTGTTTGGCCGGCTGTCCGAGGCCGGTTAAACAGTTCATGCACACTTTGCATGGTCCTACCAGGCTGCATTACACAGCCTGGTCAGGAACCTTCACAGTAGGCATGGGCGTAAAATCCGTTCCACTCGCGGATTTTGCGGATTTTCGGTAAATCCGCAATCCGCGAACTCTCGCGGATTTACAGAAAATCCGCGCGCTGCAGATTTTTTGCTTGTGTTCGCACTCCTCGCGGCCCGCGGCGCGGGCAGCAACAATCTTGCACTCGCGAAATTACAAAAATTACAATTGGGGAGGGGTGAAGGAAGTGGCCCAGTCTCCAACTTCCTGTTCCTGTCCAGCAAGCTCCTCCCATTGGGGTGGGGTGAAGGAAGTGCCCCAGTCTCCCACTTCCTGTTCCTGTCCAGCAAGCTCCTCCCATTGCTTAGTCCATTTCCTGGCCACTTTGAATTCGATCTTGACTGGGAAGGATTACTTTTTGTGGATGCTGCTGGATATTTGGATTTGAGGCCTTTTGGATTACTTTTGGATTCGAAATTTGATTTCACAAGTAAATTGATAAGTTGATGTTGTTTGTTTGTGGTGATTTTTGTGTGTGTTTTTCGACTTTTTGGGGTGGTGTTGGCGGCTGGCTATGTTGGTGGGGGGCCATTTTGAGGCATGGTCCTGCAGGTCCTGGCCATGTGGATGGGGTCAAGCGGCCATTTTGAAGTCAGGCAGTGTGCTTTGTGCCATAGGCCCACCCAGTCTGCTCTGATTTCATTCATTATGCCCAGGGGGCCTAGAACTCCAGCGGATTTACCGAAAATCTGCAAGTTCGCGAGCTGCGGATTTTTTTGCTTGTGTTCGCACTGCTCGCGTCCCGCGCAGCAACAATCTCGCACTCGCGAAATTGCAAAAATTACAATTCTGCACATGAATTGAAAACCACCAGCAGGCACCATAATTAATTGCAAGGTGTCCATTTTGTGGGGGGGGGGTGGGGGTTGGGGGGGTGAAGGAAGTGCCCCAGTCACCAAGTTCTTCCTGTTCCTGTCCAGTAAGCTCCTCCCATTGCTTTGTCCATTTTGAATTTGATCTTGACTGGGAAGGATTACTTATTGTGGATGCTGCTGGATATTTGGATTTGAGGCCTTTTTGACTTTCTTTGGATTACTTTTGGATTAGAAATTTGATTTCACAAGTAAGTTGATAAGTTGATGTTTGTTTGGGGCATTAGCTACAATTTTGGAACTTTTTTCAAAACATTAAGTAAAATATTATATAGTGGCTACTGGCTAGCCACGGTATCCAGTTGGACCAGGCTCAGTTATGGGTGCATGATACAACTGTTTTGTTGAATTTTAACATGATTCTGCCCAGGGCATGGATGGCATTGGATTGTGGTGATTTTTGTGTGTTTTACGACTTTTTGGGGTGGTGTTGGGGGCTTGCTATGTGGGTGGGGGCCATTTTATTGCCTGGTCCCATGTGGGTGGGGGTCTAGGGGCCATTTTGAAGCCAGGTTGTGTGCTTTGTGCCATAGGCCTGCACCCAGTGTGATCTGATTTCATCCATTATGCCCAGGGGGCCCAGAATCGGTCTGTTCGCGGATTTTGCGGGTTTTTCGCCACGTTTGCGTCGTGAAGCAACAATCTCGCACTCGCGAAATTGCAAAAATTGCAATTCTGCACCAGAAAACCACCAGCAGGCAGCATAAACCTTCTGAAACTTGATGGATGGCATTGGATTGTGGTGATTTGTGTTGTGTTTTTTGACTTTTTGGAGTAGGGGTTGGGGGCTGGCTATGTTGGTGGGGGCCATTTTGAGGCATGGTCCTGGCCATGTGGATGGGGGTCAAGCGGCCATTTTGAAGGCAGGCAGTGAGCTTTGTGCCATAGGCCTGCACCCATTTTGCCTTGCTTTCACCCATTGTGCCCAGGGGGAGTCAGTGGTACATGAAACTACAACCCTCTCTGTGGGCTCTCTTGGATCAATGTTAAATTCCTGTTTCCCAAAAATTTAGCAATTCTTATTTTTGATATCTCCATATTGTGGTGTGCATGTGTGTATTCATAAATGCCTACTTGCAAACTATTAATTGAAGCGCTACATATGCAACATATATTTAACTGATGTTCCTCTGTCTTCGTTTGCTTTTAGGTGCACAAAGTCAAGAACTCCGTATCATCGTTGAGCATCAGTGCCAGGAAGAAGTCCTGCTGCGGCCTGCTGTTCCGACATCTGAAGAAGATGGCTCCAAAAAGAGGTGCCCGTAGCTCCTCTTGCAAGAAAGATGTCTCTACTAAGGAGAAGAAGAAGCAAGTGGCACCACTTACCAAGGAGACTGGTGCCTCGACCACTACATTTTTGTGGAAAAAACAAAAGTCCACCATGAGTGCTGCACAGGTAACCTGTTTAGTGGTTCAATCACCAACGACCAGTGATGTTGGCTCATCGCAAGAAAGTAGCAGCACACAATCAACACAGGTTGTAACTCATCTCACAAGTACTATTCAACAACCAAAGCCGCAACAACAACTGCATGGGCTACTAGTACAAGCACAAGTACATGCGCAAGGAGCTGTTCAAGGAGCTGTCCGAGAAGGAGCTGTCCGAGAAGGAGCTGTCCGAGAAGGAGCTGTCCGAGAAGGAGCTGTCGGGAAGGAGCTGTCCGAGAAGGAGCTTTCCGAGAAGGAGCTGTCCGAGAAGGAGCTGTCCGAGAAGGAGCTGTCCGAGAAGGAGCTGCCGAGAAGGAGCTGTCCGAGAAGGAGCTGTCCGAGAAGGAGCTGTCCGAGAAGGAGCTGTCCGAGAAGGAGCTGGCCGAGAAGGAGAAGGCCGAGAAGGAGAAGGCCGAGAAGGAGAAGGCCGAGAAGGAGAAGGCCGAGAAGGAGAAGGCCGAGAAGGAGAGGTCCATGGAGAGTTGCAAGTAGAGGTCAGTGAAGAGGCCCATGTAGCGGCGCATGGAGCGGTGCAAGTGCCCACAATGGTTGTTCTTCCAGAAGTAGGGGCACAGGAGGAAATTGACTTTGAAGCCGGGGTATCATGTCAGGAAGACGAAGCCACTCCTCCTGATGATTCATTTTCTCCCAGCTCCCCAGCAAGGAAAAGATCAAGGAGGGTGTGTAGAAGTTCCTCTTCAAGCCCCGCTCCATCAGATGATCTGGAACTAGATTGGCAACCATCTCCGACGTCTGAGAGGGAGGCACACCAAGAGCTGAGAAAGGTATCAAATGTTAAAAGAAAGGGCCCCGGAAAGCTCATACTTATGGATCCGAACGTCGGACTTGATGAAGTGGTGCATTCTGATGTTGATGAACAGGATAACAGCAATGACCTAGTCATCACACACGTCATTCCAGCCACACCGGCCATGCAGCAGACAGACATTTATACGCTATCCCGACATCATGCTGAGCGTGACACTGGCGACGTGGCACTGGTAGCACCACCAACGCAGTCAAGTAGTACAACAAGTTCAACAAAACCTACAGCTCCCATATTTTCTCCCCAGAGGGGACCTCCATCCAGCTCGACTCCCTCAAGTAGGGTTGCTGCAATAATTGCACAACCCAGTAGATGTCTGCAAGGCTCATCCACCACTGCTTCATCTGGCATTGGCAGTATCACCTCGAGCGGCAAAACCAGAAGTTTCCAGTCCCCAGTTTGGAACTTTTTTAGTGTCCATGCAAAGCATTATTACATAGCCATTTGTTCCATTTGTAAGACTAGAGTTAGCCGCGGTAAGCCTGGTACCAACTATGGTACCGGAGGCCAGATAGGTCATTTTAAAAGAAGCCACGTTGTCGAATGGTATGCGCACCTAGCAAACATCGAGGGAAAGCAATCCCAAAGGGCAAGTGGCCAAAATATACCCGTACTAGATGTTTCATCTGAAGATGACAGGGAGGTAGAAGCGTCAGACATTTGTCCGGTTGCACCCAGTACCCCTGGCAGCACCACACCCTCCGCAACACATAGGAGGCACACTGAGAGTCTGGGAGACACACCAATGCGGAAAATGTCAACACTGAGCACAACTGGGTCGAAGAAGTCATCAGCATCATCCAGTAAATTTGTCCAGCGCACCATTACAGCCATGTTCTCCTCAGATGCGCCATTTCAACGCAACCACCCAATTGTGCGCCTGTATAACACTAAGCTGGCTAAAATGCTAGCGGTGGACCTTCTCCCTTTTTCGTTTGTTGAAGGTGTGGGTTTTCTTGAACTTGTGGCAACACTGGCCCCTAAATGGAAGGTTCCTAGCCGGTTCTATTTTGCCAGGGTTGCTGTTCCAGCACTACATAAAGAGGTGTTTGAGTTGATTGGGGAAGCTTTGCAGAAGAGTGCTGTTCACACTATACACCTGACAACAGACATGTGGACCAGTTGCCAAGCGTCACTGCACACTGGGTCTCTTTTTCAGGGGTTGCAAAACAGATAAATGCAGGGGGTGACTTGGTCGAGGTTTTTAAGGGTGCTCGTAAACATGCAACATTAGCCATGTTTGGCTTGGAGAAAAGTCATACTGCAGACAACATTTTGGATGACTTTAACAAAAAGGCCTCGCAATGGATGCCCCCCAAAAAATGCAAGGTTGGTTATGTTGCCACTGATAATGGCAGCAATGTAGTTAAGGCCATGGAGGACGGTGACTATTTCAGAGTGGCGTGTTTGGCGCACTGTATAAACCTGGTCGTGCAAAAGTTCTTGAAAAAAGAACTTGCAGTCGATAAAATACTGACCATCTGCAGGAGAATATGCACACATTTCAACCATTCTTTTAAGGCCCGGAAGGAGCTGAGGCGCAAGCAAAATGAACGTAGAATGCCAGTGAAAGCACTTATCCAGGAGGTGGCAACACGTTGGAACGCAACCTTCTACATGCTTGAGCGTCTGCATGAGCTGTTTCCAGTAGTCAATGAGTATGTCTACAACCTGGGTGGTGGTACGACAGAAATGATGCTAGCGGTGGAGCAATGGCAGCTAGTTGAAAGCCTGACAGACATGCTTCGTCCTTTTGAGGTCTTCACACGTGAAGTCAGCAGGGAGGACTGTAATTTGGGAAAAGCTATCCCATTGTTGCTGAAGCTCGAGCACCAAGTCAAGGCGGTGT
Organism: Lissotriton vulgaris; assembly: GCF_964263255.1. NCBI lineage: Eukaryota > Metazoa > Chordata > Amphibia > Caudata > Salamandridae > Lissotriton > Lissotriton vulgaris. The sequence goes on along the minus strand of NC_141696.1, from coordinate 929,026,052 downwards.
CTTCAAAATTAAAGGATGCTGGAAAGAATGAAGCATATGAGTTGGCGCAGAGATTATTACAACGCCTAGTTAGCAATGAACGGCTTGTAAATATCAAGAAACAACAGCACTACATTTGTGCTACTATTCTGGATCCACGTTACAAAAAGGCATTGTTTGGCAAAGTATTAATTCCTTTTGAAACATCAGATGTTACAGAGTACAAAGGTTGGCTAGCTCAGTCAGCCATTTGTTTTGAAAGAGAGCGGAAGGAAACTGTAGGAGAAGACAGTACTACTAGTGAATCAGCAGGCCATCAGGCGTCCCAAAAAAGCACTTCTGCATCTGTGCCTCTGGCAGAAGTGAGTGACTTTTCCTCTGAGCCGTTAACCACACCAGCAACCGTATCATCTGCACCAGGCCCAGGCGATATGTCTGAAGAAGATTGGCTAAGTCAGCTAGGGTTTGCTTGTCTCAGAAAGGACACAGAAGTGCAAAGTACAGGAATCCGGGAGAACATTGTTTCAATGGTGCAGGACTATCTGGATGACTCAACAGCGGTCAATATTACTGAGGACCCATTGGCGTATTGGCATGGGAAAAGAAACATATGGCTGGAGCTCACCAACCTGGCTATCAATTACTTGTCTTGCCCACTCGCAAGTGTGTCTTCAGAACGTGTTTTTAGTTCTGCTGGTGGCATTGTGACTTCAAAAAGGAGCCGCCTCTTGCCCGCAAATGTGGAGCGGCTCACCATGATAAAGATGAACCAGCACTTCATACCACCAGATTACAAAGTACGAGAATGCACGCAGGAAGAAGAGGACACCGACCTACCTGAGGGAAGTTTTCCTCAGTTACCAGAAGTACTACCGACTCAATTTGCAGAGTTTGAGCACGAGTTCTGCTTCCCAGACAGCGAGTTCTGAAAATGAGTCAATGAATCACTAACTTTATTTTTCGTCCTTATTCACTTTTATTCCTGTGTGTCTGTCTTTCTTTGTTTAGCAAGTGCTTGATCACATTCACAACAAAACTGTAATCACCCAATCACAACAACAAGCCCATCAGCAGAACTGTCTTGATTTTGATGCCGCAGCATTCCTCAGTTTCACAAGTTGACAAGAACTCAGTCCTGGTCGTCTATCCTCCTCCTCCAGACTCACCCTATCCATTTCCCGTAATGCTGATGCCTGGATTCCGCACAATGAAGAAACTTACGTTGACAAGTCACCTAAAGACGGACTGGAAGTAGTGAGTCCTCATTTACATACATTTTGCTAAGTGTGGCTTTTTTCCCGGATTTGCTTTTTGGCTGTTTGGGGGTGTCAAACTTGTTTGCGCCTGGGTTTACGGGTCTTGGCTGGGCCATTGCTGGCAAGGTCTATTAAGGGATGAAATTGGTTAGGAGGAAATGGGAGGTGAAAACGTTTAGGCGTTATTGCTCGCTTGCCTGTCATAGGGTTGCTGTCTGTGGGGCTTCTAGGTTTTTGGTGGTGGGTTTTGAGGTCTGGGAGCACCGCTGCCACATTTCTAATGTTGATTGCTTTTGTTTTGCAGAAAATCCACGCCGGGAAACTCCAGTTGGGGCCCTGCTGCAGAACGCTTTAGGACACTGTGAATTCCAGGTGGAGCCAGCCCTCAAACACAAATTACAGGTAAGATAAGCGTTTGGATGGGGGGTAGTATAATGGAGTATTAGGAGAGGCGAGAGAGTGACAGTGGTACTAGTAAAGTCCTAGGACTCTTGAATTAACTTACTCTGTGACAGGCATTTACTTTGGAAAACATTTGGCCAATTACACGTGAACGTTTAGGCGTTATTGCTCGCTTGCCTGTCTTAGGGGTGCTGTCTGTGGGGCTTCTAGGTTTTTGGTGGTGGGTTTTTGGGTCTGTGAGCACCGCTGCCACATTTCTAATGTTGATTGCTTTTGTTTTGCAGAAAATCCACGCCGGGAAACTCCAGTTGGGGCCCTGCTGCAGAACGCTTTAGGACACTGTGAATTCCAGGTGGAGCCAGCCCTCAAACACAAATTACAGGTAAAATAAGCGTTTGGATGGGAGGTAGTATAATGGAGTATTAGGAGAGGCGAGAGAGTGACAGTGGTACTAGTAAAGTCCTAGGACTCTTGAATTAACTTACTCTGTGACAGGCATTTACTTTGGAAAACATTTGGCCAATTACACGTGAACCAACACGATGACAGTGTTCAGTAAAACGAACTTACTGCAAAACCGCCACCCGCCAGGCTCAAAAGTAGTAAAAAACAGGTATGCTCAGATAAAGTTTGAAAAAGTATATTTTTATATCCCTAACAAAATAATCTCCCGCAAGACCCTCCCTAACCCCAACAAATAAATAGTCCTTCAAAAGTCCCCAAAAACCCCAACTCCCAATTCCCACCCCCCCAAAGTCTCTAAAAAAGGGGCAAGGGACACTCTAGGGATGCATGCTGTGGACTTTGGCCTCCAGGGCATCATGCCTTAGGGCCAGGGCATCGTACTGCTCCCGGAGGATGGCGAGGTCTAAGCGGAGGCCCTCCAACAAATTTTGATTTTCCTTCAACTTGCGGACCTCCGCCTCCAGGTCGGACACTCTGTGGGTTGCACGGCGCAAGCGAGCCTTGAAAGTACTGTGAGGGGCAGCCTTTGCTGCTCGGCGGTGGCGTCTGCCAGTCTGGCTCAGTACCGCCGGAGCACTGCGCTGACCGGCAGAACGTGGGGGCGCGGAGGAGGATGCAGGTGTCCCATTAGATGTACTGGACTGCGTGTCCTCCCCCTCCAATTCCACCAGCCGCCGATATTTGGCAACAGTGGCATCCAGCCTCCATTGCTGGGCCAGTAGAGCCTGCATACTCCTGGATGGTTTGGATGTTTTAGTACGACCAACTATATGAAGAAAGAAAGACATAATCTGTAACCAATGCTCTTTAAGAATATGATTAACACAAAATGATTCAGCAGAAAGTTGTGTCACAGTACAACTAGCAACTAGCCAGCGCAGTACAAAACTATTGAGGCCAGTATCATGGGCGTCCGCAGGGAGGGGCAAGGGGGGGCGCTTGCCCCCCCTGGATCGCAGGTCCATCCATTGCTGGCCCAATGACAATATGGTAATTACAGCAGGCCGGGACCGACAGACAGATAGAGGCAGAGACAGGGACAGAGAGATAGAGAGGGGATGGAGAGGGAGACAGAGGGAGACAGAGAGAGGGATTGAGACTGAGGGTGACAGAGGGAGGGAGACAGAGAGGGAGACAGAGAGACGGAGACAGAGGGAGACAGAGAGATGGAGACGGAGGGAGACAGAGAGAGAGGGAGACGGACAGAGTGAGTGAGACAGAGGGAGAGAGAGAGAGGGGGAGAGAGAGCAAGAGAGGGAGACAGGCAGAGAGGGAGGGAGGGAGACAGAGAGAGAGAGGGAGGGAGGGAGACAGAGACAGACAGAGAGACACAGACAGAGACAGATGGAGGCAGAGACAGGGAAAGGGGCAGACAGGCAGAGACAGACAGAGAGACAGAGAGGGAGACAGAGGGAGGGAAACAGGGACAGATAGGGACAGACTGACAGATAGAGGCAGAGACAGGGACAGACAGAGAGGAAGACGGAGAGGGAGACAGAAGGAGAGAGAGAGAGGGAGGGAGCCAGAGGGTGACAGAGGGAGGGAGAGGGAGGGAGACAGAGAGAGAGAGACAGCGAGGTAGAGGGAGACACAGGGAGACAGAAAGAGGGAGACAGAGAGAGAGAGAAAGAGGGAAACAGAGAGAGGGAGGGAGACAGAGAGAGAGGGAGGGAGACAGAGAGAGAGGGAGGGAGAGAGACAGAGAGAGAGACAGAGAGAGAGAGAAAGAAAGATGTGTGTATGCCAGGTCTGGTGGCTCAGTGGATGAAGGCGTCCGCTGCAGGGGCATGAGTTCAACCTCATGGTCATAGTTTGTTTTGTTGCTCTAGATCCACCCCCCTCCCCCACTGACCCTGCCCCCATCGGTGCGGCCCTTGGCCACAAACCACACTGACAATTTGGCCCTGAGAGAAAGTTTGTGAGGACCCATGCTCTATAACCACATCCTCCTGATTTAGAATAGTTTTTTTCTGGCATTTTTAGTTTTTCCCTCTGTTTTAATGTAGTTGCCAGGTCGTCTGCTGTGGTGCCGCACAAGATTTTTCTCTTCCCCCTATGGGGTTCTTTGTTTATTTAAGCTCTATGTCGTGTTAGATTTAAAAAAAATGTATTTAATACTTGTGCTCAATCATGTCAGGAGATGGTGATGATGTTGCCCCCCCCTGGAAACATTTCTGTGGACGCCCATGGCCAGTATCTATGTAACCTCCCACTTCTTCATCCTTGCTCTAACATTAGTGGGAGTTTAAGGAACAAATTGTACGAGCACTATGGACTTCCATTAGAGTAGACTATGACAGTACACACCAGTCTTATTCTTCTTCTTCTCTCTTGTTTAGGAAAATTGTTTGTTACATTATCTGCAAGCCGGCATAATGCCAGCGCAGTGAACTTGCACCCGAGAAAAATAACAGACGCACGCCATGATGAGTGACATACACTTGCGTTACTGTACCGGTCCAGTACATGCAGGTGGTGAAGCTCTTACTTTTCTATTACGGGTGGCACTGAGAATACTCTGTTACAAGGGCTACTGCTTAATTAATTTAACTTTCACCCTACAGTGAAAATGAGTACTAGGAAAGGAAAATCGAGGAGATAAATAATGGGATTATCTATCACTTCACATGGGATGTATTTGCTTACATATGGGATGACTTCAGGTGCTTTGCTTTTTATTGAGTGACCAGTGATACATCCACATATGAATGACGTACTACTACTAAAATTATTAAGAGGTGGGGAGTGGCCACCGTACTAGTAACCGGATATATGCTGTGCTTGCAATAAAAACAACTGCTACTATTCATGGTAGTTTTTTGACAAAATTACAACTTCTTTTCCTTGCCTTTCCTACACTGGAACGGACATGCGGGTGCGGTGTTACATGCTCTTCAAAGTAACACATAGTTCATCCAGTGACCGTCTACTCTCTGTAGATACACATCATATGCTATCTAAGAGTCAGATAGTACCATGATCCAGCTTACCTCTACCCGCCACCACCACTGTCTGCTTCCTCACAGTATCTTCTTGGGCCACTTGCGCCGCCTCCTCCCCAGAGTTGTCCTCGGAGTCGACCACCACCACCACATCCGAGCTGGCCCCGCCACCAGATGTTCCACCTACAAAGTAGATTTAAGAATGTTAGATTACACCACTCACTAGTATTTGCTCTAGGAATGAAGAAATGTGAAAACAACAGAAAAAGTAATTGACTGTCTAAAAATGTCCCTCCTTCCAGGGAAGGCTGTTGTCTTGCTGCACTTTTTTGTCACAATTGATGAATGCTTGCTTAATTTTAACACACACCATTTTTCTCTGAACGGACAGAAGCTGGACTTCTAAGGACAAGAGCAACATCAACTTCAAACCAGGTGAAAGCTCGGCTCGACCACAAGAAATGTGTTCCATTACTCATCAACTCAGCACCAAGCACTTTTCCATTTCCAGCTAACTTAATTTTATTATATGTGTTTACTTTTAATAAAGCTTTTAAACTTGAATAGACTCTGTGGTTTTTGGTCCTCCAGACTAGAGTGACTGAGCGAAAGGTTTTGCAATTTTTGCAAGGAGGAGTCCGTGGCGTGCCTCTGACACTACCAGGTTTATACAGTGCGCCAAACACGCCACTCTGAAATATTATTAATCTGGTGTTTAGTGTCCATAGTTCGGTTTGTGGAGAATTGTCCCTGCAACAGTAGTATTATGGATTGTGCTCCTATCTAAACACTATTTTGAAAAAATTAAATTAGGATCGCTTGGACAACAATAGGTCCTCTATATTTAAATGAAAACTTACTGGGGCCAGCAAAGGAGCACTCGCCGCCCTGGCCTGCATCCTCCTCCTCTGGAGCCACAGCATCCTCCTGTTCCGTCCGCTTGCCCCTGGGGGGACCTGACGTACAACATGAAAGAAAGAACAGAAAACATTGATGATTGCTGTTTGTCGATGTCCTTGTCAACCAAATCAAACATTTGGAAAGAACAAGAACCAACTATTTCAGCCAAAAAGAGGGCTACAAAGGAAGGACTGCACCTGAGCCTCTACTCTAGGGGCAGATTTCCAAGCCCCTTGCAGCTCTTTTTGCGCCGTTCTTGCGTCAATTTTGTGACGCAGCGCCACAACAAGAGAGGCGCCATGGTGTGGCGCATATTAACAACGTGACGCATATGGGAGATGCATCCCATTCTAAAGCCCTGCGCCATAAGGGAGCGATCCAGCGCAAGGGAGGGCGTTCCTGCTAAGGAACGCATGCTAAAAGTGGCTATGGGGAATATATAAAATTTCAATCAGTCATTTAGGACAATGATGCGTCACTCAAACCCTGCGCCTGCATGAAGCAGACGTACGGCTTGACTCAGCATTGCTGGAGCTGCGCCATCATTGCAACGCAACTCCATCAATGAGCCGCCTTTACGGCACCGATGCGTAACGCTTCGGTGACGTTTTGGGACCATGGTGTGCCGCATTGTAAATACGGCGCACCATGGGTGGTGCTGGCGTGCCGCACACTTTGCAGGGATGCGCAGGTAATTGCAAATCTGACACTTAGGGGCATACTTACGAGTTCTGGGCTGCACACCTCCAGAGGTGCACCAGAACAAATGCGTAACGCAAAACTAACCTTGCGTCACGGCAGATGCGCCGCAATTACAATGCGGCACACCCTGGCGCAAGGGTAGGCAGATGCGTGACGCATCTCGTGACGAAAGAGGGGCGCATCTCTAGAGTCGCGTCGCAGGCGCGATGCAACTCTAGCAATGCTCAGGGCTGCCCAATACTCAACATACCGCATCAGTCCTCATGCCTGCTTCAAGCAAGCAGGCATAAAGAATTGACGTAGCAGCGTCGCGGAAGTGCCTGCGTTAAATCTTGTAGATTTCACGCAGGCACTTTTGCGAGGCGCACAGCTGCCTGACCGCCCCCCCACCCTTCCCCCCTGCGTGGGAACGCACCCATTGTGGCGCAGGCCCAGGCCTTAACGTGGCGCATCTCCCTAGATGCATCACGTTGTACATGACTCGCAGGGATGCGCCACGTTTACGTCGCTGTTGCGTCAGGTAAGGCAGCGTAAATGTGGCGCAAGGGGCTTGTAAATCTGCCCCTTTGTGTCTAGCATTACGCAGTTCTGTAAAGTACACTCATACATTACTCAGCCCAATTAAATGAACACAAAATAGAAAACAAATAAGCAGTGGCACCGCCACAGAGAAGGAGAGCAGTGCACCTGAAATGCACAGAAGATTTTGAAATATTAATTTACCTCTACTATCAATTTAATCGGCAGCAATATTGCTCTTTGTAAAAAAGTTAAAACAAACATTTGCAATATAACACACAGAGCAGGAGAAAAAACAGAGTAGTGAGTGATGAAAAAATACTACTCACCAAGCCCGGGGACCTCCACTCCCAGCAGGTCGAGCAGGTCGCGCTCCCGGTCCAGGAGATCCGTCCAGGGGTGGGTCACCTGGTTGTAGGTGCGCTGGACCCCGGAGATGTCAAACAGGGCCCGGCACACCTCCTCCCACCGCTTCCGTCGCTCCTGGCGGTTGTTGTAGCCACCAGCGATCCTGCCGCCTGCCGCGATGGTCCTGGGGATGCGGCGCTGTACATAGTAAACCAGTGCGCCCACCTCCTCAGGGCTGAAGATGTCCCTGGGCACCACCATTTCCGCCCTCAAACGGCCACACGGGAGCCGGGCACGGGCTGCGGGGCCCGTGTTGGGCAGCTTGACTGCTGGCTTCCCCATGGTCTGGGCAGGTGGTAGCAACAAGGAGCACCCATAGACAATAATATTTTTTTCAAATCTTGGATTTTCAGTGAAATTACTATCGAAGGCCCTGCTTTTATATTAAAAACAGAGGTTTGACTCTACAATTTCCAACTGAAAGGCAATATTTCTCTCCATGTGTTCCCATACCTGGCATGTCACACTCTTTGGTGCTTACTTTTCCTTCTTGTTTTAAGAACAGTAGATGTTTCAGCACCCAGGCTAATGTGCTGCCTAGCCATATAAGGTCCCAAAGGCGAGACTGATTGCATTTTGCAAATGCTTGTTTCTGCTGATGTCTCTCCTTCTCTTCCTCTTTATCTCTTACAGCTTCTCTTCATCTTCCTCTCAAAGTTTCCAATTTCCAATATTTTCTTTCTCTCTCTCTCTCTCTCTCTCTCTCTCTCTCTCTCTCTCTCTCTCTCTCTCTCTCTCTCTCTCTCTCTCTCTATCTCTCTCTATCTCTCTCTCTCTCTCTCTCTCTCTCTCTCTCAGTCACTGTGCTATGTTTCAGCATAATGTGCAATAATCAAATGTATACTCATCGACCTTTGGAGAAGGTTGATTCCATTAAGAAAAGTGTTACACGTTGAAAGGAGGATCATTAGGAAAAGAGGAGTACAGCTTAGCAAGGGGGATTACTGTTTATAAGGGGTATGAGTAAGGGGCCCACACTGAATATCATTTTATCTTTTCTTTTACGCCTTTAGTATTGTGTCCATATGGTAGTGAATTATGCCAGATACTAATGGGAGGGTTTTCCAAGGGAGGGGTATGGGTTGGGCACAGGGCATGGAGCAGAGGGAGAAAATACCCCAAAAATGTTTCTGTCATCATAATCACTGATTTTTCGCCCAACACAAAGATGACAAGCACCGTAGACACCATCATTTTAAGCTGTAGTGTGAGCTTGAGTTGAGAAATAAGGGCTGAATTCGATGAAGATGGGTAAAGCGTTAAAAAGAATCACCCCTAAATGTTAACAAGCTCAAGTCAAGGGGAGACAGACCATGATCCTACAATTGCTGGAGGACAACTTAGCTCATAAAATGATTCTACAAGAGACACACATGACTGCAATGGAAACTAGGCTTATGTTTTCAAAGTAGAAATGGGTGGGGTGCTTTGCTCTATCAGATCAAGCTGAATATTACAAAAGGGGGGGTAGTAATAGATTTGGTAGGTTCTAAAACTGACTCTACAAGCAGACGGGGGGTTGGACAGATGAGATGTTCAAATAATACCTTTTCTTATGCGGCTTTTTATGGCCCCAGCTCAGATGACCCCCCTCATTGTTGATCTTGGAGTGGAATCTATTAGACTCACCAATTCCAATTATCCTTGGGGGATTTTAACACCTTACTAAATATCATGTTAGATAGATCTACTAGGAGAGATGGCATGATTGAATGAGAGAGCAAAAAGGATACATATATCATGGCAAAAAGTATGGGCACTTCTCTAGGCTAGATTGTTTTTTTTTTCAATAACACCTAGGCTGAAGGAGTTAGGGAAATTGAACACCTGTCAGGACATCTGTCCAACCATTCTGCAGTGATGGTACTGGTAGAACTACCCGCCCCTCAGGGGAGCCTTTGGTGGACAGTTAACCGTGCGCTCCTCTCGAAGGAATGGGGCAGTTCTTGGAGAAGGCCAGTCAGGATTCTTCCCTCAATACCATAGGGTCAGCCTCTTTAGATATGGTCTGGGACACTTATAAGGCCTACATTTGGGGGAGGGGGCTGTGGAGCCAGGCATTCCATAATAACAAACTGAGAAGAGAAGAGTTGGGCATCCTGGAACAGGAGGTGGCCGAATTTGAGGCAACTCTTCATGGGCAGAACCTAAGGGTAAATGAGGAGATATTATCTAAAAAGCTGGAATTTGTAGAAATACATTATAAAATCGAGCTTGAAGGAAAATGTAGAAAAAAGGTGGCAGGTGTATTATACAAGATTGTTTGAATATGGTAAGAGAAGTGGGACTGTATTGGCAGGGAAAGTGAGAGCAGAGAGATATTATTAAGGAGTTGGTAGTTAATTCCCAAGGAGAATTCACCAACAAGGTAGAGCTGATGGAAGAACATCTATTGATCTTATTTTCATCTCTCTCTTAAGAGGAGGTCATGTCTGATTTAGTACAGCTTAGGCGATGGTTCAGGAAGAGGAACGTTCCCAGGCTTACAGACTCTGGACAGATTTTTTGGGTGGAAAGAACAACTGAGAACAACTGAGTCATGCAAAAAAATCAGAGGGCCCAGATGCCATTCTTTCTGAGCTGTACAAAACATCAAGAGAAGTGATTATACCTATATGGGAAAGCTATTTAATTCTATTTTCCTTGAGGGATCACAAATCCCTGCATCTTGTAAAGAAGCTAATGTGGAAGCCAGCTAAGGACCCCAGGAAGGCAAATTCATACCGGCCTATTTCACTACTAAACACAGACTATAAAGAATTCACCAACATCCTGTCAGGTAAATTTGCATCTTTTGGTACATCCACCCATAGCGGAAGGACTTTGTTCCCAAATGTGGGCTCCATGAGTTCACACAGCCTCTCATTGGTACAACAGATTTAGTACCCTGGCCATGTTCACACTGGATGCAGCTAAAACAATTGATAGAGTCTACTGGGGATATCTGTGGGGGGTACTGAAGGTCATACATTTTATCTCATTCTACATTTCCATTCTGCAAAAGCTATATGCCTTTTCATCTGCCCAAATTCTATTAAACTGGGCGTTGCCTAGGAGCTTCAGCATCTCCAGAGGTACTGGGCAGGGGTGCCCTCCTCCCTTTCTTTTTGATATATATAGTGCCTTTGACTACATGCACCGGGGGGGATTAGTTAGTAGTCCTGTTTGAATCACAGGATTTCAGACCTGAGATAGCCCTATATGCTGATGATGTGATTATTTACATGGCAGACCCAGATACGACTAACCCTAGAGTAGAGGAGTTAGCAGAAGAGTTTAGCACCTTTTTATCAGCAAAGGTAGATCAGAAATATTTTGCTGGAATATAGTAGACCTGAAGAGGAGGGAAAAGTCAGAGTTTATGGATTTGGGTATATCAAGGCTCATAATTTGCAAAGAGTTTCTAGAGAAGTGCACAGGTTGCTCGTTAAGTAGAGGAACGTACTGCTTACTATTTATGAGAGTGAATCTGATCAAACTGATCATCCTGCCTAAGCTCACATACCTTTTTAACTGTATTCTACTCTCCTTCTCCTAAACAAAATTTGCAAAACTTCAGAGGAAAATAAAAACCTTTATATGGGCAGAGGGGGCAGTTAGACTGGCATGGAAAAAACTGAGGGATTGGAGATAGGAGGCTTGGCACTAACCGATTTAAGGCAATATTTTGAGACTTTTCAGTTAGAAATATACAGGATATTGCTAAGAACCACATATAATTCAATGTGAGTCCTGTTGTCAAAGATGAAGGACTTAGGAACACATGGTTTGCTATACAAGTTTGGAGATCTAAAATACTTCAAAAGGGTCAGATTGAAAGTCTTAAAGCCAGCTCTCAGGTTTTGGTTTAGAATAAGAAGGTGGCTTGGTTTCCAATATTATTCAGACTATTCCCATATTTGAGACTCTCCAGGCACCCCAGAGAGTCTGTTGGAGAGTTTGAGTTGACCACTGTGGGAACCTGGTATAACAATCTCAGGGGGACATTTTCACTGTACAGGGCCTTATTTCTTGGTAGATACTAACAAGTATGACTGAGGGGCAGCTCTCAAGGTTTAAATAAATACAATTGCTTTGATGGTGTGCGAGCAAAAAAATTGAAGGCCACTGGGAGATCAAACCAAAGCTACAGGATACACAAAATATACACAAAATATAAAAAAAGAGATCTCCACCTGGTATTTGATTCTGGTGGATGTGGAGGAAAATAAGTTGCAGCACCTCGCCTCGATTTGGGGGCACATGAGGCCGGAAGTAGATCTGAAGTTTTTGAGACATCTATCTTTTAAGCTTCTATAGAAAGTCATCACAACAGCCAACCTGAAAAAGAATATTTTTATTACTCTTAACAGGATTTATTGGATTTCCCAAAAGATTGCAAGTTTTCCTAAAGAACAGGCCCCCGGGTGTAGTAGATGTAGCTGCCTTGAAGCAGACGATGAACATATGTTTTTGTCTCGTCCTTTGCTCTTGAAATTTTGGGATAATGTGAGTACGGCTATGGAAGAACTCTTTGGAGTTTTTATAGGAGCCAACCATCCTGGTTCTATTTTGGAGGATATTGTGACTGATAATTCTTTGAAGGGCCCCAGGCGACATCTTATGTTCTACTTGCTGCTTCTTCCTAGAAGGGAAATATGCAAAAATTGGCTTAATCCCTTACTCCCTTGTATGGGGTCATGGTGAAAAGTTGTATACCGATCGTGCACATTGTATATGGAAATTGATGATAAAGGAACTGAAGCTATATGGGATAGCTTTTTGAGATGGGAAAGAATGACAGGTGGACACCCTAAGAAGTCCTATGATTACACCAGGAGGCCAATGAGTCTTGATAGCCCGTCGCCATTGCTATGGCAATCACTGGCACTAGAAGTATGACTGATTTTCGAGTGAGTTTTTCACTGAAGTATGTGCCTGTACGGTGATATGAGAACACAAAAAAAAAGATTCAGAGTGGAGATTTTTCCATTATCTATCATAGTCAAGGAACATGTTAAGTACAATTAAATAACTTAATATGGCAGAATGACAATTGCCCTGAGGAATTCCCCTACCCATGCTACAGCTATTAAAGTGTTTTTTTATGATGCCCATGATCATGGACACAGGTTTAAAGCAAGAGATCTGCACGCATTTCCAATTAAGATGTAGGAAAGAAGGAGCACTTTTGTAAATGCTAGGAAATCATAGATAGTCTAGAAAATAATTCACAGAACAAGATTAAATTCCCTCATTTAGGTTTCCTCCTATCTTTGGAGTAAATGTAAAAGCTTTCAGAAATCACAAAACTGTCCAGGAGTTCTCCTGAAAAGCTGTGACAAATTAATGATTGATAGGAGTAAACCAGGAAATATTGAGTGAATTTGTCTTTATACCCATTCAAAAACACACATGCTTAAATGTATGCATATGTAAAGGTGAAAGGTGGCACAGGTGCACTACAAAAACGTTTCTTGTTTCTTAAATCATGATAGAAAAAAGTATTATGTAGACCAAGACTCAACATTGTTGGACCTGGCATTTTCTTCAGGGTCACCCCAGATTCTTGCCTTCATTTGATGAAACTGCTGTTGTTGGCTTTTAGGAATTGTAAATCCATAGTATATTGTACTATATATACCCAGGATCTGTAAACTAAATGTTACTAGTAGGCAGCATCACTAATTGTGCCAAGTACTGGAGTAGCCCTGTAAAACATTTCTCAGGCCTGTCGTGCAGTTTTAAAATGCCATTTCTAACTGGCAAAATAAACCTTTTGTCAGGCTTAAACTCTCTTTCTAATACTTATAAGTCACTTCAAAGGTAGCCCCTAAAGGTTAATAGGGCAAAGTGCATGGTATTTAAAAAGTGGTCATGTGCACTTAAGTTGTATATGTCTTACTTGCACCATGGTGCAAGGGTGCCTCAGTTGCAGCTAAGATTGTTTTTGTGCAGGAAGGTTCCCCTTACTGCAAAAAACAATCCGATGAGTTTTTTTCCTCTTACTATGTGAGCTGCAGAATTCAGCACACATGGAACGTGGAAAAAAAGAGGAGAATTGAAGTTATTTCTCCTCGATACGCATCACCTCAGGAGGCATAGTGATTTGGCACTTCCATTGGTTTTGTAAATCTGAGGCAGTGCCAAAACTCCATGGGGTTCCCTGGGCGCTGAGTAAGGCGACACTGTGTTTTGCATTGCTTCACCTTACTCCTGATTTATGAGGCCACTCGAAGCCATGCATGGTGGCTTTTCGTTGCCATTAAAATCTTTATGAGAGCTCTGCATCATGCATGTACCACTTTACATGGTGCAAAAGTGACACAAGGCACTCGTAAATAACCACCCCATTTTCTTACACTCTTCATTCTTATGTTGAATAATGATGAGTTGTTTCCACTTAATTCTCATTTGAGTATTCATAAACACATAGCCAATAGTGTGCATAAATTTCACAGGGCACAGCCACCCTGGTCTACCCACCATCCCACTTCGATACACGTGAATAAATATTATAACACGTAAATCCGGATGTATGACGGTACCACGCGTACTTGTACAACGCGTACCGTTACAACGCTACTTTTACCACGCAAGTCGTTACAACGACTTGCGTGGAGGGGCGCTGGATAGTAAATTATTTAATTTACTATTACAACTCCAGTCCCCGTGGACTCTAGGGAAAGGAGTTGGATAGTAAATTAAAGTATTTACTATCCTGGAGCGCCCCCAGCGCATTTCGTTGTAACGACCTGCGTGGTAAAAGTATTGTTGTAACGGTACCGCGTTGTAAAATATGCGTGGTAACCGTTGCATACCCGTAAATCCATGCTCTGAAAATACATTAAGTGAAATTGCACTAATATATCAAGCAATATGCACCTGCAAGTTATGCTTACCTTTCAAAGTTGGACAAATTTAGTCAGAGTGCTCATGGAATGTTAATGGACTTGCAACAAACATCTTGGACCCGGAGTTCCTGCAGTATCTCAATTTGTTTGACATAATCCTGCTGCAGGGAACCTGGCTCGCTGACCTGTTCCATTTACAAGGTTTAATGTGCTTTGCAAGACCAGCCGTAAAGGGTGGAAAATTTAGACACTCCTCAAGAGGGCTGGGAACCTATGTATCCATGTCCTCCACACTGTCAGCAGTGACTGTTGAGCCTGCCTCATAAGCCACTACAGCAGTCAAGATGACACTTTCCCTCTCAGGAGCACAAGATGAGGCGGTGATCGTCAACACATACATCCACCCAAAGCACTAAGGAAAAGACTCGGAACACCTAATCGGCCAATTAACAAGCTACATATGCAAGTCAGAAACCTCAAACTTTATTCTCTTGGGGGACTTAAACCAATACCTTATAGGCACATTGAGGGGGAATGAAGTTAGTATCCAATCCCTACTCTTCAACATACCGATTCAAAGCAGATCCTCCCACTGGAAGAAAGAATAGTAAAAATAGACACCTTCTAGAGGATCTAGAACATCTCAATATCAGAACACTAAATGGAACATTCCCTGGAGACTCTCCCTCTGTGGGTAACCACTATTCTCCTTCAACATGCTCAATAGTAGATCGCATGTTTGTCAGTATCTCGTTGTTTCCCTGCATGCTCAGTTTCCAAATGGGGAACAAGGGGGACAGTGACCACTGACCAAAAGAAACCCTCCTATCAGCATGTGTGCCTTCTTGCATCCACTCAGAGGTGGCCTTGTGCTCCAAACAAACTATAAGAGAATCCCTGTCAGCAACAGCAATCGATCCCCTACATTCACAATCAATAGCAAAAAAAAAGCTATATAACCAACTGGGAATGCTTTACTGCTACACTAGCAGAACTTTACACCTCATCACCCAAAAGGAAACTCTGCCAGGACCCTAGGCGGGGAAGTAGGATCACGAAAACTCTAGGAGATCAAATATACCACTTAAAAAAATCAGTAAACTGCATCTGAAAGTCTCTTAGACACTACCCGGGGAATCCAACTCTCTGCATACTCCTGCAACAGCAAAGAACTTTGCCCAAAAGGTTGAAATTGAAAGCTAACAGAGATCGGGAAGGTGAGGCCTGGTCAGAGCTCCTCCATGACATAAATCACAATGACAGTACTTGCTTTTGGAAGACGGGGAACACAATAATGCGCCCACATCATAGAGGAATTGCTTCTTATATATCAGAGGAAACCTGGGCAAGATTTCTAAGTGAGCACTTTAACCCTCAATCTGTAGGAGAAGGGTTAACTCAGACAACTAGAGCAACACCAGGTGAGTGTTCCACAGGAACCCTACTAAAGGGGGCGATCACACCAAAAACTCTAGATACAGCTAAATCTTATGAGCACGAGCCCAGCGCCTCAAGGACACTTTCAATAAAGCAACAGATTGCAAAAGGGAGAAGTAACTTACAGCTTGAGCAGACTCAGTGGAGTGGTGTGGCTCACTGGTTAGAGGCGGCAGACCCGAGAGCAGAGGACGGCCTGGGACCAGGGTTCAATTCCCAACGCGGCAGGGTCGTGGACCAGGGTCAGCGGACTCGATAATTCTCACCTCGGTGCCTACTCTAACCAGGGATCACACTCGGCAACTCTGGGCATTAGCTTGCCTCATCTCCACAACGGCCCCCCACATACGCCGGGGATGCCTGGTTTCACCTTGGAGATACCCAATAGGGACTATCTCACAGGGAAAGCCAGGACGAGTTCCCCAGCGGTCTACTGCGCAGAGATACTCCTTCGGGAGTCGATTCTAGCGCATTGCAATTAATTAATTAAATGAGATAATACTACTAAATCAGACAGGATTTCGCAAAATGTCAGGCACAGCAACAAACATCCTGGTGATTTCTCTACTTCCACTACACCTCTTCTTTATTGATTTCAGCGCTGCTTTTGACAATGTTGTCAGGGCAAGACTGTGGGGGAAGCTGGCTCTATGGGGTATTCCTCAAGCTCCACCAAATATGTTGACACTTCTTCATACGGACACTTGGGTGCAGGTGAAATTGGGAGAGGGGACTCACCCCTCCAGACAAGTACTAAGAACCAAAGGCCTGATGCAGGGCTGCGTGCTCGCACCCAACCGGTTTAATCTATTCATCACAGACTTGCCACAAGAACTTAACACCTGCAAGTCCCACGCAACCAAGTTGGGAGGTCGAAACGCTGACCAGCCTCCTGTACGCTGACGATGTAGTCCTGATTAGTCACACCCAAGTTGGCCTGCAACATCTCCTCAACAAAATGCATAACTACGCTACGGAGAACAACCTCAATGTCAACTACAGGAAAACAAGGACAATGACCATCAACAACAAGAGAAGATGATAGTGGTTCTGGCACTTGGGTGGAACACATATAGAACTATCAGCAGACTACAAGTATCTAGGCGTCAGCGTAGACAAAGAAGAAATCAGAAGGAAAGGGCTGGCATTAGCAATAACATTGAAAAACCTCACATCAAAAATAACTGGACCCACACTAAGCCCTCTATTGAAGGTAGCAAAGGCTAAGGTTCTCCCTCCAATAACCTGTGGCAGCGAATCAGTGCAAGACAGAGATCCCAAATTATTGGACAGCATCTTAATGAAAGCGTATAGAATAATGTTCCGTGTCCCAAACGATACCTCACCAGCCTCGGTAAGGATCGAGTTTGGTCTATTAAAACAATCCTTGTCCAGGCACGGCATCTACATCATCTGCTGGAACAGGATCAGATCCTCCACTCCAAGAGCCAGATGTAGGTATACAAATACCAGTCGGAAACGGCCGAAAATACATATTTTCGGCCGTTTCCGACCGGTATTTGGATATTGAGATATTTGGGCATGTTAAATTACAGAATCGGTAATTTTACCGAATTTGTAATTTTTCCGATTCAGTAAAATACCGAATTGGTAAAATTACCAATTCTGTAATTCAACATGTAGGTCGCACTGTAATCAGTGCTACAAGGGTTTATGAATTTGTTATTTACCACCAACTAGAAGTTTGTCTTAAATAATGAAAACCCTTCAAAAAGCATTTTTTTTGCTTAAAAAACGTGCCATGTTGCAGACATACATGCCCTAAGGGCATGTATGTCAGCAACATGTGCAACCATGCACAATTGAGGGGTGCAACAGGGTGTGACACCCTGTCCCCCTTGCAAATTCGGTAATTTTACCTAATCAGTATTTACCGATTCGGTAATTGGCATTGATTCCTATGGGCCTCAAGGCAATTACCGAATCGGTAAATACCGATTTGGCAATTACCGAATCATTCCAATTCGGTAATTTCAAAAGTTAAATTACCTACATCCATGTACCTACTCTTAAATACCGAATCGGTATGATTCGGTATTTAAGAGTAGGTAAATCGAGATTACCTACATCTGGCCCCAAATACCTTAAACCAACTCTTATGGCAAGAACTCCAGCAGAGGGCACATCTCCTGCAAGAAGCTATCTTCAGGAATCTTTGGTAACCACTAGGCTCTTTTATCTCAGTAACACACAGACAAACCACTCAACCTTTAAGAAATTGGTTTGGAAACCACTAAAACAGCTCTCACTGGTGGAGGACAAAGCCACCTTTCCAGCTAGAGCTCAGGCATGGATGACTCTGAATAGTTACAAAGCAATTGCACCCCAAAATACTTTAACAAGGGCTACCCCAAATCAGTAAAAACAAAATTATTGAGACACCATCTTGGTCTATTCCTGTGCGCCCTGCACCTTCCAACCTGGTTGAGGGTTCCCACTCAAGCGTCTTGCTGCTTGTGTGACAGAAGAACAGAAGACATTTTGCGCCTACTCTGCACCTGCAAGGAGCTGCTGAAGGAAAAGAATCAGTTGCTAAAGATTCCCTTCAATCAGAGGGGAATTCGCTCTTGGAGGCAAGTGGTGCTGGCCTGTTTGGTCCAGGGGACTCACAGCTGAACTGCAGACTGGTAAGATTTCGTATGCTAGCTGACCAAAAAATGCCCCTAGCCTCCGACCGGAGCTGAAGCCAGGTCACTATTTGAAGACACAGTAGGAATCTACTGATGAGGCATTCGAAACTGAACCTACTCAAGCATTAAATGCAAGGCCCAATAGCAGCACACATATACTTGAGAACTTAGCATACACTACTCAATAAGTAAGGAGATCCGGCATCCGTCATTTCAACCATGTACATTTTCAATCCTTTGTATCCTCTGTTTGTTTTCACTTGCTTGTTCTTATTGCTCTGGCTTTTATTAATAACCATGGAACAAACTTAACTCACTAAACTTACCTACTGGGCAACTGAAACTTCAAAGGGAGGCCCAGACATCTTACCCCGCCTCAACCAACATCACCAAGGCAGAGCTGGTAAGGAAACCTTAAACTAGCACTTTAAATACACCTAAAGCACTTTTTGCACAGTGTCCACCTTGCAACCGTTCTGGCACAGGGCTCATTGCGAAGACTCTGGCTTCAACTGACAATGCTTCTCTTTTGAGCAGATAAAGGAACTACAAAATATCTTCACAATGATTTCTACAAGGTGCTACTATTAGATGCCCACAGGTAGCATTTTATTTTATTGAATGTTTTTACAGTTTTATTGGTTGTTTTATTGTATTGCAATGGTTTTCAGTAACTATGCAAACGAAATAAACTTAAACCAGTCTGAGTTAGAGTGAGTGACGCACGACAAAATACTTTTTGAAATAGAAAAATTGCGGGAAGTCTATATATATACATATGTCATAGAAACATTGTAACATATTTGAATGGAAGGTGAGGTGGTGGAAGGGAGTTTCCATAGAACATAACATATGTTATATTGCATCTATAAAGTCATAATTTGTCAGTGCTCGTGTGGCATGTATTCAATACTTAAAATGTAGTAAAATAGATACCAAAGGCCAATGTGTGCTAAAGCTACGTAGAACAGATAATTATTACCCATCTACTTTTGGAGTGAAATGTAATGAAGATGATCTAATCAACGAATGATTGATGATATATCTATAGGAAGTGCCGTTGCACAGGGTACAAGCCCCATTCTTGCCTTGTTTATATCTTGCAGCACTTGGACTGAGACAGTACTCACAGTAAGGGGGCACATTCAATCAAACCTCCGAAGAATTCCTAAGAAATCTGCATTGCTGTCGCCCGCTAGCACTTACATAGTAAGTAGACTGATCGTAGGAATGACTTTTGAGCTAGGTAGTTAGAGGTGCCCCGCACAGGAGTTATCATGTTTCACCATACAGTGCTACTCCCTACTATGCAAAAACCAAGAACAAAAGTTGATATGCTCACAGGGATCTTTTTCTCTCTTTAAACCCCAGATATATTAATAGTGTCGGGAAGAACCTAAACAATAGGATATATTGTAGCTGGCAAGGTGATCCCAGGACCACGCTTATATTCTCTTCTCCCAGGCACGCGACGTCCGACCAACTTGAAGGTAATGGAGTTTGATGACCTTATGCGCTACTAGTGATGGAAACATTCTCTCTAGGATTCTTACATCCCCGTGTTCTTCTTCTTCTTTTCTGTCTGGGTGTTACAACCAGACTCATGCCATGCTTTTATATATTCACATACAGGGTACCCTCTCCCAAAGCGTCCTCTCTGTGTCAGGGTCAAAGACATGAGTCTAATGCCAAATGTTGAATTTTGTCTCCAAAATCTTGATACATGAGCCCAATACCAAATGTTTAATTTTGTCTCCGAACTTCTTGAAAACATAAGATATATGCATGTATTTTCCAATCTTGTACATCTGAAATGTAGAGACATAGATTTGATATGTAAATACTGTATATACATCTGTACATAGCTCAAGGCTATCGAATATCACCCTGCTGTCAGATGGACAGCAAACACATGTATAGGCTCCGCGTCTATGGAAGTAATGTGTTTTTTAAATTGGTTTTGCTAAATGTTTTTAAATTTTGTAAATTGTATATATATTTCAGTACATATAATACTGATCTCATGTATATATGTTTTTTACCGACAGCCCTGAAGAAGTCCCAGTTTGGGACGAAACGCGTCGGCTGTTTATGTTTGACCAAATGTTTTGAATAAAGGATTTGCAGAAGAACTCCAACATCTACGAGATTGATCATTATTATCACAACTGTTACAATTTCTGTGGTGCACCTTTGCTGTTGTTTGAATTCTATATATATACATATGTCATAGAAACATTGTAACATATTTGAATGGAAGGTGAGGTGGTGGAAGGGAGTTTCCATAGAACATAACATATGTTATATTGCATCTATAAAGTCATAATTTGTCAGTGCTCGTGTGGCATGTATTCAATACTTAAAATGTAGTAAAATAGATACCAAAGGCCAATGTGTGCTAAAGCTACGTAGAACAGATAATTATTACCCATCTACTTTGGAGTGAAATGTAATGAAGTATTTCTACATAGTTCAGTCTACATCTAAATACAAGAAATTGGTCAAGTTTGCAGCTTGTATAGTCTAATCTGCAGTAAGAGATTCACGAACTAATCCAGCCTTTAAATAGAATAATTATGCCTCCATGCCCATTGATGTTTTGACACAGTCAAATTGGCTGTGAGATTTTGTTTGCGTTCAGTTAAAATGCACTGCAACCTTTAAAGTAATTTGTGAAGTCTTTGGTTGCTTTTTTGTGGGTTTTATTACGGGAATCAATTACGCACCTTCGAGATACTAAATCTTAGTAGTCAGTACATAAAGAAAAGGACACATTTTCAGACTGCTAGTTATTAATGTAAAAGCAGCCAGAGTCACCGCAATTGCTTCAGTAAAAAAGATGGACCATATGCAGTTTCACGAAGAAACTGCATTTTTTCTAAAAGACAAGCCACAGTATGCCTAAAACCATAAGGAAAAAATACCTATATTCATTTATTCAGACATTAAGTTGCAAGGGACCTAGTGTGTATCTCCGTTTGACCTTCGGGTTTGGATTTCTGTTTCAAAAATATTTAAAAACAAATTAATGCACAGCCATAAAGAACGAACACAATTAGGGGTATATTCACAAATCCTGTGAAACTACCGCAAGAGTAGCGTGACGCAACTTTCAACATCACAGCTTATCGAGGGAAAATAACCCTGTGGCAAGGTGAAATTACAACGCGGCCGTAGCATGCAATAGTCTGCCAAAACCGCAAACAATGTCTGCAATATAACCACCTCAATAGAGTCCAAAACACAAACCACAACACCAAAAAGCGATGGGCCAAAGCGCAATGTGGAAATCACCGATGAGATGCACCAGCCTGCAACACACACCTAGCAGGTGGGAAAAATCAACATAAAAGTAGAAAAAACACACAAACACAAACTGCCCAACACCCAAGCACCATGGCGTCAGCCGGAGCAGGCGCAGAGGATGAACGCAACCCCACAAGCACCCTGGATGACCAACCTGGGAGCTCGGGGACATGGAAGGGCAAGGACAAGAAGAAGAGGAAGACAAAGTTCAGTCCGCAGGCATCATAGTCACAGAGGTGATGGACCATCATCAAGAACTGTTCATCACCTCCAATGTGTCAATGGGCACCAAAAATGGAATCTGGTGGGACATTGTGGACAAGGTGAATGCCGTCAGGGTCGCACAAGAGAACAATGGACGAGGTCAAGAGGCGATGGAATGACATCAAGCAAAGGACCAAGGAGAAACTCTCCGCCAACCAGAAGGCAGAAATGCAGACTGGAGGTTGGGGTATGCGCCACAGTCCGAGCTGGATGACATGGAGCAGCTGGTGTCGACAGTCATCAGTGTGGAGACAGTGGCCAGAGTCGGGGGATCGGACACTGCTCGCCAGGACACAACACAACGCAACAGGGTGAGTGACCACCAGGTACTGGGGGGACGGATGGAGATGGGCACAATGGCACACATGCACAATCAAGCAGAGCACAGTGAACACCCACAATGACAATGGGTCCTCGCCCAGATCTACAGACTGTCACCATGTACAATGCCATACTGTCAGATTGTCAATGTGTACCATGCAACCACACACATGTGGACACATTGTAATACACCATTTCCCCTTCACATTGCAGGGGAACCATCAACACCTCATGCAGAGCAGTCCCAATCACTCTTCACTGATGACAAAGAGGACAACACCAGCATCGACACCCAAACCATCCAAGACATCATTGACCTCATCCGCCACTCACCTCCAGGATAAGGGCAGCACAGCTACATTGAGGAGACCCCTCCCACTCCCCAAAGCACACAGCAGGTGGCCCCCACAGACCCGGCACTCCCCCAAGACCCAAGGAACAACACATGGCCTTTCAACTCCGTGTGCTGGACTGCTAGAGGGAGACCGCTGAGCAAGTTCAGTTGGGCTTCGGCATCATGGCAACCAAACTTGACGACATCCTTGGGTGTGTAGGCCTGCTCCATGGTCTCCAACGAGCCCTGACTGACATTGCTGGAGTCATGACGTGGAGAGGAGAACACTTGTCCGCTCAGAGTTGCTCCAGCAATACCAGCCGTGAGCTGGCACACATGCGGAGGCACATGGAGGACATGGTGCATATGGAGGCGGAAAGGATGGCAGCCACCGCTGCACATCAATGGAATGTTGCTGGGATCTACTATACCCTGCAGATCCTCATCATGGCATTGCTGCCACAAGGCGTGGCTATGATACATGCTGCTGGCCCCACACCATTCACATCTCCGCCCCCTGGTGTGTCTCTGCCTCAGAGTGCAGCAGGCCTTTCCACTCCGGCACCTGATGTGTCAGTGGCACACAGTGCGGCCAACAATCCACCTTCGCCCCTGATGTGCCAGTGGCACACAGTGCCGCTGCCGGTACAGCAACAATCCCAGTTGGGGCAGAGCACACATCCGAGGACAAAGACTTGGATGTGCCTGTGATCAGACGGGCTCAGTAGCATTAATTTCCCCCACCTATATCAAGATTAGACCAGCTTGACTCCAGAGGAAGTGGTCGCTCCACCCTGTCTCTCCTGAAATTGTAGCGCTGTTCTCCCCACTGCTGTTCTGGGTATCGTAGCGCTATTCTCCACACTGCTGCTTCTTAACATCGTAGCGCTGTTCTCCCCACTACTGCCTAAAACGAATCTGCGCCTTAATTTGTGCCTGCTTGGATGCTTAGCGCTTCGCATTGCTTTTATTAATTAATTTACTGTGCCTGTGCGCTCCACCGCTCGCATGGCCCGCATTGCTTCCTATTCAGCATCGTGCACAATTTCGTCCTATTTGCCTTTTGCTGTCGTCACTGCCATTTGGTTGTGCCTCCAGCCCGTCCCTCCCCCCACGCTCCCGCCTCCCTGCTGACCCTCCCACCCACTGGCTATCAGGAACGTCCTGCCCAGTGAGGCGCTGTGACCAGCTTGACTCCAGAGGAAGTGGTCGCTCCACCCTGTCTCTCCTGAAATCGTAGCGCTGTTCTCCCCACTGCTGTTCTGGGTATCGTAGCGCTATTCTCCACACTGCTGCTTCTTAACATCGTAGCGCTGTTCTCCCCACTACTGCCTAAAACTAATCTGCGCCTTAATTTGTACCTGCTTAGATGCTTAGCGCTTCGCATTGCTTTTATTAATTAATGAATTTACTGTGCCTGTGCGCTCCACTGCTCGCATTGCCCGCATTGCTTCCTATTCAGCATCGTGCACAATTTCGTCGTGTTTGCCTTTTGCTGTCGTCGCTGCCATTTGGTTGTGCCTCCAGCCCGTCCCTCCCCCCACGCTCCCGCCTCCCTGCTGACCCTCCCACCCACTGGCTATCAGGAACGTCCTGCACGGTGAGGCGCTGTGACCAGCTTGACTCCAGAGGAAGTGGTCGCTCCACCCTGTCTCTCCTGAAATCGTAGCGCTATTCTCCCCACTGCTGTTCTGGGTATCGTAGCTCTATTCTCCACACTGCTGCTTCTTAACATCGTAGCGCTGTTCACCCCACTACTGCCTAAAACGAATCTGCGCCTTAATTTGTGCCTGCTTAGATGCTTAGCGCTTCGCATTGCTTTTATTAAATCATTAATTTACTGTGCCTGTGAGCTCCATCGCTCGCATTGCCCGCATTGCTTCCTATTCAGCATTGTGCACAATTTCGTCCTGTTTGCCTTTTGCTGTCGTCGCTGGCATTTAGTTGTGCCTCCAGCCCGTCCCTCCCCCCATGCTCCCGCCTCCCCCCTGACCCTCCCACGCTCCGCCCTCCTCCATTTACCATTTATGACAGATGCATTAGCGCACAGCGTTCACGAGCAGCGGGCGCGCCAAAGGTAAGCCCGTCTACGCCCGTCCGCGCCTGGACCGCGCCCAGCGCCAGACCCCCTGGTCCCCGTAAAACCCGCTCCATCCGCATAACGTACGACGCCGCAACCCTCTCAGCACTTAATCCTGGCCAACTCCCAAACTGCTACCAAGCCGCCCCAGGACACACCCATGGACCCTTCACCTGCCACTCCTGCAAGTTCGGCTGCATTAAGAAACCCACCATATCCCCACAATCCACACAGAGCTCCAACCCCAACCATTTGAAGTGCATCCTACTCAACACCCGCTCAGTCCACAGTCACGCCATCGAACTATGGAACCTACTCGACATCACAGCGCCGGACGTCGCTTTTCTGACAGAAACCTGGATGAACAGCTCTTCAGCACCCGACATCACCATAGCCATTCCGGACGGATACAAGATCATCCGAAAAGACCGCGCCAAACAAACAGGAGCAGGCATCGCCATCGTCCACAAGAACACCATCCGTATCTCGACCAGTTCCGACGATAACCTCATTACCGCTGAACACCTCCACTTCCAGATCCACACCGACCCCAAGACCACACTCAGAGTAACCCTCATCTACAGACCACCAGGACATCGTGCACAATTCAGCGAAGACATCACCGACTTCGTCAGCCCCCACGCCCTCCCCTCCGAGGACTACATTCTACTTTGAGACCTCAACTTCCACATTAAAAAGAACAATGACAGCAACACCACCACCCTTCTGGACAACCTTGCCAATCTCGGACTCAAACAACTTTTAACACCCCCACCCACTATGCCGGACACACGCTCGACCCAATCTTCACCTCCAGCAAACATATCTCCTTCGACCACACCACAACTCTCCAGTGGACAGACCACAGCTGCGTTCACTTCAGCTACAATAAGACTACGACCCACAACCTCCCACAACCAATTCCCCACAGAAACTGGAACAAAATTACAACCAACCAACTCTTCACATCACTGCACCAAAACCCCCCTGTAAAATCATCGGACCCAAACCTCGCAGCCACCAACCTCACACAATGGATCACCCACAGCGCTGATAAATTAGCACCCTTGAAAAAACATCAAACCAAATAGATAAACAAAAAAGCCCCTTGGTTCAATGAGGACCTCAAGAAATCCAAGATGTGCTGCACCCTCGAGAAAGCCTGGAGAAAAGACCGAACCACCGACAACCAGACAGCCTTCAAGAACGCTACCCGCAAACACCACCTACTGATTAGATCCACCAAGAAATCAGCTCTCAAGGACAGACTCGACAACAACGCCCAAAACAGCAAGGAACTATTCGACATTGTCAAAGAATTCATCAACCCCACCGCCGGCACGAACGACATCACTCCCTCCCAAGACCTCTGCGACTCCCTAGCCTCATTCTTCCACAACAAAATCGCAGACATACATAACAGCTTCATAAACCAGACCGGAACCCAGTCCACCCCACCCACCCCCGAACTAAAACACCCCGTCAACAACCTCTGCGCTTGGAACCCAATCACCACTGAAGAGACCATCCGCCTGATGAACTCCATCCACTCAGGATTACCAACCGACCCATGTCCTCACCACATTTTCAACAAAGCAGACTCCATTATCGCACCCCATCTCGGAGTGGTCATCAACTGCTCCCTCAACTCCACTACCTTCCCGGAAAGCTGGAAACATGCCGAACTCAGCGCCCTCCTGAAGAAACCCACAGCAGACCCCACTGAACTCAAGAACTACCGCCCCATCTCGCTCCTCCCATTCCCTGCCAAAGTCATTGAGAAAGCCGTCAACAGCCAGCTCGCCGCCTTCCTCGAGTCCAATGGCTCCCTCGACCCCTCACAATCCGGCTTCCGAGCCAAACACAGCACTGAGACCGCCCTCATCACAGCAACAAATGACATCCGAACATTACTGGACAACGGAGAGACTGTCGCCCTCATCCTACTTGACCTCTCCGCAGCCTTCGATACTGTCTGCCATAACACCCTTATTCAACGCTTAAGCAACGTCGGAATACAAGGAAATGCACTGGACTGGATCATCTCGTTCCTCGCCGGAAGAACCCAGAGAGTCCCCCTCCCCCCTTTTAGATCAGAGGCCTCCGAAGTCATCTGCGGCGTACCACAAGGATCATCACTCAGTCCCACCCTCTTCAACGTATACATGAGTCCCCTCGCATCCATCGCGCGCCAACACAACCTTAACATTATCTCCTACGCAGACGACACCCAGCTAATGCTCTCCCTCACCAAAGACCCAAACACCGCCAAAACCAACCTACACGAAGGGATGAAAGAAGTAGCCGAATGGATGAAGGACAGCCGTCTAAAACTAAACTTGGACAAAACA
The DNA here is from genome assembly GCF_964263255.1 of Lissotriton vulgaris. NCBI lineage: Eukaryota > Metazoa > Chordata > Amphibia > Caudata > Salamandridae > Lissotriton > Lissotriton vulgaris. Next base: position 928,998,902 of record NC_141696.1, on the reverse strand, counting down.
GAAGTCCTCATCTTAGGTTCATCACCCTCCACCTGGGACGACTCATGGTGGCCACCGGCACTGGGAAGCGCACCCATACCTACGGACCACGCACGTAACCTGGGCTTCATCCTGGACTCTTCCCTCTCTATGACCAGACAAGTCAACGCCGTCTCATCATCATGCTTCAACATCCTACGCATGCTCAAAAAAATCTTCTGTTGGATCCCCACGAAACAAGAAAAACGGTCACCCAAGCACTGGTCACCAGCCGACTGGACTACGGAAAAACCCTTTACGCCGAAACAACAGCCAAACTACAGAAAAAACTCCAACGCATCCAAAACGCCTCAGCCAGACTCATACTAGACATCCCCCGCCAAGCCCACATCTCCGGCCACCTGAAAGACCTCCACTGGCTCCCCATCAACAAGAGAATAACATTTCGTCTCCTTACCCACGCACACAAAGCCCTCTATGACCTAGGACCCGAATGCCTCAACACTCGCCTGTATTTTTACACCCCCACCCGCCAACTGCGATCATCCACTCAAGCCCTCGCCGCAATCCCACGCATCCACAAATCCACCATGGGGGGAAGATCCTTCTCCTACCTAGCGGCCAAGACGTGGAATTCTCTCCCCACCCATCTCCGCCTTACTCAGAACCACCTCTAATTCAGAAAACAACTTAAAACTTGGATATTCGATAAATAAAGCACCCCCCCCTCCTCAAGCGCCTTGAGACCCTCTGGGTATATAGGGCGCTATACAAATGCCAAACTTGAACTTGAACTTTATTTAGGCCTGCCAAAGAACCTGAATAACAGATTGTAGGTTATCTTGAACGATGCTGCACATCTAATCTTCAAGCTTCCTAGAAGATCTCACACGTCCCCTCTATTGCTCAAGCTTCACTGGCTCCCCGTGAAACGGAGGGTGGAGTTCAAAAGCCTGTGCATAGCACATAAGGCAATACATGGGCAGGCACCTGTCTATATAAAGGATTGTTTGACTCCTTATAACCCAAAACGATCTCTTAGATCGTCTGATGCTCAGCTGTTGGCCTGCCCTCATTTTAAAATGGCTATAAAGGGCGGAAGATCTTTCTCTATACTAACTCCACTGCTGTGGAATAAGCTGCCAGATCCCCTTCGTAAAGTGGCTAATCTTTTACGCTTTAGAAAGCAGCTGAAAACAATCTTGTTTAGGGAGACTTTTGGATCCATATGATGGTATGTTTACTACTTCATCCCCCCTGCTGGTAAGAATGTGGGTGGTTCCTTTGGTCTAAAGCGCCTCGAGACCTGTAGGTGAGCTGGCGCTATATAAACCAAAGTAACATAACATAACATAACATAAAACCTGGCCTGTTTCTGCTTGGTCTTGCACATGGCCTTGTGACCTTCCACTGACCCCCAATCACACAGATGCACTCACATTCGACTACGACATGGACTCCCACATCCTGTTTGATGACCAATGACTCGTCAACCAGACTGCCTGCTGCACCCCTCCTCTTCCGTAGTACTTGTCATCCCCGGATGGACTCTGCCTTGCCTTCCACGGGCCCATTTTGTGTAGTGTGTTCGGCATTGTCCTGTACCGCTCCTGCTGCAGAACTGCACTGGATGTGCAATAAACATCCTGTGACACACTGCTGTGTCATGTCTGCCATCATTCATGTATGTATATGTGGATGAATGTAGGGTCAGTGATTTTCCTTGCCTCAATGATGCACATCCTATGGGATGCCAGTCAGAGGGTGCCACATATCAATTTGTGTTATGGGTCCCGTGGACACCACGACAGGGGCACACACATCAGCCACTTTCTTGTCCGGACATGGACTGAACCACGCCCAAAGCCCCTGAGTCATTGTTGCAGGCCCTGTGCTGATATGGCGTATGCCAGGCCAGACCACTCCACTTATGCTCTGAGGGGTGCCCTCATTGCTACCCATCACAAGTGTACTCGCTGGTGGTGTGCAGGTCAGTGGTCTAGCTGTCAGCATGGTCACAGCCACTCCCTGAGGGCTGGTTTGCAGGCACACCAGACCCATCTGGCACAGGCGTCACTGGCCATGTTACCCCGCAAAAATAAGGGTCCGAAAATGTCACAAACCCCTCTGCTGGTGGTGACTGTATGACAGATCCGAGGCCTTGAGGCCGGCATGTGCCTACCACCACATGGTGCTGACTGGGGTTGGACAGGGTTTGTTGAACACGCTGCATTGCGGACAGCACAGGCACCCCACCACGGAGCGCTGACTGGGGTTGTACAGGGTTTGTGGCATACGCTGCATTGGGGATGGTTCAGGCACCCCAGCATGCTCACTTTGGGTGCACTGAGTCATTGGCACCTTAAGCTGCTGAGCAGGTGTGCAGCCTGCGGTAATGTCCGTCCTGGCGCTCTGGACTGCTCAGGATTGTTATGCATTGCTGGACCGCAATATAGGCCGAGTTAGTGGGCTGCACGGGCCTAACTCCATGTGGCCTTGCTTCTGGGATCACAGAGTTAGTTGCACCCATTGGTCCGAGCAGCTGTGCAGGCTGTGATGTTGCCGGGTGCCCTGGTTTGTCCTATGCCATGGTGTAATCCAGACCCAGCACCAAACGTGGGACCTGGTGGCGTGCACAGCGTGACATCATGGTGTGGAGGATGCCATGTCCGCAGGCCCCAGGCTTGTGGCTTGCAGCGGTATGTGGTGGGACCTGCTGTCTAAATGCCGATGGCGGCAGGTGAGCAGGAAGGCTCAGGTGTGCATGGGCGGGCATGCTCCGATGGGTGGCAGGAGGGACTGGTGTGCCTCTGCCTCGGTGTGCATGGGTGGGCGGGCGACGTTGTCTTGTGCAAGTGTGTGTACCATGACAGTCATGTATCTGGAATCTGTTTCAGATGATGGCTCTGAATCTGATGTGTGACCTGGTGCACTGACATACATATGCAAGTGGTTGGTGACACGTAGGTGGCAGCATGTGAGCAGTGCGGCCTGGGTGCACAGGAGGGGCACTCTCTCTATCTCTTCCCCTCGCTTCTTCTTTCTCTCTCACCCTCTCTTCTTCTCTCTCTCTCCTTCGCTCTGTCTCTGGCCTTTGATGTGCGCAGGACACACCTCCACATCATGTTTTTTGTCTAGCTGGATGTGGCCTACAGATTTCCCCGAGGGTAGCCACCATTTTTCTTCATTTCATTTCTGTGTTGATTTCAATAAAGTTTTAATGGTTGCTTCGAAAGTGAATGTGTGATGCTTATTTCTGTGGGGCACATGCATGTCACCAATTGTGATTGTATAACATCAGGCAGCTGATGTGGCATGTCTTTGGTCGGGGTGCCAGGGAGGGGTGGACCTTCGTGTGGTGTCATTAGGTGTTGTACCCCTCTTGGGTGTCTGTGCTGCATGTTCAGTTACTCCATGGCATCTGTTTGTGTTCAGCTGTGGCTGTGGGCAGGGCTTCCTTTTGTGGTGCGGGCTGTGGTCCGACTTTACAGCAGGTCAGAGCATGTATTTGTTTCCAGCTGCTAATGCACCCTATTGTGTGTTTTGTGTTCTTATTGCCGATGTGGCTGGTCATTGTGAATGTTGAGGTGTTGTGTTGTTGCAGGTTTTTGGACGGGAATGCCTACTCTGCATCTCATTAGAGAAAGTTGCGGTGGTCCTTGAGGTGATGTTTTGTGCGGCTGCTATCGCGGGAAAACTGGTGCTGTGGACTGTTAGCACCAGCTCGTGAATGTGGTGGTAAATTTATCATGACTTTGGCTGCGATGAAGTGCCGTTAATTAGGCGATAGCTCCTTGTGAACATGCCCCTTAGATTTATCAGTTTACCTAATACAATGCTCTTTACCCTTTACTGAAACTTAAAAGCAGGCACACGCATTAATAAGGCACGGTCTGAGTCAAGAGATATAGCAAACTGCAATTATCACATAATGAGCCATTGTAGTTACCACCCATGGGTTCATAGACTCCTGCATGCAAATTTCTGTGAACTTCCTGAGTTAATAGCTCGACAGGGCTTTTTTTTTTTTTTTTTTTTTAACTGTTTTTTATTTGCATCAAAGAATCACATGTACAATAATAAACAATTCATTTTTCAATATTGAAACACAAATAAAAATAAGAAGATGGCAATGTTACATAATTACCATTAAATAAACATAAGAAAAAACATTCGGCAAAATTGTGATTTGAAAGACACCTATTAAGACATAAAAAGGCCCCATATTCTGTCAATTTTTCGCTTGGCCTGCCTTCCTCTTGAATCTGCAATGGCGGATTCCATACTATAAATTTCATACACTAACCTCCACCATTCAAGAACTGTTGGTGGATTTTTTTCAATCCAAACTCTAGCAATAATTAATCTTCCACAAGTAATTAGAACATTTAGCAGATCTTTAAACCTTTCCCCCCCATTGATGCCTACACACACATCTATATTTGAAAATAAGAAAGGTTGATCCAGCCTCTCAGTGATAACCTTAGTTATTCCTTCCCAATATTCCTTGAGGCAAGGGCAAGTAAAAAACATGTGAACAATGTCAGCCCCCCTCAAATCACATTTAGGGCATTTCGTTTTATCTGAGAGAGTATTATTCGTTGACCATTTAAGTATCCTGTCAGGCGTGTAATATAATTGGCATATTGTTTTGAACATCTGCAGTTTTAAGCCGGAAGATATCACTGTTGTATTTAGGCTTGTAAATGTTTTAGCAATCAAATCTGAAGAGATATTAATGGTTAGTTTCCTATTCCATTTCTCTGTTAAACTGGTAACATCACTAATCTTGAGATCAGAGAAAAGCTTATAACCCACACTAATGATAGATTTATCATCATCCCTATAAATGCAGTCCCAAATCTTAGATTCTAGAATTATAGTGAGTTCTATTTTATTCACCAGGTAATCTCTGATCTGATAATACTTAAACCTCGCTATTTCTGGCAAGTTGAAGCATAGTTTCATTTTATCAAAAGCCATAAAACCACGATTATCAAATAAATCCCCCAGGAGTCTAATACCAGAGTTTAAGAACACTTGACAAGCTGTATCATGAAAAATAATAGGAAAGCCGGGGTTGCCCCAAACAGGTGTTTGACTATGAAATAGAGAGGTATTGCATTTAGCCATAATAGATCGCCAAATGCTCATAGTATCCTTTATGGTCTTGAATTTTACCCTTTTAAAATAATTGGGGTCATTCATCCTATACACAAACATGTTGGCATCTAGTCCTAATAAAAACTTGTGAAAGTATGTGCAGTTCTCCAAAACAGCTAAGCTGCGGATCCGAGACATAAATGCTGACCAATAGTATAATTTAAAATCCGGAAATAACAATCCTCCTTGACAAAAGGGAAGTTTAAGTAATGACAAAGCACGCCGGGCCTTTTTGTACCCCCATACAAAGCTGCCAATTATACCTTCTAATCTAGAAAAGAAGGAGTTATTGACCCGTAGAGGGATAGTGCGGAATAGATATAAGAATTTGGGCAGGATTTTCATTTTTACTAAATTTATTCGACCAATGATATTGATAGGAAGTTTATGCCATTTCTTGAGTTGCATAGCAGTTTCTTTTAATAAGGGTTCATAATTCAATCCTATTATGGAATCAATATCTGCACAAATTTTGACACCTAAATAGGTGGCTATATTGCTAATTCCAGGGACAGGGGGAGTGGCTTGATAGTTCATGACAACTTGGGTTTTGGTGGTATTTAGTTTGTAGCCAGAGACTGAACTGTAAATGCCAGCTTCTTTTAATATGCCTTTCATAGTCTTAGCAACGTCTGGGGTGAAGACAGCTATATCGTCAGCATATACCGTAATATCTAATTTCTCTAATCCGTTAAAAAAAGGACAAATTAAAGTTTGTTGTTGTAGAGCAATTAAAAAGGGCTCTATTGCAAGAGCAAAAAGTAATGGCGACAAGGGGCACCCTTGCCTTGTCCCTCTTTTAATGGGAAACAAAGAGGAACATTTTCCCATATATGAAACCTTACCCATAGAATTATCATATAAAGATTGTATCCATCGTAAGTGTTTTCCTTTAATACCGAATGCTTGTAGTACGGCCCACAAAAAACCCCACCCCACCCGGTCAAATGCTTTTTCAGCGTCTAGTAAAATCATGCCGAGTGGGGTGTGTTTAATCCGCGCCGCATCAAAGGCTGATATAGCCATGTTAATGTGTGCTGTGGTGTCTCGTTTAGGAATGAATCCATGTTGTTGGGGAGAGACAAGTTGAGACATAAATGGAGCTAATCTAGTAGCCAATATTTTAGCAAAGATTTTGGCATCACTGTTAATAAGGGAGATAGGCCTATACGATCCCCTCTCTTGTGGTGCTTTTCCTTTTTTTAAAAAGAAAATAATTTGGGTCAGATTCCATGATCTGGGTGCTTGTTGCCCATTACCAATAGCACTGATCACGTCGACAAATAATGGTAATAGTTCGTCAGTGCAATATTTATACATTTCCAAGGGGATAAGATCTTCCCCGACCGCTTTACCCATTGCCAGAGTTTTAATTGCACCCCTCACTTCTAAAGGCGTGATATCAGCCTCTAATTGAGCCGATTGGTCTAAATCTAAGTTCTTAACTTTATTAATATCAATATACTTCTTAATACAGTCATCTAAAATAACATCTTCCGGTGTATAGAGAGATTGATAGAAAGAAGCAAACTGTTGTAGAATTGATTTTGGATCGCAAAATAGTTGATTATTGTCCCCTTTAATTTCTTTAACCATATTAATAGAGCGGTCTTCCGCAACTTTGTAAGCCAGCAATTTCCCACTTTTGTCTCCATTTTCATACTGTTCCATATGATACTTTCTAAGTTTATTAATACTTTTATCCCTCAAAAGGTTTTTAATTGCTGCTTTAAGTTCAATTAATTTGAGGTTTAGAACTTCTAGGTTTGAAGCATTGTTACATATGGCATCAGATATCTGGAGTTCGATATCCCTTATTTCATTTAACCTTTGCTGATTAATAGTTCGAAGTTCTCTGTTTTGCCGCCATATGTATTGTTGGGTGAATCCCCGTACACTAGCTTTACATGCATCCCAGACTATCCATGGTAAGCTTGATTGTCTATTAATGTCAATAAATTCTTTTATATGCTCCCTAAGCTGATTTATGAACATAGTGTCAGAGAATAAGTAGCGTGGGAAGGAGAAGGAGCGAGTAGAATTTTCCTCTGTTATAAGTGTACATGTTATGGAGATCGGATTATGATCAGATGTCACCCTTGGATATATGTCCATGAAACATTTACATTTCTCAAGAATCAGACCTGATGCCCAAATCATATCAATGCGTGTGCACACCTTATGAGCCGCTGAATAAAAGGTGTATCCACCTGTATCAGGATATAAAGATCTCCATACATCTTTTAAAAGATGAATTGCTGCCAAATCCAAGATTGCAGCCCTAGTTTTCCTCATCCTATGAAATGCATTTTTTCTTGTACTATCCAATTTATAATTCATTATACAATTAAAATCACCTAACACAATTATCTCACTCCTCCAACCCAGTAACTCCATATTAATTTGGTCTATGATTAAAGGTTCATCCTGATTAGAGGCATAAACTCCACATATTGTAAGTTTGAGATTTTCTAACTTTATCTGCGCTATCGCCCATCTCCCCGCTTTATCGGTTAAAGTCTTAACTACTTCACATTTCAGCCCTTTATGCTTTAAAATCGCTACTCCCCTAATAGAAGCATTAAATTCTGTACTTACTATTAGATCAAACCCAAATTGTTTAAGATAGTTTTTGTCTTTATAGGCAATGTGTGTCTCAGTTAGGACTACTATTTGTGGGCTATACATCCTAAGTTCCTCATAAACCAGCCGGCGCTTAGTTTTGTTGTTTAATCCTGAAACATTCCACGTTAAACACTTTATTAAATGCATCCTAAATTATATATTGCTTTCCTTAAGTAACCTATGTAACCAAAAAAAATACTCACAATCAATGTCTTGTGAAACATTTTAGTTTTTTCTTTGTCATTTTTGTGACCTTTGATGCAGTTTTTACCCCCAACCAAAATTACCCTTACCCCGCCCCACACTCTAATATTACCTCCCCCCACCCCCACCCCGTGTTTACCTGTGGATCCTCCCTCCCTATTGACTGCCGTTCACTTGGCAGTAGGTGGGTGGAAAAAACGCTAATCGGGTCCAGGTATTATAATTAATCCGTGCAATACATTCCCATACAGTCTAGCATGTATTCTCAATATCCCACTTTTGGTTATTTCAATATCAAATAAGCATTTAATTCATGCCCTCGAAAACATTAGTATATATAATGAGAAACTAGAAGGAAGAGAAAGAGAAAGATTTTTACACCAGTATTTACTTCTCAATATTCTTAAGTTCAATCAATCCATCATTTCCCAGTTTTCCAGGAGGTAATTGCTTTTTCAACCTCGACTGCATCAAAGAAGAAGTATGAGTGACCATTTTTAATCACTTTAAGCTTAGCAGGCTCTTGCAAATAAGCTTGAAATCCAAGTTCTTTAATCGGGTCTATAAACTGTTTTAATTTCCACCTTTTCTCTAATGATAGTTTGCTTAAATCTGATCTCACAAAAAAGGTGACTGACTCAATAGTGACTGGGGTATTAGGCCGTGCTTTCAAAGAAATGGCCTGTCGAAGCAGAAAATTGCCAATGTAAATCAAAATGGGTCTTGGAAATTTCCCGCTCTTATCTCTCTGGAATAGGGGTAAACGATGCGCCCGTTGGATCTGAGAATCCCAGTCCCAATCAGAAAGGTCAGGGAAAGCCTTCTGAAACAAATGGGTAATGTATGCCCTCGGATCCGCCCCCTCTGCTCCTTCCGCAATGCCAAAGACACGGAGATTCTGCCTCCTATTCCTATTTTCCAAGTCCTCGAGTTTGGCCTGCATCTGGGTTATTTGTGAATCATGCCTATTCAACTCTGCTTCAGAGTATTGTGATCTCTCTTCCGTAGTGACCACTCTCTGCTGCAGTTCTTCAATGTCCCGTGACACCGCTCCCAGTTTACACGCCATCTCCTGTAAAGAAATTTGAGTTCTGCTATTATCCTCTCTCATTTGCTGGTAATGAGTTTTAGCCTCTTGTTTTTGTTCGTTTAAGAGGTGTAGGATTGTCTGAAAAGAGGCAGTCACTTCGCCCTGCGGTATCCATTCAGTAGCCCCGGTGGGAGAGGTTAAAGTATTGTCACCCATACACACAGCTAGAATAGGTTCACCTTGTAGGGTCCTAGCAACCTCAGGAGTAGTGGCCTTCGGCGTTTCGCAAATGTCACCCCTTAGGCTAACGCTATTGCTGATATCATTGTTATCAATTGGCCCAGAAGCAAAAATTGAGGCAATATTATCATCAGTAAGCTTCAAGATGGAAACAGAAGACTGAAGCTGTGACTGATCCGTGATGCTAGCTTCAATACCGGCTCCTGCTCCAATGCTAGCATCCGTTGATTTTCCTGTAAGAATAGGCTGGGTAGGACTGGGTGGAGCATCCCCTTTTGTTTTATCAGAGGAAACAGTGATTACATCATTGGGACTATTGCCAGACAGACGTAGAGCCATGGTTTTCACGCCTCCTTTAGCCTGCACCCACTGTCTGATAGGGCTATTTTCAGCTATAGCCTTCAGTGCAATTGACTTCGATTTGCCTGCCATTTTAGCCAGCTTATTCTTGTTTTTCCCCTTGGGCTTTTTGGATACCGTTTTATTTTTATCTTTAGTCAGACCTAAGGGTGTGTTACTCCCCTGTTCATTGACATCCACGTATTCCTCATCTGTCTCACTTATATCAACGTTGACATCATTCTCAATTCCTTCCGTTTCAATAGCCTCCCCAGTACTGCTTTTATCAAGTAAAGTACTAGTAGTATTAGTAATGGCTTTGGGATTTTTAGCATAAATGTCAGTACATTTTGAAGACTGGGGTGTTCCAGGGTCGCTGTGAAGGGCAGGAGTACTGCTAGTATTTACTGTTGAGGTGGCGGTAATACTCACGTTGGGATATAAATCAGCAGTATTGTCCATTACCACAGTGTCAGCGGTCAATATCCCAGTATTACCCTGCGCTGCTGCTGAGATATCAACAGTATCTGTACTAGAGGTATTTTGAGAAGACTCCGTGGGGTCTCTTAAATTGTTCTGCTCTCTTACCACCCCATCAGCCGCATTGCCTCCCTTCTGTCCCTTGTCCGCTGTATTACCTTGTACTTTTCCTCCATTACTACCCGCTTCTGCTGTTGCCACTTCTGTCACTTCCGCCGCTGCTGTGCCAGTACCTGCTTCATCCAGTATCTCCTGCCCGGTGCTCGGCGCCCATCTCGGCGCCGTGTCCGTGGTGTTTTTCTTGCTTGCAAGTATCTCGTTAATAGCTGCAACTGACAGAGAAACCGCCGCTGCTCCTCCTCTCCCGCTCGCTGTGGTGTTGCGCGTTGTCCGTGTGGGAGGTTTCGGCGCCATCCTGCTGACGCTCGCTCTCTCCGGTTGGACTGCTGCCGGTGCTGTGGGGGAACGCAGACCTGACCAGCGGATCACTGCTGAGGCTGAAGTCGATCCAAGCCTAATCCGCGTTACCAGGTTTAACCAGCCTCGCCAGGATTTTGCTGTGAATCGCTGCTGCTGCTGCTGTGGTAGCTCGTTTATTACGGCAGGTTTTCCAGCAACAGTGATGGAGAATAGCTTTTGCAAACGGCTCCGGACTTGCCGTAGTCTCCACATACCCCGCTGCTCACGTTTGTTGCTGAAGTCTTCAGGTAAGGTTCTACGCTGTTTTGCTGTCGCTCACAGGTCACCGCTGTAGCTGTATAGGGATGTAGCGCTCAAAAACGCAGTTGCTGCTTTGGACCTGGACCCGACTGCATTAGCGCTTCCACTCCCGGCGGTGTCAATCCGCCATCTTGGATCAGAAGTTGAGCTCGACAGGGCTGAACAGAAATAATACGCTATTGCAATGGTAACAGGGGTATAGGTAAAAAGCACACCCCTATTAGTCAGTGGCTAATATTCATACTGTGCTAAGTTTCCAAGTCAGGAAAAAAAAAACCGTAAAGCTAGTGTTACAACAGACTACACTTTTGCTACCAGAAGCGGTAAGAACAGTAAATGCAAGAAAATCATCTATATAACATAACAACACATGCCTGCAGCTCGGTTTGTTTCCATATAGTACAGAAAGTACTACAGTTTGATGTGGTGTTTCTTTAGAACAGGGATCTCCAATCTCTTCTGTAATAAGAGCTACTTACATTCAATGAAAATCATCCTGCGATAATAATATAATTAGTGTTGCAATAGTGACCACATCAGACAAGATTGTCAGTGCCCACACTCACAGTGATCCCCTCAGTGCATCAGACAGGATTACAAGCAGACATGTAACAAAAAGCTTTTGCCAATTTGAAATACCTTTACTTAGGTAATACATAAAAGCCATAGCTTAAATGTCCCTGGCACATAGCAAATAATATTAGTAATAAACCTCCCTAAACACCACATGATTTATCACTCATTTTTCATTTGGGTTCTTTATTCGATGATTAAAAATCACCATAAAAGTACAAACAAACATTATACATTAAGTACATTACTAAAAAAAGAAAACAAGAAACAAACAGTCAAATTAACATATGACTTAATGTGAGTACAACAGCAAGATCCCAGAGAATAAATAAAACATTATGATCCATTAAAAAACAATCACAGAATTCTCATCATTCCCCCCCCTCTAGTTGCTCTTAATCGGACAGCTACTTTGATAAAATTAATAAAACAGCACAACGTGAGGGGGTCCGACGCCTGTTGTAAACAAATCAAGGCCTCTTTTGCACATTTAATGTTTGATTTTTTTAAAATATCTACCAAGAATCTACATCTGGGTTCAGAATAAAACGGGCATATTAATACAAAATGAAGGGAATCCTACGGAGACCTATTGTCGCAGCCGCAGGTTCCCTTCTGCTCAATAGTGGGTGAGTACCCTAGTGGTGATCCCAATAAATAAGGTAAAAAATTGAGCCTAAAACGGGTGATTAAAAACCTTTCTCGTGCGTTGTGTAACAGATATAGATAGGGTTCCATTCCTTCAATGGTCTTTACAAGGTTGTATGCACACACCGTAGTTTTAGCCCTTTCTTGTTCTATTCTTTGTGCGGCTTTGTGTGCAAAAAAAGCTTTTTTAACAATTGTCTTGTGCTGGGGCGTGATTGCTGTCGGGTCAATAAAAAGATTCCCTAGACCCAGAGTTACCAGTACAGATTTTACATAGCTGAGCCACAGGATTCGAGACCATTTTTCTCTGCCCAAGCAGTCCTTCAGTATTTCCCTGCTTAGGATCGCCTCATGATTTATCCAGAGCTTAAGCCAGGCTAAAATTGGCCTAACCTTGATCGAATCTTCGAGGTAGGGGATCCCTAACTCCCTATGTGCTATTGCGGCTGTTACACTGTGTGGGGCTTTTAGGACAGATCGTAGATGTTTATTCTCCAACCGCTGCAGTTGGCAAACATTAACAAAGCCCCACACCTCAGCCCCATAAGTAACTTTTGAGCAACATACTGAGTTATATAGGATCATCACCTGTTCGGGACACCACCTCCCCAGCCTTCGGCCATAACCAGCTATTGCCCCATTTGCGGAAATCATTTTACAACAACGATCCTCTATCAGGGCGTTAAATTTTAATCATCCATCAAACAAAATGCCTAGATATGAGAATGACTTGATCTTCTCAATCTTATGACTCCCTATTGTAAAAATGCATTTGTTAGAGGTTTTTTTTACCAACAGTTAAAACATAGGATTTGCCCAGGTTAACAGAAAGGTCTAATGAACCCATGAAAGAAACAAAACCGTCAATTAAAATCTGTAAACTCTTTGGTGTACGCCCGAGGAGGACCGCGTCATCTGCGTAAAGTATCACAGGAACATGACGCAACCCTACTCGTGTACAGTCGGATCCCAACTCTAAAAGGTGCTGTTCAAGATTATTAATATAAAGAGAAAATAAAAAAGGCGCCAGGATACAAGCCCTGATCTGTTGACTGGGTAGGAGTGTTCTGCTTAATTCAGATACTCTGTCCATCACCACCCCCTTTTCTGAATAGGATACAACCCTGGCGGACCCCACTGTTACATTGGAAAGAGTCTGTACATCCACCCTGCATATTATACCTAACTTGTGCTGATGTATTACTGTGCAGTTCCCTTAATATGTTAATGATGCCAACATCAATCCCCATTTTAGCCATCATGTTCCAGAGCTTACCTCTGTTAACATGATCAAAGGCAGCTGGGAGATCCATAAACCCCAAATAAAGGGATTCATCACTGGCCATAGTGTATTTGGCTGCTATCATATAAAGGTTCAAGCATTGGTCGCTTGTAGAACGACCCGTCCTAAAACCATACTGTGCGTCTGAAATGATGTTATTTGCTTCAGTCCACCCAGTCAACCGATTTAGTATCCCCCTACCCAGAATTTTAGCGGCTACATCGATTAGGGAAATGGGGCGGTAGCATTGTGGGTCGTCCCTGTTACCCTTTTTAAAAATGGGGACGATGGTGGCAGTAAACCATGAGGGCAGTAAGCCACAGCGGATTGCCGAAAGGGGCCCATATTTCCACTGAACTAAGGAACAGATCAGGCGGGATTCCATCCGGGGCTGGTGCTTTATTTTTTGATAGCCCCTCGATCCCGACCCTCATTTCCTTTAAAAAAAAGATACCAGCTTACCTAGATCTGTATTCCCTTTATCATACTGGGTATCTGTTTCATGGTTATATAGACCCCTATAGTGAGTGATCCACATATCGGGCGTGATGTTCGTTCCTAGTTTAGGGACCGTATCATCCTGGAATGTGGGTCTATTAATTATTTTCCAGAATTCAGTCATGTCCCTCTTTTCCCCAGCTTCTCTAAGGTCCGCCCAACCTTCTGCTTGTAATGCTTTTTCCTCCTACTCAACTCACTTTTATATTTTTTCCTGCAGGACGCAACCCGAGAGACATCCCTGGGCTTTGCTTTAATACTGTTTTTGAGATTCCTCAAGGCTTTAGAGCAGTCTCGGTCAAACCATCGCGGCTGGCTACCAGTCTCTTTTGCTGGGGCGCTAGACTTTAGCAACCCATCTACCAGGTGTGCTATTTGTTCAAATGCTGTGAGTAATTGCCGCCCTTCAATTCTTTCATCTAAACACGCCTCAATGGATGTTTTCCCCTTCTCCATTAGTGATTCATAAAACCTTTCTCCATTGATCTTAGACCACCTTAGGTGTCTACCCTGGTCAATAGCCCTCTCAGATACCGCTACAAACTTTTCCCTAATTGGGGCGGGCTGGTATAGTATATCCAACAACAGGGGGTTATGGTCGCTAAACGGGTTCCATTCTATGCCAACCCTAGAGACTAAATATATAATGGCCCTTGAGGCGATGATATAGTCGATATACGAAGAGCATCCTCTCTCCTTGAAGGTAGGTGGCAGGGTCTCGTCCTTTAACATATGCACCATATCCAGGGTGTGGACCAAATCCTGGTTCGCTAGAAATTTTGTTAAAGCCTTGCCTTCTACAGTGTGTTCAAAGTGGGCCCCATTGTCCTTTGGTCATCGCGACCATGTCAAGTCTATTGGAAGAAGGGCTGGACAAAGATGACAGTTGAAGTCCCCCACGATTAGACTATTTGAGGAGTGAATTTTGGCTTTGCAGGTAGGGACTTGGCACAGTCCATACTCCAGTTCCTGTATCAGAGCATTACATCCCCCACCCGCCACATTATTATACACATTCAGTATTGTCAGGTTGAGTCCTTTACCCTTGAGCTGCACCTCTTGGATATCATGAGAATGACGATTAGTGGTTGACCATGTGCCAGGGAGGTTCAGGTCCACATATACCGATAGCCCACCCTTTGCCCTACCTAATGTAGATTTCCTTTCTGGAACAAAAAAGCATTTGTACCCTTGTAAGTGTAAAGAGTGGTTGTCAACTGCCCAAGTTTCCTGTAAACAGATTATGGGGAATTGATTTATATACTGGCACCATTCTTTGTTGCTAATTTTAGTGGCCAAACCAGCAATATTCCAAGACACCATTCTAACTGCCTCATTGGCCACCTTCCCCCTTATATCTCCCCTGCCTTGGACTTGTGCGTGGGCTGGTTGCCCCTTATCTATGCTCACACCAACGTGCGCTAATTTTTGGGGATAATTGAGCTTTGGGGGGGGAAACATGCACCTTACAGATTATAGATGACTTTACAGTTGAGTAGAGGCCCTTTTCAGCGGCAAGATTATCTAATATATCCCCTGAACGGAGTCAGTCGACACCCTCCATGTCCGCTAGTGCTGCAAAGCGGTTAAAAGTGGGCCAGTAATAATCACTTTGATGGAACGGAGGTGGTCTAGGATAATCATCCTGCCTCTGAATGGGTGGCCCAAAACCCAAATTCCCATGGGCAGTATGAGGGGGTTGCTTGGTTGTTCTGCTGATGGTAAGGAATGGGTCTAAAATAACCATCTTGTCTCTGAGTAAAGTGCCCATGACCCAGGTTCTGATGGCTGAATAAGGGGGTTACATGATTGTTCTGTTGATAACTCAAAGGCCTATGATTGGGTCTCGGGGCAACTATTCCTCTTGGGTAAAAGTAAGTTAGATCACGTATAGTGATGGCGTTGCCCACATTTTGTGGGAACCGTTTACAATGTACCTGACTACTCTGTCATCTTGAAAATTTATGATGACAATGTCACCCGCTAAAACCTTAATTCTTTTCCCCAAACAAGCTAAACGTCTAACTTTAAGTATTGCCCCATTTATATCTGGTGGAAGTGGGCAGTTCTGCCTCAGCCAATGTATGACATTATTTTTTAGCCCACGTTGGTCTTCTGCACATCCATCCACAAGTGCTGGTACCCCGGTCAGGACTGCAACAAATGGCGCCACTTCCGGGGGCAGCTCTACTCGTGGTT
This sequence comes from Lissotriton vulgaris, assembly GCF_964263255.1. Classification (NCBI taxonomy): domain Eukaryota; kingdom Metazoa; phylum Chordata; class Amphibia; order Caudata; family Salamandridae; genus Lissotriton; species Lissotriton vulgaris. Next base: position 928,982,922 of record NC_141696.1, on the reverse strand, counting down.
TCTGCACTGGAAGCGTCCTAACGATTTTTTCTTGCTCAATGGGATTACAGGTTTTTGTGGGAGGGTGTAATAATGGTCCACTTCCTAGTTTGTCTAATATTGCCCCATCTTGTGTCTTCTTTGCATTATTCCTACTATTTACCACTTCAGTATTAGTTGTTAATATTTTGCAGGGTTTCGGTTTGGGCAAGGACATGGTTTTGGTACCGTTTTGAGCAGCGGTATTTAGCGATGGTACTGGGTGATTGTGCTCTAGTTCAGGTTTGGAGGGATCTATAATTGCCGCTTTGATGTCCCCTAAATCTTTTTCTAACTTCTCCATTTGGCTGGTTAGTCCCTTTAATCTCTCAACTAGTGGCATGGTGTAAGATGTTCAATAAAATATGAAGCACCGCCACGAAAAAGCACCCACATGGCCTAGGCCAAAAGGGAGGATGGTAGGGTTTTCCACGGGAGGGTTGGGTAGGAGTAGTTGGGTGGGTAGGGAGGGCAGGGGGGGGGGGGATGGGTGGGAATAGGGAAGAAAAAGTCCTTAGAAGCTTAGCGACCACCAAAATGTATGTAGTGTTCTTTAGAGATCGATATGAGTGGGACTAGTACAGGCGACTTAAAATTTCTGTCATGGAATGTTAACGGACTACGTACAAAATCTAGGAGACGAGTAATATTAAAATATTTAGAGGATTCTAAGGCCCATATCATAATTTTGCAAGAGACGCATTTGACTGCAATAGAGTGTAAGGAGGTTATGCTAGGTCAAAGATGGGTTGCCCATGGGTTTTGTACTCCACAGACCATAGTTACAAAGGGTGTTGCTGTTTTGGTTAGACAGGGGGTTCATTTTTGCCTGGGAAATTTTGTTGCAGATCCAAAAGGTAGATGGCTTATTTTAAGTGCAAGAATTGATTCTGACTTACTAATCATAGTCGGATATTATGGCCCAAATCTGGATGAGGTAGATTCTCTGGACACTCTGGCTAGAGAATTGCTAGGCTCTGCTGGCAAAATTATAATGGCAGGGGATTTTAATGCAGTCTTGGATTATAAGTTAGATCGATCTGTAAATTCGCATGGGCGTATGAATCCCAAAATGTCAAACAGAATTAGGATGTTGATGACTCAATTTGGGCTGTGTGATATCTGGAGATTTAATCATGGGCAACAGTTGGGATTTACATACTATAACAAGAAATATAAGCATAAATCTCGGATAGATTATGTGTTGCTGGACTTAAGGTTAAAAGATTCTGTTACAGAAGTGGGGCATGTAGGCGTTCATATCTCTGATCATTCAGCCATCACACTTAGTATAAAAATTCAAGCATCTGAAGCAGAAACAATCTGGAGGCTGGATCGCACAGTACTTTTAGATCAAGAGTGTTTGCAATTCATCAGTTCAGAGTTAGAGGTATTTTTGGATGCAAATGCAGGCACTGCAAAGATAGAAACAGTTTGGGAGACTTGTAAAGCCTTTTTGAGGGGTAGGCTGGGTGCCCAGGGAGCAAAAAAACGAAGAATATTTTTTACTAAAGTTACCGATTTGGAAAAGAATATTCGAGATTTGGAATCCAGCATTAATTCCTGTGAAGGTTCAATGGTAGAGCAGATGCTGAAAGATCTTGAGCTGTTAAAATTGGATTTAATAGCAGTTATTAACAACAGAATTAGAGAGAAATGGGAATCAAGCCAGCTGGCACACTTTAGCTATAGTGAAGGGTGCGGAAAGCTACTGGCCTGGAAGGCCAAAAAAGATCTAGTACGAAATTGTATTAAAGAATTAAATCTGCCGGGTAGGAGTGAGGCCATTACGGAGAGCAAGGGAATTGCGGATGCATTCTTTGAGTACTTTTCAGATGTGTATAAGGAAGATTTGAATCCTGATACTCTGGAAATAGCGAAATGGTTGAAGATGGTGGACCCGCTTCCAACTGATTTAAAACAGGTTTTGAATGGGGAGATTCTCTTAACTGAGGTAGAAAAGGCTATAAGATCAGCTAAGAGAGGGAAGGCTCCTGGGCCTGATGGTCTACCAGTTGAGGTCTACAAAGTATTTATGGAAAAAATCTTGCCTCTATTGGTTCAGTTATTCAATGATATCTTGCAAGGAAAGGCGGAGTTGCCGGACTCTTGGAATGAGGCAACTATTGTTCTAATTGCAAAAAGTGGGAAACCACCAAGTGATCCGAATTCGTATAGACCTATTTCGCTGTTAAATTGCGATTATAAAGTTTTTGCAAAGATAATGGTGGATAGACTTAGGCTGGCCATTCCTAAACTAGTGCAGGAAGATCAGAAGGGCTTTATCAAAGGTAGGTTCCTAAAGGAACTTACTTTTTCTCTAATAGGTACAATAGATTTGGCCTCTACACATAAAATTCCATTAGCAGTAATAGCGCTGGACGCTGCTAAGGCGTTTGACCGAGTAAATTGGATATTTCTAAAAGCACTTTTGACCCATTTGAACCTGGGTTTATTTTTTACTAATACACTTATATCACTGTACAATTCTCCTACCTCTAGAGTATTGATTAATGGGATTCTAACTAATTCAATTAAAGTAATGCGGGGCACCAGGCAGGGTTGTCCCTTATCCCCTTTATTGTTCGATCTGTATATAGAGCCTTTGGCTTGTAAGATTAGGGGTTCTGAGAAGATCCTCCCTTTCTCTGTAGAAGCTTGGTCCAAGAAAATAGGTCTATACGCTGACGATATTATAATTTATACTTCTAACCCTCAGCAGACATTGGAGAATATATCTATAATAACTAAAGAATTTGGAGCTGTCTCAGGGTACAAAATAAACGAGGATAAAACGGAAATTATGAGTTGGAATCTGGATCCGGGCCCTATAAAATGCAAATCAGAAATGAGGTATCTGGGGGTCAGGATCACTCAGAACTTGGATGACTTGGCAAAAATTAATTTTGTAAGAGTTAAGAGAGAAATAGGAGGAATGCTTCGAGGATGGAGTCATTTGTGTCTTAATCTGTATGGCCGTACAAATCTGATAAAAATGATGGTTCTTCCAAAACTAACTTTTCTATTTGAGACAATCCCTCTTGCATTCAAAAGAGAATGGTTGAAGAAGCTTCAGAGCGAAGTCAGTACATTTATATGGGCCTCAAAAGGATCTCGTCTCTCATGGACTAAGATAAGGAGAAAACTGCTTAAAGGGGGTCTGTCAGCCCCGGATTTTCAGTTATATTGTTGGACTTTTCAGTTGAAAAATCTTAGAATTCTTGTAAATACTCCACCAACTTCGGGTATTGGTGTATTGTTGGCAGTAATGCTAAAAAGCTGCCAATATAAGGAATCTGGTTTTCTTTGTAAATTTGCGGATCCAAAGTATTTTAAAAAAGTGCGTCTTAAGCTGCTGCGGGAAGCAGCGGAACTTTGGTACTGGATTAGGAGGATACTAAAAATCCCCTATTATGGGTATTATACTTCCATTTGGGACAGCCCAGGATCTCCTGCTTGGACTAAAGATGCATTAGCTATTCCTCTAAGAACGGCAGGGGTAGAAATATGGGGACATCTTTTTCCGGATGGAAAGCTGGTTGGGTGGAGTCAGGGAGTGGACATCTGGGGGCAGGCTATATCGAAATTTAAATATCTGCAAATCCATAGTTGGGCTGGTAAAGCTGAAACTATCGTGGGACTTCAGAATGAATTGGAAGAGAAGATCCACTCAAGCCAAGTGTATAAAAAAGAAGTAGGACTCTGGTACTGGTCAATATTGGAGACGACGGATGGTCAGTTTATACTGCCAGAAATGCTGTGGAGTGATTGCTTGCCGGACATCGCATCTGACACTCAATGGCAAGTAACTATGGCTATGTTGTATAAAGTTGTCAAACCCGCAAATTTAAGGCGAAATCATCTTTTTACACTCCACAGAGCGTATTGGTCTCCATATAGACTTTCAAAGTTCAAGCCTGGAGGGCTGGTGGAATGCCCAAAGTGCAGAAGTCCCAATGAGAAAGATATACACATGTTCGTGGAGTGTCCAAATATTAAAGAGTTTTGGGAGGAAGTAAGTAGCTGTTTATCCCAAGCTATCGACCAGACTGTCAAGGTAAGCCCTGAACTTATTATAACTGGAAGGTTGAATTTGCAGATAAAAAGCATAGATGATAAAGCTAAACTTGTATTTTATGGGATACTCTTGGCCCGCAGAGAGATATGTAAACTTTGGGTCTCCCCTTTATCTCCCGGGATTTTAGACTGGTTGCGAGCTATGAGATTCACAGCTAAAATGGATACTCTGGGTCCGACAAAAGTTAAATGCAAATTTTGGACATTATTTTTGGTACACTTTGGGTGATGAGTGTTTCTTTTAGAGTAAAGGGATAGGTGGATTTGTAAGTAATTTCAGTCCAATGATTAAGGTCTTGGCCTATCTCGCCGGCGGTGCTTTTTCAACGTGACGGTGGAGTTCATCCATGTACCACCCTCCTACAAAGGGTGGCATATATAAAGAGGCGGTCATGGACTGACACTACTAGTGAGGTTGTTAATGGTCCCGGTATATGAGATAAAAAACCCATAGGCGGTATCGTTTGGTTAGAAATGGGTGGCGTAAAGGCTAATAAGGACATAAAAAAACAAACAAAAAAAAAAAAAAACATGAACGATCTTAATAAATGCTCTATGCTGCCCAATAAAGTTGTACTAGATGGATCATTTAGCTGTGTGGATATTGACTTAACCATCGGGATTGGTGTAGATGCAGGAGCATTGGGGGTAGGTTTAATAGAGCTCCCCCCATTTTTACCAATCACCTTGTTTTTAAGTAGAGAGTCCCCCTTCTTTTTTCTTCTTTTGGGTGGTGGACCTTGGGCTCTGTGTTTTTTTGATGCTCCCTTGCTATAATAGGTAAGTCCACTTGCGTTGGCAAAGTGTCGGGCAAGGGTTCTGCGTCTGCAATCAGGCTGCAATTCAAATATGAGTCATTTATAGTTAAAACATTGACTGCAGCTGGGGGGGGGGTGTTTTCTTGTAAAAGAAGTGGGATACTAATAATTAGGGTAGCCTCACTGTCCCCAATTACAGGGGAAAAACTATGGATTGGGGAGATCGTGAGATTTGGGGAACCTATGGATGTTCTCTTGTTTTTGATACATTCAATAGAACGGCGTCTCTCCGCCCGTCGCTCAGACAGAGCGATTTCCTTGTCTGTCCCAGTGTTGACCCTGAATAAGAAATCATCCAGCGTACGCTGGTTGACTCTTCCTATCAGTGAGTACCTGTCTTTAGTGGGAGATGACGTCATAGGTTGATGGTAAACCCAATTCTAACTAAACAGAAACAACTACAATGAATCATACACTGTAAACCAACAAAATGCAACTTATCAAACAATATGGTAGTGTAATTAAGGATACTGCAGCTTGGTACATGTAATACCAAATCTACTGTATCCCGAATCAGTCAAAGAAAGAAGGGGGGCCCAGCCCAGTCTCTTACGGTCTCTGAGGGCCTAAGAGGGCCCGCCCTTTGCCCGGGCTTCGTCCGGCGACGCTCCCGTGCGCTCCTGCGCGCTCCCGCACTGCGGGGGCCTTATGCAACTATATAGGACGTATATTTTCATCCCAAATACACATTTTTTTATTGTGGCATACATATAGTCAGCCAAGTAAAAGCTTCTAATTTAATAGATTGAACTGGACACAGGAGAGCTACTTATAGCTACAGTGTCTCACGAGCTACTTATTGGAGAAGTCTGCTTGAGACAAATGATAGTAGTTTATTTTGTATGCTATCCAAAAAAAGTATCAATGTAGCTCTTTGTGGGATAAATAATAGGCTGCACTTGTTATAGTAGTGAAAAACTAATTTAAGCGTTTTTCACTATCAGGACATGTAAACATTTAAAGTGGCCATCTGTTTAAATACAGTGCGGCCTGCCCTATGGGCTGTATAGAACCTACCCTAGGTTTAAGCCTGGCAAAAGGATTACTTTCCCAGAAAGAAATAGCATTTTAGACTGCATGCACAGACTGCAATGGTAGGCCTACCCGAGGCGGTACACAGACATAATATCAAGTTTTTTATTTTGACTTACAAAAATGTTGAGTTTTAAATATTGTAGGGACAGAATATAGACATCAAGAATATCAGTGACCAGAATATCGACCTGAAGGTAAGAAATATTGTTGTTGTTAATATCGAAGTTAGTTATATCGATAGCAAAAATATTGATGTTAATAATATCGATGTTTATGTTAGTGTTATGTATTTTAGTATGTATTTTATATGTATATGTTCCACAAGTTTTATTATGTTTTGTATTTTAAAAAAATATATGTATTAAATGTTTAGAAGTTAGTAATTTTCCATTTTTAGTACCTTAGCGGGTTGTCGGTTTGTAGGGGAATAGGGTGGGAAGTAATTATTTATAGTTAATTAAATCATAATTTTTAGAAAATATTAATTATTTTAATGAAATTTTGCATTTTAGTCCAGTAGCAGGTTGTGGGTTTATAGGGGAATAGGGTGGGAAGTAATTTAATTGTAATTGGGTAATGAATAATTTTTATTTATTGGTTGTTAATTTGTATTAATTGAATAATTGATAATCATATTATTTGTATTAATTTGTTATTGGAGCGTGTTGTGGGTTTATAGGGGAATAGGGTGGGAAATAAATGAAGTATATCTAATTAATTAATAATTAGATTGTTTGGTTATTGATAATTAATTTATTGTTTATTAATTATTAATTGGTAATACATTTTTATTAATTGATACATATATTAATTGTGCAAATTTAGTTTAGGAGCGGGATGTGTGTTTGTAGGGGAATATTGTGGGGAGTAATTTATTATAATTAAGTAAGTATTAATAATATATATTGGTATTTATAATTAATTTATTGTTAATTCAATATTTATGTGATAAATATGTTGTAACCCCTATGCTATCCAACACTTTCCCTACAGTTGCACTCTCTGGAGTGGGAATAGTAATATTCACCCCTACACTATCCAACACTTTCCCTACTGTTGTACTCTCTCAGACAATGTCAATTACCAGAAAAGGAAAAATCCCCACACCTGGTTCTGGAACCATATCCGTATTGAGGAAACAACAGTGTATAAATATCTAGGAGTCAAAATTGACAATGGCGGACAGTTTACTGCTCAGAAAGCTAGCATCAGAGATAAAGGCATTGCTATAGCAGTTTCTCTAAAAGCACTAAACAGTAAACTTACCAGCCCATCTCTCCTGCACCTGTCACAAGTAATACGATCCAAGCTCCTGTCCATAATTACTTATGGGAGTGAAGTACAGAGAAGCAGAGATGCAGTGTTTTTGAACAATACAGTGACAGCTGCATATAGGATTATCTTTAGCCTGCCAAAACATACCTCCCCGGCTCAAATTAGGCTTGAGTTTGGTGGCCAGAAATAGCTTCTGGCAAGACAGGGGGCGTACATAACTGCCTGGGACAAAGCCTGGAAAGCCAAAAAGGGAACCTTAAATGATTATTTATGGTCGGAATTAGAGCGAAATCCAGCCTCACCATCCTCTAAGTATCTGAAAAACAGCCTGGCGAACCTAGGCTTGCAACAGCTCTGGAATACCCCAACCAACCATACAACAGTTAAAAAATTGGTAAGGAAAACAATTAAATATCTTTCATGGACTGAAACCAAGGCGTCTCTTGCTAAAAGGTCACATGGCTGGATAGCCCTAAACTCCGACTCCGCACAAGGACACCAGAGTTATCTTGACTTGGGATACTCAAAAACTACAAAGTTGAAGTTTTAAAGTATAGACTGGGCCTGTTACCTTGTATCTGCCATTTTCCACACTGGCTTAAGGATAAGGCGGGATCCCTCTGTCGCTTATGAGGCATGGCGCCTGAGGATATGCTGCATCTGTTGTGTTCCTGCGACAAATTGCTGGAGGAACGGAAACGTTTGTTAAAATTTCAATTTAACCAGCGAGGAATATGCTCACAAAGACAAGCAGTTCTTGCCTGCTTTGCACCCAACGACCCACAGTTGAACTGTAGTTTTGTGAAGTTTATGAAGGTGGTGAAAAGAAGATGTCAAAACTTGACCCTTCATTAACTCTCAGATAAGATTAAAATATAAGTTGAATCTCATTTAATAATGATCGTCTTAAAAATTGTCAATTTTATGATTTTAAATGGGAAAACTGAAACAGAATATATACTATTTTATTTATGCAGATGCAATTTTATGCTTGTAGTGAGAAATGTTTTGTGTGTAGACGTAATTTTAAATGGTTGTATTGCAATGGTTTTAATTAACTATGCAAATACAATGTACTTACTGTTGTACTCTTTGGAGTTGTTTTAGCAATTATAAACCCTACGCTATCCATCACTCTCCCTACTGTTGCACTCACTGGTGTGGGAATAGTAATGTTTACCCCTACTCTATTGAACACTTTCCCTCCTGTTGCACTCACTGTAGTGAGAATAGTAAATTTTACCCCTACGCTATCAAACACGTTCCCTCCTGTTGCACTCACTGGAGTGGGAATAGTAATTTTTTACCCCTACGCTATCCAACACTTTCCCTACGGTTGCACTCTCTGGAGTGGGAATAGTAATTGTATCCCCTTACCTATCCAACACTTTCCCTAATGTTGCAATGATTGAAGTGGGAATGGTAATTTTAACGTATTTGCTATCCAACACTTTCCCTACTGTTGCAGTCACTGGAGTGGCAATAGTAATTTTAAACCCCTACACTATCCAATACTTTACCTACTGTTGCACTCTCTGGAGAGGGAATAGTAATTTTTACCCCTAAGCTATCCAACACTTTCCCTACTGTTGAACTGTCTTGAGTGGGAATAGTAATTTTTACCCCTATGCTATCAAACTCTTTCCCTACTGTTGCACTCTCTGGAGTTGGAATAGTAAAGTATACCCCTACGCTATCCAACACTTTCCCTACTATTGCACTCTTTGGAGTGGGAATAGTAATTTTTACCTCTACACTATCCAATATTTAATTTTTGGAGTTATAATAGTATTTTATTCCCGCTGTTATTTAATATATTTTTACCCCTATGCTATCCAACACTTTCCCTACTGTTGCACTCTCTGGAGTTTGAATAGTAATTTTATTCCCTTCGCTATCCAACATTTTTCTGTATTGTTTTAGTTAATGTTGTGTATATATATATTTTAAAAAGATTAAAAATATTGTTTTTTTTTAATTTGTATGTAGATAGGATGTCATATTCTTGACTTATTTTTGTCACAATATTTTTGGTTCTCGATATTGTGGTAGTCTTCATGAGAGGAAATACAACTCCTTACCACAACACCACTCCAAAGAATAAAAAATCTCTTACAAATGCCAAGTGAAGGGTGATTTGTAGTACAGAAGTAGGCTGGCGTCTACGCCCTATTACATAAACTCTTTGTGAGATCTCTTTTAACATGCGCTTCAATATCTCTATAGATTAAAAGCAGCATCGATATCCTCCTTCACCTGTCAACCAACAAATTCCTATCTTTGAACTAGCTACCTTAAATGATTTTCCTGAAGAAACTGGTAATGATCCTCAAATGTTTTTGTTGGTCACATTTAGGGGGCTATGTACAAGGAAGTGGCAGAGTGAGGCGTTAGTCCTCATCGCTTAATGCCTCACTCCGCCACTTCTGAAATACAAGGCTGCACCATTTTACAAGAATATGGTGCAGCCTTGCATTTCCCCCTGCGCTGGCACTACACTTAGCAGTATAGCGCCAATGCAGGCACCATTGCACCATAGTGCAAAGGTGTCTGCATGCAGGGGGGCATTGTTAATGTGTAGGAAGATCCCCCTTCCTGCATGTAAACTATCCTAAATTTACATGTTGTCATTTTATGTGTACTGCTTCATGCAGCACACATGTAAGTCACAAAATGTCATTTTTTTACAGATTTTTTTAGGTGCAGGAAGGGGGACCTTCCTGTAAATAAATAATCCATGGCAATTTGCTATTTCCATGTGTGCTGCACAAGGCAGCACACTTGGAAAAAGCAAAAATGAGGTGAATTGCATTTCGCCAAGTTAAGACCAGGTTTTCCCTGGTCTTAATTTTTGCACTGCCTCCCATGTATGCCACCTTTTAACATAAGGGGCAGTTTAAAAAACAATGGGTGTAGCGGTGGAACGCCCACCGAAACACCCACGGCTCAACCCTTTCAAGCTAACCATAGCGTGAAAGGGGGCCTTATTTGCAAGGTAGTTTTAAGCCACATTGAGGGGCTTAACGCTGCCTTGTAAATAAAGCTAATCCCCCATCGCCATCAAAACGTCAGTAAAAGTAACGTTGTTGTGGCAATAAGGGCTTGTACCAAAGCAAGATACCCTGCAGTGGTGAAATCATGTTTTTTTTTTAGTTTGCCAAACTTGCATATTCACGATCAGAAGTTCCAAAGATAAAACATCTTCATGAGAATCTCAAAACCCATTTTTCAAAAACAAATAAAGCTTTGATGGATATCTCTGCCATTTTTAGATAGTTAGCTTTTCTTCGTTTCATAATTACTACCCTGCAGTGTCACCAGCAACAACTATTTTTCTTTCAATTGAGAGTGTTTAGAAGAGGAAACTGCTGGCTGGTCGAGGGGTCTACTGCTCTCCCTCTGTCATGCATACAAGTAGAAGAGCAGCACAACAGTTACAGACTCACACTGAGCGTATGTGGGAGGACACCTTCAATTTCACCTCAATCTTACATGAACAGTTTATGATTCTGTGTATGCGTGCATGTGCAAGGCAACAGTGATGGGAGACATGCACATTTAAAAGGGAGAAATTGTCCAGGGCTCATTGTACACTTTTAGTATGCCAAGGGGTCTGATACAAGGTGAGACCCGCCTCCTAGTTTTGACCTCATTCTATCATCAATTCAGACAGTCAGCCTTTAAAGGAGGAAGTACAGGCTTGTGGGTCTGCAATTAAGGCAGCCAGTCCTGAATGTGACCATTCTTGCTCTAACTGTGTCAACATACCCTTGACTGCTGCTGCCCCTCTTCCTCTGAATCTGTTGGCCCCGGACTCTCTGATAAGCCATGTTCTACTCAATATCAGTAATTTGCCTTCTTAGGGCAAAAGAGTTGCAGCCAGCAGCTCCATCTTTGAGTCCTGCTGAACCTGTGTATTACAAGGCTACTCTGTCTGGAACGTTGTCTCCTCATTCTTCTCATCTGCACTGCCAACTGCTCTACAAAGAACCACACTAAAACATGCCAGAGGTTTTAACAAGGAACCCAAATATACTTTTTATGACAATGAGGAAAGTAAGGATGGGTGAGAACAGGCTGTAGGCAAGAGTCATAAATGTCTTTGAGCATGTTTGCATGTGAACACATATAAGTGCAATGGTGCTGAATGAGCAATTAGAACTCAATTTGGGCAAAAGTAATTTTTCACTGCTTGGGGATTTTAATTTGGTCAATGTTGTAGATTGTCTAAACTAGTCCTTGCACCTACTCACAAAGTGGGCCACACTTTGGATAATATCTTTACCAATGATGCTCAGCTTAAAGTTGACCATACTTTCCCCTTCACCTGATCACTATGCTGTCCCTTTTTCCCTTTCCTTACCTTTTTGCCATGAAACAGGTACTGGTGGCAATGATGGCACGTGGGACTACCAGCTCAATTTACCATATTCACCTGGGACCTTAAACATTCACACTTTGAACTAGTAATCCTGCTTCTACTTACAGCCTATCAGTTCCATAATTCCTTTTAGGGCTTACACCTGTACACCATGACTTACCAATCCTTGTCACCTATGTTATAAGTCCTAGGGATCGAAGAAGGGAGTTAGCATAATAGGTAGCATTTAATATTTTACCTTTCCTGAAATGACCACATACTCGTGAGAAGTTTAATGTTTTATCTAAAAAAAAAATTGATGATGTCAGCCACCACAGTGTGATCAGAAATGTAGTAAGTAAGAATATAATTAATAAGACATAAAGTTTGTAAGAAATCCCAGTAACACCTTTAGACATTGGTACCTGGGAAGGGTGAGAAAGGGAAATAGCACAAGTCCATATCACATGGATTATATTTACCTGGAATGGTGCGAAGACCAACCCTGGCCACGGGCTTGGTCAAAGATAGGGCTCCCGACTAATCAGGTGCCAAAAGACAGGACAGGTGCAGAACAGGACAGGTAACCTCCATTAGTACAACGCCAGCGTCACACCCCTCTCTACAGAAGTTAGGTACCCCTACTGGGAAATCGTTAATTCTTCCTCAGCAACACCCTGATTCTTCTGACAGAGTGCTCCGCCAGCACCTCTGCTCTCAATCTCCTACAGCATACGTTGGGTCAGTGTCAGGTCAGATAATCGGACAAGTCGAGCAATTCTCTAACTGAACCTACCTTTGTTATACCCTTTTCCAGGGCAATGTACCACCCTTAAATGTTGCAAATCTATGTGTTCCCCTTCAGTGATTGGTCAGAAAGGCAAGGAGATGTCATCACACCATACTAAGATGAGATCATTTCAATGTAATATAGTTGATCAATGTTCCTGCCCATAATTAACTTTCCCATGCACTTTTCTTCCACCCAGCAATATTGGTTTCAAATTGTATACATTGTATTTGATGCAGTTCATTTTCCTTCCTCTCCTGGGGTCAAATGTTCAGTTTCCCAGGAACATCGTGGTTAAGATGGGTCTTTGGCAACCATTCAATGGCAATGACTTCAGGGATTTCTGAGATCGACTGCGCAGACGCAGCCTTTTCAAAATGGAGTTTGCAATACTTTTCAGGCCTAAATACCAGCTAATACTAAAGTCAAAGAGAGACACATTTGAATACAAAAATACATAAATGCACTGCATACCACTTATTTCTACTCTATCCCCATTACTTTATTTATAATATAGCATTAATAGTTAAGCAGAACACACAAGTTTTAGTACACACAGGGACATGTGCTTTAGTATGAGTAAGAACGAAGCGGCCATCTTGGCATTAGTGAGCAGAAGCAAGAAGTTCTCACCAAAAGTGAAAGGCGTCATACCACGTAGATGAGGCAGACGCATGCGCAAAAGAGTTCCTGCGTTTTCAGTGGTGGCCATTTTAGGACACCTGGGTTACTGTTTGTAAAAGCTCATATGCAAGCTTCCCCATCTTACTATATATGTCGTGAAATGCAAATAGTAATAAGACAAAACATGTTGATTAATTAGTTACATGTTATTTCAAGGGAGATTAATTCAAGCACGTTTCTATACGTATGAAACCATGCTCCATCAGCAAGAAAACCTCTTTCAAAAGGGACTGGAAAGAGCTTACTGAAGAAACCCTATCCTGGGCTCTGACTAACTGTAAATGGACAACCCATGAGGATGCGGAATCAGCAGCCACTGAATGTTCCTCATGGCTTAGTGCATCCATTAATAGTGTGGCTTCACAAATTCGAAGAAAGACGCCCACAGCACCTTGGTTTACAGAGAGGTTAAGATTACTTAAGCAGGCCTGTCGCAACCAAGAGTGGTCATTGTGGAAATGGTACCATCCTCCTGATAAAATTGCCGATAAGGTTGTGCTGGCTGAATACAAATTGGACATCAAGGAGGAAAAGTATTTGTACTTGTCAGGATTCCCCGGCCGCTGGTAGATCACTGCCTGCAATGCGAGTCTGTAAAGGGCTCGAAAACTACATTTCCCATGATCCTTAGCGCGGCGCGCTGGAATGACGCTGTGCGCCCGGAAGGAATATCATGGCGTTTTCAGAGAGAAACGCTGCCGATTATTCTTCCTGGCGAGCAAGATTTGTTTGCTTGTGTTTCCTGTGTTCCAGTTGGGATTTATCGTTGTGGGCTGAGGTAAGCTCGCGTCACCGTTGCTCTGGATCCATGGATTACTTGGGAGGGGCTTAGGAAGCGCCCGCAACGAGAGTGGAGTACCGGTGTTCTCAGCACCAGTTTTGTGGATTACTGTGGAGGGGCTTAGGAAGCGCCCATAGTCAAGTGTGGAGGACGCTGTTACAGGTTTTCCACTGGTCGGGGGGGGTGCTTGTGTTAACGTGCATTCCTGGGGAGCAGTGTGTACATTTACCTGCTTCAAAACAGTCTACGGGGAGTGTAAATCTCCTATCCCTGCCGGACACCTAGGCTTTGGTGCCGCATGTTCATCTAAGAGCGTTTCATTCCTGTTGGCGCCTGCAGAGAAGAATCTGCATAGACGCTGTGTTTTTGCTTTGCACTGGGCATATTTTCTGTTGCTAATTTGGTACCAGGAATTTACTTGGTGAACTATGTTTATGGGTTGTATGGATCGTGTATGGATTGTGTATGGATCGTTGTATGGATCGTGGGGTTGACAATCTCGCTTCCTGCGCTGACCCTTGAACTTGCTGATTCATACCTATCCTCGGAGGGGGAAACCTTACGATCACTGTAGGAATATACCGGAATGGAGTGATATTTACTTATTTAGTATCCTGGGGCATTCTGCTTTACTTCATCCCCATTCTGGGTAGGTGTACCTACATCTCCTCTGTTCATCTGACTACTGTTACAGAAAGGAGAAAATACTGTGGTTTATTTGTGTTTTCTTTTGTTGTGTCTCTAAGTAGGAAAACCAGGGGATTTAGAAGAAACCCTTTATATCACCCTTTGTTTCTGCATACCTGTAGGATATTGCAGGTGAGGAAAAGCGTAGTGGATTGTATAGTTAAGTTACCAGTTGAGGGTTGCCATTCCTCTCATCCCGTGCTTTCTATATCTACAGGTTTCCGGTTCCAGTTGCCCAGCTGTTCCCCTCCGGACCTCTCTTTTTCCCCCGCTTGATCTCCTTAATAGTCTGTGACCTTGATAGCCAGACTTGGGTTGATCTAGAGGTGGGCCCCCTTTATAGCATCAATCCAATCCTGAGGAGCAACCACGAAGGACCTGACAGTACTGTACTGATGAGGGTGCTTCAACTAAATCTTCTGCTGATCTTTTTAAACTTATTAATCCTCTATCTACCCCCCAGGGCCTTCTACCGTATAGGTATTGCAGGATTTGTGCGATCGAGTGGCCACATTTTTCTACTCTAAAGTTGTTGACATATATATAAAGGTCTTGAACTCGAGTCTCAGGCTGTGATGATGCGACAAAAAACAGACAGCCCTAATTCCTATCTATCGTGTTTTACCTTGTTGAAACAAGAACAGACGGAATCCTACCTCCTTGATGTCAAATCAAGATCACTATATAAACCCTACTCTCCTATTGTATTGCAATTACCACCTAGGATCATAGTGCCTCACCTCACTGAAACTTTGAATAAAGCCATCACAAGTGGGAGCCTACTTCATTCTTGGAAAAGAGCAATAGTTAAGCCTTTGCTAAAAAAGCCTAATGTAGACCCTGTCGAACAAAACAATTGTTGGCCCATCTCCTTGTTGCAGGTCCCCTCTAAAATCCTGGAAAAACATTGTAATGTCCAGTTGATACATTTATTAGAACAATTTCAACTGCTGGACCTGTTACAATTTGGGTTTAGGAGTAACCATAGGACCGAGACCTCATTAGTAGGTACAGTTTTTTTGTATTCATTCATTTTTTAACACAGTTAAATGCACTGTCTTTTTATTACCTTAATAAAAAGGAGCAATTCTGTATCTCATATATAAAAAAGGCCCCAAAAATTGACTGAGTAGCTATCGCCTCATTGCCTAGTTGAATGCAAATAGAAAATCATTTCCTAAACACCTCCTATTAAACCTACAGTTATGGGTTGAAAATTCCAAAAGATTAAGTTTTCATTAGTCAGGCTTCCGCTCTAATTGCAGAACTTTAGAAAATATCATAGTTTTGACTACAATCGTCCAGAAAGCTCACATCCAGAACCAAACACTTTTTGTCTGCTTCATAGACTTTTCAACTGGTTTCAACAGGGTGAATCAAACTAGGCTGTGGAAGAAGCTTCAGGATTGTTTTGTCCCCCCCAGGTATTTGGCATCGGATAATAGCTTCCCACAACAACACTTGGATTAGTGTCAAGATGTCCGATGGTTACAGTCTATCTCCCAAATTTACTACTCATGATGATCTAAAACAAGGCTATATTTCAGGCCCATTTCCCTTTACCTTGTACATATTGGACCTAGCAGACATACAAATATATAGGTTAGGCGGTGCTCAGAGGCTAGGACAAACTAAAGTCCCCTTTTTAGTTATGCTGATGATCTGGTCGTCTTGGTGACAACCAAGAGTGGCCTCAAAGGCAACTCAATCAAATACAGTTGTACAATCAAGAAAATAACCTTCTTATTAATATCAATAAAACCAAGATACTGTAATTTGGCCAAAACAATCCAAAGTTAATTTGAAAGATAGAAAGCATTAAAATAGAGGATGTCCAGGAGTACCCATATTTGGGGTTTGACGTAGATACAAATCTCTTCGGGAAACGTCATGCCGAGAACTTACAAAGTAGTATTGTAATGACTTTGTGAGCACTAAAAATGTTTTCAGCAATTTACAGGGAGGAGAAGATTATCCCTGTCCTTTTATATGGGGCCATAAGTAAGATACGTATATTCATGTGAAACCTAAAACTCATGTTTCTGAACTGAATTCAAAAACTGTTTTGCTTAAGGCATTTGACCCCTTTATACCACAAAAGATTGGAAATTGGTTTTACTCTGTTATTTGCTTTGGTTAACACTAATCAAATCACTTACTTCATAGAGGCGAAAGAGTCAGAAACTAACACCGTAAGATTTTTTTTTTCCTCCAAAGTATTAACCCATAATAGACCAGCTTACAACTGACGAGGCTATGCTCTGCCTTCACACAAAGGGCTTGTCACCTCCACATTGTCTCTGCAGCCAGCTTGGAGAGAGGGCAGAGGAGCCAGGAAATTCCAAGCACTTCGAAGAGAAATCTCCAGAAACTCCTCTCAACTTCAAAGGAGACATCAGATATAAAAATAGGGGCTTCAGACCCAATCACCAGTTCATTTTATGGGCCTGTGGAAGGAGTCACAGAGGACCGCCTGCTGTGAACTGTTGCACACTCTGCAAGTTTTTTTCTTCTGTACCTGGAAGGACTTTTTTGCTGCCTGGAGCACGCATTGAGCGCTCAGAGTCCAGCCCTGCTGTTTGAGTCCTGCAACCTCATTGGGGCCCAGGACTACCTGAATGACTACAAGGGCTAGTTTACTGGCCTCCTGTTCAGAGCCACAGGAACATAAAAGGCTCCCACCATCTTAAACTCACAGCTAGACCTAGCCTGAGTGAGTCCCAAACCCCCAAATCGTGTCCCAAAACTTCTGACAGTTGGTGGTGGTGCTAAACGTGCAGAGCGAAGACTAGAAACAACTTTCTCATCGATCCATCAAGATGCATTGCTGGTCTGACTTTGCAGCTGCTCCTGCCTCATTCTTCTCCAAAAGTCCTGTTCATTAGCCTTCATCAACGGAGTATTGGACCTCCTGGAACTTTGACTACACCCTCCTGCCTCATCCCATTGGAGACTTTTGACTTTCTTAAAAGTCTAAACACAGAACATGGACTTAATTCAGAGGCTCGCCTACGACGACAGACCCTCCACAGAAACCGCCTGCATTCTTGCCCTGCTGAAATTTGACTTCTGAGAACATTTGTTCTGAAAATTCTTCTATGTCCAAAGGTTAGCGCAGACCAGGCCCAATCCACTTTTTGTATCCAATCGGCGCTCCACCGAGGTTGGCTATATTTTTCAACTTTGACCTGATCTTTTGTAATTAGATGTTTGGGTTTGGCACATTGATGTTTTAGGGCTTGATACTGCTGAAAACTTTAACAATTGTTCTACTGATTGGATGTTTTTCGTTTTGGTGTTGAATAATTTATTAAAATACACTCTTTTTTTCTAAATTGGTTTGGGATTTTTTCTTGTGTTCTCTTTTCACTTTCATTTTTGTGCGCTGCATAAACATTTCACACACTACCTCTACGTTTAGACTGACTGTCTTTTTGTGCTAAGCTACCTAAGATTTATCACAGGTAAATTTTGTGGTTCACCCTACCAGGGATTGTGGTTGTTGATTTACCAGGGCTCTCACCTCAGTCAACTAGCAACTCAATTTCTCACACCAATCCATAAAATACAGTGGCCATTCAGACTGACATTCTGGCTATGGCAGGAATAAAAGAAGCACCTTTTTGACAATCAGTGGGCATTCGGGTAACATTTTTTTGTCCCTTGCCTAATAGAAGACCATCTATATTATACTATTGCAGTAAGGAAAACAGCCTGTCTATACCATGCAGTGAAGGAAGGGTGCCCATGAAATACAACTGGCATTTGTGACACCATTCTAACTATCAATGGCATTAAAAGAGCTCTGTCTTGTAATTTAGTGGACACTTTTGGGGTTATTCTTGGAAAACACATGGAAAAGGCCAATCCATGACATACTGTGGGCATGCAGGATGATATGCCAACTGTGTCAAGCATAGCAGGAGCCCATCCATGATATATTGTTCGCATCCATGTGGCCTTTCTGGCTACAGAGTGCATAGAAAGTGCCCATCCATTACATACTGTGGAAATGCATTGCAAGATGGTGACTTCCCGCTATATAACGCAGGCCTTTCCTTGATATGGGCAGTTAGTTAACATTCTGACTATAAATTAACTAGTAGATGCCCATCCATGACAAACTATGGGCATTCAGAGCGACATAATGTTAATTACAGGCATAGAAAGAGCTCATCGTCAACTTACTTTTGTGAAATTCTGGCACTTGCTGCATAAACATGTTCCCTCCCTGAGATAATGTTAGCATTCATAACAATGTGTGACATAATAAAGACTTGTGCTGACATACTGTAACTATATGTAATAGCTTTATTGGTGTCTCTGGCATATTGGTGTTCATCCTTAGCATACTGTGGGCGTCTTTGACAAAAGTATGGCTCTCTCTTCCATAATAATGGTCATGGCACTAGGGTGGCCATCCTTGACCTATTGTGGTTCTTATTCCCATATTTCATGCTATACCTGAAACAATTCTTGTGGAAATGTTTGCCTTTAATTGAATATTCATTGTATTTTATACCAATGATGACGGGATTTGCAGGAAAGGGAATTATTGGTTGAGGTGCACGGTAGGGCCCTATAAGTAATAAACTAACTAACCTGATAGGTCAATGCAAAGGTTTCAGCAATGTAAACCTGGGGTAATCCCCTTGTAACTATGGCACAGAGCATACAGGCTTATCCTATAGAAGATGTACAAAGCATTTAGAAGTACCAAAATAGCTAAAAATCCAAAAGCACAAACAATAAAACTCTCACTCCAATTTATAAAAACAGAGAAAAATTGAACATCCAAAATGATACCAGACCAAAAGAAATAACATTAAGAGAACCATAGATATGATTTTTTAAGGAAAAAAACAATAAGAAAAAAAGTTTCAATCGGTAGTCACTGTTCACAGTTGACTGGGACATAGGTGTGATTTCAGAATGAAAGAGATAGAGCACAGGTGGGATAAACTAAGTAGGCTATGTTCTCTTCAACACTCCCTAACCAATGGGAAAAGTACCAGGGGAAACCCTACCTCCTTTTACAGCACATTCTATTTGCTCTATTAAAAATTATCCCAGAGTACACTAGTCTAAGGACAATCCAGGTTGGCATAGGCCTTCTGCCTTTGGAGGGAGCGTGTGTGCCAGTCAGGTGTTTGTTTAGGGAAATGAGCAGTGCCCTCCTCCTAGGCTACACCAACCTGGTTTTGGGAACAGCTCCCCCTCCCACTGGGATGCAACCAGATGGACTATCATGTGCCCTGGGATCAAAGAGTTGTTCTTTCCCATTTCTGCCCTTACATTTACCTGTGAATGGACTGGTCTCCCCTTTGACCCATTGAAGTGAACTAACATCCTCAATTCTCCCTGCTGCTTTTCCTGACTGAGAAGTGTTACATACCTCATTATCAGCCCATCCAATCAGCAGACTTATGCTATTGTCTCTGCTTTAGGAATATTTGTTATACTTTATTAGGTTCAAGCACTGGCAAGGGCAGCTGTTGGCAGGCTAATGCAAATTAACCTTCATGAGCATTAGGTAGGGAAAAGATAACTTTACAAAAGGCACATTTCCAAATTGTTAATTATAAATCTAATTCCATAATTGAATTGATTTTGAATACATTTTCAAAATTGTGATTGAAACTGTTTTTTCTCTTGTCCCAAAGTTGATATGACAGAATTAAAATATTAATCTGTGCTCTAGTTTTCTCCCTAGGACAGCCATAGTCTTTCACATTGAGCATTGAGATTGAAGGCTTATCAATGTAGGAACATGCCAACATTAAATTACTACATGTCCCAAATTTAAATATTAGAAATCCTTTTTAATAGTGAAATGGCAACCTTTTCAGAATCTGGTAACCCGATGTTGGGGGCAATATGAGTGCACTTCTGAAATGCAATATAACTTTGTTATGATTTATCACTGTTTACTTTTCCTTAGTACCAGTGGGCACTTACTGCTATTAATGTTATTTCATAGCTTTTCATAGGAATTTCCTTTTCCCCAAAGTTTTTTTTTATATTGTTACTGCTGCTCTCTGGAAATCTCAGTTTGGTATCCCTGTAGCATGATCCCGTAAGCCCTACATAATTAAGCAGTAGCATTGTTATAAATATTGTGCTTTTCTGTTAATTTATTATGAAAAGAGTGCTTTTCAACAAGCAACAAGGGATAGCCAGTTCATCAAATCTGCAAATGTAGGACAAAATGGTGATGATGTAGCTTATGCAAATGTATTCCTGATACTTAAACATTTCTATTTGAAAATACAGTTATTAGTTTACACTAATACAAAGAATAGCTGGAATGTTAGTGACTGCAAGCATGCTTTACCACCTGATGTTTTATATTCATTCTAACAAGTGTTGAACAAGCTTACTAGCTCAGCAGTTTTTAATTGTCTCTGCCTTAAGGAAAGGAAGCAAGAATACAATGCTGTCCTCAATGTAGAAGGAAAGCTGAAGTGAAGTTGTGAACCCTGATGTCTGCAATGTATATTGAAGGTGCTACTCGACACAAACATAGATGAATGGTATTTTGTACAGGTAACAGAATCTGAGGACATAGTACAATTGTCTGTCCCTTAAATAAATTGAGACTAATATGTCATACTCTGTTTTAACCGCTTCCGTGCGGCGCTGATTTCCCCCCGGTGCTGAGCCCTAATTAAAACGGGCGTGGTCATGACGGAACAGTTCCGTCATAAGCACAGCTCGACCGATGCTCATGACGGAACCGTTCCGTCATGAGCATCGAAGGGGTTAAGACTTTGCAGAATTTTTAAATGCTCAAAGGCAAGCATTACGTTTGATACCATGCTTATGTTATCAATAATGAGAATTTTCATTTTCTTCAAGAGTCTTCACAACAAGCTTCTCCAGATATCTTGTGGTATTGTAATTTGTTGTTATGCTCCATAGGTAGTATAAGTAAATGATATAATGCAGCATTGGTAATGTTAACATTTAGTTATATTTTTAATATAAGGAAGTTATTACAAAAATGCAATAGGGAAATTATGCTTAATATGGAACTAGTCTACTAGAAATAAAATTTGAAGAAATGACTGAACATATCAAAAGAAGTTTTACAGAGACGATTTTTTGAAATTTGTTTCCAAAGGAAAATATTGTTGCTAAGCTTGTAGGTACTTTTTAAATAATTGACAACCCCAATGAATAAAAGCAGCAAGTGTGAAAATATCCTACTTTGTTCGGCTGGGGTATTAGCTACAATGAAAAGATTCGATAAAGGTCCTTGACTTGAATCAGAAAATTAAATTGAACAATAATTGGTAACCCCTTGCCAAGAAAGGCAGTTCGTGTGCAAATTTTCACTGCCTTTGGCTGGAGTTGTAGGTACAACAAAAAGTGTTAAAGGGCACGAGTTTGTATCAGAATATGAAATACAGGAGCAATTGATAACCCCTAGCCAAAGACGGCAGTTAGTGTGTACATTTTCACTGACTTCGGCCGGAGTCGTAGGTACAACAAAAAGCCTCAATAAAGGGCCACGAGTTTGTATCAGAATATGAAATTCACGAACAATTGATAACCCCAGCCAAGAAAGGCAGCAAGTGTGCAAATTCTTTACTGCCTTCGGCTGGGGTATTTGTTACAACAAAAAGGCTCAATAAAGGGCTTGTAGTTTGAATACAAATATGAAATAAAATAGTTGATAACCATAATCAAGAAAGGCAGCAAGTAGGTGTGTGTATGTGTAGATAATGTGTTGATTGAGTAGAATATGAATAATGTAAAAACTAAGAAAGGCTGTAGTGTGCAAATTAGCCACTGCTATTCACGGGTAGTAGTTTGCAAGAAGGCTCAGTAAAGGGCCTGCACTATGAACTAGAATAACAAAGAGAAGATTTGATAAGCATAGACTATACTGGCTCTTTTTTAATATTGGTAGACTTTTGTTAAGCTTTTTTTCATATATGAACGGCAGGAAGTGCGCAAATTACCCACTGCCATTCACGAGTAATAGTTACCAAGAAGGCTCAAGAAAGGGCCTGCACTTTGAATTTGTATTATAAGAAGGTTAATTGATAACCCCAGCCAAGAAAGGAAGTAAGAGTTCAAATTTCCTACTGCCTTCGGCCGGGGTAGTTGATAGAATAAAAAGGGATTGATAAAGGGACTGCAGTTTGAATAGGAATATGAAATTGAACAATAGTTCATAGCCCCTGCGAAGAAATGTAGTAAGAGTGCAAATTTTTCACTTTCTTCTGGCAGTGCAGTATCTTCATGAAAAAGGCTCGATAAAGGGCCTGCACTTTGAATACAGATATGAAATAGAAGAATAGTTGATAACCATAGCCAAGAAAGGCAGCAAGTAGGTGTGTGTACGTGTAGATGATTTGTTGATTGAGTGGTAGATGAATAATGTAAAAAATTATGAAAGGCTGAAAGTGTCCAAATTACCCACTGCCATTCACGGGTAGTAGTTAGCAAGAAGGCTATATAAAGGGACTGTAGTTTGAATTTCAATAAGAAACAGAAGATTTGATAATCATAGACTATACTTGCTCTTTTTTTAATATTGTAAGACTCTTAAGCTTTTGTTTATACATGAATGGCAGGAAGTGCGCAAATTACCCACTGCCTTTCACGAGTAATAGTTACCAAGAAGGTTCAATAAAGGGCCAGCTCTTTGAATTTGTATTACAAGAACGATAATTTATAACCCCAGCTAAGAAAGGCAGTAAGAGTTCAAATTTCCTACTGCCTTGGGCCGGGGTAGTTGATCGAATAAAAAGGGCTTGATAAATGGACTGCAGTTTGAATAGGAATATGAAATTGAACAATAGTTCATAACCCCTGCGAAGAAATGCAGGAAGTGTTCAAATTTACCACTGCCTTCTGCCAGTGCAGTATCTATATGAAAAAGGCTTGATAAAGGGCCTTGACTTTGAATCAGAATATGAAATTGAACAATAATTGATAATCCCAGTCAAGAAAGGCAGTAAGTGTCTAAATTTGCCACTGCCCTGGACTGAGGTAGTAGCTACAAAAAAAAGGTTGAATAAAGGGCCACGAGTTTGAATCAGAATATGAAATTGAAAAAGAATTGATAACTGCAGCCAAAAAAGGTAGCAAGTTGGAGTGTGTTATGTGTAAATGATGTGTTGATTGAGTGGAAGAAAAAAAAAGTGACGAATTAGAAAGTCTGCAGACGCGCAAACTATTCACTGCGTTGTCAGGGAAGGGGATCTTTGAATTTCCAAGTCATTATATGGATAGGGAATCGAATTTTGCAGTGGGAGCATAAGAAATGCTACTACATCGAAGGAAGCAATGTAAGTGCATTAAGTCACCAGTGTGAGTGGTAGGGCTGAAAAAATTACAACACCGGGCCCATTTCAGGGACTCTACTTTGAATTAGAATAATACTTGGCAAAGGCTGCAAGAAACTTAGGAGATATGTGTGTTTTAGGTAGTGGATGCAGAATAAGGTGAAAAGGAAGAAAGGTAGCAGATGTGGAAACAATCACCTGCCTTGTAAAGGAAATGGGTGTTTGGTTTTCCAGTCGATTACAGACTGAGTTGGATTCTGCAGTGGGAGCCTGAGAAACAGGGTATCTCATCTAAGGAGTTATGCAAGTGCACAAAGTACACACACTGTGCGGTAGAAAGGACGCAAGAAAGGACGCAAGTGTGCAAATTTCCCACTGCCATTGTCGAGTAATAGTTACCAAGAAGGCTGAATAAAGGGCCTGCACTTTGAATTTGTAATAGAAGAAGGATAATTGATAACCGCAGGCAAGAAAGACAGGAAGTAGGTGTGTGTACGTGTAGATGATGTGTTGATTGAGTGTTAGATGAATAATGTGAAAAATAAGAAAGCCTACAAGTGTGCAAATTACCTAGTGCCATTCACGGGTAGTAGTTACCAAGAAGGCTCAATAAAGGGTCTGTACTTTGAATTACAATAACAAACAGACGACTTGATAACCATGCCATTCACGAGTAATAGTTACCAAGACGGCTCAATAAAGGGCCTGCACTTTGAATTTGTATTACAAAAAGGACAATTGACAACCCCAGCCAAGAAAGGCAGCAAGTGTGTAAATTTCCCACTGATTTCAGCAGGGGTAGTAGGTAGAACAAAAAGGCTCGATAAAGGGTCATGAGTATCAATCAGAATATGAAATTCAAGAGTAATTGATAACCCCAGGCAAGAAAGGCAGCAAGTATGCACATTTTCAACTGCCTTCGGACGGAGTAGTTTTTAGTACAAAAAAGCTTGATAAATGTCTAATAACTAATGTTGAGGACAGCGCTGCTGCTGTTTCTTGTTTTTGATGATGTTGATATAGGGTTTGCATAACACAAAAGGTCTCCACAATAAATGCATAGAAATTTAAGTTTACGAAACTCAAGATCAATATGCGACTATGGACTGTTTGCTAAAGATGGTGTTGCAGCTGTTGATGTGCTTGGTGTAGTAGCAAGTGGTTGTCCTGCAATCTCTGTGTTGCAGCTCAAACAAAGTTGTTGGGGTGCAAGTAGTTTATATGTTTTGTACTATATTTGATGTGCCAAAGGAGTATTTTTTGGATTGATCACACCTTCAAAGATTTGTTTGGCAAATTTTATAGGTTACTATTGTTAGGTGTGTTTCAGTTAGTATGTGTTTGGACTTTGCTTGAATGTTTAAGGGACGCATTAGGGATTCCATAATAGAGAAATACTTTGTACTTGTTGTGTTATGTTATGTTATGTTATGTTATTAAATCATTTATTGAGCGCACTAACACTGATTAGTTTCTTGGCGCTAAGTTGACAGTAACACAATCAAAGGTAGAAAGGTAGATTAAAAAGCTTGTCTAAAAAGCCAGGTCTTCAATGCTTTCCGGAAAGGTAAGAGGTCTTGGCAGGACCAAATTTCCAGGGGAAAGGTGTTCCATAGGCAGGGGGCTAATGTTGCAAATATTCGTCCACCAGAACGTTTGAGTTTGAAAGAAGGGGTCTGGAGAAGGCCTAGATGGAGTGACCGAAGGTTACGGGAGGGAACGTATCTGGTGATTAGTTGATTAATG
Source organism: Lissotriton vulgaris (assembly GCF_964263255.1). NCBI lineage: Eukaryota > Metazoa > Chordata > Amphibia > Caudata > Salamandridae > Lissotriton > Lissotriton vulgaris. Next base: position 928,957,352 of record NC_141696.1, on the reverse strand, counting down.
AATTTAGGGCTTTTGCCGTGTAGTGACTTGAAGATCATACAACCTGCTTTGAAGGAACAGCGTTGCATGACCAGAAGCCAATGAAGCTTAATAAGAAGAGGAGTCGCCGCCTGCCATCTTGGTTGCTTCAGGATCAACCTAGCAGCATAGTTCTGAACCATCTGGAGACGCTTGAGTAAATAGTTTGGGAGACCCAGATAGATGGCGTTTGCGTAATCCAGATGAGACAGAACAGTGGCGATCACAACCTGAGTAATAGCTTCTGGTGTTAATAGTCGCCCGACCTTCCTGATTTTTTTTAGCTGGTAAAAGCATTTGGAGACCACTTGTCCCACTTGTGCTTTTAGTGAAAGATCACTATCCACAATGACTCCGAGCGTTTTAGCCGAAGGTGATGGTTGCGGAACTTGACCTAGATCTGAAGGCCAGTAGTGGGGACCCCAATACTTAGCACTGTCCCCAGTCAGTACCAGTTCGGTTTTACCTGGATTTAGTTTTAACTGATCCATCCAGGATTTAATAAACCTCATGGTTGACTGGAAATGACTTATAGATTTTTCAGAATTATCAATGGTGAAGAGTAACTGCAGATCATCTGCATAATTAAAAACTCTCACCTGTTTGTCCCTCAAGGTTTGAATGAGGGGGAGGATATATATATTAAAAAGATGCGGTGACAGGGAGGAGCCCTGTGGCACTCCACATGGGATGGACGGTTTAACACCAGTCAACACTTAGTGACATCCAATTCTATTTTATGAAGAACGGTTGAATTCTACATCCACCTTTAGGACTAGTCGAAGGGCAGTATTTCAAAGTGTTTGACAGGTTACACTACATGTTTCTATGTAGCTAAAGAAAAGTTATCTTGGTTATCTATGGGCATGCTCTCACACAAAAGTCAGCACTCAGCATTCAGGATTGTAAAGGCTTACCATAGGAGTGACTGATGAGTTTACATATGTCAGTTTACAAAAGAGAAAACAAGTACGATTGTTTTACATTAGATATATACTGACCTGAAAGACTATGCATCTAAATTCATGAAATCTTTTTTGAAGGTTTGGAAGAAAGCAGTGAAAGGGTGTTTAGAAGCAATACTGTCCAGCATAAAAAGTGCATAAATATTTGGACACTCCTGCAGTCTAGTCTTGTGTCCAAATTATCTTAAAAAGTAATGTTGAGACACACTTTTTTTCACCTGTTACGATTTCCACGATGCTTTTAGAGTTGGAGCAGACTTTGTCTAACATTCCTACAGAATTTTCTTTTTGAAATGGAGTAATTTTTTTGTTTATCTGTTGAAATATAAATTTAAATCATCCTCTTTGAAAGTGAAAAAGCAACACTGCGCCTCTACACAATATTGTTGTCTAAAAAGTAGTGCTAATTCCACTATCACCAAGGTAGATATCTGACAATAGAATGAATTATATTTTTATACCACTATTCCATAGTCCTAATGCAAAAGGTGTCTTTAGAGTCAACAAAATTAATACATGTTTTAAATATACAGGCAGAAAAAGACAAGTATGATTTACATTTGATTTTGTTAATTGAAGGTGGTCATCTGCTGCATTCGAACCTTTGGGCCTGTTGAGAAGAAAGTGAAAAGTACGTTGTAATTAATATTGCATTGTTTAAAGGTGAATAGCTTTTTGAAAAAAAACTTTATATGTATTTACATGGTAAACATAGTTCCAGGGTCAGAATGGACTTTTGAGTCTGTGCAAACCCACTAACTTCCATGTTTCATGTGTTTTTAAGAACTCTTCTCTAATCTTTTGTTATAGTGAAGAATGTTGGAAATTTCTTCCCGACAATGGCAAACATCAACCTTCTTTCTGAGTTGGGAAAAAAGGTGTTGGAGGAAAAGTGAATTTGTAAACATTCAGATTTTCGCATGAATAAATCTACACATGCAAATTTGCTCATGCTAAAACGTAGTTCACAAATATTTTCTAGGAGTACTATTGCTTGTCCTACTTGTGTACATTTTTGGGAATTCACAAAAGCTGTATAGCTGCACTTAATGCTAGAACATATTCCATGGGTGCACTTTTGGGACTTTCTTGAATAGTTGGACCCCTAGTTTGGTCTGGCATTAACCGTGACCTTTTGCTTTAATTACATCTCTCATTCTCTCTCTTTCTCTCTCTGTTCCCTCCACTCTCATCCACTCTGCTCTCTCTCCTGTCTCTCTCTCTCTCTGTCTTTGTATCGGATGGATTCACTGTGAGTCACAATATTATGCTGTTTCACAAGGAATATATCAGTACACAAAGTAGTTTTGATCAGTGCCAGTAACTACTGTGGAAGTTTGTGCTTTTTAAAACCAAAAATATTTTTTGCTTTTGCCAAAGTCTGTTATAATAGTGAGGGGGCAGCAGCTTACATGGCAATTAGGTTTTACAGACACAATGCCAAAACGAGTCACACAATGACAAAAGTAAAAAGGTGACTATCAATTTCAGACCTACTGTGTTTGCCAATGGTTGTTGAATTTTGTTTCCATAATCTTATTGAAAGTAGTTATAGAGATTTTACATAATGAATATTTTGGGGAAATACTAGCATGGATGAACACATTATTAAATGATGCTGCAAAAAAATTGTAACAAATCTTATAGTAGTTTAGCAAAATGTTATTTTTTCCTGCTTTCTCTTTTTTATGAACATTTTATTTTGAAAGCAAAGTATTATAAAACTTGCTTTTAAGCTTCTGCAATTATTTGCGTCAAATCGCAGAGCATTGTGGGAGCAGTATACATAGCCTCATAGTGCTAAACTTTGGAAGTGTGTGTACACTTTTTTTACTACAGAAACTAACAGTAGTGCAGTCTGAGTTTACAACATTTATTTGGAAGAGTCACTATAACTAATAATAATGACTGCATCAATGTTGTAGAAGTTTGAAAGTCTTTAACATATGGACACAAATATTGACTCAGCATAGACATTTCAGATAAGCATATGTGGGTCAGGCGTGTTTCAGAGCTGCACGCTTTTGTATACTAGAGCCACTGACAGTTGAGCACTCAGAGGTTACAACATTTACTTGGAGTGCGCGCCCGAGTAACAAATGCATTCAATTAATGAACCATAAATACAGGTTTGAACAGTATTAACATATGAGCAAACATATTAAGTTAACTACGGACAGTGCCCTTCTCTGACCCATTATGTGGTACTGCTAACTGTCAGCTATAGGGTTTGTGCTGCTGGGAGTTGGGCCTACTTGTGCCAAGGACACAATACACATGAAAACCTGTTGCCCTTGACCTCAAACAAAATGTGCTGTGCGTCGGGCTATAGGAATTACACATCCTTGATGGTGCATAGTCAGCTTTCAAATAAAGTGTACGCAACTCAGAAAAGATTCTTACCATAAAGTTTTCTGTATAAGTTGCTAAACCTTTTTGGTTGCAGACACCACAATTCTTTTCAATAGACTGTAAATGTAAAAAAGATGTATATTAGGGAATTATAATAGCAATGCTGATCATTGAAAAGGTAGTTTGCAAAATAAATTTTATTTTCATTTTTGTTTTGCAGGTTAACTACCCTCCTGCCAATGAAATCCATCTCACATTTTGTGCATTATACTGTTATGTTAAAGTTACGTTTCTATTTATTAATTTTTGTTTTAATAAAAGTTAAAAAAAAAAAAACTGAGTGTATACATCTTCTTTTTCTGACAACATTTCACTATTATTTAGTGTGATAATCATATGCTTAGAGAAGATTTAAAAATCAAAAGTAGAAATGATGTTTATAACTAGAAGTATAATACTGAGGCTAACTCTTTACCAGCTCTTTACCAGAGTCTGTAGCTGCAATTAAAGGTTCCTATAGGAAATTTTAAAAAGTCCAGCTCACTTGTTATTTGGAATAGCAAAATTGTGTGGTGAACTTGTGACCTGTGTGCTCAGTTAAGTGTTCCATGAACTGTTACTATGGCAACAGGCAGTAAGCAGTTTGGGGTAGGGTTGAAAGGTACTGGCTGTACAGAAACCGTTATATTTACCCAGGATCCTCTACATGACAGAGGGGAAAGCAAACTAAGACAGCAGAATACTATGTACATTACGAGCAAAAGAAGTACACAACTCTTCGAATTAACCTCAAGAGAGGGCTCGAGGAATAGCCACTGACGTTACAAAACCCATGTACAATTTGCCTACTCTGTACTTAACAATAGGCAATTCTTTATCGGTCACAATCAGACACAGTTGCTTCACGATTCACAGTGTGCACTTCACTAAATACTTCATGCCTATTTGAATGGGAGCCGGGATTGTCGACATTCCAAACGTAGGGGCATATTTACAAGGACAGCATTAAAATGATCGCAGCTTTAACAGAGCAAACTACAGCTAAAATGGCGATAATTTACTTCAAAATCCTTTGTTGTCTTACCAGAAGTTTTTTTAACACTGCTGTTTGCTATGGCCGAGGCTCCCACCCAGCCATTGCAAACTTGGTTTGCATTTTGAAAAAGAGAACACGAATACCTATGCTCTCTTTTAAAATGCAAAGCAGAATGCTTTTCTCACGGGGAGCTGCATATGAGCAGGTCCCCATATGAAAAAGTAATGGTGGCTTCCAAAGGAAGCTGGGAGCTGACTTGCACCATAGAGACATTGGGCCTCCACCCGCAGTCCCCAACGTTGAAAATACTCCAATGGGATGGGATCCTGAGGAAGAATACAGATTAGTAGTAGGAGTCTGTAATGGGCATATTTACAAGTACAGCGTTAAAATGTTCTGGTGTAAACCTGGGCTTCTATTGGAATTCTCACAAATTCTCAAAAGCCTTTTATTAAGCCCATTATGTCCGCTTTTTCGGCACTTTCCTAATGCTAAAGCTACAATAATTTTAACATTGTCCTTGTAAATATGCCTCCAATAGCGCGGGAAACACATTGATAATTCCAGTTTGCAAGTAGAAAGCTTGTTAATATAAGACTGTGGACTTAACATATCTATCCACCTCGCATAATAAACATGCTTAAGTCTTCTTCAGAACAGATGTTAGGATCTGACATAAACCGCAATTAACAAGAGTTTTGCTATCGGTCCTCAAATCCAGGACCGCCTTGTAAATACAACGCTGTTGTCATAACTCCCTCTTCCATGTTATATTGTCATATGAACACCTACCTTGCCACTGGGAATGCCTACATTGCAACTTATTGGAGATACGAGGCGAGCCATTAGCCAACTGGCTGCTAACAAGCGTTAATGCATCTTTGCGTCGCCTAGTAAATAGGGCAATATCATTTTAACAGCATTTTTGGCTTTTTCAAAATATTGCGCGCAAAATGGCACTTCTTAATATGACCTCAAGTTTGCTATGACAGAGCGGGAACCTCGACTTCCCCCCTGCCATAGCAAACAGCAGTGTCCCGGGGGTAGGCACCCCAAGATACAGCAGGAGCCGCTCCTGGGGGGTGGTGTTCCCCAAGGCATTCGACTGCTCCAGAATGGAGACCACAAGGCCCCCCTCCGAAAATATAAAAAGACCCGGAGGGTGGTAATACCCGGGGCTTAGACGGACCTTTGAGCTCCCTCATCCATTTATTTTGTAGCTCCAAAGAATGGAGATCCCGGACTACAGGGCCCCTCTGAAACCCCATCGAATGAAATATTTCAGACCCCGGGATTTGGCCCTCCCAGGTAGCTCATGTTTAAACAAGCACAGGAGCCTGTGCTTCATTTTTATTTTTTTTACGGCAGATCCATGCACCCAGTGCACATTTCTCTGTTTTTTCAACAAAAAACAACAACATTTTTTTGGGCCCTGGGGGACCCCCTAATCAGGTCTAAAGGCTCAAAATATTTGTTACCTATCCCCTTTATACATTTTGAACACTTGTTCCACTAATTTCTAGATCCTCACTTCTACCGAGGCACAAAATGGCTGCCAACACTTTCTGGTTTTGAATGTTGACAACAACTTGACAGCCAATTAGCATTTAGCGCCTGATCGGGACGGTGAGCTTAGAGTGCGCGCAGGATGCGCGGATCCACCAAGGCCAAAGATATATATGTACTTTTAAATGTGATTTTTTCTGGAACTACTGAACGGATTACACCATTTAAGCAAAAGGCACGTGTCTGAACCAAGGACTACCTCTTTGCCAAGTTTGGTATAATTCCGTTCAGCAGTTCGGGCTGTATCCGCAATGAATGGTTCCTATAGAAAATTGCATGGGGAAAACACGTTTTTGGACCACCATTTTTCTCGGCCCCCACTTGACGAATCACCCCGAGACTTTCAGGATTGGAGTGGACCGGAGCTCCCCACCAGTTTTGAAAATTTCGCGAAGATTCGTCAACAGGCGCCAATGTTATTACAAATGGAATGTTGCAGATTTCCTATGCAAAATAGATCCTAACTATAACTACCTACTGGTGAACGCAAGTAGGTTATATATATATATATATATATATATATATATATATATATATATATATATATATATATATATATATATATATATATATTCACTGAAAAAACCATAGGTTATAGACCATATATAGTTAGGAATTTGCATTTACAAAACCTTGAAAATTCACTGAAAAAACCATAGGTTAGAGACCATATATAGTTAGCTGGACATTTTATTGATATAAAACCAATGAAATTCCATATATAGTTAGTTGCACTAACTATATATCGCGCACCCGCAATCCACTGCTGATGATGTCACATATTACATCATTCATGACATGGTCGGTGACATCACTGATGACATCACTGATGACAACTCAAATGACATCACTGATGACATTATCCAATGACTGTATGTTTCTGTAAAGTTAAAATATGTCTTACGTATTGAAGAATGAGTGGATGTATAAGTGTCTGGATGAAGAATTTAGTAGGTACATGACTGACTGTATGAGAGAGTCATTAAATGTGTCTCACTGAGTGCATGGGTTAGTGACTAAACTGTCTTAATTTGTGCATCATTATGTCTGTTGTTCTGTAAACTGCTGAATGTGTTAATCAGTAGCTATATGAGTAACTATATGGGATATTCATTGGTTGCCCAAGTATTTGTATGGGAGACTGAGTATGTGTATGAGTGGCTGGGAGGTGTATGACTCTGTGCATAGATGTGTGAGCAGTTGATTCACTAGATGTATGGGTTCAAAAGTGCATGTGGAAACAGCTGCATGGGCGGTTGACTGTGTGCATGAGTGTATTGGTGAGTGAATGGATATCTCAGTGCAACATGTCAAAGTAAGTACATATGTAAAACACAGTGCATGTGAAAGTTGACATATATAACCGTGAATAAGAGCCAGTGAATGTGTGAGTGGCTGTATGGATCATTGTGAACTTGTATTAGGGATCGTATAGGAGATTAAATATGTGTTACAATATGTTTGAATTAGTAAGGTGTGTATAACTGTATAGTTGAGGAAATGGAGGTGTGATTGATTCTTTGCATGACTGAGTAGATGTATGAGTAACTCCATGGATGAGTGACAGTCTGTGAATGTCTGTTTACACTGATTGTATCTAAGGTTATATTAGAGTCTGAAGAGGTTCATCGTATTGTCACATGAATGATATTATCAGTGATGTTGTCAGTGATGTCATTTGAGTTGTCATCTTTGATGTCATCAGTGATGTCACTGGCCATGTCATGAATGATGTAATATGTGACATCATCAGCAGTGGATTGCGGGTGCGCGATATATATTTAGTGCAACTAACTATATATGGAATTTCATTGGTTTTATATCAATAAAATGTCCAGCTAACTATATATAGTCTCTAACCTATGGTTTTTTCAGTGAATTTTCAAGGTTTTGTAAATGCAAATTCCTAACTATATATGGTCTATAACCTATGGTTTTTTCAGTGAATTTCATTGGTTTTTTAAAAGCTAATATCTATAGCTGTAAAATATATTCTTTATTACGTGACGTATCACGTAGCCACGTGAGACGCCTCATGACGCGTCGCATAACCGTGACGTATCGGCTCTGCAGCGCAAACAGAACTCGTAACGTAAGCGGGCCGGAGCACGCTTACAGATATATATATTTTTTTTAACCTTAATTAGACAAAATCCACATGTACACATATCTTGAGGCCTTGCAAAGGCACATCAAACAAACAGTCCCTACAATTTTGCCAAGTTTGGTGGAAATCTATTCCTTTAAATTTTATTTTACTGTTTCTCTTGGATTTCCCCTTGTTACGCTTACCGGAACGCTACCCGGTACGCAAACCGGACGCTCCAAAAACACAAGATGGCGGACTCCCGTTACGCTGCCGGTTAGCTGCCCGGTTCGCGTACCGGGAAGAGCCTCTACCGCGAAAAATCGCAATTTATTTTCTTTTGCCCCGCGGGGAACTTTAATAGCCCCCTCATCAATCCTAGGGGGTCAGGAGGGGTCTACCTTACCCCTTTCCTTCATTTACACCTTTTTTTTTTCCACCTCTTGTCTCTCGATCCTACCGAGAGACAAGATGGCGGCCGCTCCGGACTGTTTACAATGTTGACAGCCAATCAGCTTCTCCTCAGACTCCCGTTATGCTGCCGGTTAGCTGCCCAGTTAGCTGCCTGGTTCGCGTACCGGGACGCGCCTCTACGGCGAAAAATCGCATTTTTTTTATTTTTTATTTTTTGCCCCGTGGGGCACTTTAATATCCCCCTCATCAATCCTAGGGGGTCAGAAGGGGTCTACCTTGCCCCCTTTCCTTCATTTCCCCCTTCGTTTTTCACCACCTCTTGTCTCTCGATCCTACCGAGAGACAAGATGGCAGCCGCTCCGGACTGTTTACAATGTTGACAGCCAATCAGCTTCTCCTCAGACTCCCGTTACGTTGCCGGTTAGCTGCCCCGTTAGCTGCCTGGTTCGCGTACCGGGACGCGTCTCTACGGCGAAAAATCGCAAAATTTAATTTTTTTTTTTGCCCCGCGGGGCACTTTAATATCCCCCTCATCAATCCTAGGGCGTCAGAAGGGGTCTACCTTGCCCCTTTTCCTTCATTTCCCCCTTCGTTTTTCACCACCTCTTGTCTCTCGATCCTACCGAGAGACAAGATGGCGGCCGCTCCGGACTGTTTAGAATGTTGACAGACACCGGAGAGCCAATCAGCTTCGCTTCGCAAAGTTCCGTTACGCGAAAAGTACGCGAACCGGAGCGCTACCCGGGACGCTATCACAGATATATCTGTTTTTTAAAACGTTAATTTCTCAAAATCCACTGGAGCACATATATTGAGACCTAGCAAAGGCACATCGGGCTAACAGTCCCTACAATTTTGCCAAGTTTCGTGCAAATCCATTCAGCCGTTCGAGCTAAAAGTGAGGCCAAACGCCCTATGGAAAAATGAATGGGAAAAACGCGTTTTGGGACCCCCTTTTTTCTAGGCCCCCCCTTGACGAAACCACCCCAAAGTTTCAGGGGCTGCTCAGAAGCACAATGTGCCATTTTCCTTGAAATTTCAGCCAATTCCGTCCACAAACGCCAAAGGTATTAGACATAGAATTTTCAAAAGTCCCATAGAGAAAAAATTCTAACTATATATATCTACTGGCGACCGCCAGGAGGTAATATATATATATATATATATATATATATATATATATATATATATATATATATATATATATATATATTACCTCCTGGCGGTCGCCAGTAGGTATATATAGTTAGGATTTTTTTCCTATGGGATGTCTGAAAATTCTATGTCGAATAACTTTGGCGTTTGTGGACGGAATTGGCTGAAACTTTCAGGAAAATTGCACATTTTGTTTCTGAGCAGCCCCTATAAATCTGGGGGGGTTTCGTCAAGGGGGGGCCGAGAAAAAAGGGGGGTCCCAAAACGCGTTTTTCCCATTCATTTTTCCATAGGGTGGTTGGACTCACTTTTAGCTCGAACGGCTGAATGGATTTACACGAAACTTGGCAAAATTGTAGATATGGTTTGCCCGACGTGCCTTTGCTATGTCTCAATATATGTGCTCCAGTGGATTTTGAGAAATTAACGTTTTAAAAAATAGATATATCTGTGACAGCGTCCCAGTTACTGCCCCGGTTCGCGTACCTGACGCGTAACGGAACTTCGCGAAGTGAAGCTGATTGGCTCTCCGGTGTCTGTCAACATTCTAAACAGTCCGGAACGGCCGCCATCTTGTCTCTCGGTAGGATCGAGAGACAAGAGGTGGAGAAAAACGAAGGGGGAAATTAATGAAAGGGGGCAAGGTAGACCCCTCCTGACCCCCTAGGAATGATGTGGGGGCTATTAAAGGGTCTCGTGGGGCAAAAAAAAAAAGAAAGTTTCGATTTTTCGCGGTAGAAACGCTACCCGGTACGCGAACCAGGTAGCTCACCGGTAGCGTAACGGGAGTTCGCCATTTTGTGTTTCGCTCGAAATTAATCACAAGATGGAGGAAAAACAATGTGGGAAATGGGTATAAGGGGGCACGGGAGACGTATCCTGACCCCCTAGGTTTTGTGAGGGTGGCTGAGGAGGCTCTTATATGTCGGGGAAAAAAAAGAAAATTTTAATTTTTCGCGCGGTTAGCTGCTGGTACGCGAACCGGGTAGCGAACCTGGAAGCGAACATAAGTGAAAATTAGTGAAAAAAGGTACATTCGAAATTTTTAAAGAGTAATTATAGTTAAGGTAGCTCTGAAAAGAGCTTTTGGGTTCTGTGTAAGTTCTAGGTACTTATAAGTAGGTACCAATACACAGTCTTAAATTTTGTATGAAAACTCGGTTTCCCTCATCTGAGAAGTGCACACCATCTTCTCTGTAGATATCTTGGATGTAGTAACGCAAGTTATTGTTGTAGATGGAGCCCATTCCATGGTCTCTCATGTAAGCTGAAACAGACTTATTTACATGCTTCCTTGCTTTCTCAATTTGTGGACAAAATTGATTGGACCACCTCCATTTCTGTCTTTGGCATATATTTGAATACACCAAGGCAGTTTGAGGAAAAAGTGCCATCAATTGCTCAAAGGTGTCCTTTAAAAGCATTTCCAGACCTACCCCAGTCAAAGTGCCCAAATCATTTCCTCCACAGTGCACTATTATGAGGTCAGGGTTTGGCAAATGCAAAAAGGTTTTCACCAATGCTATCAATTGATGAGATCTCAATCCTCTCTGCCCAATCCATTTGATTTTCACATTTTGTAAATTGAGGTTGTGTACATTTCTGTTATCGCATACCTGTGAGCCCAGTGGATGTAACTATGTCCAAGAATCCAGACAGAAAACATGGTGAGAGGAGGTTCTGCTGCAGTCAGATGAAGTGTGGGAATGAAATGGCAGTTGAAACAGTAGGAGCTTGTAAAGAAAAAAAACTTTGGAGTTTCAGTGCTAATGATTCACTAGCAGTGATTGGTGGATTTCCATTGCTGAAAACAGAAAGTTAGGGTGCATGGATGTGTTCTTTGAAAGATGTAATTTGAATGGTTAAGTAAAAATGATTTTAAGAAACAATGCAGTGGATTAGCAGGTGTACTGAGAGTTCAGAGTTCATTTGAAACATTGTTGTGTGAACTTGTAAACATGAGAGGTCTATCAGGAAGTAGTTGCTATGGAAAAAGGGCAGAAAAGGCAGAGGGGTGGAAGGGTGTTGATTTGAAAAAAGTGAGGGAAGAGTTTTGATTGGGTGACATGAGAGATATGTGTGATGAAATACAGCATTTCTGTGCCTTTGTTGGTTGCAGCCTCTGGAGTGCATACCCTTTGCTCTGCTAAAGAAAAATTGGTGTGTTTCTGAGACTGTTTTGAAATTCAAAAAGCATTTGCTGAGGTGAGAAAAATGTCATTTAATTTAGATAGAGACTAGTATAGTTTATGGAGAAAATAAGGAAGCCAGCTGTGCATTTAAAATGTTGTTTTGTGTCAAGTGTTTTCATTATCTTTTCCAAAAAGATTTTGCTTCTTTGACAAATTATAATTAGAGATAATGTGAAGTATTAGTACTGACAGAGTGTGCTTGTACATAGGAGCTGTGCTGTGTTTTTAAATTATGACCAGAAAATCGTTTTTTTTTTAAAAAGAAATGCTTTTTACATTTATGAGAAGGACAAAATGGTGTCTGCTTCTTTAAATAAATATTTCACTTCCCACCATGAATATGGGAGAATAATTTGCTTGTTTGTCGGTTTAAAAACTCGTTTCTTGAAGTCATTTAGGTTTCACAATTTGTTCTGTTAGAGTTACATAGTCAACATGGGGGCATATTTACAAGGCTTATGAGCCACATTCACGTCATTTTCCACACTTTAAAAGTGACTTTAAAGGTGGTGCAAGGTCCTTGTAAATACACCCTCATGAGTGCTTGGCAAATTTAAGTCATTTTCCCCTGGTGCATGTGCCTTGTAAATACGCCCCTATGTGTGCTAGACAATTTTAAGTCACTTCTCCCATGAATCTGGGAGACTAATTTGCTTACATGATGTGTTTAAAAATCGTGCTAAGGTGAGAAAAGATCCTTTAATTTAAAAAGAGACTAGTATGCTTTTTGGAGAAAAAAAGGAAGCCAGCTGTGCATTTAAAATGTTGTTTTGTGTGAAGTGTTTGCATTATGTTTTACAAAAAGATTTTGCTTCTTTTACAAAATGTTATTGGAGATAATGTGAAGTATTAGTACTGACAAGGTGTGCTTGTACATAGGAGCTGTGCTGTGTTTTCAAATTATGATCAGAAAATCGTTTTTTAAAAAAAAGAAAAGCTTTTTACATTTATGAGAAGGACAAAATGGTGTCTGCTTCTTTAAATAAATATTTCACTTCCCACCATGAATATGGGAGAATAATTTGCTTGTTTGAAGGTTTAAAAACTCGTTTCTTGAAGTCATTTAGGTTTCACAATATGTTCTGCAAGAGTTACATAGACAACATGGGGGCATATTTGCAAGGCTTATGAGCCACATTCACGTCATTTTCCCCACTTTAAAAGTGACTTTAAAGGTGGTGCAAGGTCCTTGTAAATACAACCTCATGAGTGCTTGGCAAATTTAAGTCATTTCACCGTGGTGCAAGGTCCTTGTAAATACGCCCCCTTGTGTGCTTGGCAAATTTAAGTACTGACAGAGTGTACTTGTACATAGGAGCTGTGCTGTGTTTTAAAATTATGACATGAAAATGGTTCATAAAGAAAAGTAATGCTTTTTATATTTATGAGAAGGACAAAATGGTGTGTGTTTCTTTTAATAAATATTTCACTTTTCACCATCAATCTGGGAGAATAATTTGCTTGTTTGTCGGTTAAAAAATCGTTACTTTAAGACATTTAGGTTTCACAATATGTACTGCTAGAGTTTCATAGTCACTATGATAATAATGATATATATTTAGGACTGTTTAGGGGGCATGGATATGCTGAGGCTTCTGTAATTGTCAAAGGAGGTGAGTTATGTACATTGTACTGCTGCTTACAGTCCTCACCTTCTGCGTACTCTTGGATATGCTAGACTATATCTGCACAATGAGATACCTAAGCTGAGGAAACACAGGTGATGTGATTGTGAAATGAGCAAAAATATTTGCACATTTTTCAATTACATCACCTGTGTTTCCTAACATTACTAATCACATTGTGCAGATGAGGTTTAGGCCTGTTCAGGGAGACAGAGGAGGTATGGCCTTTGTTCAAGAGTGCAGTGGACATGACTCACTTCATCTGTAGGCCTGCACATGTATTATCTCCTCTGTACTCTTCAACAAGCCTAAATTTCATCTGCAACCCTGAGTAGGCCTCACCTCAAACAAACCTCTGGATAGGAAAACCTTATCGGCATCCTGAACCAATCTTTTAAAATGTTAGGGGCAGATTTATGATGGCCATGCGCCTCTTTTACGCTGCTGTTGCGTCACTTTTGTGACGCAGCGGCGGCGCAAAAGATGCACCATGTTGCGACATATTTACAACGTGGCGCATCTAGGCAGATGTGTCATGCTATAAAGCCCTGCGCCACATGAAACCTGCGTCAGGTTTCATGTGGCCGTTCTGTCGCAGGGTGGGCGTTCCCTTGCATGAAAGTCCTGTAAAACTAACGCAGTGAAATCTACAAGATTTCACTGAGTCAGCTTTATGGCATTGCTGAATCAAATCCTTACGCCTGCTTGAAGCAGGCGTAAGGAGTGACGCACCATGCAATGTATGGCTCGCCCCTGTGCATTGCAGGAGTCATATCGCACTTGCGATGTGACTCCTGCAATGCGTCGCTTTTGCGGTAAAGATGAATGACGCATCTGTGCCATTTTTGCCCCATGGTGCTCCGCATTGTAAATGTTAAAAGTGAAGCATAAGTGGTGCAAGGGCCTTGTAAATACACCCCCATGTGTGCTTGGCCATTTTAAGTCACTTCCCCCTGGTGCAAGGGCCTTGTAAATACGCCCTCATGTGTGCTTGGCAATTTTAAGTCACTTCCCCCTGGTGCAAGGTCCTTGTAAATACGCCGTCATGTGTGCTTGGCCATTTCAAGTCACTTCCCCCTGGTGCAAGGGCCTTGTAAATACGCCCCCATGTGTGCTTGGCCATTTCAAGTCACTTCCCCCTGGTGCAAGGGCCTTGTAAATACGCCCTCATGTGTGCTTGGCCATTTCAAGTCACTTCCTCCTGGTGCAAGGGCCTTGTAAATATGCCCTCATGTGTGCTTGGCAATTTTAAGTCACTTCCCCCTGGTGCAGGGGCCTTGTAAATACGCCCTAATGTCTACTTGGCAATTTTAAGTCACTTTCCCCTGGTGCAAGGGCCTTGTAAATACGCCCCATGTGTGCTTGGCAATTTTAAGTCACTTTCCCCTGGTGCAAGGGCATTGTAAATACGCCCCCATGTGTGCTTGGCAATTTTAAGTCACTTTCTCCTGGTGCAAGGGCCTTGTAAATATGCCTTCATGTGTGCTTGGCAATTTTAAGTCAATAACAATAACATCAACAATGTCTGATGTGGAACAATCTCTAGATGTGGAACAATCTCTAGATGAGGACCAATCTCTAGATGAGGAACAATCTCTAGATGTGGATTAATTTCTAGATGAGGAACAATCTCTAGATGTTGAATTAAAATTATATAAAAGTTTTCAAAAACACCCTGTGTGAAGTGTCCTTAATATAACTGTGAAATAGAGTCTCGAAATTAGTTGAGATTAACATATAACAGAGCACAGGTCATATGTAGAAGCATTCCATTCCATTGCTACTATTTGAGAGTTTAAAATTTGTCTATGTTGTTAAATTACTGTAGGTAGAATTGACAACTAGTGTCTTAATTGTTTGCCTAATGTTATTGGTTTACTGTTTGGTAATAGTGGTTAATAACAATTTTTTAAAAAAATTTCCACAGATTCAACTGAAGATCTTTTGAAAAATTCAAAAATGCCCTCAAGGAAGAGGAGAAAAAAAGAAGCAAAGCGACTTACACTCCACCTTGGTAAACATTTGCAGCAGTCCTCTACTATAAAATCATGTCAAGTCGCCAAAAAAGCTCCGGGTAAGAAAATGAAATCATTTTTAAAAAGAATTCGCAGACAAAAAAATACCACTACAGAACATGTTTTAGTGCAGATGAAGAGAGACAATTTAAAGGAAAAGGAAAGGCCCGTCAAAAAAGTTTCTGCTAGAGCAGGAGATAACTCTGTGCATGGCAGTAGAAGGGAAAATCAGTTCA
The DNA here is from genome assembly GCF_964263255.1 of Lissotriton vulgaris. Taxonomy (NCBI): domain Eukaryota; kingdom Metazoa; phylum Chordata; class Amphibia; order Caudata; family Salamandridae; genus Lissotriton; species Lissotriton vulgaris. The sequence continues at coordinate 928,941,692 of NC_141696.1, read as the reverse complement.
GGGACATTCATAGACGAATGTTCCGCAACAGGATAATTGTCAATTTGTTAAAAAATGTAAAGAAAGGTCAACAGAAAATGGCATTTTATAAGAAAAAGAAAAATGTAGAGAAAATTATTGATCAGGCTTTCGAAATTAAGCGAAAGTTATTTATTTTGGTAATCAATAGAATTAGGAAACTAAACAAGGTAATTTATGATTTCAAATCAAATAGTAGATGGAAGAGAGTAGTTAATTGTAGTAATTTTTGTGAAGTTTTCCCAGGAGAATGGATGCATAGTTCAAGTAGTGAGGCATTTTTCAATGAGGAGAGTTACTTCCAGGACAATGATTTGATGCATGCAGTTGACACCAGTAGTCGAGCATATGAGGTTAAAGACGGTTGTCCGGTTGAAAAAGAAAAACTTGTGTCTGCAGATGCAGAAGAGGTGTTAGGTGATGAAGTTTTAGGAAGACTTCCTAAGGGTCCAGTGTACACCTGGAAGTGTAGTAGTGTTTGCAGTGTGCGACAGGATTCCATCAATTTGCTTTGTGATTTTGTTCGTACATTTAATAAGAAAAGTTTAAAACAGAAAATGAAGTTGTTGCAAGAATTAGATCCTTGCAGAGTGAGAGAAGTAACAGGTTTGCATGGTCATTTACTGGCTTGTCATTCCAGAAGAGTATGCCAGAGTGTTTTTCATCATTTCAGGATGCTAGCAGTGCATCATAATAAAGTGAGGAAATTATTGAGAATGTTGTATTATGCCAAGAGTCCAGCAATTATGCTTAAACAATTAAGCAGTGCTCTTTTGCATGGTTCAAACTACATGTGAAGAATATTTGTGAAGAAATTTAGTTCTGTTACTTTGCTAGTAAAGAGAACTATGTTGAAATTGACCCAGTAGAAGAAGGTAATGTGGAAGAGAGTGTACAGATTTCTAATATAGATAAGTTTCACAAGGAAATTTCCATCTTTCAGGTGAAATCAAGTGAGAGGCCTAATTTCACTTGTGTCTGTTGTCGACGGACTTATTATAAGAATCAGACTAAGTTAGTGGATCTATATGCAAAAAGTGAAATGGAAAACAATAGTGAATGGAAGGATTTTGCCACATACTTGATGGTAGAAAATTGTTTTGATTTGGGATCGGACCAACGTATGTGTACTTATTGTTTTAACAAATTAAACCAAAACCGGATGCCTGCTAGAGTGGTTCATAATAATCTGGAATTGGTTGACATTCCTTCTGAATTGAAGGACTTAAATACTTGTGAATCTATTTTGATTCAAAGTGTGCATCCCTTTCAGGCTATTGTACGAATGGAGCCAAAGACAGGGAAATTGCCTCCATCAGATTTACAGAGAGGATTAAAGGGAAGAGTTGTTTATTTGCCTTTAGATTTGAAGAAAAACATCAATACAATTGGAGTAGAGAAAGTGGAAGAGGAACCTCTGGTTATCCTAGTTAATGGGGTTTCGACAAAGAGTAAGAAAATCTGGCAAGATTTAGTGGATGTAAGGAAAGTCAAAAAGGCAACATTGTATTTGATAAAAAACAATGAGTACTACAAGAATGTATGTGTTGCAGAAGAGGAAGTAAGTGAAGAAGAGGACAGCGATTTGTGTGCTGTACAAATTGAGAAAGTAGAAGCCTCTAAAAATGAAGAAATATATGAACATTATAGTGTTTATCCTTTGCATTCCAAGGAAGTCATGGGGAATGCTATTGAGTTGTTTCAAATGAAACAAGCCAAAGGGAGTCCCATTAGTGTTTGGGAGGAAAGTTTGGAAGCTCAGTGTTTTCCGAAGTTATTTCCCACAGGTCGAGGAGGACGATATGATGAGCGACCTGATCAAATTCCTGCTTCTGAATACCGGACTTTACGATTGTATGCAGAAGATCCTAGGTTTCGTCAATGCATTCCCTATTTGTTTCATCTACTATTTGAAAGTGATCTGTCTGGACTGTCTTATGCAGTGAACCACATCTTGAAAAGTGGTGTACAACTGCGAAATATCTCGGCAAGGGACTTTATGGATAAAGTCAATGTGCAAGACAGTATTTCGGATTCTCACCTGATTAACCTCATGGCATGTCAGCGTGGTACTAATGAGTATTGGTACCATCGTCATGGTGACTTAAAATGTATGCTGAGGAACTTAGGAACTCCCACATGGTTCCTCACTCTCAGCTGTGCTGCGTATGGCTGGGAAGACTTACTTGAATTTTTGCGAGAGGCAAATGGAAACATTGAAAATATTGAATTCAAGACACCCGGAGAACTGTGCTCTTTGGATCCAGTGAATGTATGCAGGTACTTCAATCATAGATTTGAAGCTATGATGTCTTTCATCACGAACAAGAAAAATCCACCTCTTGGAGAGGTGTTGGATTTCTTCTGGAGAAAGGAGTATCCAGCAAGAGGTGCTCCTCATATACATATGCTGCTATGGATCAAAGATGCACCCAAATTTGGAACAGATCCGGATGACTTAGTGATGAGTTTCATAGAACAGTATTCTACATGTGCTGTTCCAAAGACAAAGGAAGACAAAAGTCTAAGAGAACAAGTTTTACGGTTTCAAAGCCATCGTTGTGGAAAGTACTGTCGTCGTAAATTCAGAAACAAGAACAAGTACTACACAAAATGTCATTTTGGATTTCCACTATCGGTGATATCTAAAGGAAGAGTGAACAATTTGATGTCTTCGCTGCGACATAATGTGACGAGGATATCACCCAAAAATACATACAATTTGAAAAGAAACGAAGAGTCCAAGTACATCAACGACTACAACCCAGTGATTTTGTCCATGTGGAATGCTAACATGGATATACAGTTTGTGGCTGACAACTGTATGGCTGTGGCTCGGTATGTGACGTCTTACATCACAAAAAAAGAAAAGACAGAACTGAAGGATATGTGGGAGGACATTTCCCATGAAAAGAGCCTCAGTAAGAAGTTGTACAGTTTCAGTCTGAAGATGTTGTCGCATCGAGAAATCGGAGCTTACGAATGTTCTGACCAGTTATCTTCAGCAAGTCTCTATGCCAAATCTAGGAGTATCATTTGGGCGAGTCTTGGTCTTGCTGCAACGCGTAATCGAGTTCTGAAACCTGTACGGGAAATTGAGTATTTGGCGGAGAAGGAGCCAAGCAGTACAGATATTTTGAAGACCAACATGTTGGATACATATTATCCAAATAGAAGCAGTCACCTGGAGAATGTTTGTCTGTATGAGGTTCTACAAAATTACATTTTCAAGAGGAACATCAAAGAAGATATTGATAAAGGAGTGTATGCTGTATTTGGAAGTGAGGGATGTCTGGTCAAGCAAAGAAAATGTCAATTGGTAAATCATCGAAAATTGAATTGCGAATCTCCAGAAAGAAAAGAGTTTTTCTATTTAGCTCTTTTGCAACTTTTCAAGCCTTGGCGTGCAGAAGAGGAACTGCTTGGAGATTACCTCTGTTACGAAGACTCTTTCAATGCAGCCAAGGAGTCCATAGAATGACCTGTTTTTCCAAAATATCTAGAAATGTTGAATGCAGAAATCGAGCAGGAAGCAACAATTGCAGCCGAGTTTGCTAGAGACAGTTCTCTGGACAGTCAGAGTTCTGTTTCATTGAGTCAGGATCCACTAGGAGGACCAGTTATCGAAAATGAAGCTGCCACTGCCATGATTGAAGTGGAAAGAGCCATGGCACATGCTCAGGAGGATGCAGTTAACTTAGAAGATTTGGAAAGACAACTCAACGATGAGCAGAGGAAAATATATGACGAAGTTACCAACCAAATTGATCGGTGATTAAATTATGAGAAGAAAGAGTGCTCATGTACGTCGTTGAAGCCTGTCCGACTGTACGTGAGTGGAGAAGCAGGAACTGGAAAAAGTTTCCTCATTAAAGCAATTTCATGTTATCAAAAGGACTGAGTCATCGCTGTCTAGTATTGTCACCGCTCCAACTGGACTGGCAGCACATAACATTAAAGGTATTACTTTGCATCGGCTACTGATGCTGCCAGTGGAACATGATAACAAATTACAATACCACAAGTTATCTGGAGATGCTTGTTGTGAAGTATCTAGAGTCCTGAAGAAGATGAAACTTCTTATCATTGACAAAGTAAGCATGGTTTCCAATGTCATGCTTGCCTTTGTGCATTTGAGAATGCAGGAAGTTCTTAAAACAGAGTATGATGTGTTATTTGGTGGCAAACACATCATTGTTTTAGGTGATCTTCTGCAGCTGACACCAGTGAAAGGACAACCAGTGTTTAAACTGCTTACGTATGAAGATACCAGGAAGTGCCTAGGGAGCATTGGCAACGTTAACATATGGTTAAACTTCAATTATGCTGAGCTGCGTGAAAGTATGCGTCAGGCGAAGGATGAAGATTACAAGAATATTCTACAAGATGTTAGAATCGGGAAAGTGACCGAGCATGAGAGAGAAGCTTTACTTGCACGATTACTGTCAAATTTGTATCCAGAAGAAGACGTTCTGCCAGAGAATATTTTGCAGAAAATTACGGAGAAGAAATCTGGAATATGTTTCATGCCAACTCTTGCAGAATTTTCCATGTTCAACAACAAAATGTTGAATTTAGAAAACCAAGAGATTGTGAAACTGGAAGCTATTGACAGAATAGAGCATATGGAAGCAACAATTATTTTGTCTGAGAATTTGAAATCTAAATAGGATTCATTAGAGAAGACTATATCTAAAACTGCTGGTTTTGAAAAGACTCTGAATGTGTGCTTAAATTGCCGTATCATTTTCAGAAGGAATTTACATGTTGAAAGAGGTCTGGTAAATGGATCAATGGGTAATGTTGTTGATTTTGAGAAATACAGAAATAGAGATGGAATTTTATTTTTAAAAATTACATTTGATGGCATTGAGGAAGTACAGCTAATTGGTCGTTGCACAGCTAGGTTTTTGCTTGTAAAAGACTTATATGTTCGCCGTAAGCAATTTCCTGTTTGCTTGGCATATGCGGTGACAATCCATAAATCACAAGATTTAAGTGTAGACAGTGCTTTGGTGAATATTGGCAGTTCTGTGTTCAAAGAGGGTATGGCTTATGTAGCATTGTCACGAGTCAGAACTTTATCGGGATTGTACTTGATTGAGTGTGATGTCACAAACATTTGTGCGGATCTAGATTGTGTTAAGGAATACAATAGGTTAAGAAGAGAGTATGCGTCACATTTGCCTCAATATCCTTTGTTTGAGAAACGTGTGGTAGGCCGGAAACGAAGAAATGTCACCAATAGTAGGGAGGTTGTAGTAAAAAGACCAAAAGTCGATGAACCCAAAATTGTAAGCAGAAAGAAAATTAATTCTGTTGAAGATGTTGTTGGTTTTCAATTTGAAAATAGTTCTGGTGTCAACTGCTATGCTAATGTAGTGGTTAATGTTGTCTTTTCTCTAGAAACTTTTAAAGAACAGATTGTGATCAATTCGGATCAAAGTTTTTGCTGTTTGTTGAATTCTGTGTTAGAGAAATGTAGCGCTGATAGAACAAGAGTAGAAAGTGTGTCTGAAATTCGAAATCTGTTAGACAAATGTTCAGGTCAAACACAATTCTCTCAAAATATTCAGCAAGATTGTCAGGAGTTTTTAATGTATATGCTTGATGTATTGCAAGATGAAGGTGTAGATGTAGATCATCTGTTTGGCCTTTCTTATCAATGGCAGCATGACTGCGAGAATTGTAGGGTATCAAGTACTACTAGTGTAGACTCAGAAAGATTTATATATTTAACTTTGCCAGACAGTAAATCAGTATCCTTTAATAAGCTAGTAAAAGCAGCCGATCAAAACATGCAGTGTAGCCAATGTAAGTCTGCAATGCTGTCCACATTAATTATATGAAGATATGGCCAGTATGTCATTTTAATGTTCCAACGATGTAGGCCTGATGGAACAAAATTGACAACTTTAATTAAAAATGTTGTGGCTTCGCAGTTTGTCAATACCAGGAAGGACGGTCCTTCAACAACATCAGGACATTACACAACTTATTTGAAGTCTGGAAACGGCTGGTCATTCTGCAATGATTCTGTTTTAACTTTCAAAAAAAGATTGCCTTTTCACCTTAAAAATTCTTGCCTGGTGTTCTTACAACCAAAGTTTTAGAGAAGGAATCTCGGGATTTGCTCTGAGGAATTTCAAGAGGTTCCAATGGCTCCTACACTATATGGCCTTGTGGATAAGTGTAGTACAGAGCGAAAACTGTTTGTTTTAATAAGCTAATTCAAGCAGCAGATCAAAACAAGGAGTAGAGGTAATGTAAGTCTGCAATGCTGTCCACATTATTTATAGAAACTTATGAGTGGAATGTAATTTTACAATTCCAACTATGTAACTGGATGAAAGTAAGTTGTCAACTCTAATTAAAAATGTTTTGGCTACACAGTCGTCGATTTCAGGAAGAACATTTGTAACTGCAGCTATTATATGACATGATGGTCCTTTGACAACATCAGGCTATTACACAGCTTATTTGAAAAAAAAAAAAAGGCTGGTCTTTCAATCATCAATCAATCAATCATAGACATTTATAGAGCGCACTACTTATCCGGAGGGTCTCAAGGCGCTGGGGGGGGAGGGGGAGTGCTGCTACTGCTCGAATAGCCAGGTCTTGAGTTTCTCCCTGAAGGAGAGGTGGTCTTGGGTCAGGCGCAGGTCGGTCGGGAGGGAGTTCCAGGTCTTGGCGGCCAGGTAGGAGAAGGACCTTCCTCCTGTTGTCGTTCTTCGGATGCGGTGGACGTCGGCGAGGGCGTGGCTGGCTGATCGGAGATGTCGTTTGGGAGCGTAGAAGTTGATGCGGTTGTTGAGGTAGCTCGGGCCTTGATCGTGTAGGGCTTTGTGTGCGTGGGTGAGGAGGCGGAAGGTGATTCTTTTGTTGACAGGGAGCCAATGCAGGTCTCTCAGATGTCCGGAGATGTGGCTGTGTCGTGGGATGTCGAGGATGAGTCTGGCTGAGGCGTTCTGGATCCGCTGGAGTCTCTTCTGGAGCTTGGCGGTGGTTCCGGCATAGAGGGCGTTGCCGTAGTCCAGTCAGCTGGTGACGAGGGCCTGGGTGACCATCTTCCTGGTCTCGGTGGGGATCCACCGGAAGATCTTCCGTAGCATGTGCAGGATGTTGAAGCATGACGAGGAGACGGCGTTGACTTGTCTGGTCATGGTGAGGGAGGAGTCCAGGATGAAGCCCAGGTTGCGTGCGTGGTCTGTCGGTTTGGGTGCGCTGCCCAGGGCGGGGGGCCACCAGGAATCGTCCCAGGCGGAGGGCGAGGAACCCAGGATGAGGGCTTCCGTCTTGTCTGAGTTCAGTTTCAGGCGGCTGGTCATCATCCACTTTGCTACGTCTTTCATCCCTTCGTGAAGGTTGGCTCTGGCAGCGGCGGGGTCGTTGGTCAGGGAGAGGATCAGCTGGGTGTCGTCAGCGTAGGAGATGATGTTGAGGTTGTGTTGGCGTGCGATGGCCGTGAGGGGGCTCATGTAGACGTTGAAGAGGGTGGGGCTCAGCGAGGATCCTTGGGGGACGCCGCAGATGACTTTGGTGGCCTCTGACTTGTACGGTGGTAGACGGACTCTCTGTGTTCTTCCGTCGAGGAAGGAGATGATCCATTTCAGTGCCTTCTCCTGGATTCCGACGTTGCTGAGGCGCTGCACTAGTGTGCGGTGGCAGACAGTGTTGAATGCCGTGGAGAGGTCTAGGAGGATGAGGGCCGCTGTTTCTCCGTTGTACATCAGGGCTCGGATGTCATCGGTGGCAGCGATGAGGGCGGTCTCCGTGCTGTGGTTGGCTCGGAAGCCAGACTGAGAGGGGTCGAGGGATCCATTCGTCTCAAGGAAGGCGGCCAGCTGTTTGTTGACGGTCTTCTCGATGACTTTGGCTGGGAACGGGAGGAGCGAGATCGGGCGGTAATTCTTGAGTTCGGTGGGGTCCGCTGTAGGTTTCTTTAGTAGGGCGCTGAGTTCGGCGTGCTTCCAGCTCTCCGGGAAGGTGGCGGTGTAGAAGGAGGTGTTGATGATGTCCCGCAGGTGGGGTGCGATGACAGTGTCAGCCTTGTTGAAGACGTGGTGAGGGCAGGGGTCGGTCGGAGATCCGGAGTGGATGGAGTTCATCATGCGGATGGTGTCTTCGGTGCTGATGGGAGTCCAGGCGCGGAGGGTGGTGGTGGGGGGCGGTGGTTCGGTTGTGGCGTGCGTCGGTTGAGTGCTGAAGCTGTTGTGTATGTCCGCGATCTTGTTGTGGAAGTAGGAGGCGAGGGAATTGCAGAGGTCTTGCGATGGGGTGATGTCGTTGTTTCCGGCGTTGGGGTTGGAGAGCTCTTTGACGATGTTGAAGAGTTCCTTGCAATTGTGTGCGTTCTTGTCCAGCCGGTCCTTGAATGCAGTTTTCTTGGTGGCGCGGATCAGTTGGTGGTGCTTTCGGGTGGCAAGCTTGAGGGCGGTCATGTTGTCCGGTGTTGGTTCCCTTCTCCAGGCTTTCTCGAGGGCTCGGCAGTTCTTCTTGGAGCTCTTGAGTTCGTCGGTGAACCATGGGGCCTTCTTGCTGCCGGGTCTGCTGGGCGGGGTCCTCAGTGGGGCAAGTTCGTCCGCGCAGTTGTTGATCCACTTCGTGAGTTTGTCGGCGGCCTGGCTGGGGTTCGCTGAGCTGGCGGGGGGGTGCTGGCTCAGGGAAGCGGCGAGCTGGTCGGCTGTGATCTTGTTCCAGCTTCTTTGAGCAACCGGGTGCTGGTGGTGGTGGATCGTCGTTCTTCTGAAGGTGAAGTGGACGCAGCTGTGGTCCGTCCAGTGGAGTCCAGTGGCGTGGCTGAAGGCGATGTCTTTGCTGGATGAGAAGACGGCGTCGAGTGTGTGTCCGGCGAGGGGAAGGCGTTGGGCCCCAACGGCCTCCCGATAGAATTGTAGAAGATTAAACCTGATACTATTAGTAAGCATCTTAAATCCATGTTTGAGACCAGCAGAAAGGAAGGAATACTGCCACGTGACCAGCGCATTGCTACTATAGTGGCAATCCCAAACGAGGGGAAACCCGTTGAATCCTGTGCCTCCTACTGGCCAATGTCCCTCCTCAACGCTGAGCCAAAGATACTGGCGAAAACGCTCGCCAATAGACTTAAACCAGTACTGAGTAAATTGGTACATCCTGACCAGTCAGGCTTTATGCCACACCGCAATACGGCCCTCAATATCCGACGCTTACACGGGGTGCTTGGGCAACGCCATAGACTGAAGGAAGACGCGGTTGTGGTCTCACTGGACGCCACCATGGCGTTTGACACCCTAGAATGGCCGTACATGTTCGCTGTCCTGAGTAAACTGGGCTTCGGACCCCATTTTACGGCGTGGGTTCATCATCTTTATTCGGAACCGCTGGCACAGGTCCTAGTGAATAACAAGGTGTCTGAGGTCTTCACTTTAGAGCGAGGAACTCGACAGGGCTGCCCCCTTTCTCCCCTCCTGTTCGCCCTCTCCCTTGAACCGCTGGCTGCCTGGATCAGACAAGACGTATACCTTCGAGGAATAGAGTGGGCGGAGGGATGGGAAGACAAAATATCCCTCTACGCAGACGATATTCTTCCATACCTCTCCAAGCCACGACGGTCGATCCTTGCTGCACTCGACATCTTTGCGAGCTTTGGTCGTAATTCCGGCTTCAGAGTCAACTGGAGCAAATCGTACCTTTACGTCCTCAGCGGGAATCCCCCGAGGCTCCCCGACACATGTCCCATCACAGTCGCTGAGGAAGGCTTCAAATACCTGGGAGTGTTCATCTCAAAGGACAAGGCCCTATCCTACGAGCGTAATCTTCAACCTCCCCTACGGCGTCTCCAAAGAAAGGGCCAAGTCCTGGCAGGACTTGCCATTGTCACTACTAGGCCGAGCTGCCTTATTCAAAATGATGGCGCTGCCTAGGTTCCTCTGACCTGGTGCCTAACGCCTACTTCACAGCAATTGAGGCGGCTCAGCGTACCCTCCTCTGGGCGGGCACCCCTCGTATTGCCTTGTCAAAACTCACACTGGGGTGGTATGACGGTGGCATAGCCCTCCCCGACATCCGAAAGTACTACTGGGTGGCCCATCTCTCGGAGATTAATCAAGGGACCTATGGGGATGGCGATGATCCGGCCTATGGGATGGACAGATGGCAACTCCTTGGGGGGAACTATGAAATTGCACTCTACTCTAAAATGGGCAAACATGAATTCACTGGACCTACACAACACTCGGTACAGATATGGCACATAGCCCAGAAAAAACTAGGTTGGTCCGGGGTCCTCACCATGGCTACACTAGTCTGGGCTTCGGAAACGTTAGGTAACCTGGGTCGTACTAAAGGGTTCCGGAACTGGGACCTAATAGGGATCTCCCACATAAGAGACATCTGGGGCCCTAAAGGTGTTTACACATTCGCCCAAATGCAGGCAACGTACGAACTGGCACACACTGAATACTTCAGATACTTACAGGTGCGTCACTCTCTCTAGACAAACATTCCACCTGACACCACACTGCCTCAAAGCTCCCCTCTTGAAGACAGACTATTAGATGGCCTTATGCCAGAACACGCAATATCTCTCACGTACAAAAAACTACTCAATAACTCCCCCGACATACTCCTTCCCTTAAAAGAGAAATGGATTGCTGATGGGTTTGAAATTGATGAGGAGGAATGGACGTATGCTCTTGCCTCTCCCCGTGAGGTGGCAATATCAGCCCGACTGCGCCTAATTCAACTGAAAATACTACACAGAATTTATATTTCATGTACTAGGCTGCCATTGATGGGAAAAGGTGGGGACGGACTCAGCAGAAGGAGATGTGGTGCAGAGGGTACCTTCTTTCATATCCTGTGGGGGTGCCAAAAAGTGCAAATGTACTGGGGGAGAGTGGTGCACTGCATGCAGAAGGTGTGGGAGGTAGAAATTCGACTGGAGGCCAAAAGATGTCTGCTCAACATATGGGAACCAACTGACTTATCACACAAAGGGAGACTTTGGGTAACACTTGGGCTGATGGTGGCGAAAAGGAACATTGCGAGGCTGTGGGGTGATCCTAACCCGCCGAAACTGAGAGACTGGCAATGTGACATGGACTGGTGCATGCTGCAGGAGAAGACAGTGTATGTCTCAAGAGGCTGTCCTTGCAAATGGGTGGAAATATGGTCCAGGTGGAATGAATACAGGGGGAACATATGTGAGCCTCCTCTCACCACGCAGTCTAGCTCATTGGAAATATAAGGCTGACCATTGCTACCAAGCTCCAAGCACTTAATTACGTTTAGGTTCCATACATGCACTGGACTGCTATGAACCTGACAGTCATGTAACTTATCGACCAAGTTAAAGGGGGGTTTGTTTTCTGTTTTTTTTTCATTTTTGGATAAAATTTAAACACTTTGACCTTATTATACGCGCTAAACTGTGAAATGTGACCTTCCTAATCCTTCATTATCCTTTGGGTTCTCATATATTTACACTCTGCAACGCCGCCGTACCTCCGGGTTGACGGCACTGGGCTGTGTCTTTGTTCTATGAAACTAACTAGGTTTTTGATTATTTGCCGGCCTGATGGGTTGTAGGCGAGGAATGTTTGATGTGATCTACTCAATAAAGGTCTTTATAAAAAAAAAGAAAGAAGAGAAAACCGTTGAGTTAAAAGCAATCTTAGAGATTCGTACTAAAGAAGGGAAGTTAGAGGCAGGAAGACTTCCCGAGGAGATCAAAAATGCATACCGTGAACTAAGGCGCCTATTAGGATGGCGGACGGACCTGTGTCCGTCCTCCACCCCCGAGGTGGAGGGACCGTCCACAGGGGCTGCGGTCACATCCCGTATACTTAACATTGCGGCGGGTGCAGCTTTAAGCAGCACCTACCGCAAAGTTAAATATGCATGCTGTGCTTTTGCATGCACAAAGCAGCAGGCACCGTGCGGTGCCTGCCGCATTGTGCATGCAAAAGCAGGGGGGTACCATAGGTACCCCCCATGTGCATCCCCCACCCCCCCTTCACCCTGGGGGCCCGCAATGGGCCCCCAAAGAAAAGACCGTATGCCTTTCGGAAAGGCATGTCCTAAAGCTCATCCTAATATGGCTGGTGGTGTCTGATGGACACCACCACTATATAAGAGCTTTTCCACCACAGTCGAAAGGCGACCGCGGCGGAAAAGCGAAGGATGGTCTTCCCGTCCACCGATGACCCCCCAGCCATCCTAATGTGGCGGGGGTCTTTTCATGTACCGCAGCGGTGAATCTGCATCCTCTGGGCCGGTGGTGGCTTCCGCCGGCCCAGAGGATGCGGATTCACCGCAATCCTAATCGACCCCTAAGTGTTTAACCTGGATGATACCTTTGGTCACCCAAGCTTTCCAGAAAATGGTATGATTTGCAAGTTTAATGGACTTGTTATGCCATATAGGATAATCCAGGAACATTTGCAGAGATGAAAGGGATTTGTTAAGGACCAGATTAAAAGTCGATAAAAATTATGAGATAGTTTGGGACTTAAATGAGCAAAGAGCATGAGTAAAATAAGCTAACAAAGAGAAGGGAAACGGGTGAATCACTGATCCCTCCAAACTATGCCATACCGATACGGGGGTTCGTCCGAAGAAGACAAATAGGGTAAAACTTGACAAAATAAAAAAGTGGAGTGGTACTGACGAAAGTGGGGAAAATTGACACCACCCCGATCTTGAGGAGCAAATGGAGAGGATAAAGATATACTATTTTTCCGGTTGTTCCAGAGAAATCTACTAACAGCCCTATTAAAGGTTTTAAAATGTTTTAATGGAAGCCTCACTAGTAACATGGACAGATTAAAATTAATAACAGGGAGCATCATCATTTTAATTGTGTCCAATCTGCCCCACCATGACAAAAATAAGGGAGACCATTTCTCTGCCATGCCCGAAACCATTAAAAAAACATCCTCCAAATTAAGCCAGGCAAGGAATATAGTTGGTGTTCCATTTGAAATCCGTTCCTTCAAACATACTTCTTAAGCAATGCTTATTCAATGGAAGCACTTCAGATTTGGAAAATTTTAATTTATAACCTGACGGGGTGGCATATGAAGACAAAAAATCTGTCAGAGCAGGCAAGGAAATAAGGGGATTGGAGATATATAACAGATTGTCATCTGTGTAAGCAATGAACTTAATTTCAATTTTATTTGTGTGTAAAACCCCGAAATGTGGAGGAATGTCGTAGAGAGTGTAGAAAAGGTTCTAGAGATAAGATAAACAGCAAAGGTAAAAGAGGACAGCCTTGACGAGTGCCCCTTTGGAGGGTAAAGTAAGAAGATTGAAATTCATTAACAAAAACCAAAGTGGTTAGAGAAGAATATAACAAACTTTTAAGAGACAAAATAACGGGACCAAATCCATGCCACTATTTGTGCACACCATAAAAAGCCAATGAATGCGATTAAAGGCTTTCTCAGCATCTAGTATAAAGGCTGCAACAGGGGAGGAACACTTAGATGCGAGAGGATTGATATTGAAAAAAGTTCTTGAATTGTCTGCCAGCGTTCTTCCTTTATCAAACCCTGCCAGTTCAGAGCCAATCCAATACAAAGGGCCAACACCTTAGCAAAAATTTGGCAATCTAAGGGCCAGATGTAGGTCGACATTTACTGACCAGTAACGGCCGATTCAGCCGTTACCGACCGGTAAATGGCTATTCTAGGTGTAGGTGGCCTATTTTACCGATTCGGTAAATTTACCGAATCGGTAAATTTGCCGAATTGGTAAAATACCGATTCGGTAATGCCCATTGATTCCTATGGGCTTCAATGCCCATAGGAATCAATGGGCATTACCGAATCGGTATTTACCGATTTTGTAAATACCGATTCTTACAGAATCGGTAATTCAATTACTGATTCTATCTATATCTCCCCCCTTCTATTTTACCGATTCATAAATACCGAATCGGTAAAATTCGGTATTTATGAATCGGTAAAATATACTTACCTCCATCTGGCCCTTAATTGATTGAAGAAATAGGGCGATAGTTAGCACAGGATGAGGGATAGTTCCCCTTCTTGGGGATTAAACAAATCATTGCTGTAAGAAAAGAGTCACGAGCCTCATTGTGAGAATTGAAGTGCTGGAAAAGATATAAAGGATAGGGGAGAAGAGTCTGTAAGAAACTGGAATAGAATGCAGGGGCCTTATCCTTAGGTAACTGGGCTAAGGCTGACTTCATTTCTGAGAGGGACAGATCTTTATCTAAAATAGAGCAATCAGGGGAGGAGGAGGAACAAGGAGGCAATGAATCAAAAAATGCCTCCAAAGCAGTGTCCAATGGAGAAGATTCAAGAGTGTATAAGGTCTTATAAAAATCTGTGAAGCATTTTAATAACTCCTCATCAAGTATATTAACTATTTTGGATCTTTGAGATTTAACTTTCAAACAGTTCGCTAGCTGTTCACTGGCTCTATTACGACCACCGTAGAATTTGAAGCTAATTTTTAGCAGTTCCTCCATCGATTTCCTATTAAAGTTCAATTTTTCTTGTATTAATTTCTTAAGAGTATCATTATTATTAGAAGAAAAATAGGTATGCTCAAGTTATTTAATGGAAGATAGTATGGAAGCTGATTCCTTGAGAAGTTGTTTCTTCTTCACAGCCACGTAATCGATGATAAATCCTCTGGCTGTTGCCTTGAAAGTGTCCCAGATGGTGTGAAAGGGTATATCAGGGCTGGCATTATTAAGAAAAAATTCTGACAAAAAATCCTCTAAGTGTCCAATAAAATTAGGATCTTTAAGTAGTCAAGTCAAGTCAATAAACTTTATTCAGTTGTTCGTATTGACAACCATAAAAGCATTTACACTACAATTAAAAAAACACAATTATACAGTAAAAATAAAATGCAATTATGATATAATCGTAAAAAGGACAAATATACAACAGGCATTCAGAGCATTTGCGGAGTCCGTTAAAAAAGAGGTGATAGCAATCCATATATTAGTATTTTTAACCTTCCATAGTGTTTCTAAATTTTACTGCCAATTTAAAAAAACTACATATATATAAGGTGTATTCACAACTTAGCAGCTGAAGAAAGTGCAGTGCAGGGCGAAATTGTGTGAAATTTAGTTTTTTCAGACAGGGTTTTAAATATAGTTTCCTCGGAACAACATAAAAGGGACAAAAAAACAGAAAGTGTGCCAGGTCTTGCGGAGACTTATCGTCGCAGCCGCAAGCCGGCAACACAAGTCCACGATGAGAACCCCTAGGTACAGCCAACATAAAATGAAACAAGTTGAACCTGAACCTGGTCAATAAGAAACGGTCGTAACTAGACATTTGCCAAGATAGATAGGGTTCCATGAGTAAGGTGCTTTTAACTAATACGTGATTACGGACACTATCTTTTTTTAGTTCACGTGATTCCCTATCTTGGATTCTAGAATCAATAAAAGCTTTCTTGACCGTTATAACATCCTGTTTAGTGATCGATTCAGGAAATAAAAAGAGTTCAGGACGACCTAAATCAGCAAAACACTTATGTAGATACTTAATCCAGGGAACCTTCATCCTGTTATCCCATGTGAGTGTTTCTCTTAAAATAAGCTGGGTGAGTGGTATGTTGTCGTTTAACCAACAGTTCATCCAGCATAACATGGGGTTGACAGCAATCTTATCACTTACGAAGGAAACCCCCAGTTCCTCATGCACAGAGAAGTTAGCCGTACCCCTGGGGACCCTTAGTACTTGTTTCAAAAAATTATTTTCAACAGTCTGTAGGGGTTCCGGAGGAACATAACCCCAAATTTCACTGCCGTAACAAGCTGTGGAAATACTTTTGGCCTGATATAGTTGGAGTAAGGCGGCAACTGGACTATTGCCCACTTTCCTAGAGAAGTCCATTATTGCCGCGTTTACCCTAGTAACCTCTCCCTTCTTTTTTTCAATCACGGGTCCCCAATTTAATTGACTGTCAAAGAGGACCCCAAGATAGGAAAATGTATGTGTTGTGGGGATTCGTACACCATTTACATTTAGGCAGTTTACTTTTTTATTACCCAGTCCGACCTTCATTATGAAAGATTTAGAGTTATTAATACTTAACTCTCTTGACTTCATAAAAGAGTGGAAGGAATCTAATAAGATTTGAAGTCCGTTTGCTGTCCTTGATAAGAGGACTGCGTCGTCCGCATATAGCAGGACTGGCAGCCCCCTACGGCCAATATACGGATAATCCCTATTGGTGCTTAAAAGGTGCTCTTCCAAATCATTTATATATAGATTAAAAAGGAACGGGGCCAGAATGCAGCCTTGTCAGACACCTCGATGCACCCCAAAGTCTTTGGTCACATTTAGGTCTTGGGTGAATCTGACATTTGCTTTGGTGTCCGAATGCATGTCAATTAGCAGATCAACTAGGTTTGGATCCACACCCATTTTTACCATGGCGTCCCAGAGCTTCCCCCGACTCACGCAATCGAAAGCCGAGGATAGATCCATGAACGCCATGTGGATCGTTCCTCTTCGAGCCTTGGTATACTTCCCAATAATGAGGTATAAGTTTAAACATTGTGAAATCGTGGAATGTCCAGGCCTGAATCCATACTGAATTGAAGATATTATATTATTTTCTTCTGACCATCTGACCAATCTATTCAATATTACTCCTCCCACCATGGAGTTTATTAAAGATATTGGTCGATAGCAGGCAGGGCTACTACGGTCTCCTTTCTTAAAAATAGGCACAATAGTGGATACCCCCCATGATTTTGGGCATCCACATGACACAGCAGCATTGAGTACAGCTGTAAGGACCGGTGCCCAGAGTGTTATACAAGATTTAAAAAGGTCAGGGGGAAGACCGTCAGGTCCTGGGGCCTTGTTGTTTGATAGACCTTCTATTCCCTTTATTACCTCATCAATTGTGAAGAACAAGGATTTTTCTCTACTTTCATTTGGGCTACATTGTACCTGCAAACCGTTGCCTTTAAAAATGGAGCTGAAGTGGTTAATCCAGTCTTCTTCTGGGATGTTAGTGCCCACATTAGAAGTACTAGGGTGATCAAATATGGGCTTATTAATGATCTCCCAGAACTTTGAGCTGTTTTTTAATATCGCTGGATCTAACAAAGACTCCCATACGCTTCTCTTAACAGCACGTTTGCGAATGGCAAGTGACTTCTTATACTCAGCCCGCAAGACCCTGATGGTTGATGGATCTCTTGGTTTTATTTTTAAGGCTTTTTCAAGCTCACGACTGGCCTTCGAACAGTTGCTGTCAAACCATTTTGGGTTATTAGATGAATTAACTATCCTCTTAGCAGGTAACGTTAAAAATGACTCCACCTTTTTAGCAATCTCATTAAAAGATATCAAAATTTGGGATGGTGCTGAAGCAGTAGATGTGCATATTGTCAGATCATGATGGCAAACATTGTTGATAGAGGAATAAAATTGTTTACAGTCCACCATTGACCATTTTATGCGTCGCTTGCCATTAATACATTTTGTTACACCGCAATCCTCTCGAGGGTTACGTTTTTCGAGTATATTCACACCCATAGTAATACATATAGGATTGTGGTCGCTGTAAATGCTTAAAATGATCGAAAAATCTTCAACAATATTAACAAAGTCTGCCGAAAGTAAAATATGGTCTATGCATGACCCTGTTGCGTGACCTTTGAAAGTAGGGATTGAAAATACAGTATGCTCCGCGGCTATTGACATAGCAGTAAAAAAATTATATTCATTCATTAAGTCATTTAAACATGAACCCCTCCGCGAGTGATCAAAGTGAATTCCTTCCAAGTTATTACATCCCATTTGACCAACAGATCTCAGGCTAGGGTTCCCACATAGATGTGTATTGAAGTCACCCGCTATTATCTTGAGACAGGGGAGAGAACCATCTTTAGCCCTTAGGAATTCACGCAATGACTCAATATTGCAATCTCCGGACTGACTCACTGCATTATAAAAATTGATCAGTACAAAACTTATACTACCCCTCTTAAATTCAACAACCTGAATATTGTTATTGCCAGAGTGATGTTCAGTTTTATGGCATATAAGTGTCAAATTAACAAAAATTGCCAAACCCCTTTTGGCTCTACCACTAGGTGAAGGAACTGCCGAGATTATAAAACTCTGATAACCTTCAATATGTACATTTTTCCCCACTACCCAGGTTTCTTGGAGGCATATAACGGGGTAATCTTTGACAAAAGACAACCAATCTTTGTTTTTCAATTTATCCTGCAGTCCAGCTATGTTCCAGGATAATAGCCCCTCCTTATATTTTTTTGGTTCGTGTTGTGTTATAGCCATATTTTCACATGCATCTTGACTAGTGGGTATTAAGCCTGTGCTGCAGCGTACCCGGTCTATCCCAGGATTAGCCGAAGTGCAAACTGGGGGAGAAACTGGGTTTATATCATTAAGTAGACCTGGTATGTCAGTTTGATTCACAACCCCCAATGCCACAACCTTTCCAACTTGCGGTTCTAACACTTGGACGATGTCTCCTAAGTCTATATCTTTTGACAATCGATCATTGGGGAGGAGGTTAGAAAGTGTGTCAGGTAGTCATTCCACCCCATCCAGCCCCCCCTCATCTGAGAAGATGCCATACCTATTGGAGATGGGAATATTAAAATGATTATTAAAATGGGTAGGGTAATGTAGATCTGGAGGGGGTGGCCGTATAGGGCGTTCCCGTCTATCCTGGCTATAGCCCCAGATATTAGTTGGTACATCAAAACCCCAGCCATTGGTTGTTGCTGGCCATGTAGGCCTGGTAAAGGTATGAATAGGCTTAGGATAAGTCATAGTCCGCTGTTTTTTGCCGAAAAATTCTAGGGTGAGAGGAATGATGGTACCTCTTCTGCGCTGCGGCGGCAAAATATTTGGCAGGATGTTTGGTAAAACAGCAGAATTGGCAAAGTTTATAATAATGCAATCACCTTTGAATTTTTGGGGGTTTTGACCTATCCATGGAACCCTCCTGGCTGACTTAATGTCTCCAGCTAGCTGTTGTTTCCCCCACGGGGCCAACTGCATGTTGCCTGATAACCAGTGCAAGGCCTTACTTGTTATTGCCGGGGGGGATTCTGATTGATCTGGGGCTAGTGGGGGGACATTTGCCAGTACCAGCACTAATGGAGCCGCATCTTCCAAAAACTGTACAGTGTCTTCTTCTATACTAGGTACAGGTATTACAGGCGGGTTTGGGGGTAGTGTGTCTCCTGGCAGTAACTGATTTGACACAGTAATTGGGGTCTGTTCCTGTAAATTTACGAGTGTAGTATTTGAGGTAATGCCTCCCTCAGATGTAAGTCCAAAGGCCTCTTTTACGGGTAAAACCATGCTGGTAACTGTGTCTGATATATTAGATACAGCTTCAGCATACTTTTTTTGATCTGCTCCCAGTTTCTTTATATCTGCACTTAGCTTGTCCAGTTTAGTCACAACTGGTTTAATTAAGATTTTAAATTTAGTGTCGATTAGATCAGCTATCCTAGATAATAGCTCCTCATCCACGTTATACTTCTCAGCTTCTTCTACTTTTCCCCTACTTTTATCCCTACTTCTCACGGGTGACACAGCCCTCTTCCTCCCTAAATGAGCTCCACCACGGTATAATTGAGTTTTTCTACATTTTCTGATAGCACGTGGCGCTGGGTCTTGGACAGGGGGATCAGTTTCATTATTTAACTGCTCACTCTCCTGCACAATTTGGTCTTGTTCGGTGTCAAGTAACTGGGAATCCGAGTCATTGGCCTGAGCTATGTCTTGTCCCTGTATTATGTGAATGCTCTGGTTTGAGGTACCATTTTCAAGGGTATCAGAAACTAACATTGCACTACCCTCAGCCTGGGAGGGTATATCAATCCACGGTGAGTCTGGTGTTGGGCTTAAGGGAGACAAGTTAGGGGACAGGCTAAGACCTAAGGATTCGCGCCTCTCATTGTTAATCTTTGAGACCACTTGTATCATATAGTTTTCTATGGAGTTACCTCCCGCCGCTAAGTTCTTTTTAGGCATTCTTAATAAACTAGCGTTAAAACCCAAATATTAACAATTTTATAATGTATGAGGACATACGCAGAGACAAAGCTAGAATGTCCAAGTTGTAGATTATAAACTAGAGTGAATAGTCTTACTGCAACCATGCAGATCGGGATCAGCAAGGGCAAAGTGGCGTGTCCAGCCCAGTCTCAGCCTGTCTCGGACTGTCTAAGACTGTCCGCCCTTTGTCCGGGCTTCGTCCGGCATCCCGCACACGCGTCCCGCTATGCGTCAGTAGCACGTTTTTATAGGAGAAGCAGGGGCGGGAAGAGACTCCAGGTGCGCTGCGTTGATCCTGCGCGGAACCCTGGGTCTCGCAGTCCCGGCCCCTGTTGTAGCCGCCTTTCACTCTCCTCAGTGTAGTCACAAAGCTCCTCTCCACACGCTACTGCTGGCGAACGATCAGGGTCAGGAACAAAGTCACAGGCTCAGCACTCAGCTGCGAGCGGATCTTTAAGTAAATAATTATTAAAGTGCCATCTGAAGGGTTTGGAGGGCTCAGAAGGAAGATCTAAATTAATAAAGACAGGAGCATGATCTGAGATAAGTATGGATCCAATTTCAGTGTGGATTAGTTTAGAGAGAAGGTGAGGACTCAAAAAAATGTAATCAATTCTAGATGTGGAATTATGTGTGGGAGAGTAAAAAGTTTATTCCAAACTATCCGGATTATATATCCTCCAAGCATCTACCAAACCTCTTGAATGAATAGTGCTCATAAGGGGTTATTTGCATTTTATTAGGACTATATCTGGAGGAGGATTTCCTGTCAGTAAAGGGATCGATAACCTGATTGCAGTCCACACTCACTAAGAGGTTAGACTCAGAACAAGAGTGGAAGGTATGTGTCATGGACTGCCAAAACTGTGTATCAATACCAACAGGACCATAGACGTTGAGGAGACGGATGAAGGAACCATTAATAACTGAGAGAAGAAGCCATCTACCATCAGCAGCCTTTTCCTCCTTTTCTGTAGTAAGAGAAAGGAACTTAGGAAATAGTGTCACCACTCCATTGTTCCTGTCTTTAGCTGTCGAACAATACATATGACCCACCCATTGTTTTTTAAGAGAGATAATATCATTTTCAGTAAGATGTGTTTCCTGTAGGTTCGCAATTTTACAATGTAATCTAGATAGGTGAGTAAGCACCCTTTATTTACAGGATTACAAAACCCCTTCACATTTCAGGATACTATGCAAACCTTTTCAGCCATAGTGAGAAGGGAGAAACAATAAGCAACACCATGAGCATTCTAAACTTGGAAATACTAAGAGTTCAACATGAGAACTTTTCGAACCAACAAATAAGTGATTGTACAATAAGAACAAAACAAAAAAAGGATGTTAAAACAGTAAAAAAAAGAAAAGAAGAAGAGACGAAAATGGTTAAAAATGATATATTGAGGAAAGAAGAAGGTTGCCATAAATCAAAAAAGGACAGGAAAACAGAAGCAAGAATAGAATAGAAAAAGAAAAAAGAAAGAAAGGAGGGTATAGATGATAAAAAGAGAGAAGCTGAGAAGAAGCCATGAGACTTCAGCCAAAGTGAGCAGAATACACTTCTAGGTTGAACGGGACAGCATGAGAAAGCGTGAGCCGCAAAGGGAAGACAGATGACAGAGACAACGAGGTCAACGAGAGATGATGAGGACCACAAAATAAGTGAGCAGAAAAAAGAGAATATAATAAGGAGCAGTAGCTAGCAAGATATAGTAATCAAGCTTGACATATAGAGATACAAAGTAAAGACAAACAAACGCATAGTACAGGCATATTTATTGGAGGGAGTAACACTTATCACACTCAAGGAAGAACTGTGAACACTCAGGGTGGGAAGGAAGGAACGGGAAGGAGGAAACATCTAGAAGGGGTGTCCTTATCAGAAGAGAGACATCTATGAAGAGAAACCACATAGTTAATAGGGAAAAGCCTCTGTCCTGAGAAGACAGACATATAACAACCATGAGTGAAATAGACGGATAGCAACAGGAAAGGCCAGAGCTGTGAAAAGCCTGTAAAATTAAGAAAGGTAAAGGCAAAAAGGAACTAGAACCCATGTGAAAAAAAGCAATATTCAGGTTTACACAAAACCCAATTCAGAATAAAATCAACAGAGTCTATAGATTCAATGTTCATGTTTTCCCAAAGTCCATTTCTTCTCCTCTGTGTTGAATAATAAACTGACGTAAATTCTCAAGGCAGTCAAATGAATGAGTCCTTTCCTTATAGGTGACTTTAAAGAAGCAGAGATGTACAAGACTGTTGAACTTGGCCCTTTTTTCAGGATCATCCCTTAACATTTTGCCTTTCTCCCAGCCGTATTTCTGACATTGTATCAGAAGTTTTAGGCCTCTGGGCACTTTAGCAATGCTGTCCAGTGTAAAGTTTGTGCGCTCTCTGTGTTACATTTGGTAAGATTGGCCTGCCCCCCCATAGGAATGCATTGGGGATTCCCTGATCAGTGTGTCAGTGGTAATTCCTGATATGGGAGGAGCAGCATGGTCGAGTTTAGTATATTTGGAATTGTAATAAAAAATGCTGCGCAATGGTGTGTGCAGATTTATTATGACTATTTGGGAGATACCACTTTTAGAAGTTAGCATTTCTGTGTTCTATGTGTCTGCCTGCCTGATGTGAATTACACGTGTGGCTTGTGAGTGACAGGGGCTGGGAGGTGTGTGTGGCTCCAGGAGGGGCAGGGTGAGTCAGCACTAGGCTGAATGAGACATCTGCATTGGGAGGATTAATCCCCAGACCCTGAATAGGTCTGTGCTTACCCTGGAAAATGCTGGCTCCGCCCCCTGTGGTGGGTCTGATCACCCAGCCCCTACCTGACAAAGGAAAAGAGGAGCTTGGTAAACAAAGTGCTCCAAATCCTCCCCTGAACCAGTTGCATCTGATTATGCTGGTGCTGTTCTTGACCTTGCTGGGGAGTGCTGCTGCTGGGGCCCAGGAGGAACTGCCATGAGGGCTTGCCTCCCTGGGGCCAGCATTGCCCCCTTGGCCTCTAAGGACTTTTTGGGACCCCTTGCACCCTGTGAGCGCTGTTCTTTTCATTTTCCAGGGACATAAGGGCTCCTAGCGCCTGGGGAACGTGATATTCTAATTTTCCCAAAAAAAAGGAGCAGGAGGGCGCAACAGTGCTGAGCTGCGATCTTTCCCGAGGGAATCCCGAAGTGGGGATTCCCCCTAATGGAGAGGAGAGAAGCGGGAGCCCACCCTGCAATTTGCCTGCTTAGCGGGAGCCTACCCTGCTTGATGGATATTTGAGAATGGCGGGTGCCCACACCGCTTATGCTTTTATTTTTGCGGGTTCCCACACCACATCTTGGTGAAATCACTGCTGCGGCCTGAGCCACTGAAGAAATCCTCTCAGGGTGGCTATCAACGTGACCCGGAAGCCAAGCAAGCTGCCTAGCTGCGGGTGGGGCCAGTTGCGTGCCGCCGGAAAGGAGGGAAAGTGCTGAGGCAGGCCAGCGGGGCTTCTGTAGCAAACGGAGAGCCCCGCGTATAGCAGAAGCCAGGAGGGTGCCCACCCTGCACTGGTGAACCAAAAAGGAGGAGTAGTAATGAGGACAGGCCTAATCGGGGTACCTACCAGCTAGTGGGAGCCCCACGTGAAGTGAGGGCTTCTCTTTTGTTGGTGCCTTGTTTGCAGAGTGGACCCCAGGGAGAGGGGGCCGCTCCGACATCGGGAGGGAAAGCAAATTGATTACAGGAGCCCCAGAGTGGGACTCTATAGCGCATTTTCTTGCCACAGCTGTGCACAGTGTTGGTGCCTGCGCGGTCCCGCCATTGCAGGCTGCTCTAACGTTGGGGGCAATTTTGGTTAATGAAGCCCCAGAGCGAGTTCCACAGCACCATGCCATTTGTTTCTGCACAGCTGCACCGCTGTAGCAGGAAGCTGCAACGAAGGGGGCAGTTTTTGTTCAGAGAGTCCCAATGGGGTTTGGAAAGGCACAATGGTGCCAGGCCCTTCTCCTTATTCCCAGCTGAGCCGCACCAGAGCAGGCAGCAGCAAAGTTTTGCACAGATTTATCTTACAGAGTCCAAGTGGGGACCCACCCAGAGGGCACAGTGAGCCCCCATACCCACCTTTGATTTTCACAGCTGCACGGCAATTAGCAGCAGCTGCAACGTTTAGGCTATCATTTCTTTGGGGGCATTTTTAGTGAGACAGGAGTGAGATACATTCCTCTGCCCCAGCATAATTGTGTACTGTTGATGTTGCTGCTTTGGCAGCCGCCATGACTTTATGGACATAGGGCATTTGAGCCGTCTGAGAAGGCCAGGGGGACTTTTAGGTTGATATGGCGCCAGGCCATAATGGGATTTATGTGGTGCACAGGAAATAAGATTTATGTACTGTGAATTATGCACCGTGATTTATGCCTCTAATGTGGTTTATGTTTATGAGGTTATTTGCATACTGTGGTTTATGCGCGCGTGGTTATTCTCTACTGCGATTTATGCCTGTAATGTGATTTGTGATTAGGAGGTTATGGTCTAATATATTTAGCTTATGAGGTTGGCGCATGATGTGATGCTGATTGCATACTATGATTTATGTTGCAGGATAATGCTGAGTACAGTGTTTGCCAGTAATTACTGGTTGTGTTCTACATTCATTATTGGTTCTACATTTACTATTTTCACTTTGTGATGGTTCTGACAGTGGCCCAATTGACCCTGTCATGTGTATATAATCCCCTGTAAATATTGCCTGGTGCCAGTTGGCACAATGTATATTGTGTGATTACCATTCTAATGTGTTTATGATAATACAAAGGCTAATTTTATATATAACCTTGTGTGGAGTTCCTTTTGTTGTGTGCGTAGTATGTTGCTGCTGTGTGTGTTGC
Source organism: Lissotriton vulgaris (assembly GCF_964263255.1). Classification (NCBI taxonomy): domain Eukaryota; kingdom Metazoa; phylum Chordata; class Amphibia; order Caudata; family Salamandridae; genus Lissotriton; species Lissotriton vulgaris. Next base: position 928,916,770 of record NC_141696.1, on the reverse strand, counting down.
CCAAACTCTTTACACATTGTCTCTGGGATGAGCCTGACTGCTCGTGCCAAGCTACCAAGGGGGTGAGCAGGGGTTAACTCCCTTGCCCTGACTAGAGTTGTGGTTTCTGCCTGGCTTAGGCGCAAGCCCTAGCCAAACAGAAATCCAATTTCTAACAAAGACCATATCTGGCAATCATAGAACGAAAAGCAGGCCTATAGGAAAGGAACTTCTTACAATGAGTGGCAGTGGCACAAACAACATCCTGAGAAATAAAAACCTTTTGGGAGATCAAAGCATTTGTTTTCTCTGCTTTGCAGCCGACAAAACCATTAACAAGTCAGAATATTCCAAAGAAGGGACAATTATCCCTCTGAGTGACAGACTGACAACGTAGATGAGGAACCCACAGACCTGGGTCCAATACGATGTGCTTGTTGTAAGTATGGTACCTTCCTTGAGACCAAATATTTCAGGAATATGAATTTTAAGAAAGTCAAGCATGTCAGAACCCTCCATCCCCTCAGGAATTCTGTAAATTCTGAGGTTGTTGTGACTGTTGAGGTTTTCCAAGCCCTCCGTTTGTTGTTTGAGAAGAGCTAATTCTTTGGACATAGCTTAAATTTTAGGGATCACATCCTGAGCATCACTGATCCTCTGCTCCACCATCGAAACCCTTGACTTCAAATTAGACCATTTCTCCTCTAGTCTCTGAAGAGTAGCCTTAGAGTCAATAATGAAGGATTTCATAAGCTTTATTTCCTCCATGAGATCATCCAAAGTTATGGGCAGAGGAGATTTTGTGGGAGAACAAGGGTCTTTCTTCTGGTGTTTAGAGGCAGCAGTGGTGGAATTTTTGCAGAGGGAAGACATGGTAGCTGCAGCGCCATTCTTGGTAGAGGGAGAAGATGATCAATTTATAGACAGGAGACTATATGACGCAGCCTCCGAAGACACTAGGATAATACTTGTTTGGTGCCTGCAGAGTCGAGAACTTGGGAGTTCAAAAGCCAAACCTCTCCTTTATCTCCTCCCCTTAATCTCCTGAACAAACAGGAGAAAGGCTGAGGAAAACATACGAAAGCCACTAGGGTAGGTTGCCGGTATTCCAATACAGACGGAGGGCTTTAAATTAATGGTAAAAATGCCAATATAATCAAAAGGTTTCCAATATTAATCTGGACCCCCTATTTGTTGGGTTAAATAGAATGTCAGAATGGTTAAATGGCAGCCATTCATGGCCGCCTCCCGCTGAATTCAAAATAGTGGCTGCAGTGAAGAACCTGAGGAAAAGTGCAACGCAGGAAAACCGGGTAGAAAAATGCCATATAGAGGCAAAAAAGTGCCAGCTACCTGTGCCCTCGTATCCCGCAGCCCTCACCACATGGTGCCCAAAAATGAGTGCAGCCGCTCCGATGAAAGAAACGGTCCCGGTCAAGGTGCGGAGCCTCAAATAGTCGTGGCCATCTTGTGGCGACTCAAGCCACGACCCCCAAATTGTATGATTTTGACCTACTGTGACTTGAAAACGCACATAAAATCCCTTGGATTTCTTATGTTAAGGAGTCTTTCACTAGTTTAGGTAGGGCAGAAATCTTTTAAAACCATGACTCTCTGAGTTCTTGTGAGCTCAGGCAAGTAAAGACTTTGTTCTTTAAGCATGCCCTTTCTCAACATGAAAGTGGTGTTAAGTTAGTGAAGCCTGCAGTGAGGGCGCTCCGAGTAAAGAAACGATCCCAATCAAGGTGCGGAGCCTCAAAGAGTCATGGCCATCTTGTGGCGACTCAAGCCACGCCCCCCAAATTGAATGAATTTGACCTACTGTCACTTGAAAGTGTTAGGTTAGTGCAGCCTGCAGTGAGGGCGCATCTGTCACTTACAACTGTGCAGGGTATGGAGAGTTACCTTTCTATCCTTACTAGTGAAAGGGAGACGTTCTTGGTGGTCCAGTTTAGGTTTAACCAGATCCACCACCGTTTGGCTCCCCATCTGGCTGGTGTCAATCAAATATTAGAGGGCCCCGTGGCTGCGACCATCAGTCTCCACAGGACACTCTGCATTCTGTGCTTCTGTGCAAATATTTTAGTCAGCCCATGTAGCAGTTTCTGCGACCCCTCCTGAAAAGACCAGAATTTTACTCAAGCCTGTGTGGCGCTTATGCACCGGAAGCTTTTGCCAAAATGAGTACACCCTCTCTGCAGTAACCTCCTTTCTTCAGGCAGTTGGAGGTCAAAAACATTGAGACCCGACTAATATTTAATGGATATGTCTTACTGTATATTGTTTTAAATGTGATTTTATTCAGTATTTTTATTTATATTATAAATTATATTGTATTTAATGTATGTGCTCTGTGATTTTATCTTTAATGGTTGTGATTTCGTCCGAATAAAGATTGATCTGATTTGTATTGATTTGGAGTATGTTATTCCTTTCCTAAAAAAGGTTTTGTGTCCACTAAATGTCTCTGACCCATCTTATAACACTGATTGTTAACAGAAACACTTGTTATGCAAACATTGCTCAGTGGGCTGTGTATTGTTTGCTGTTTAACAGTTTTTCTGATTATTATTGGACTGAGTCCATAGTGCCAGGGATCAGAGATCTGAACCCTGCGACTTTTGGCGGGACTTCAAGAATGTATCAACATGACTGCTCAAACCTGATTCAATAAACATATTGTAATTTAGCACTAGCATTTTTGCAAGGAACTGTGTAATGTGTCTAACCCTGCTGTTTATGGCATGCGACTTTGTCATGTGTATAGATTTGTTTTTTTCCAACCTGCTTCTTTCAAGAGGATTGTCTATCATAGCACGTGACTGGGCATCTACTTAGAAGAGGGAAGATGGAAAAATAAGTGAAAAAAAATGCTGTTTAAACTTTGAACTATGATAAGGCAAGTGACATTGTACACTATTAATTTGATACATATTCTCCAATTAATTTAGCAGTTTAGCCAGTCAAGGGAAATATGCCCAAAAAACAGTTATACCAATAATTTCCAAAGTTCTGGTGGGAAGGATGTACCTCATCACTCTACTGGCTTTTACACCTTAAAGGTGCTGGAATATTTCAGTGACGCCACATCACACCATCTATATATTCAACTATTTGTTCGACAGCTATGCTATAAAATGCACTATTTGGTCACTTTGTTGAAACTTTTCGTGAGGGAAAAAAACCTTCTCACCAGTCCCCTGATAGGAAGTTGTTCACTTCAGTCATTTGCTTCATAACATTTGAGGCATGCATATATGCAGCATAACTTTCAAAGTTCACACGCCCACACTACTCGGATGTGATAATGTCCTAAAATGAAATAAAGCCCATTCATACCAAGTAAACCTGATATCAATAACAATCCATTGCCTAAAGAATGAGCAACAGCTCAAATAAACATAGATGAGTTCAAAAGTGCAATTAAAAAACCCTCTAATTTCTATGCATGAGGTTTAGTTGTAAATTATCGAAGGGCATTGCAAACATCATACATCTTTTTCACAAAAAAAGAGTCAGGCATAGCTTTGCACTGAAACTCGTTTACATGATTTCTTGACCACTCACACTTGTCCTTTACTCTTACTGACAAGATCCCTGTGACATCATTACATTGCCAGCAACACTGAACTGCTGAGAACAAAGAGTGTTTGCAAGTGAAATGTACTTTACTTGGGTTTCAACTAAGAGACTAGCAGGGTGTGCCCACGTTTCTGCAAAACATGTAATTTCCACACTGTGCTATCTCATTAGATGATGTTGATCTGCATGCCTGGCTTCGTCTGAATAGCATATGTCACTTATGTAAGCTTCCTATCCATACTTCAAAAATGCATACCTATATTAGGAGTGCATGTTGGATTTTGTCCTTGCAATGTGTAAAGCGCTCTGCGGCTGACAGTGATGCGGCCCATGTTACTTGAAACCTCAATTAACTAAATAAATGGACACACTCAGTGACCCGCGTTCACCTTTTCCTTAATGTGTGAATGTTTCTTATGACTAACCATTCCGAATGATGCAGTTGCTACTACACCCACATACCCAAGAAGAAATATAATTGGCAATGAAAAAATAAAAAGTTGTCATCCCATTGCTATCACACTGAAAATTAGAATGCAGGGATTTGGTTTTAAAAATTATCTCGAGCATGCAGCCTAAGTAACCATACATTGGTAAAACAAATGTCTATTTATAAATGAGATTCATACTTCGATAAAGTAACTTTGGTCGTGTTTTGAGTGGGGAAGGAAGCATAGGGTTTCCCTCATATGAAAGTGCAAGGAGTGACCAAGCGCTAGCTGTCCCTGCCTTCAGCTGATGAACTCGTTTGCTCCTCACTGACACCACAGCAGGTTGGGCTAAGGTGAAAAAACTAGGGGCCATATTTACAAGCCCCTATGCCACCACAACGTCATTTTCACGTTGTGAAGGCCATAGGGGCCTCGCTTATTCACAATGCAGCTTGGCTTAACACTGCCTTGTAAATAAGACACCCTTTCACGCTGTATTTAGCGTGAAAGGGGAGGGCAGTGGGTGTTGTGGTGGGTGTTCTGCCGCAACGCACATTGATTTTATTTATATATTTACTTGTATAGTGCAATTAATACCCTAAGCCGTGTTGATGCCTTAGTCATTTTGATGCTACCCCCTATTTACAAGAAAGAAGCAGGCAGCGCCAAAATTAAGATCAGGGAAAACTTGGTCTTAAACTGGCCAGTAGGAGAAATGTTTTATGTCTCCTTGTTTTTGCTGTTAGCACACATAGAAGTTACAAAACCGCATTTAAAGATTGTTTATATGCAAGAATGGGGACCTTCCTGCACATAAACAAACTTCCCCCAATGCAGACGCCCTTGCACTATGGTGCAAGGGTGTCTGCGTTGGCGCTAGGCAGCTGAACTCAGCGTCAGCGCAAAGGGAAACGCAGGTGTGCACCGCATTCTTGTGCATACAGCACATGCCTGCGTTTTCAGAATGGAGAACCGTGGTATTAGCAATGTTTGCTTAACACTACGCTTCTCCATTCTGCTGTAAATATGCCCTTAGATTTCACGGATGAATAGGTTGCCCACAATCTCTGACAGCAACCACTGTCCCCGACCACCCAACTGTTCACCTCCTGAGCAGCGCATAACTTCGTATTTGGCAAATGTGAATTTCTGAAGCTGAAAAGTTGAACAGAGAGCAGACACTTCAAAAAGAGCACTGGGTTACAAACAGAAATCGACTGGTTTACCTGGGCACGGCGAAAGATGAATAATGCAGATAGAAAGGATTACATTTAACAAACATCGGCAATACTAATCAGTCTTGGCTGCAAAGCAACGTAATCATTTGGGAATATAGTAATGGTGCACATTGTATGCAGTGTACGGACATTTTACTGCAATAGTAAGTAAAGACGTTGTAGTGTTTAATATGGGCACGGCCATAACATACATAAATACAGCAATTAAAGTACCAGGAGCAGCTTTAAAACCAACATAAAAATAAAACAAATTGTAAAAAACTCACTCCATAGAGAAGTATGTAAGTGCACCGGGTACTGGGCACAACAAAAATTGCCAATAGATCGAACCTTTGAAAGGCGTTTGCTAACTGTCTGGCTTTGCCTGTGCTTGTTGCCAGTTGAGGTTGATTCCCATCCACAGCGCAACTGTTGCCTTTGGTCCCCACTGTGTAGTTTTCTACTACGTTTCATGTGAGGATACCGGTGTGTGTTTACAGCAACTGCAGCCAGTGCACTCTGCTTCTGCTGTCTGGTTGGTTCAATTGTAAACTCTGGCTTCACTATAAATACCCCTCCATTAACGCTGTCTGTAACAGACAGAGCTGGAGCTGTCGGTGGCAAGAATGTAAACATTCGCAGCTACTTTCAAATGGCACCCGGCGTCAAAAACGCCCATGAACACTTAAAAAGGTTTTAGATTGCTATGACTCAGTAAAAGGAAGGGGCTCCTCTGCTTCAGTTTTAGGTATAAGTGTAGTGAGCATACTATATAAAGCAAGCTTTGAAAAAAGCAGATCAATGTGAGTTACGGATGAGAGTGTCTTGTCATTTGAAGGGTGAATTTGTTTCTGTAGCAGTGTAGATAGACGAGTGGATGATGCAACTTCAGCCAATGGGTGGATACATTGATGCTTTCAATAAGGCACCCATCCATCCCTCCTTCTATCTATTCATCCATTTCTGCACTCAGTCTCTCATCATCTATGCAGTCATGCATCAATTCACCCACCCATTGACTTATTCTTGCATGCACCACTCGTCAATCCTTAACACTATACACACAAACTCACCATTCCACAAAGAATTACTTTCAATGTGAGAAGAGACAATTTTTGCCAGAGTTTACAGAATTTACAGATCGAAAATCTACTATCTTTTGCTGTGATGCCCAACATAATTCTTCAGTTCCGTGCATTTCAATAAAAAAACTTCAAGATAGACAAGCCTTTTATTTTCACTTGATCCCAAATACAGTTTTTGAAAGATTGAATGCTATGCATAATGTGTTATTATCACAGAACGTCTTAACAGAAAAAATTATTTCCTGTGGGTGAGACACTTCAATGAAAGCCAATGGAAAGGTTTGATGTTTTAGGATTGCCAGATTAAATGTGGGAGCTTGAGGGGCCCGATTCACTACTAAATTTAGAAAAATCCTAACTTTAAGACTTTCGGTATTCACAGAAGGCATTTAAGAGTCCTAAAGTTAGGACTCCTAACTTCTGTGAATACTGAAATGAGTAAGTGCCTTCTGTGAATACCAAAATTAGTAAGTGCCTTCTGTGAATACCAAAATGGTAGTAAGGTTAGGATTTTGTCTTAAGTTTGTTCTGTGAATCGGGCCCGAGGTTTCTAGGCTTAAACCTGACGCAAACTACCTGCTGGCTGATGACGGTTAACAGTCACGAGAAAGGACAATAAAGACAATAAGGCTGTGTGAGGTCCTCCATCTTAGTGGCTATGCACCTGTACCATAGATATACTAGATGGTGGGAATCTTGGCAGGACTCCATCAGACAGCCGCTTCTTCCACTGACACAGGGCCGGACTGGCCGGAGGGCGCACCGGGCATGTCCCCGGTGTGCCGCCATGGTGGTGCCTGGTTTGAGGCCCTTGGGGGGCCGTTTTTTGTACAGGAGGCCAGCAAAATCAGCCCCCTGTAACAAAATCAGCCCTAGCAAACAGCTCAGCCGCACCCCTCTCCTCCCCCAGGGGGGGCAGCCATGCAGTTCGCCAGGGCCGGTTTCGGTTCCCAGTTCTGCCCTGCCCTGACAGTGTTGAAGCATGAGAAATATTCTGAGGGAGGCAGCAGGACTGTGGCGGTCTTCTCTCCAGTGTCCAGCCAACATTTAAATCAAGCGGGTGGACCTACAAAGTGGTGGGCTGGAAGACCGCTGAAAATGCAACAACAGGACCAGTCCCACCAAGATGTAAATTTAGGCCTTTAGTCGCTGGGTTAAGTCTGGCTTATTCTTCAATTTTTTTGTTTTATGTATTTGGTATACCACATGTCTAACTACAAATAGTAGCAGAACACTTTTCAGTCAACATTTCTCTTATATTTATGTTACTCTTTGTAGAATAATATGTTCATGTGCATTTGCATGTATTTGGGTGTGACACTTTGTGTTTAGGTAGTATAGTGTATACAATATTATGAAAGTCAATGTGTGGTGGAGAGGGTGTGTCAGACATGGAATTGCTACATCAACGGATACTGACTGAACATTGTTTCTGATCCACTCAACATAATTAGGGCTATGTGTACTAATATAAGGTTGCAAAATACTGGTTGCAATTTCGACCAGTATTTGTGCGGCTAGTAAATATTTCCATGTACCGACTTATGTACGATTGGATCATAAAATCTGATTTGTAGCTGGAAGGAATCTGACCCCCCTTATGAGTATTATAGATGTATTATTGGGCGTGGGACTCATTCATGCACCTCTCACATCTACAGTAGATAGCTTATAAATTACACAATTGTGTGCAGACGATGTAGTGTTCACACTGTCAAAAAGAATGCATATAACAACATAAAGTAAGAGACTGAAAATATACAAGGGTTACATTTACATTTTTACAAAAATATGTAGATATACAGGATTTCATGGCTCACACTAACATGCAACCTATGGAGCGGATGCTGAAATTTCAACCAATGGCTATTTATAGGGACTGATCAGGACAAGTACCATTTGAATAATGTGGATCTGGGGACCCCTAACAGATCATCGACATGAAGTCACACAAAGCAACTGTCTCAAAATATAACTATTGTTAATGAGCCGCTATATCACTTTTACAGTCCAGTTCTTACTAACAACGTTATCATGGCGGAATTTTGAGGTAGGGCAAAAATTAGGATTATTTGAAATCACAGAGATCGGATTCCGTTGGGGTTAGCAGACGACCATAAGTGAAATTAATTGTAAATGAAGCAAAACATCTTTTTTTGGAGCTCATTTTCCCTAAAGAAAAAGGCGATGCGTTTAAAAAAAGCAAAAACATAAAAAGTTACACAAACTTAAGTAAGCAGTTGTTCCATGGACGCCTTCCTAATCTTAAATTATATTTTTTTTAACATTCACAATGGAGATGGGGCACTTAGGGGATCTATGGATTGCAGGTTACTGCTACTTTTGCGATTTCATTTGCTGAACATTAATACATACCATAATTGTAAGAAATGTGACTATTAGTTAACAGGGATTAGAAACCACCCCAAATAATCATCACAATCCTTGTCAGGGTGAACTACAAAAGTCACTAAATAAACCTATGCTTGACCCTCTAGTATCTTGGGGTAAAGTATTTTGTGCAGTACGGAAACACTAATTAAGTGAAAACCTAACACAAGAACAATCCCAACCAATTTAGAAAATATAGAGAATATTTTAATAAATACAATTATCTCAAAATGACAAAATCCAATCAATAGAACTGGAGTTTAGAGTGTATAAAATGTTAAGGTGATAATAGACCAAGAATGCATGAAGCACCATGTAACGGGGATCTAGTCACGCTGGACAGGGACAAATTCCAAAGTTCAGACTGACTGAGATGGAGCGGCAGTCGAGTACAGGACCAAGTTGTGAAACCTATACTTTTAAGTTTTACACGTACTGGTAGTGAAAAGCTTTCCAATTCATTTTTCACCACTGCAAGGCTTATATCTCCCATTGGATTGCATTAGGTTTGCCTCATTAGATTTTATATGTCTAATTTCCAAATGGGTAAAAATATGACTGATCCAAGATGGTGTCTCTGGAATCACAGTTTAAAATCCAAACTGATGGTGAAGCCAGTTTTAAATTGCAATTCTGAAAATGAAACTTTTAGAAAGATGGAATTTTCTTGCTTATGTTTGGTGCCTGTAGCCTGTCTCTGATCACAGGACTGGGTGCAGCTGGCAGTTGGGATTTGTGTGCTGATTCTCGGCCAGGAAGAAGAACTGCTACTCTTCTGGACTCCTCCTTTGCTGTACTAACCTGCTGTCTTCTTGCCTGGGTGAGAAGGGCTGGACCTGCATCTCTAGCCCTCAGAACAAAGAGTGACTCCAAGGGTTGGTTGGCTGGCCACCTCATATTAAGCCTCAGTGATATAACAGGCTTCTCACAACCTTGCTTCTGCTTCTTGACTCTGCCATCTCAGAGTCTACCCTGCCAAGTGGTGCCATCCCAATCCTGGATCTAAGGTAATTACCAGCAAAATCAATGCCTCTTCTCTTCTGAGCAATGCATCCCGAGTCGAACTGACACATCTCCTCAGCTGAATGGTGCATTCTCAAGCAGAAACAATTCATCAGTGCTGCTGCATGGTGTGGACCAAATAAGTATACAAAACAGTGATGGATGGAATGCTTGAAATAATCTCAGCCACTGGTAATCATTCGGGCAGCAAACCAATCCAGCGTTATTGTACACATCATGCCACCTCAGTTTGGACCCAGATTTGTGCAAATCAGTCTTGGCCCTGCTTCAATAGGAACAGTACAGCCCAAATGTCAAACAAGGTCCTACCTACAATGTAACACAAGCAACGCAGAACCAGTTTCGCCCTAGGTATTGGCTTATCAGCCAGGTATAGCTTGGTTCCAGTGACAAAATGTGCAAGGGACCCACGTCTGGTCATACCCATGACACTTAGTGCGACACAATAAGCATACAAATCTCTGATGGATGGAATGCTTGAATGAATCCCAGTCACTGGGAATCACTCATGCTGCATCAAAATACATTGTTATTTTGCACACCATGCAACCTCAGTTTGGACCCAGCTATATGCAAATCAATTGAGACTCTGCTCTAATTGGAACAATCCAGCCGGAGCAGCCAAGCAAGGCCCTTCCTGAACCAGAACACAGGCAACTCAGAACCAATTTTACTGTAGGTATGGGTTCATCAGCCGGGTTCAGCTTGGTTCCAGTGACACAATGTGCACAGGACCCAGGTATGGGCATGGCCACTTAAGACAACACTATAAGACAACACAATAAAAACACAAAACAGTGATGAATGAAATGCTTGAATTCATCTCAGCGACTAGTAATCACTCTGGCCACATCCCTATATATTGTTATTTTGCACACCATACCACATCAGTTTAGACCTAGCTACATGCAAAGCGGTCTTCACCCTGCTCAGTTAGGACCAGTCCAGCCCAAAAAGCCAAGTCGGGACCTCCCTGAATCAGAACACAAGCCGTAACACAGGACCAGTTTTGCCTTAGTTATGGGCAAGAATGCAAAAGACACACAGATGATGGACAGAATGCAGACCAAATCTAACATTCACCCCCAGTCAAAAGATCTGAATTAAATCTATTGTTCTTTTGCTCACAATGCCACCCTTGTTTAGACCCAGTCATATGCAAATCAGTCTTGACCCTGTGCCTCATGGGAAAAGTTCAGATCGAACTGCCAAGCCAGGTTCTTCCTGGACCGGAAACAAGCATCCACGGACCGGTTTCGGGAGCCCGGGAACCACGTCTAGGCATACCAGCGCACTTAGTGTGAGAAAGCAAAAGACACAAAGATGATGGACGGAATGTAGACCAAATCAAACATTTTTCCACAGTAAAAAGATCTGGGTTAAATTCATTGTTCTTTTGCTCACCATGTCACATCAGTTTAGACAAAGCCACACGCAAATCAGTCTTGACCCTGTGCCTCTTGGGAACAGTCCAGACCTGGAGCGGAAACAAGCTGGGTCTGACCTGGGGTAGCTAAATGAGCTAAAGTACGATCATGGATTCAACCGAGATCAGTGACTGGGGGTGAGTGTCTGAAAAGTATCATTGCTCCATCCATCATCTCCTTGTATTTGCTTAGTTTTGGGCTTTTCAGCGCTGGGTACAACTTGGTTCCAGTGACACAGTGTGCATGGGACCCACATCAGGGCATACCCATCCCACTTAGGGTGACACAATAAGTATACAAAACAGTGATGGATGGAATGCTTGAATTAATCAGCCACTGTTAATCGCTCAAGCTGCATCTCTATACATAGTTATTTTGCTCACCATGCCACCTCAGTTTGGACTCAGCTACATGCAAATCAGTATTGATCCTGTTCCAATAGGAACAGTTCAGCCTGAACTGCCACCCCCGGTCCTCCCTGAACCAAAACACAAGCAACCCAGGACCAGTTCCATCCTAGTCACAGGCTCATCAGCTAGGTACAACTTGGTTCCAGTGACAGTGTGCATATGGGCATACCCATCCCACTTGGATGACAAAATATGTATGCAAAACAGTCATTGATGTAATTTTTTAGGTAATATCAGTTACTGGTAATCACTTGGGCCACATCCCAATCCATTAGTATTTTGCACACATGCCACCTCAGATTAGAACCAAATTTCTGCAAATCAGAATTGAACCTGCTCTAATAGGAACAGTCCAGCTCAGGCTGCCAAGCCAGGTCCTACCTGAGCCAGAACACAAGCACTGGTTTTGTCCTAGTTCTGGGCTCATCAGCAGGGTACAGCTTGTTTCCAGTGACACAGTGTGCTAGGGACCCACATCTGTTATAACTGTCCCACTTAGGGGGGACACAATACATATACAAAATAATGATGACTGGAATTATTGAATTATTCTCGGCCACTGGTAATCATTCAGGCCACATCCCAGTCAATTGTTATTTTACACATCATGCCACCTCAGTTGACACCATCTGTATGAAAATCAGTTTGATTTTGGAAAAGGGGGTGGTGATGGACAGAGTTTCTGAATGATGCAGAATACTCCTACCCAGTCAAGAGATCAGGGCTTGATCCATCACCGTTTTTTAGCTCACTGCACCATCCCAGCTCAGAACCTGGCTACATGCAAATTAGTCTGTACCTGTCCCAGTGCATGATGGGAACAGGGCATACTTTTCTAAAATTGAAAATCAGTTTGACTCTGCTCCAATAGATACAGTCCAGCCTGAACTGCCAAGCCTGGTCTTCCCTGAACAGGAACACAAGCAACCCAGGTCCAGTTTCACACCATGTATTGGCTCATCATTCTAGGTATGCCTTGGTTCCAGTGACAGTGTATGCACTGGACCCACATCTGGGCATACACGTCCCACTTAGGGCAACACGATAAGTATGCAAAACAGAGAAGGATAGAATGCTTGAATTAATCTTGGCCACTGGTATTCATTCAAGCCGCTTCCCAATCCATCTTTATTTTGCACACCATGCCACCTCAGGTTGGACCCAGCTATATGCAAATCGTTGTTAACCCTGCTCTAATAGGAACAATCTAGCTTGGAATGCCAAGCTAGGTCCTCCATGAATCAGAACACACGCAGCCCAGGACCATCTTGACCTAGTTATGGGATTATCAGCCAGGTATGCCTTGGTTCATCTGACACAGTTTGCACGAGACCCATGTTTGCGCATACCCTTCCCACATAGGGCGGCACAATAAGTATACAAAACAGTGATGGATGGAAAGCTTGAATTAATCTCAGCTACTGGTAATCACTCTGGTTGCAACTCAATCCATTTTTATTTTGAAACATCAGGCCACCTCAGATTGGACCCAATGCAGAATGCATTCACCACTCTCGCAGTCCTCGGAATTGATGCATCACTGAAGGCGTGGCTCATCACCGGCCCAGGTCCACACATCTGTCATCAATGGTAGCCTCAACCATGATGCTGGACTAAGCATTGCAGCCTTGCAGCTCTTCGAAACTGTTGCATTGCCAGCTGCACGCCGTATCACCAATGCCAGGACTTCACATTGCAATGCCCATCAACGGGATCCTTAACAGTGACACAAGAGGGACTTGCAACCCCATCTTGCCCACGTCCGATCTGACGCTTCACCTAGACATCTCAGCACTTCTTTGACCCAGTTCCATGCAAAACTCCTCAATCAGGATTTGAGGTATTTTGTTCAGCGGGCCTAGCTGGGTCCCAGTAGATGGCCTGCACAACATCATGGTCGGCCTGTGCTTGTGACCTTGTCCCAGTCCAATGAGACCAGATATTCCTTGGTGGAGCTTTAACCTTTTTGTTGCTTTTTCAATTTAAAAAAATGTAATTCAGTGTCTCCTGTTTTACTAATTGGATTGTTTGTCATTTTGGACTTGTTTTACTTATTAAATCAGTATCTATTTTTCTAACCTATTGTGAGGTTCCTTTTGTGTGGTGTTTGTCAGTGTTTTACTGTTTGAAGTGTTGCATACATACTTTGCAACAAATCTGATAGGGCACATCTCTCCTGCACCCGACTGTCACACTGCGATTGGGGAAATCATTCCTTCGTAAAACTCTTCCTCCATAGTCATATCTTTGCTGCCTGATTATCAATATTAACCGTTAATTAATCCGTAAAAGCCTAGAATGGCAACGTTTGGTATTTGAAAATGATGAATAAATAATTCAAAGTACAAAACATGCTGCCTCCGCAGTGATGTAATCAAGGAAGATGCACGAGTTAAGATTTTGGATTAATATTGATAATCAGGCAACAAAGATGTGACTATGGAGGAAGAGTTTTACGAAGGAATGATTTCCCCAATCGCAGTGCTACAGTCGGGTGCAGGAGAGATGTGCCCTTTCAGATTTGTTTCTAACCCAGCCTGATGAGGTTTGACACGGCTCCTGTTCGCACGCACCTCATCGTATGAGCTGGAACACAAGAGTAATTGTTAAAGGGAAGGAGTGCAGTCGCTCAATCTTGACTGAATTGCATACATACTTTGGACATTGCCTTCAAGTTGAGCTTGAATGCTCTGTGGCAAGCTACCATATGGTGGGCACAGGTTAGCTTTGGGTTTGCTATTGCCTTAAACTGACTAGGATTGTGGTTGGTGCTGGACTAGAGCTCACATCTCAGTACCCAATTTCCAACTTTGGTGATCAGTGGCAAGGTCTTGACTGTTTTGTGTTTGTGTTTGTAATTCGGTGTACACTACCCTCCCATATATAAGACCAATTCTAATTCAAATTCTCCTTAATTTACCTTCTTGATTTTTCCAAATGCTCTCTATGACTGCTGTGCCTCTGACCTCACCTGGCCTGGTGTTCTGTCAGGAAAGCTGCTAACAGGAGCATTCAAAAGACAGAGCTCCAGAAGACCTTGAGGACATAAGCAGAGACCCACCAGTCAATCACAGATTATGAGGAGGATGAGAACTATCAGAACAAGATCCACAGGAGGGTCTTGGACCGCAACCTGTTGAGGAGGGGGATAACATACTCCTGGGATTGGAGATCCCTTCACATGCAGGGATCTGTTTGTCCTCCCGCAATCTGTCCCCAGAAGTGCTGGCAGAAAGGAAGGCTAGAAACGGCTTAGATCAAAATGGAAGGAAATAAAATGACCATGGAGGAGAGCATTACCTTGGAGCTTTTGGCTCAGAAGAGGACCATTAGAGAGCTGGATATCAAGGTGAGACAAGCAGATTCCAGCAGTGATGGTGGCAGCATTCCTGCAGTGCACTCTGGAGACAAAAAGGTGACACCTCCTTAAAGGACTAGTGCCTGGCTTTGTTTTGGGAAACAATATTGATAAGTGGTTTGAGGCTTATGAGATTGACTTACAGATGAACAAGATCTTTGAGGAGGATTTTTCATCTGTTTGTGGGGTCTTTGATTTCCCTAGCGAGAGGAGGGGAAACTACTGGCCCGAGAGAAGGAAGACAGAATAATGTATTACCCCATGAAGCAAGCCCTTTTATCAGGAAATATGTTCTGACCCCAGAAAAGTATAGGCAACAATTCAGGGACAGTCAGAAACTGGCCCAATAGACCCGGTGGATTGTATTGATTCCTTTTGCAAGGCACTGAATGGTTGGGTGAAGGGCAGTGAAGTAAATGATTATCAGGAGAGTACAATTTGATTGCAAAGGAGCATATGTTCAGTCTTTGTTTTGCGGATCTTCACCAACACCTGATTGACAGTATGCTCTCTGATCCCAGGGAGCTTGCTATGAAGGTGGCATGCTGGGTCATCAGGGCCCATAAGGGTGGGTAGGATCCCCAACAGAAGAAGTAGGGTGGTTCTTAAAAGGGATAAAAACTAGTTCCTTGGGTCAGAACTGCTATCTCCCAGCTGAGAAGAAGAGATGGTTCTCTGGCAGTAAGCCTTCAGGGAATGCACAAGCTAAGTCCTATGAGTGGCATCAGTAAGAGCCCTTCAAGGGGGGTTCCAAGTGTCCCAAGCAGGCACAGGACCCCATCCATGGGAGTCAATGGGGTTGGCTAGTGTAGCGATTGAGAGAGGAGATTGTATCAGATAGTATGGGGACAGAGTAGAGGTTACCCTAGTGTCCTTGGGCAATGGGGAAATGGTGCAGATGACTCATGTCTAGTAATAATGGGAAATAAAGGCAGTGGGTCATCATCAATGGCCAGAGGGTGGGGGCTCTGAGGTAAACTGTGGCCAGCCTGACAACCGTCACATGCCATCTTGTGACCTTAGAGAAGGCAGCCCCTAATGCATTCCACCATGTTGTTAAAGCGAACAATCATGAGAGTCACAATACAGTGGCTCTGGTTCAATTGAAGTGGGTGGGCCTCAGTTTCCTTGAGGGTAGCTGTAAGCCTGTCTATGTCTGTGGATTGTCTACTTGACTGGTGCATGCCACCTAGAAGGAGGTGGAGCTCATGTCCCACCTGGTGATATTAGGGGTGCCTGAGTGGGTGTACCTGACCACACGGTTTATAGGCAGTCCAAGAGGGTAGTCAGAAGGACATGAAGCCTGGTAAAATGGCTCAGGAGTCTGCCAAGTAGAGGAAGGGAAAGGGGTGTGGGAATCCCACTCCTGAATCTCCCACTGTCTGAGAGGAGGCTGAAGTTGCGGCAGATGCCTCGGACCCTAAAGGGGAGGATGTTGCTGAACTGGGGAAACAGCCTTTGCTGACTAATTGGAAGCAGGAAGTTGTTCCCACCAAGCAGGAGTTCTGCAAGGCGCAGAGGGACTACCCTGCTCTTGTGGGTCTACGCCAGCAGGACGAGACCCAGACAGCTGGTGAAACCTCTGGTGATCACCTGACTTAGTAGGAGAATGTTCACCTATTTAGTGAGCTTAAGGTTCCTGAGCCTGGTTCAACCCATGTGTTAGTGTTCCCCCACTCCTACAGGGCCTTCCTACAGGAGCTGAGTCATGATGTACCCCTGGGAGGTCATTTGGGGCAGAAAAAGACCTTTGACAGACTTGTTACCCAATTTAACTGGCCTCAAACGAGGAAAGCGTCAAATGCGTTCTACATGTACTGTCCTACCTCTCAGGCCAGTGGAAAGTCAGGAGGGAAGTGTAAGGTTCCCCTGCAACCTTTTCCTGTCATTATCTTTCCCTTTGGAATGGTGGGCATTTACAACATAGGGTCTCCGTATTCCAAGGCAGCCATGGGCAACAGGTTCACTCTGGCCTTGGTAGACTTTGCTACCTGGTACCTGGAGGCCACTCCACTGAGGACAGTGATTGCGCCTGTGGTAGTCAGGGCACCAATGGAGATCTTTACCCGTGTGGGCTTACCAAAGGAAGGGGTATCCAACCGCAGTAACAATTTCATGTCAGGGTACTTGAAGACCATGTGGAAGGAGTGTGGGGTAACCTACACCACAAGTTCTTCACTTATTACCGTCCACAAA
This sequence comes from Lissotriton vulgaris, assembly GCF_964263255.1. NCBI lineage: Eukaryota > Metazoa > Chordata > Amphibia > Caudata > Salamandridae > Lissotriton > Lissotriton vulgaris. The sequence goes on along the minus strand of NC_141696.1, from coordinate 928,899,671 downwards.
CCAACGGGCTTGGTTAAAGGTTTAAAAAGAAACAAAAGAGCATGATCATTGGCCTATCAGCAACCATGAGGCAGAAGTGTGAAGTCCTCCTGTCATGCCTCTTGTTTTCCTACAGGGATGTACCACAGAAGGGGGGTAGCTTCAGCCCCTTTGAAATTCTGGATGGGCATTCTGCGAGAGAACCTCTCTCTTTGATGAAGGAGGGCTTGTATCAAGCTCCCATTAAAGACCCCCATATGTGGTTAGCTACATTTTGGTACTCTGTAACCAGACAAAACACTTTGAGTAGCTAGTGCAGGAAAATCTTGAAGCCAGTCAGGAAGACTCTGGTTGAGTTTCAGCATGGTCAAAAAATGTGGGTGATGGAGCCCATGGAGCCGAGGGCCATACAAGACTGTTGGTCTGGGCTTTATGAGGTAAAGGACCGCAAGAGTGATTTACCTACTTGGTGGGCCACAAGGCTCTTTGGAACCCATTAAGGGTCCTATATGTCAATCACCTCAAGCCCCACTTCGAAAGGTCTGAGCTTACCATGATCCCATTAACTGATGATGAGATGGAAGAGGCGTGTGAACTTCTCCCCGAATTCCTTTCTTCTAACGAGCAGGATGGATAAGTGGAAGGTGTCTGCCTCTCCCCTACTCTGACCCTAGAACAGCAGAGTGACCACTATGAGTTACAGAGATAGTTTGCTCCTCTCTTCTCTTTTACCCCAAGACTCTCTACATGGTGTGCCAATAATATTGATGCTAAGGACAACATGCTTGTGAAAAACAAAATATACATGTTATCTGACAAGGTGAGAGCCAGCATCAAGGATAAGGTCTCTAAAATGCAGGAGCCAGTGGTTATTGATCCCTCAAACATCCCTTGATCCAGCCTGGTGGTGTTGGTCCACAAAGCTGCCCCTCCAGGTGTCACTTAAGAATTTCTGTTCTGTATGAACCACCGTGGGCTTGATGCGATCACCAAGACTGATGTGCACCCATTCCCAGGGCTCATGAACTCGTAGATCGACACATGTGACTTAATGCTTGGTTACTGGCAGACTGCAGTGACCAAGAGGGATAAAGAAGGGTCGACGTTTCCCACGCCAGAAGGGTACATCCATTTCCGGGCATGCCTTTTGGGTTGAAGAATGCCCCTGCCACCTTCAAGAGGTTGGTCAACCAGGTTTTTTCTAGGGTGGAAAACTTCAGTGTCACCTCGCTAGATGACATTGCTGTATTCCGTTGTAGATGGAAGGACCACTTTTGGCACCTGCAGGAAGTGCTTCAGGCTCTGCAGGGTGCAGGTCTGACTATCAAGGCCAGATAGGGCAGGGTTCTGTGGTCTTCTTGGGACACCAAGAAGGGGCTACCAGGGTGCAGCTGCCCACTTAAGTAGCCCTTTAAACATGTCTCAGGCCTGCCACTCCAGAGCCTTTGTGTGCAGTTTTAAACTGTCATGTTGACCTGGCAAGTCAACCTACTTGCCAGGCCCAAACCTTCCTTTTATTAAATGTAGGCCAACCCTAAGGATGGCCCTGGACAGCCCTAGACAGGGTGCTGTGTATTTAAAAAGTAGGACATGTAATTTCAAGTTTCTCATGTCCTGGTAGTGAAACACTCTTTAATTTGCAAGGGATATCTTTCCCCTAGGGTAACATTGATATTGCCTTATTACATTAATTTTATAAGTGTAATTTCCAATTGGGAAGAGATGGGACCCTCACATTTGATGTCTCTGGAATCAAAGTCTAAAGACACAACTTATAGGGGAGTTCATTTTTAAATCGCGATTCTGAAAATGCCACTTTTAGAAAGTTGGCCTTTTTGTACTGTAACCATTTGGTGCCTTACGTCTGTCTCTGTAACACACATCTGGGATCGGTGACAGCTGGCTTCCTGCATTCCCTCTATATAGCTACACACAAAGGAAGGGTAGGTATGACTAAGTAGCCATCTGCATGCTGACTGTCCATTCTGAGCAGGATGGGAAGGAGGAGCTGGCACTTACAATTGAAAGAGCCGTGTCCTTTTCTCACACAAACGGTTTTATACCCCCTGTAATGAGTATAGAGCCAGGGCAGAAAAGAAAGGTACTCTGTGCACTTCAAATAATCCCTTTGATGACCCCTCTACTTCAAAGGCCCAACTGGATATAAGTACTGGACCTCTGGCACCACCAACTTAGAACACTTTGAAGACATTCTACAAGGAAGAAGGACTGCTGTTCTGCTAGAGGGACTGCCACTTTGCTGAACTGTTTTGCTATGTGTTCCTGCTGCCAGATGCTTCTTCTCTGGAAGTGAGAAGGACTGGACCGTCATCGCCACATCCCTGAATAAGTTATTTCCAAGGGCTTGTTGGCTTACCCCCAGATTCTGAAGTATCAGGGATATCAAAGATTTCTCGGTTTAACCTGTTAATTGCACTCAGAAGTTATTCACTGTGAAACCTGCTCTGTCAAGTGATGCCTGTTAGAATTGGGGTCCTATTTGGCAGAAGTAGGTACCTTTGACCAAATAGGGACCCTTTCTTCTAGTCAAGGTAAGGGGGATACACACTTTAGATAACTCCTGCTCACCCCCTTGGTAGCTTGGCACGAGCTGACAGGCCTATCCCAAAGGCAATGTGTAAAGTATTTGCACCAACACTCACAGTAACAGTGAAAACACCACAAATGGACACCACACCAGTCTAGAAAAATAAAATATCGGTATCTAAACTAAACAAGACCAAAACGACACAAATCCAACATGCAGATACTCAGTAGAATGTCTTTAAAAAGGGTTGTTGCAAAAACAAACTTGTAGATGATAAATGCCACACTTTAGTCTCAAAGTACCTGGGATGTGTAACTCAAAACAAACAAAAGGGGTGCAGAGAAGGTGATGCGTCGATTCTTCCTATGCTCTACTTTCGATGTGACAAGATGGCGCCTCGATGCGTTGCGGCGATCCGGTGCAATGTGACAAAATTGCATCTCTGTTGCGATGCGACAATGTAGAGGCGATACGTGCTGGCCCGGCGGCCTTTGCGGCGTACTCAGTGGCTTTCTGAGTTGTGACAGGCCCTGCTACATGCTTCTCTGGGGATGCGACGACCCCCTCTGTGACGGAGACATGCTCCTCTGATGTTGCAGCAGCGATCAGTGGTGGCGTGCTTCTTCAGCGATGCGATGGCCCTGCGACATGCTTCCCTGGTCATGAGATGGCACCCTCTTTGTCGGTGACCCGCTTCTCAAGTGATGCGACAGCGAACAGAAGCAGCAGCGACGTGCTTCCTCGATGATGCAACAGTGGCTGCTGCCGCGGTTTCACGCCTCTCTCTCGTTGTGTCTCTCTTCCAGCTCCCCACAGCAAAAAGGCCTCCCACGCAGTTACAGGCCTTCCTGGCAGACTGGAACTCCCAGCGAGGAAGTTCAGGGAAGCTGGGGGTGAAGTCCTTTTGTGCCTGTGACTTCAGAAACAGAAGACCAGCTCTTCTCAGGCCTTTGTAGGCTTTTTTTCAGATGGACCCAACACACAGCAAAGTCCTTCTTCAAGCAGGGGACTAGGCAGACAACAAAGTCCCTTGGTCCTCTACTCAGTAGAAAACGCAACCCCAGACACACAGCAAAGGTAGTACTTCTCTTCAGTCTCTTCAGCTGATCTTCTTTGGCAGGGATTCCTCTTGATCACAAAGTAGTCTAAAGTTCAGGGGTTTCAGCTCTCATATTTATACCCCAAAAGTCTTTGTTCTCTATGTGTGAAGGTCCTGGGCCCAGTCCAAAACAGTTCTGTGTGCACTCTGTAAGTGCACAAATTATTCCTTTGTCAGTGTGGGCCAGGGTCATCAGATGCACCATAGAAGGTGGAGCCAGCATTGTGGAAGGCAGGCACAGCCCTATTCAGGCCCAGGTGCTACTCCTCCCAAAAGAAAAAAGTCACTTTATAAAAGTGCTATTTTCAAACACACAATTTTACAACCATCCCTCCTAAAAGATGTGTTATTAAATTCTGAGTTCAGAGATACCAGATTCCAAATGTCTATCTTGCTTCTATGGAAAGATATGCAGGTAAACATGTTACACAGCATTCCCCATTCTGTCCTATCGGCAAGATAGCCTTTTAATAGTGTAAAATGAAATTGGCAGTATTTCACCATCAGGACATGTTACCCACACCAGTACATGTCCTACCTTTCACATACACTGCACCCTGCCCGGGGGGTACCTTGGGCCTAACATAGGGTTGTCTAATGTGTAAGAAAAGGGAAGGGTCAGGCCTGGCCAGTGGGTACACTGGCCAGGTCAACAGGGCAGTTAACAAACTTTGCGAAGTGTGGTGGCAAGCCTGAGTCCTCTTTTCATAGCTACTCATGTGGGTGGCACTATCAGTGCTGAAAGCCCACTAGTAGCATTTGAATTACCAGCCCTGGCACACTCAGTGCACTTTACTAGGGGCCTTCTGATTAAACAAATGAGCCAATCATGGATAACCAATCACAATAACAATTTACACAGGGAGCACTTGCACTTTGGCACTGATCAGCAGTGGCAGAGGGCCCAAGCATCGAAAGCAGCAAAAACGAAATCCAGCACAGTGTCCAAAATACAGGCGGTAGAGGTAAAAAGTCAGGGAAAACAACACCAAGGATGCAAGGTCTAGGATGTATCCCCTCCAGCTGAAATGTGGGGAGAACTATCCACCCTCTTGGGAGTTCTCATCACTAAGGCAGACAAACCTGGACAGACCATCAGCATTGGCGTGTTCTGTACCAGGGCAGTGTTCCACCGTAAAGTCCATTCCCTGGAGGGAGATGGACCACCTCAACAGTTTTGGGTTCTCACCCCTCATCTGCATTAACCATCTGAGGGGCCTGTGGTATGTCTGAATCCGGAAGTGAGTCCCAAACAAGTAGGGCCTTAGCTTCTCCAGTTCCCAGACCATAGCAAAAGCTTCCGTTTCAATTGCACTCCACCTCCGTTCCCTGGGAAATAGCATTCTGCTAATGAAAGCTACGGGTTTGTCCAATCCCTTGTCATTCAATTGTGAGAGTACTGCTCCCACTCCATGCTCTGAAACATCTGTCTGCAGGACAAACTCTTTGGAGAAATCAGGCTCCTGGAGCACGGGTGCCGTGCACATGGCAGCTTTCAGGGCATCGGTCCAGATCACTTTCCTGGGCTGCTTCTATGAAATCAGCTCTGTCAAGGGGGCAACAATTGTGCCATACCCTTTGAAAAACTGTCTGTAATACCCGCTGAGACCTAAGAAGGCTCTCACCTCTGTCTGGGTCTTGGGGGGCTCCCAAGCCAGAATGGTTTCAATCTTTGCTTGTAGGGGTGCTACCTGGCTGCTCCCTACCTAGTGTCCCAAGTACACCACAGATCCCTGCCCTATCTGGCTCTTACTGGCCATGATATTGAGGTACGCACTTTGCAGAGGCTTCAACACTTCACAGAGGTGTTGCAAATGTTCTTCCCAACTGGAGCTGAACACAGCAATGTCATCCAGGTAGGCGGCGCTGATTTCCTCCAGCCCGGACAGTGCCTGGTTGACCAGTCTCTGGAAGGTGGCAGGGGTGTTCTTCAATCCAAAGGGCATTACACAGAACTGGAAGTGCCCCTCTGGTGTTGAAAATGCAGCCCTCTCTTTTGCCCTCTCAGTTAAGGCACTCTGCCAGTACCCAGATGTTAAATCAAACATACTGAGGTACTTGGCAGCGCCCAACCAATCCATAAGCTCATCAGCTCTGGGGATGAGGTGTGCGTCAGTCTTGGTGACCGCATTGTGCCCCCGGTAGTGCACACAAAACCGGAGTTCTGGAATGACAATGGGTGCAGCAGCTTTAGGTACTAAGTTCACTGGGCTAGTCCATGGGCTGCTGGTGGGCTCAATTACCCCTAGCGCCAACATCTTGGAAACTTCTTGCTTGAGGCTAGACCTGACCTTGTTAGCTGCCCTGTAATATTTGTGTTTCACAGGAAGACTGTCTCCAGTGTCCACATCATAGATGCACCAATCGGTGACTCCTGGTGTCAGGGAAAACAGCGATGTGAACGGACCCAACATATGGTGACAGTCCCTCTGCTATTCTGGGGGCTGGGTAGGCGAGAAGTGCACACCATTCACTGACCCATCCTGCTCCTCTGCTGACAGGAGGTGAGGAAAATGGTCACTTTCCTCCTTCATCCCATCATCTGTAGCAAGGAGCATTGTCTCACCAGACCTCTCAAAGTGTGGCTTGAGGCGGTTTACTTGTAGGACCCTTAAAGGGTTCCTGGGAGACTGCAAGTCAACCAGATAGGTTACATGGCTCTTGCACTGCACCCCTACTTGCAAAAAACACAGTTGATGGACAGAATGCAGAACAATGTCTTACATTCACCCCAGTACAAAGATCTGGGCCTAAATCCATTGGTTTTTTGCACTCCACACCACCCTAGGTCAGACACTGGCTATATGCAAGTCAGCCTTGACCCTGTGCTTCATGGGAACAGTCCAGCCCGAACTACCAAGCCATGTCTTTCCTAGACCGGAATCAAGCATCCAAGGACCGGTTTCTGGCTATCAGCCTTCTTCAGCCTGGATAGCTTGACTCCAGTGATGTGGAGTGCCTGGGACTCACGTCTGAGCATACCCAGCCCACTCAGGGTGAAAATTGCAAAAAAAACAGTTGATGGACAGAATGCAGAACAATGTCTTACATTCACCCCAGTACAAAGATCTGGGCCTAAATCCATCATTTTTTTGCACTCCACACCACCCTAGGGTCCAGTGATGTGGAGTGCCTGGGATTCACGTCTGAGCATACCGAGCCCACTCCGGGTGAAATTTGCAAAAAAAACAGTTGATGGACAGAATGCAGAACAATGTCTTACATTCACCCCAGTACAAAGATCTGGACCTAAATCCATCATTTGTTTGCACTCCACACCACCCTAGGGTCCAGTGATGTGGAGTGCCTGGGACTCACGTCTGAGCATACCCAGCCCACTCGGGGTGAAAATTGCAAAAAACACAGTTGATGGACAGAATGCAGAACAATGTCTTACATTCACCCCAGTACAAAGATCTGGGCCGAAATCCATCGTTTTTTTGCACTCCACACCACCCTAGGCTCTCCACACCTCTGGAGTCAAGCTATCCAGGCTGATGAAGGCTGATAGCCAGAAACCGGTCCTTGGATGCTTGATTCCGGTCTGGGAAAGACATGGCTTGGTAGTTCGGACTGCACTGTTCCCATGAGGCACAGGATCAGAGCTGATTTGCATATAGCCAGTGTCTAACCCAGGGTGGTGTGGAGTGCAAAAAAACGATGGATTTAGGCCCAGATCCTTGTACTGGGGTGAATGTATGACATTGTTCTACATTCTGTCCATCAACTGTGTTTTTTGCAATTTGCACCCCCTGATACAGCCCAGTCCACTTGTCTTGGAGCGCGCAAGGCTCCACTGGCACCATCACCCACACCTTCTGCCCAGTTTAAAATTCGACCAGAGCGGCATTCTGGTCATACCATCTTTTCATTTCTTCCTGGTTAGCTTCCAGGTATGCCTGAACAAGTTTCCTGAAGCATTGAGTCTGGTTGTGGAAGGCCAGCATATAGCTGAACACATCCTTGGGGGTCTTACCAGGGGACTTTTCTCAACTCTCCTTCAACAGACTCAGAGGTCCTCCCACAGGGTGACCGTGCATGAGTTCAAAGGGACTGAACCCTAAGGACTTCTGAGGTACCTCCCTGTAGGCAAACAACAGGCATGCCAAAAAGACATCCCACTTCTGTCTCATAGGCTCCGCAACGGAAATTATCATGCCTTTCAGGGTTCAGTTGAATCTATCAACCAACCCATTTCCTTTAGGATGGTAAGAAATGGTGAACTTGTAAGTTACCCTACACTCCTCCCACAAAGACTTCATTTAGTTCGAGATTAAGTTGGTATCCCGGTCAGAGATCCCTATTAATGCATAGCCCACCACAGGGACTTTGATTTTCAGGAGAGGGACAGCTTCTGTGTACCTGGTGGCATGGTCCACCAAGACCATGATAAACTTGTTGCCTAAGGCTGTCTTGGGTTCCAGTGGCCCCATAATATCAATGCCCACCCGCTCAAAAGGAGTGCTCGCCATGGGAAAGGGTTGGAGGGAAGCCTTACACTTCCTACACTTACTCCACTCTTGCCCCTTGCCTGGCAAGTCTGGTAAATCCTGCAGTGTGTATTGACATGCATCCTCATTTGGGCCACAAAAAGTGGGTGGCAAGCCTCTGAAAGGTCGTGTAGCACCCCAAATGTCCTGTGAGAGGCACGTCATGAGCCAGACCCAGTAGGAAGGCCCTGAAGCACTCCGGTACCACCAGGACACAGGCTACACTGGGCTCAGCGGCCTTAGGCTCACTATAGAGTAATCCATTGTTAGACCTGACATCATTGGTGTGGCCTCCCTTCCCCTTTTACTCTTCCTGTCTTGTATGTTGGCTGAATGTAGATGTTCTGGGAGCCATGTCATTGCTAATCAGTGCCACAGCACGAATGCTCCCTGTATATAAATGACTGTGTAAATAGGGATAACTCTAATGCTTACATCAGTGTAGACTGTTTGTTAAGGATTACGTTCTATCACCCTATCCGTACCTAGGAAGCCGCTAGGAACTTTGAGTTTGATATGTTTATGCTCAGGCTAGTGAGGGCCACCTTTTAGTAAGGACCGTTTAGGTATCACATGTTGGGAAATGCCTTTTCCTGAAAACGCAGTAGTTTCTTGCCTAAAGCTTTGCTGCAGGCTATTGCAAGTATGTGTATTGGTCATCTCGTTTTGGAGCAGCAGGGCCAGCTGGTTCAGACCTGGCTGGAGAGGGAGATCGGTATTTATAGGGCAGGGAGGGGTGACTCTGTGATCCGAGCAGGGCAGTGCCTGGCAAAGTGAATGATGGCTCCACCTCCCACTGGGTTTCTGATAGCAGGCCCGAAAGTGCAGGAAGTCGCCTCATAAAACAAGTGCTCCAAAACCCCACTGAACTGGTTCTGACTGGAGTCAGTGATTTGCGACCTTAGAGAACAAAGACTTTTTAGGTATAAAATGCTGCCCTGCAACTTTGGCCAAGTGTGTGTTCCTTCTGGGTGTCGAGGCGAAACTCTCTCCAATTGAACAGAGGAAAGGACTTTCAAACTTTCACCAAGCTTACCAAAGAAACTGCCTGAGGGCCTGAATCGAGAGAGCCTCCTGCAGAAGTCTCATGGACATTAGACTTCAACCCGTCAGCCGTCAGAATTCCTGTGCGAGGAATTCTACTTGAAGGTGAGGCCTCCATTGAGTAGTCCGGAGCCTCTAGTCCTACTGCGAGGACTGTGGACTGGGCTGCTTTGAATCCTTTGCTAAACTTGTTTTCGGACGCTGCAGCTAGTAGAGAGTTGCCACCGCTGAGAGCCCGCCTAACGCTGAATCTATGAACCCTTTGCTAAACCTGTGTGGGCCACTGCAGCTAAATGAGAGTTTCTGCCGCTGAGAGCCCGCCTAACGCTAAACCTTTGAACCCTTTTCTAAACCTATGCAGGCCGCTGGAGCTAAGAACAAGGTGCTGCCACTGAGAGCCTGACTAACTGTGAACCTTTGAATCTGTTGCTAACCATGTGTGGGCCGCTGCAGCTCAGAGCGAGTTGCCGCCCCTTAGAGCCCGCCTAACTGTGAACATTTGAACCTTTTGCTAAACCTGTGTGGGCCACCGCTGAAAGTCCACCGGAATCTGCACCTGTGAGTCCTTCGCTGAACCCGGGGGGACCGTTGCAACTAAGGGAGAGCTGTAGCCACCGAGCGTCCACCATTGAATAGTCCCGTAGGCTGCCATAGCCAAGGGAGAGCTGTTGTCGTTGAGTGCCCGCACCCTGTGCTACTTTGCATCATCGTAAATTGTCTTGTGGGCTGCCGCAGCCAAGAGAGAGCTGTTGCGTTGAGTGCCTGCACCCTTGGCTACTTTGCATCATCGTGATTTGGCCCGTGGGCAGCCGCAGTTAGGAGAGATCTGTGGCCGCTGCGTGCCCGTACCGGGGGCCATGTTGCATCCTTGGACTTTATCCCGTGGGCCACCACAGCTAAGGGAGAGCTGCTGCTGCTGGGTGCCCGCACCTTGTCACTCTTGTTGAGGATTGTCACTGTCGGTCTGTGGGCCGCCGTGGCTAAGAGAGAGCTGCTGCTGCTGCGAGCCCACCACGGAGCTGTACGACAAGAGTCATCGCCCCCACCAGCCCAGGCGGCCACAGCTGCGCGTTGCTGCCGCTGAGCGCCCGCCAGCCCCTAAGTGCCCGAATAATTGTGGGTGCACGCTGCAGACCTCAGCCTCAAAGACTTGTGGTCGCTAGGAGTCCGCCTCTAACTGTCTCAGCTTCTTCGAGAAGCTGCATGCTGTGCCCCCATTCAACGACAAGTATCTGGTGTGCACCGGGTTATGTAGGCCCCGTCCCTGAACTCCTTCAGTGTCATGCTTGAGTGAATATTCTATTGTCTTTTTGAGTCCCTACGGGTTGACGTGAATTGTAGTTGTTTAAGCTCTTACAGAGTTTTGAGTTAAACTGTTAGATAAAGATATTATTTTTCTATACCAACCTGAGGTGTGTCCTTTTGTGGTGTCATTCCTGTTTCATTGTACGTGGTCATAAATGGTTCACACACTGCCTTTGAGATAGGCTTAACTGCTCATGCTACGTTACCACAGGGTTGAGCAGGAGTTGTCAAAGGGGGTGACCAACTTGCCCTGCCTTAGGAAGAAGGGTCCCTATTTGGACATTGGCGCCAGCGAGTGTCAACTAGAGACCACTTAACACAAAGGAGGGGAGAGGGCAACATATCTATTCCTAACTCTACTACCCCAGACCCCCATGTAGATTCAAATGCACACACAAAAAGGGGTGTAGAGTACACAACAACAAAAAAAGACAAACTTAGGCAAATCCATTATTTGGAAAAAACTGCCCTCACTCACATACCGAAGAATGTGACATGCTTCATCATAGGGCCTGCTTACAATACGCCCTGGTGTAGCCACACTCAGGGCGGAGCATAAGGGAGGGGAAAAAAATATACATTCCGCACAACGCAACGTATGACCATAAAATACAAACAACACGTAACATATAATGTGATGAAGACTGTGCAAATCACCCAGTGGCTGAAACAAATAGTGCGACAAAGGTGCAGTTAATGGGAAGTGCTTAAAACTGATTTAGGGTGCCAACAAGAAAATATACTTTATTTAACATTACTTGGTGCCCATATCAGGATTAAAAGGTATGAAAACAGGATGCGAGATGTCATGTTTGAGAATTAAAGATGTCTCAAGACTTCCCTCCAGATACTGCTGTGGTCAACATGTTTCAACCGATTGATTGTGCCTAAACGGTCACCCCGGTCTTCGTCGCCTTTTATTTCACTTCTGGCCCTACCGTAATTCGGTTTAATGGGCCCCAAGATATGAGCCAGTCAGTTTAGATCCGTGCCCTTCTCGTTACGAGTTGAGGCTGATCCCAAGGATTTGTGAACACATTCACAAGTTTATGTAAATTACGAACCCGAACTGGTGCCCTGCAGGAGGGTGAACCGAGAACACAACTGTTCCGTGGAAGACGCTCTTCCAAAAACGCCCCCTTTCCGAGACCCCCATTTCTAAGATCCATTTTCCCAGTAAATGAGATGAGTCTTGGACTAGGATTCTTGATTCCGGTCTAGGAAAGAAATTTTTTGGCAGTTCGGGCTGGACTGTTCCCATGAGGCACAGGGTCAAGGCTGATTTGCATATGGCCATGTCTGAACTGGGTTGGTGTGGAGTGCAAAAAAACGATGGATTTAGGCCCGGATCTCTGTACTCGGGTGAATGTATGACATTGTTCTGCATTCTGTCCATCAACTGTTATTTTTGCAATTGTCAACATGAGTGGGATGGGTATGCTCAGACGTGAGTCCCATGCTACCCACACCACTGTAGTCAAGCTATCCTGGCTGAAGACGACTGATAGCCAGAAACCGGTCCTAGGATGCTTGATTCCGGTCCAGGAAAGACATGGCTTGGCAGTTTGGGCTGGACTGTTCCCATGAGGCACAGGTTCAAGGTTGATTTGCATATCGCCATGTCTGAATTGGGGAGGTGTGAAGTGCAAAAAAAGATGGATTTAGGCCAAGATCTCTGTACTTGGGTGAATGTATGACATTGTTCTGCATTGTGTCCATAAACTGTTATTTTTACAATTGTCACCGCGAGTGGGATGGGTATGCTCAGACGTGAGTCCCATGCTCTCCACACCACTGGAGTCAAGCTATCCTGGCTGAAGACGGCTGATAGCCAGAAACCGGTCAAAGGATGCTTGATTGCGGTTCAGGAAAGACATGGCTTGGCAGTTCGGGCTGGACTGTTCCCATGAGGCACAGGGTGAAGGCAGATTTGCATATGGCCATGTCGGAACTGGGGTGGAGTGGAGTGCAAAAAAACAATGGATTTAGGCCCAGATCTCTGTACTGGGGTGAATATATGACATTGTTCTGCATTCTGTCCATCAACTGTTATTTTTGGAATTGTCACCCCGAGTGGAATGGGTATGCTCAGACGTGAGTCCCATGCTCTCCACACCACTGGAGTCAAATTATCCTGGCTGAAGACGGCTGATAGCCAGAAACCGGTCCTAGGATGTTTGATTCCGGTCCAGGAAAGACATGGCTTAGCAGTTCGGGCTGGACTGTTCCCATGAGGCACAGAGTCAAGGCTGATTTGCATATGGCCTTGTCTGTACTGGGGTGGTGTGGAGTGCACAAAACAATGGATTTAGGCCCAGATCTCTGTACTGGGGTGAATGTATGACATTGTTATGCATTCTGTCCATCAACTGTTATTTTTGCAATTGTCACCCCGAGGGGGATGGGTATGCTCAGACGTGAGTCCCATGATCTCCACACCACTGGAGTCAAGCTATCCTGGCTGAAGATGGCTGATAGCCAGAAACCGGTCCTAGGATGCTTGAGTCCGGTCCAGGAAAGACATGGCTTGGCAGTTCAGGCTGGACTGTTCCCATGAGGCACAGGGTCAAGGCTGATTTGCATATGGCCATGTCTGAACTGGGACAGTGTGGAGTGCAAAAAAATGATGGATTTAGGCCCAGATCCCTGTACTGGGGTGAATGTATGACATTGTTCTGCATTCTTTCCATCAACTGTTATTTTTGCAATTGTCACCCCGAGTGGGATGGGTATGCTCAGACGTGAGTCCCATGCTCTCCACACCACTGGAGTCAAGCTATCCTGGCTGAAGACGGCTGATAGCCAGAAACGGGTCCAAGGAAGCTTGATTCCGGTCCAGGAAAGACATGGCTTGGCAGTTCGGGCTTGGCTGTTCCCATGAGGCACAGGGTCAAGGCTGATTTGCATATGGCTATGTCTGAACTGGGGTGGTGTGGAGTGCAAAAAAAGGATGGATTTAGGCCCAGATCTCTGTACTGGGGTAAATGTATGACATTGTTCTGCATTCTGTCCATCAACTGTTATTTTTGCATTTGGACTCACCACCTGCCACCAGGTCTGCAGCCTTATGCCACATACCACTGAGAGAAGGGCATTCCATCTGCGCCTTGTATAACTCCTCCCTGGAGGGACCACCTTCCTACTGCCAATGGAACAGCTCAGGCAGATCCTCCGGTTTGGCTATCTGTTCCCCTGTAGGTTCCAGGGCATCCCCCTCAGGTTCTGCTTCCTCCTGGACCATGGGAATGGCTGGGACAGGTTTCCCATGCCCCCTGCCACTTCTCTTCCTGGCAGGCACCTGAGCCACTGTTTCTGGCTCCAGGTCCGCTTGATTATCCCTACTGGCTACCATTGACTGAGTGGACACACAAACCCTCCCAGGCAGACCCAACATCTCCAATTGAGCCTTGCATTCCACCTCCATCCATGTGGAACTCTCCAGGCCATTTCCAAGCAGGCAGTCTACAGGCATGGATGGACTAACCACAACCTTCAAGGAACCTGAGACCCCTCCCACTCAAAGGGAACTAGCGCCACATTGTAGAGGCACACTGAGTTGTCGCTTTAACTACAGGGTGAAGTGCACTCAAAATGACTTGCTCTTCAGACACCCACTGACACCTAACAGATGTCACACTGGCTCCTGTGTCTCTCAGAGCCTCCGACATCTTCCCTTTGATGGTCACCCACTGCCTGTATTTTTTGGTGTTTTCAGGCAGGTAGGTCTCCTGGACCATCTCTCTGTCTCCTAAAGGGACAAGGGTCATAACTGCTTTCTCCTCCCCCTTACTGGAAACTAATATCTCCCCCAAAGCGACACTCACTAAACCCAGTGTCTGAGCACCAGTGAGCGCTTGGGATTTCTTGGTGCACCTAGGGGCAATGTGGCCCTTCTCACCACAATTGTAACACTTGGGGGGACGTCTTAGGCTGGGGGGGCTGTGACTCCTTTCCTTCGGAACTGTTTTGGGGCCCTTTAGAGAACTCCTTTTGGTTTCCTTTGTCCCTCCCACTTTTCTAGTGGGGACCCTCCCCACCCTTTGCTGTGGCACCCACAATCCCCTTGTGGACCCTGGTGCTGGTCCAGCGGTCCACCTCCTTAGCAAGCTCACTGGGATCAGTTCTGGAACACATAGACTGCTAAAGTGCTCCCAACTAATTAGATGGTACAACCCTTCATAATCAGTAACTTTGCTGCCCTTTATCCAACCTTCCAGTGCACAACTGTACACCCTTACACATTCAACCCAAGTGTCTGAATCCTGCTTCTTGAAGTTCCTTACTCTCAGTCTGTACTCTTCTGGGGTGAACCCATACTTGAGGCATAAGGCCTCCTTCATATTGGCGTAGGTCAGGGTACCCGCCTTCTCTAAAGGTGGTAAAACAGCCCTCCCAGAAGCCTCAAAGTGTTTCCATAGGCCCATCCCATGTTCTTTTCAGGCCCCTCATTCATCCTCAATGCAAGTTCATATGATTCAAACCATGCATAAATTTCCTCTCCATTCTGGAAATTCTGCACTAAATCCTTGGGTATGTACACCTTACCCCCCATGCATTGGTTGTGCACTGCCACTATTTGTACTGGACTCCAATTGCTTGGCTTTGATGTCCAGTTCCCTCATGCTCAACTCAATTTTCTTTCTTCCAAGGCCAATCCCTTACCTCTGCCCTTCTCCTTGTGCCTTGTGATATCCATCTCATGCTCTCTGATCCTCTGGTTCTCCTCTCGCTCCTCTCAGGAGAGACTTCCTGCGGAATGGATGCTGGTGCCTGTTGAGGCTGCCCTTGGCACAGGCAGATCCTGTGACCTGAAACCATCCCCTTGTGCATCCTCATCCACTTCTGCAATCTCTGTCTCCTCAGCTTCTTTGGTCTCCCACCAGGCTTTTAAGGCGCTCTGCAGCTCATCCTTTTTGGAGCTGCTCCTCATGGGACAGCCCAAATATTTGCAAAATTGCTCTTTGTAGGAATGCAAATCCTCAATGTGAAAGTCCAATTCTGCCTTCTCACTTGCTGCTTTTCCATTTTGAGACATGATGCTTGGATGACACACAAATCGATAAAAATTGAAAAAAAGAAAACAGTATGTGGTTGCGTAGTGGTCTTCACTAATATAGTGATGTACACCAATCACTGTGGGTCAAGTACAAATACAAATTCAAATCCTATCAGCTGACCACCAATGTTAGTCAGTTCAACTTTATTTTGGCTAATATAGCCATAAAAGCAGGAAGTACAAAGACAAAAGGAAACCATTTACAGACAAATATATAAAATACCCTTGACAACAATTAATCACATGAACACATTACAATTAATATGGTGGGGCAGAGTAGCAATTGATTCAGTAGCAGTAATTTTACATTACTACATTAAAATCCAGGTAATTCAATAAAAAAGATTATTTCATAGTTAAAAAGCCAGACTAAAAACCAGACTTTAAAATCTTTAAAACCACGCAATTTTTACAATAAGAGAACTCAGTAGATTCTGCACTATCTAATGCCATATGGAGGAACTACAGGTTCCCATATTATATTACAGTTTGTATCCAAATCGTTTCCTGATTAGATACAAATTGAATAAGAACCTGCTTATACAAAAAATTACCACTTGTGAGGTATTAGACTTAATGATACGCTCTGCCTCTTTATACGACCTGATACCCATATTTTTGCAGAGGGATCTAATCCAACGGTGTCTAGGTAACGTATAAGCCGGGCAAAAAAACAATCGATGGACATCATCTTCCTTTGCCTTTAGTGAGCAGAGGGTACAGATACCATCCTAATTTTTTCCTCCCCATCTACATGTGTAAGCATAAGTCTGTAATACCCCGTATCTAAATTGCAAGTGTTTGCTAATGGTGGTCTTATCTCATCCATAAATGGTTCAAATGCAGCATTATCTTTTATAGTCAGGCATTTCTGAGTCAATGTGCCAATAGATGGACGATGGGATGGCTCATCGTTGACATAGGACCAATAAGTGGACTTTAGAACCTTTTTACACACCAATGTCATATTCTGGGGTTTGTCCCAAAAATGGGACAGCCCTAACCTGGTACACCAAAGTTCGATATGTTTTAACCACGCAATCTTGTGTGGGTTTATCAGCTAGAGGGCCAACTTGGATACTTATTTCTTCCATAGAGGTTTTTCCAATGATGGGTCCCTCAAGCACACTACTGTCTATTCGACATATACTGGCCTCCCCCAGAATACCAATGTTGTCACCAACACAATTAACAATCTTGTCCTTCTCCACTGCCTTTGGAATAGAGCCAGATATAAGCCTATCATCATGGTTCAGTGTGGGCGCCACTGTCTGTACATGCTCAGACTCAAGATTTATTATGTTTAATTTGCCTGCTTGGATACTTAAGGTTGGCCCCAAACCAGGACTACCAATTGACATAAGTCAATCGTTCTGATCCAGCGTTCTCAGTGCCTGATATCTGTTATGCGTTGTAATCTCAAAGATTGGACTCCTGTGAGAGTTAGGGGGCCTAGATAGGGTGTTACACTGGGGGACCTTGGCTAAGTGGCTATAAAAATATCCCAAGGGGTGCACACCACACTATTCTCACCCTGCTTCAGGGATGCCGCTCTAAGGAGCACCGTCGCAACATGCTGAGGGTGTCTAAAATTAATGATGATACATTCACCCCTGCAAGTTTTCCTGGCATTTCCAATCCAGGGTACCCGCCTGGTTGTCAATATCTGGTCCGAGTAATTTATCGGGAATCCACAATTCTTATTTAGCCAGGAAACAGTTTTATGTTTAAGTGACTCATGTGACTCCTGGCGGGAATTGGGCTCTTTAGGGTCTAAGGGTGGGACATTTGAGAGTACGACTACGTATGGTTCACAGGCTGGTGGGAGATTAGTTGGACGTATTTTCCTCACTGGGGTCAATGTATGCCCTGTGCTTACTGAGGTCACTTTAGACTGTGTAGACTGGCTGTCCAGTTGGCCCGTCTCCCTAGCTTTAGCCGTGCTTGCCCTCCCCACCAATGTCTTCTGTACAAAATTTTCTAGCAAAGCGTCCCTTTCCCTCGATTTTGGGCTCTCATCATTATTTAGCCGGTTTAAAAGACCTCCCAATCTGGACACTTCAGCAGTCAAGGCATCTATTTTCGCCACTAGAGGCTTAACAGTAGTTTCTAGTTTAACCTCAAACAACTTAGCAATGTGGTCCAGAAGATCAGAATTAATATTAGTCCCACTATTGGTAGTCATAGTTTCCTTCTGGTTGACAGTACTCCTCTGCATTGTATCGGGCATTTTCTTATGGTGTGTTCCCCCCCGCTCGATCGACGTTTTCCTACATTTCCTTACTGCTCTCTTGGCTGGTGAGGACCGTATCGAGAAATCCATGAATTCATCTGGCAAACCCTCTATTGTGTCCTGGTCTACCACAATTGTCTCCGGGGTTTCTGCTATGAGAGCTTCAATAGTAACATCAGTAGTGGGAGGGGGAACCAAATTCAATCCACTACTATCATCAGGTGGGGTAGTTATTATCTCTGTCAAATTGTCCCGTCCCAGTGATTTCCTT
Source organism: Lissotriton vulgaris (assembly GCF_964263255.1). Taxonomy (NCBI): domain Eukaryota; kingdom Metazoa; phylum Chordata; class Amphibia; order Caudata; family Salamandridae; genus Lissotriton; species Lissotriton vulgaris. The sequence goes on along the minus strand of NC_141696.1, from coordinate 928,881,646 downwards.
CTGTCATTATTAATTTTGCTCACCATTTTGACTAAGTAGTTGTCCATGGTTACTTTACTCTAAGCCATCAATAATAGCTAGATACTGGCCTCCAAAGTGCAAAAGTTTTTTTGGACCACGTCTAGTAGTAGGCAGTCACACAAGAGCAAAGTTTTATGGCATCAAAGTACTTCCTTTTTAGAACGAAACAGAACATGAGCTTTAATAACAAGTATACTAAAAGTATGTGGGGTTCTTACTTTTCAGGGGGGTGGCCCTGCCCTGCCTCGGTCTGCCCGGACTGCACAGACTGTCCGCCCTTAGTCTGGGCTTTGTGCGGCACGTCCCGCATGCGTCCCGTGGGTGCAGGAGGCGTTCCTTGCTTATCAAGCGCCTCCCGCCGCAGTGTAGCAGGCGTCAGGTGAGCGCCGCCGGGGCACCTGGGGAGTGTACTCCAGCCGTTCCCCTCACGGCGTTGGCTGGACTGACTCCGGTGCAGCCGTTCCCCTCACGGCATTGGTCCGATGACAAGTGCAAGGTAAGTTTGCTCCCCCACAGAGCGCTCGGCGTTCTTGCTTATCAAGCGCCTCCGGGCACGGTGTAGCAGGCGTCAGGTGAGCGCCGCCGGGGCACCTAGGGAGTGTAGTCCAGCCGTTCCCCTCACCGCGTTGGCGGGACTGACTCTGGTGCAGCCGTTCCCCTCACGGCGTTGGTCCGATGACAAGTGCAAGGTAAGTTTGCTCCCCAATGTTAGAACTGGGGGTCTCTAGTTGGCAGAGGTAGGTACCTTTGACCAGACAGGGACCCTTGCTTCTAGTCAGGGTAAGAGGGATACACACTTTAGATAACCCCTGCTCACCCCCTTGGTAGTTTGGCACGAGCAGACAGTCTTATCCCAAAGGCAATGTGTAAAGTATTTGTACCAACACTCACAGTAACACAGTGAAAACACGACAAATGGACACCACACCAGTTTAGAAAAGTAAAATATCTTTATCTAAACTAAACAAGAACAAAACTGTAAAAATCCAACATACAGGTACTCAATAGAATGTCTTTAAATGGGTTGTTTCAAAAACAAACTTGTAGAAGATAAATGCAACACTTTAGTCTCAAAGTACCTGGGATGCGTAACGTAAAACAAACAAAAGAGGCGCAGAGTAGGCGATGCGTTGATTCTTCCTGTGCTCCGGTTCCGATGAGACAAGATGGCACCTCGATTCGTTGCGGCAATCCGGTGTGATGCGACAAAATGACTTCTCTGTTGCGATGCGACAATGTGAAGGAGATGTGTCGACGCCAACGACCGTGCGGCGAACTCAGTGGTTTTCTGAGCCATGACAGGCTCTGCGTCACGCTTCTCCGGTGATACGATGACACCCTCCATGATGGCGACACGCTCCTCCGGTGTTGCAGCAGCGATCAGCAGTGGCACGCTACTTCAGCGATGCAACGGCCCTGGGACACATTTCTCAGGTGACACAGTTCCTTGATGATGCGACATCGGCGGCAGCGGAAGCAAAGTCCTTCTTCAAGCAAGGGACACAGCACACAGCAAAGTCCATTGGTCCACTCCTCAGTAGAAACAGCAAACTGCAGGCCAACCACAGGCACACTGCAAGGGCAGTCCTTCTCCCCAGTCTCTTCAGCTGATCTTCTTTGACAGGGATTCCTCTTCATCACGAAGTAGTCTAAAGTTCAGAGGTTTCAGCTCTCATATTTTTACCCCAAATGTCTTTGTTCTCTATATGTGAGGAGTCCAGGACCCAGTCCAAACCGGTTCTGGGTGCACTCTGCCAGTGCACTACATCTTCCTTTGTCAGTGTGGGCCAGGGTCATCAGACGCACCACAGGAGGTGGAGCCAGCATTGTGGAAGGCAGGCACGGCCCAATACAGGCCCAGGTGCTATTCCTCCCACCACTCCAAATGCAGATAGGTCTATTAAGCCTAGGGCTAACTCACTCAGACTCCTGGAGCCACCCAAGCCCCTGTAACTCTCAAACCAGACAGTCAATTCACAATCATGCAGGGGCCCACAGAAAGGTTGAACAAGAAAATAGCCACTTTCTAAAAGTGCTACTTTCAAACACAGAATTCAAAAACCATCCTTCTTAAAATATGTGTCATTAACTTCTGAGTTCAGGGATACCAGATTCCAAACTTCTATCTTGTTCCTATGGGAAGATATGCAGGTAAACATATTATACAGCATTCTCCATTCTGTCCTATGGGAAAGATAGCCTTTCTATAGTGAAAAACGAAATTGGCAGTATTTCACTATCAGGACATGGTATCCACACTAGTACATGACCTACCTTTGACATACACAGCACCCTGCCCAGGGGGGTACCTTGGGCTTACCATGGGGTGTTCAATGTGTAAGAAAAGGGAAGGGTCAGGCCTGGCCAGTGGGTCCACTGGCCAGGCCAACAGGCCAACAGGGCAGGTAACAAACTGCGCACAGGCACTGCAGTGGCAGGCCTGAGACCTCTTTTCAGCACTACTCATGTGGGTGGCACAATTAGTGCTGTAAGCCCACTAATAGCATTTGAATTACCAGCCCTGGCACACTCAGAGCACTTAACTAAGGACCTACTGGTAAAACAAATAAGCCAATCATGGATAACCAATCACAATAACAATTTACACAGGGAGCACTTGAACATTGGCACTGATCAGCAGTGGCAAAGTGCCCAAAGCATCCAAACCAGTAAAAATGAAGTCCAGCACAGTGTCAAAAATACAGGAGGTAGAGGTAAAAAGTCAGGGGAAACCAAGCCAATGATGCCAGGTCTAACAATGCAATCCAGTCTGGGGCCCTTAGAAGTGAGATCAAAGTGCTGTACCTGCCAGAATCCACTCATTGACTTTGTTGCACCTTTCAGAACCGACACATCCCTGTTGTTGAAGGAACCAGATTGATGCATCACCCTTGGTACTCCATCATCGCCTCCGGAACCACCACATCAGAACTATTGCATCGCTGCCACTGTGTGAAGAAGATCCTCACATCCCCTCTACAACGTGGAGAAACCCAGCTCAACAAATTAAGAACTGACGCACCTCAAAACTGGCGCATCACTCAGTGACCCGATGTATCAACAAGTGGCGAAATCTGACATATCATCTCAACTGTGTGGAGATCACCATTGCATCTTGTTGCTGGCGACCAGGATCAATATACTTATATCACTATCTTAAATATTGCACTGAAAGGCAGTTCATGTCAGTAGAGATGAAATAGCATCAACTTTTTGTACACATTATTATTGAATCTAAGCAAATAAGTATACATAATTGTAAACATTTCATAAAATAAAAATATTATAAACATATAGGCTTTGTTGTATTTGTACGAATGTTAAGCAGTATATATTTTTACACATAGACTTTAACATGTATGAATCTGTTTTTTCAAGTTGTTTAACAATATGGGGCATCTTTTCAAAAAGTCACACAAAGAAACACAGCAACCAACTTGCTGCACTGTGCTACATGAAAGGGAGAGGTCAGGCATGCCCCATTACTAGATAAATATGGGACATTCCAGTCCTCCCTCTTTCACGCAGTGCAGCACAGCAAACTTTCTTGCTGCATTGTGCTGCATGAAAGTGTATTAAGTCTGGCCTTCAGTGTACGAAGGCTCACAGTCCCTTTATTAAGTCAGTCTCTGGCCCAATATAAAAATTGATGTGTGAAACAGAATTTAACATGCATGATGAGTGGCAGTACTTTGCTGGAACAAAAGTAGCAGCTGATACTAACACAGCGCTTGGGAGACATCTGTCCCTGAAAAAGTTATAGGCTCAGGTTTTGAAGTCAGAGGCGAAACTGATTGACTCTATATAATCTTTATTGTGTATGTTTAGTTAAAACATTTACAATATACAATGCGATAAAAAACAATCTGTGTTATAAAAGTAGTCAAATCTTCCATAGTATTAAGTACGGTTAATAAATACATAGAATACAAAATTGATTTCCACGTGCCCTCAAATACTAGAACAATCTAATTACATTTAACAGCTGTAAGAAGGAGCAGGAGCTTAAATGTAGCAGCTAATTGTTCATTGATGATAAGGACTGTACCTTTATTGTGGAGGCAATATATCAGTTGGAAAAACAGCAGGGATGCATGGGTGGAGATCAATTAAAAACATACGTTACACCTTCCCGTGGGAGAATAATGTAAGGGTTTCATTGCACGCACTTGCTGCAATACACACTTTGCATGCTAGACAGAGCAATGTAAGGAGGCTCAGAGGGCCATATGAAAACAACTGTTGCATTGTACGTAAACGTAAGACAAGGAAGAAGGTTGCAAAGCATCACTTTACTTTAGACATGGTAGATGTATCAACATACCCTTTTGCGATTTCTAAATAGCGATTTTTAAGGAATCGCTATTTAGAAATCGCAAAACGGGATGTATGTAGAAAATCGCTATTTTTTAGCGATTTCTTAATCTTCCTTATTTGCGAATTCGCAATTTGTGAATTCGCAATTAAGGAATCATTTCCCATTCATTCCTATGGGCCTGGAGGCCAATAGGAATGATTGTGAAATAAATCTCAATTTGCGATTCGCAATTTGCTAATCGCAAATTGAGAATAATTTCAAGGGTGCAGGGGTGTCTCAAGGACACCCTGCTGCACCCCTGACATTTACATGTTTGTGCATATGGTGCACATACATGCCCTACGGGCATGTATGTGCGTCACATGCCACCTTCACAAATGCCAAATTGTGAGTTTTTAAAAGAATTTGTAAATTACCACCAACTACAAGTTGGTGGTAATTTGCGATTTCTTAACCTAAATTCGCAATTCCAAAATGCTACATACATAGCATTTAAGGAATCGCAAAATTTCGATTCCTTAACAGGCACATGCATCAATATTGCTTTTTGGGATTCCTTAATTGCGAAAAATAAGGAATCGCAATTAAGGAAATGCAAAATGCAATGCATCAAGAAATCACTAAATAAATTGCGATTTCTTAATATTCCTTAATTGCGACTCGCAAATTGCGAGTCGCAATTAAGGAATACCTCCCTATTCATTCCTATGGGCCTAGAGGCCCATCGGAATTAATGGGAAGACATTCTCAATTTGCGAATAGCAATTGGAGAATCGCAAATTGAGAATGCGATTTCAAGGGTGCAGGGGCGTCCAAATGACACCCTGTTGCAACCCTGAAATCAATCTGTGCACATATGTTGTGCACACACATGCCCTAAGGGCATGTGTGTGCACAACATGAAACTTTGAAAAATGCACAAAAGTGCATTTTTCAAAGTTTTCGCAAATTACCATGAGGTTCAACCTCATGGTAATTTGCTCCCCCTAATTGCGAAATCGCAATTTTTTAAAGTTTCATGAATTGCATTAATGGAATCACAAAATGCGATTCCTTAAATGCAATTGCACTTTGAGAATTCGCAAATATTTGCGAATTCTTAAATTGCGAGGGCCTTCACCCTTCATGCATTCTAAAAGCAGATTTTGCAATCGCAAATGGCCGATTTTTGCGATTCGCACCGTTTGCGATCGCAAAATCCTTTGATGCATGTGCCTGATAATGCTTAAGCAAAATAAGGAATCGCAAATTTTTGCAATTTCTTATTTTGCGAATTTTTGTTACATGCCAAAACATGCAAAAAGACCGTTTGCGATTCGCAAACGCCGGAATTCTGCGAATTCCGGCCTTTGCAAATCGCAAACGGCTTGATACATCTAGCCCATAGAGATGTTTGTGGACATATACAAACCTTTACAAATAACGTTTAATTTGGGTGTGAAGACAAATGTACACCTCTACAAATTATGTGTAAAGTGGATTATACATTGATGGTGTCTGTTTAATGACTGCTTTGCACGTGTGCTGCATAAAACATTTGGTCGCCCTAGCCATATGACGTAACGATTCCTAAGTTGATTCAACTGAAAACGTATTGTAAGCCCAGTATGAGGAACCTAAAATGTTATATAGTTGTAAACATGTTGTAGTTGCGCATTGTCTTTGTGACACAACTCTGTGCACAATGAAGCAGTGAATAGTTACCTAATGTAACTTCTGAATATGAAGTCTGTAAAGTATAGGTGCTGGCCTGTGGTTTGTCCATGCTTCAATCACATAACAGTGTGTCACAAACATTTATTGGGTGCTGCTTGTCTGTGAATAATGGAAATGTTAAAGTATTGTAAAGCTATATGTGACCTCATTGTGGCCATATAGTATGTAGTGTATCTAAAAATGCTTTTCAATATCCGTGCATGGACAAATGGCACATGGTGTAGTGTATAACATGCTTTGCGAGGCCCTTGCATAAAAAATGGCACAGTGCATAGCGCAAACATGTCTTGCATAGCCCTTGCATCGGGAAATATGATGCAACTTTACGCAAATCAGGTGGATACACCCAGGAAATTACGCAACAGGTGTGCAGCATAATAGGAAGAGTCTGAAATTTGGTTTCACTTTCTCATGGTGTTTGGTACTTGGTGGTTGTGGATTTTGGAGAGCTTTGTGGAGGTTGTGCCTTGTCAGTTGTGCGCAGTATGTCTCTAATTTGTGTATTTGTGTTGCCTTTGTCTTATTTGTGCGGCAATAATTGTGTCATTTTGTGCAGTTTGTATTTGTCTGTCTGTTTGTGGGAATTCGGGTGTTAATTATTGTAGATGTGTTCAGGGGTGTAAGGGGTCGTTTAATTTTATTGGTCATAAGTTATTGTGTGTGTTTGGATTATATCTAGGAAAGGAAGAGGGAGCAATTTTGAGAAGAAGGAGGTAGGAGCATTCATCTGGCTTCTCGTCCACTACCTCTCGCAAATGTTTGGGGCTGGAGGCTGAGTGAGCATAGGCTATAGTCTAGAAGAGAGACGTGTAAAATGAGAGTGAATTCGCAATCCGTGCTACATCGGTGGAATGCAGTATTGACCAGATGCAGCACGATGGGCAGATGCTGTTCCCAGGGAAGCAGACCTTTTGGACCACTCTGCCCTTGAAATTGGTGGACCTGCAGGGTGTATGAGTTTTATCACAATATAACATAATTGATTATATCAGAAATATTTGGTTTATTAATTATATGATATGCTCATACATTACACTTTACAGTTAACTGATGGTACTACAGTGAGGTAGTGAATGACTCCAAGAGATGTTCACTACAATGTGCCTTGGGGGTACGAAGAATGAGTGTGGCATCTTGGTAAAACCCCTTGCCACAAAGGTGGCCATCTCTAGTTGGATGAATGCAAACTGCTTGCAGTTGAATTCATCTAAAACTGAGGTTCTGTTGATTGGTAAGGAAACACACAAGTGGGATGAACACTGGTGGCCCTCCACTTTAGGTTCTTCCCCCACCCCTAAGTTGGAAGTAAAGAACCTGGGTGTGACTATGGACAACTCCCTCACCCTAGAGTCACACACAAAAAGAGTGGCTGGCGTGTGTTATGGTCGCCTCCGGTCGCTAAAGCCCATCTTGGGCTTTTTCGACCCATCGGTACGTCAGACAATAGTACAAGCCCTTGTTTTATCACATATAGACTATTGTAACGTCCTAATGTTAGGTTCTAATCGGACAGCTATCAATAGACTCCAAAGGGCCCAAAATGCAGCTGCCCGTATTCTGTTTGCTCTACCCAAACACTGCCATGTGTCTCATATTCTGCGGCGTTTACACTGGCTTCCGGTGATACAGCGCATTCAGTTCAAGGCGCTATGCCTAGTTCATAAAATCCTCCATCGCTCTGGCCCTCCGATCCTGCAGGGTTTGTGTTCCCCCTATGTGCCCACACGCGCTCTCCGCTCAGCGGACCTCCATCTTGCCTGTACCATCAAAATCAGAAGGAGTAGAGCAGGTGGCCGTTCCTTCAGGTATCTGGCTCCGAAACTGTGGAACTCAATCCCCCTGGAGATGCGTGCCACTAACAATTACCTGTCATTTAGAAAGCTAATTAAAACATGGCTGTTTCTGCCTACTTAAGGCCCACTAGTACTGCCACACGTTTTATCCACGCCTAGTTGTTTTGTTTCTAACCGTCTGCAAGCGCTGGGACGCCCTGTTGCTGGGGTAGCCATGCGCTATATAAGCGTTTTTAACATAACATAACATTACTGAAGGGAGTGCAGATGCGTGTGCAATCCCTTATTTAATCATTACATTTGTGTATATATTTGTGCATCATCCCTATACTGAGGGAGACTTGCCTCAATCCCACATGTGCTAGGTCCCAGGAGAATGAGGGTATCACATTGACTATGCACCTGAGATGTATTATGGAACTGTGTTCAGTCAAACATGACTTCAGGATGCACACTAAAAGTAAAAATGCTAACATCTCCTGCATTTTGTGTGTGCGTTCTACAGGCAGACCTCTGGAGTGCTGAAAGGGGTCCTGAGGGTCCTTTTAAGAGGCGTGTTTATTTATTTATTTATTTAAGTCTTTTATAGAGCGCAAACTTGACCCATGAGGGTATCAGAGCGCTTTGCAAGGTTTACAGAGGAGAAACAAACAAAAAGGCATACAAAAAGGCATATCTGTACAGCAGCATACAAAATAAATAAATAAATTGGTGAGGTGCAGTGGTGCTGGACCCATGTGGAGTAAAGGAAACACACGTGAATGGTTACATTAACAGTTAGGGATCGTAAAAACCCCACCGAATCTGGGGTGTGAACAGGTGAACTGCGGCAAAGGTGGTAGTCTTAGTATAGTCAGGCACAGCTGAAGTGGTCAACGGCGGAGTTTAGATGAGGAATTTACCCATGAGGAAAGTTTTGGCCTCCTTTTTGAAGCATGCCAAAGAAGAGATTCTTCTAATGGCGGGTGGGAGAGAGTTCCAAATTTTTGGTGCGGCCCCGGAAAAAGCCCGATTGTAGGTTTTTTCTTACAGAAATGGGCAGGTTGGAGCAAGAGGTCACTGGCGGACCGAGAGTTCCTGTTTCTTCCAGCTACCACTAGTTTCTGTGCCAGATAAGCAGGGGAGTTTGTGTATAGAGCCTTGTGGGTGATGCATGCCAGCTTCAGCTGTATTCTGGCCTCGAGGAGGAGCCAATTCAAAGCTTTCAAATGTGGAGAGATATGGTCAAATTTCCCTGGTGCCAGTAAGTAGTCTAGCAGCCACGTTGAGGCAGGCTTTTAAGGGTGCCAGGGAGAGCTTGGGTAAACCAGAGAGGGTGGAACACCCATAGTCTACCCTAGAGATGACTAGTGCTTGGACTGCCATTTTTAGGTCGGGAACCTCGATGAATGGTTTCAGCTTCCTTAGGTAGCTCAGATGGAACCTGGCTGACTTGGCCATTGAGTTGATGTTGTCTGGCATGTTCAGGTTGCTGTTAAGGATTATACCTAGGGATTTGGCTGAGTCCACGATGGTCGGCGGGCAGTTTAGGGCTGTGATGCCCATGATCCACGACTGAATCTCAGGGTTGGCTTTTGAAGAGTTTGAGTTGGTCGTCGGCAAGCCATTGGAAGGTCAGTTTCAGGGCCTCATTCAGGGAGAGGACCTCCTCGAGCGAAGAGATTTTAATGTATAGTTGGGTGTCGACCGTCTACATATGGTAGGAGATGTTAGGGGTGCGAAGAACTTCGGTAAGCAGCTCTAGGTAAAGATTAAAGAGGGTGGGAGACAGGGTTGAGCCTTGAGGGACTCCAACCATGACTGGCGTGGGAGCTGATAGTTTGCCGTTAATTAATAATCTCTGTGAACAGTTGTAGAGGAAGGAATTAAACCATTCTAAAACAGAACCATCCAAACTCATCCTAGGTTTGAGGCGTTCAAGTAGATTTTCATGGTTGACCATGTCGAAGGCCGAGGAAAGATCTATGAGGACAAGAAGGCAGGTTTTGCCTTGGCCTAGGGCTTAGAGGGCATCGTCCGCGATGTAGAGCATAGTAGTTTCAGTGCTGTGCCCCGGTCTGAATCCAGATTGAAAGTAGTCAAGTAGGTGGAAGTTATTGTTGTGTTCACTTAGTTGCTGTTGTACACACTTCTCTAACACTTTGGCTAACGGAGGGATGTTGGAGATAGGTCTGAAGTTGTCAGGGGAGGCAGGATCTAGTGATATTTTTTTTAGAATGGGGAAGACTTGGCCAGCTTTCAAAGCATCGAGAATCAATCCTTGCTGGTGAGAGGTGTTGATAATTGCAGTCCAGCTAGGGACAATGGATTGGGAGGCAGCAGCGAGGCAGTTAGATGGTAGAGGGTCATTAAAGTGGTTATTCGGGTTTAAGGTGGAGAGGATTTTAGCGACAGAGTCTTCATCATAGTTTTTGAAATCGGTCCAACGTGCTTGGTTTTTAGAAGAGGCAGAGGGAGTGGCGTGGAAAGGGGGGGCTGGTCAGGAAGGGGTTGAGAAGATGTAGCAGTACTGAGTTCATTTCCTAAAGCAGTGATTTTATCAGCAAAGAAGCAGGAGAATTCCTCAGATGATATTAGAGACTTGGGAGCTTCTTTCGGGGTTTTAGAAAGTTTTTTTGATTGGTGTTTGACCAGTTCAAAGAGCTAGCGAGGTCTATTCGTGGCATTCCCCAGTTCCGATCTGAAGTACTCTTTCTTTGAGTTGAGGATGTTCTTGTTATAGGAGTTTCTTGCCTGGCGGAGAAGTTTTAGATGCGCAGAAGAGGGGTGCAGCCTCCAAGTTCTTTCACATTGCCATAGGGATCTCCTCTCCATGTTGAGGGATCCAGAGAACCAGGGGTTTCTGTCTTTGATTTGTATTATTTTGTTTTAAGTGGGGCAAGGTCATCCAGAATGTTCGATATAGTCGCTGAGTAATGATAGCTGAGGTAACTGGCCGTATTTATATGCGAGGGAGGTCAGATTTGCAGTGAGCCTCCAGTTTCATGTGGTCAAGGTTCTTGGTGTCTCTATTCCAGCGTTTCATAATCACCAGTCTCGGTGCCTTTGTCTTGTGGATCGCGGGTAAAAGGAAAGCAATGGCATGGTGGTCAGACCAGTCACATGGGTCAATGGAGATAAGTTAAACTGAAGATTCCTTGGCAATGATCCAGTCCAGAGTGGCCCCTTTTGAGTGAGTTGGCAGAGAGCAAACTTGAGTAAGGGCTTGATCGGTTAGGAAATATTTGAAAGTTTTGACATGAGAATCCTTAGGGTCGTTCCAGTGCTGGTTGAAATCGCCGAGGAAAACCTCTTTAGAGTTGGAGGAGATCTTAGTTGTGGTGATGTCCAAAAGGTGATCAGTGAAAGAGTCATTCGAACCTGGGGGGTGGTAAAAGATGTGCAAGTTGCACAGATGCAACGAGTTGCTGCAAATGGAGAGGGCAAGGTATTCGCAGGAGTCAGTGGTGTCCGCTGTGAGTTCTGTGACAAGGAGGCTGGAGGGGTAGATGCAGGCGATGCCTCCTCCTTTCCTGCTTGATTATCTGTTGAGTCTAGCAATATTGTAATTGGGAGGGACTATAGATCTAGACAGGGAGAAGAGTATTCGTTGAGCCATGATTCCGTTAGTATTGCTAGATCTAAGTTGTTGTTCAGGATGAGATCAGAAATGTCAGCAGCATGCTTAACTGCAGATCGGCAGTTGATTAAGAGACCTGATAAGGGGGGGGGTCTGGGGGAGTGTCTGGGGTCTGGATGGACAGGAGTACAGGTGCCAGGTTGCTTCTAACCACATTTCTGTTACGGTGGGTATCTGGCCTGTTGGGGTTGATGGCGACAATGCTGATGGTATGTTCGGACTCGCATCACATGGACAAGGGATGATTTGGGCAGGATTGTAGTCTTGGAGGATGGCTAGGATTTTGTTTTCCGTGAGGTCTTGCGGGGTTGAGGTGACAGTGGCAGAGTTATAAGAGAGGGCAAGAGCTTGGGAATCCTCCTCCGAAAGGTGGCAAGATTGTTTGCGCGGGTGAAGATGTCTCAAGGGTAGCGGTAGAGGGTGCTTGGAAGGCTTTGTGGGGGGGGGTGGATATCAGTGGGGGCTTGAGGTTAGCAAGGGAGAGTTCGGCAAGGTGAAGGAAATTCATAAGTTCCAGAATGGAGATATGCATGCTCTTGGTTATTTTAGCCACTTTGGAGTGTAGGGTTTCGAGATCGGTATAAGCGGGAGGTGCTGCTAGGGGGTGGGGGGCAGAGGTTCAGGAGCAGTACAGGTGGCATGGTTAGGTAGAAGGGGAGAAGGGTTGGCTTGAGCTGAAACGCGGGACATTGGAGGTGTACCACACTCACAGCTTGAGTGGAAGGCTGGCAGGTAAGCGGTCAGGGGACTAGAGGGGACCCTGTTGGAGGTGCCAGGGGACGTGCCATAAAGGTTAGGCTGATCAGTGATGGTAATCATTAGAGGGCTAGCTCTGTCTGAATAAGAGGTCTTTGGGAGTGTACTAGTCTCAAAGTCAGTGTGGGGTGCTAGATGGGAGGAGATCATAGGTGTAGAAGAGATTCTGTAGCCAGGGTCAGACGACGTGCTGGGGGGGTGGGATGAACTGTGATGGAAGCTCTTGGCGATGGGGTATGTGGGTGGCTAGGCACGTTAGGCTGGCGGGACAGCGGGTCATTGGTGCAGGTGTTAGTTACCCTGTCAGTGTCATGTACATGATTTCTGAGAAGGGTGAAAAGGTCTGTGAATTTATTGAGGCTATAGATTGAGGCTTGGATCAGAACAATGCAGTTTTTGTAGAGAGTGATAGTAAGGTCGGCTTGCAGGGTGGAGGAGGGTGCTATTGTGAGCTTGGTGCCGTATGGAAGCGAACATTGAGAAGGTGCGTAAAGGTTTTGCGCCAGGAGGCAATTTTTCTGAAGTAGAAGATAAAGTCATTAATGACTGTGCCGAACGTCAGTGCTGTAACTCAAGTCGGATATCAACTTTTCTGGGTGTCTTTTTAGGGTGGCATGCTTGAATGATTTAGCAGCAGTTTTGGTGAGGTTGGGGAGTAGATTAAAGTATAAGAGTTATCACCATTCACGTTCAGGCCAGGACCTGACAGGATTAGTTAGGGTAGAGCACTATAGGATTACAAGGGGACCAAAGGCACAAGTAGGCAGCAGAGGGGAAGGGTCTACCGATACCAGGGTGTCCAGGGACACTAGTGACTGCGGTTAGTCAATCAGGTGTAATACTCAACACTCACCAAGGCAGGAAAGCTTCTCAGGCACAATTCGGTGTTTCAAATGAACGTGAAATGTGGACGTTTTCGAGGAACCCCTAGTTAAAGAATGTCTTAGAGTGGGCAACAAGAGTCCAGACTGTCACTCACCACAATCCAGTAGACAAGAGATAAGTTGCAGACAGTGTAACATTGTGGTGTCGCGAACTAAGAGTCAGGTGGGTCTTCAATGAGCAATAAAGATACCGTGAAGTCGCTCTCAAAATATCAGGGGTGGCTGAAGCAGGGTGTTAGAAGTCTCGGGCACGCTTCAGCGATTCAGACGAAAACAGGAAATGTAGAAGTCTTCAGGGAACCCTGTGTTAGAGTGAGCAAACAAAAGACAGGAATGGCGCTCTCCTCATACCTGTAGAGGAGAGTTTAAGTTAAAAAACCATGGAAGGTTGTAGCATCTCAAGTTTAGGCGTCAATGATACTGCAAAGTCGCTCTCAAAATCAGGAGTGGTTAAAAGAGGGTAATTGAGTGGGCAGCAAAGGACAGGAATGCCACCCTCCGCATATCAGTAGCAGGGAGTTAAGTTGAAAAAACCCCAAAAACATTATGCAACCAGCCATATCTGGCACAAATAGGTAATTTTAAAATAAATACACAGCCAATCACTTGGCAATCTAAAGGATTCGTAAAGTGGAACTTTAATACTAATCATAGATAGATCAGGTATTGGCTATATATATGCATGTGCATGTGTTGGAGATATTCTCTGAACCTTCATGCAGCCGTCAAAACCTAGTACTCTTACAGCTTAGTGTTGCTTGACATAGATGCAAATGCTTATCTATAAATGCAAATGAAAGGAGTGAAATAGTAAAACAATATATACATATTAACATATTACCAATGTCACACATTGTTGGAGTGACGCAGGGTGGCCCTTTTATGCAGGGTTTACCTTTGCCTTGTGTCATGCAAAGTAACAAAAGGGCCAGGCAATGCTCACTTCTGATGTACCAAGCCACTCCAGCCCACCAAAAATGGTACTGTGTAAGTTTCAAAATGTGGAGTAACGTAATACAGATCTATGTGATAGTTTGCTTTAGTCAGCACACAGGATGCATTACATGGGTGCTGCCTGGGTGTATAATGCACCCACAGCTTTTGACTTTTGACTCTGTACAGATGCCATGCCATGGTAAACATGGTACAACTTACCCTGAGAGGCATATGTCCCAATCAAATAAATGATTAAAACTTCCAGTAAACCACCCACACCTGCACCATGAGTTAAGTTTATATGTGTTGTCACTAGGCACCAGGGTGTGCACCTACACAGGCAGAGAACACACATGTGCCATCTAGGCTTACATATGGGCCAATCCGCAACTCTCCCTTTCACACAGCACACGGAAATCATGCATCTTACTGTATTGCATTGATCTACAAATATTAAGCCTGGCCCTTCGTGTCAATCTGTAATAAAGACAAGGCGATGTGATGCTTTACTAAGAAAGTTAAATTCTTGTGTTTCTAGTTGTGTTGGCCACTAATGACTAAATATTTGCAATGGATGCAGCTACAGTGTATGGGCCATAGAGGATTTTGAACTTGTTTGGCGATATAGTACCATCTATAGCAGTTGCAATGTTTATTCAATGATTCATGTGTCGTGGTTTGAAAAAAGTGTTTCAGCCATGTTGGGTTCTTGAAGGAAGTCAAAATGTAAGTGAACTAACCTCTCACTTGTTTATCGATGTGGTCTGCCAATGCCAAATGATGACATTGAAGTGATCAAAGCATATTATGGCAGAAATGCATGTGAACTCATACAATGAGGCATAGTTTATTGTGGATAAGATTTTGCTTTGATTATTTATCAGAAGAATATTTCCCCCTTTCTCATGTGTAGCCGATATGAATGCAGGTGTAAAGAAAAGCCTGCTACAAAAAAAAACTGCAAGGTAGCTAAAGTAATTTTTTTGAGGATGGGTTATTTAATGAAGGAGAGAAAGCATAGGGGAGATGGGCCCAAATACCACCCGCAATGCCTTCAACATCCACCTTGTAACAAAAAACAGGAGCGTAACCCATCAACCACGTTGGGATTCAGGTCAGAAGTACTATAAACAACAGATATCCCAGCTGCAATCGAGCATTCTACCAATTCCTCGCAGAGGAGAGATTCACTCCCCCGAGATCGATCACTTTGGGATCGACTTCTTCCTAGCGCCGGACTGCGACCATCCACCACCGGCCAGCCTCAACGGCAAGATCGGCGCTTGAGACACGCACCGGCCTGCCAATCGCGAACCTCCGCGGCCATTGGATTACACAGCGGACCACTTTTGCCACCGCACTGTTTTCAACCCATCCTTGTCCTGAAGATGATCCTGATTTCTATGGATCGAAACGCCGTCGACACACCAGCGCAATCATAGGCGCTTCTTCACAAAGTGGTTCATGAACAATGAAATAGAATTGTGATATAACCGGACCTACTGAATCTATCAGAACCACACTGTGATAACTACTCACTGTATATTTCTTTACACCAGTCACATTGCGCCGTTTACGCTGCTCACACTGTCGCCAGAGCTGCTACCTTGGTTTTCACTCACACACCACGAGCACCTTGTGCCACTTGGGTTAATCTAATTATTTTCATTTATGTACTACAGTGCTGTTATAACTGTATTATCCACCTTGTTTTCATTACCATTTTTCTTAAATAGTTTTTATAAATGATGCCAAGAGCACATACTATAACTAAATAGAGGCTCCTTGTTTTTCCTTGTGGATAATGTTGCTTGCATATCCCTAATATTTGCCTATGAATGATACCAGTTTCAACATTCACTGGCACCATCACATCTCATGGACATAAGCAAAGCACAAAAAAAGTATCCATGCCACAGCTAAAAAAGTTCACTTAAAACTAATTTGTAAAGGCTCAAATGATAAAACAGACAAAGCTGTGGTATGTGAGGATGAACCAAGGGAGCTTGTGGTGGATAGTGGACAATGTGAGAGACCCAATGTGTGAATGAGGAAAATTATTCGGATGCAGCAGGAATGCCTCCAAGCCCTGAGGAAAAACAAAGTGGACCTACTTTCTCTCCCTCTTCTTTTGTACCCTCATGTCTTTTCTCTTCTTATACAAAGATTATTTTTATATGTAGCTTTTCAGTTATTATATGCAGTGCAGTTGTAGTGTAGATATCGAGTAAGGTTCCTAGGTGTAAGTAGTATACTTTTTATATTGAAAATGTAGCTAGTTAGTTTATGGGGGAAGATGTTAAATGTGTATAAAAATGTAAATATATATACATTTGTTTAGATGTATGCACTTATAGTATATGTGTAGGACATAGTATAAGTATGTCTCATGTATATTCATGTTTTGCAAGGGGGTGGGGAGCTGAAGTTTTATGTCTTGCATTTTAGATAGTTTAGTTAGATTTAGATTTACGTCAATAAATATGTCTCTACTTTATATGGGTGATTGATAAGTTTCTCTAAGGAAGAACAATGTACAGTTCATCATGTTTATCATTGATGAAAGGGAAAGTTATTTTTAAGATTTAAACATTGATTTGTGATGACTGATACATTTTCACACAAATCTGCAGACACTTCACCAGAGGCATTACATCAGTCAAAGGTGTCTTCATCCATGGCGGCAGGACGGAATAAAGGTGAGGTTGATCTTCATCAAAAGGCTGCTGAACAGGAGATGTAATTTCTTCAGCAAGATGATGAGATAAATGTTATCATTCTATATTTACTGAACAGATAATATTTATGACATGCTAACATAACAGTTTATTCTAGAAAGTCATTTTATCATACTATGTTAAAGCATATCAATATGTCCAAACTATGCAATATATTACCCAAGTGAACTGCTGTCACACCAACAGTTTCCATGTTTATATTTTAGATTGTAGGACCTGACATCCTTGGTGTATTTGCATACAAGGATTTTCACTTACAGCCTCCTGTTTTTTGCTAACTTATTTGTTATGCCCTCATGATTCAGCTAACTTTACCAATGCAAAGCAATGCTAAGGTGCCTGTGATCTCTCCTTCCAACATTATTGCATAGGCTTACACGCCAATCCCTAGTAAAGCAGTACTACATGAACCCAGGGACTGTTACTTACATGCAACTTGTGTCCATCCATCACTCATTGTGGCACACACTTATGCAGGTCTTTAAACATGAGTATGGCCTCCTATTGCAGCCAGTGTGTGCATGTTTACTCCTTCATTTGGTACCACTACAAATATGTTAAATTATCTGCTGTGGCAGGACATACAGCACAGGGAGCAATCCCAAGCCAGAAGCTACCTACAACTAGCCCTAGAATTTGTTCAAGTCACAGAACTTTGGAATGCACAAATCGGCTATTCCAATTTCAAAAAACTGGTCTGGAAATCCTTAAAACACATCTCTTTGGTGAAAGACAAAGCAACCTTCTCAAACAGGTTGCACGCCTGGATGACCCTTAACTCCTATAAAACACTGACTCCACAATTGTATTTGAACCAGGGCTACACAAAGTCCATAAAAATGAACTTTTTGAGGCACAGGATGGGAATCCTTCAATGTGCTCAGCACCTTCCACCATGACAAAGGCCACTAGCACATGAGTTGTGCAGGTTGTGCAACACCAAACGAGGCAACATACTACACTTAATATGCTTATGCAAGGACCTGCGCCAAGCACGGAATCAGCTTCTTAAAGAACCATTCAGACAGAAAGGCATTAGGACCAGGAGACAAGCGGTGTTAACATGCTTTAATCCAGGAAATAAACAATTAAATTGTACATTGGTCAAATTCCTTATGCTGGCTGAACAAAAAATGCCCAAGTTAGCGGAGTCTGAACAAGGCCTGGGCTGCACAATGCTAAAAAACATATGTTCCTAACCAGACCATATTAAGAGCATACTGCCAGAAGTAGAGGGTAAACCCTCACAACAAGCAGAGATAACTAGACCAAAACAATCATGATGACCTGCAAAGAAACCCATGGCTGGACGAAAATAACACGTATCCGTAATTCATAGAGGTAAGACACCCAAAGTCCCACATAATGCCTACAACTAACTTGGACTTTATACTGGTAAAGATGTTCCCAATAAGGGGTTTTAAATTTTGTTTTAAGTAGATACACACACTGATGAATTTGTGAATTTATTATTGTATTTTATGTAATAATATTGCAATGGTTTTAAGTAACTATGCAGGAAATAAAGAATCTGAATCTGAACCTTCATTTGGACCGGGCATGGCATACCTCTTGGCAGGCCCACACCTCACTTTATACTACATGTAAATTGCCCCTGAGGTAGGGCCAAAACAGGCCAGAAGACAGGGTGCAGTGTATTTAAACCATTCCACATGTACTTTGAAATGTGAGAAGTCCTGGTTGTGATAAAATGATGAATGCAGCTTGTCAACACTGTGAGGTCTACATCTCCAAAAGAATGATATTTGCTCACTTTATGACATATCATAAGTGGGGAAAGTCCGCTGTGATAAAGTGCGAAAGTAGATTTGGTCATTCACGAAATTGTATGATAGAACTCAATTGAAAAGTTGGTTTTAAAGTAGCAAATCTATAAATACCACTTTTTTATTGGAACATTATGTTGTCCTGACCAATGTTGCCTGTTTCTTGAGTCACATACCAACTGTAGCTTTGTGTTTGTCTTTGTGTATTGTTCTCAGACAGTAAGACAAAGGGCCATTGATGTTGGCATGATGGACCAGCTCAGATTTCATAAGGGGGAGGATGTGTCACTGACATATCTGACACCACATACACTTTTCTTGAGCTGATTCACAAAGGATTCGAGAACAGTGTTTTGTCACCACATGCAAGCTGGTGCCAGGGCAGCCAGACGAAATAAACACAACACTTGGGGGGGGGGGGGGAGCAAATTCAAGTACCTTATCCTATACAGTGGGCACAAGGGTCATGATTATAGGTACCTCATACCCAACAATTTCAAACTTTGGAGCTGTGGAAGACTCGAGACTCAGAAATACTGCTGTGGTACTCTGCAAGATGGATGGGTACTCTGGTGTCCAACTGATAATCTGCCAGGTTGACAGTAGTGTACATAGTTTTCCAACCCTGAACCAACAGAGAGTATTCAAAGGTTAGCTTGCTTGCCTGCTACTCCTGCAAATTCATCGGCACCGACAACCTCTCCGCTACGACCACAACACAGACCCCTGACCCCAACCACCTACAATGCATCCTTCTCAACACCCGATCAGTCCACAGACACGCCATTGAACTATGGAATCTACTAGACACCATCTCTCCGGACGTCGCCTTCCTAACAGAAACTTGGATGAACGCCTCTTCCGCCCCAGACATCACCATTGCCATCCCAGAAGATTATAAGATCATACGCAAGGACCGTATCGGCACAGGAGGAGGAATCGCTATCGTCCATAAGAAGTCAATCCGCATCTCAACCAGCTCTGACGCCAATCTCACCAACTCAGAACACCTTCACTTCCAGATCCACATCGACCCCAAGACCACACTCAGAGGCACCCTCCTCTACAGACCACCAGGACCCCGCGCAAAATTCAGCGAAGACATCACGGACTTCATCACTCCACACGCGCTCCCCTCCAAAGACTACATCCTTCTGGGAGACCTCAATTTTCACCTTGAAAAGATCAACGACCGCAACACCACCACCCTCTTGGACAATCTCGCCAACCTCGGACTTAACCAACTAGTCACATCCCCCACCCACATCGCAGGTCACACACTCGACCCCATCTTCACCTCCAGCAATCATGTCTCCTTCAGCCACACCACGGAGCTCCTCTGGACTGACCACAGTTGCGTTCACTTCACCTACAACAAACCAAAACCCACCAACCTCCTCCAACCAACTCTGCAAAGAAACTGGAACAAAATCACCACGGACCAGATCTCCGCATCGCTCCTTCTAAACACCCCAGCCCACTCCTCTAACGCAAACGAAGCCGCCGCCAACCTCTCCCTATGGTTATCCAACACCGCCGACACCTTAGCACCACTGAAGAAACGTCTAAACAAACCTGCCAACAAAAAGGCCTCATGGTTTAACGATGACCTTAAGAAGTCCAAGAAACTCTGCCGCTCCCTCGAAAAGGCCTGGAAAAAAGACCCAACTACTAGCACCAAGGACGCCTTCAAAAACGCCACCCGCACCCACCACCAACTAATCCGAAAGGCCAAGAAAACAGCATTCAAGGATCGACTAGACAACAACTCCCACAACAGCAAGGAACTTTTCAACATCGTCAAGGAATTTGCCAATCCCTCGGCCAACTCCAACGACATCACCCCCTCTCAAGCCCTCTGCGACTCCCTAGCCTCTTTCTTCCACAACAAGATTGCAGACATCCACAACAGCTTCGACAACCATCCCGGAGACCAACCCACCCAACCATCTGCTGAACATTCTCCCCCCGTGAACACCCTTAACGACTGGAACCCAATCTCCACTGAGGACACAATCCGCCTGATGAATTCCATCCACTCAGGATCCCCCACAGATCCATGTCCTCACCACATCTTCAACAAAGCAGACTCCATCATAGCACCACACCTCCGAGACGTCATCAACAGCTCCTTCAACTCCGCCACATTCCAAGAAGACTGGAAACACGCTGAACTCACCGCCCTCCTGAAGAAACCCACAGCGGACCCCACCGAACTCAAAAATTACCGCCCCATCTCGCTACTTCCATTCCCGGCCAAAGTCATCGAGAAAGCTGTCAACTACCAGCTCGCCGCCTTCCTCGAGGCCAATAAATCCCTCGACTCCTCACAATCTGGCTTCCGAGCAAAACACAGCACTGAGACCGCCCTCATCGCAGCAACAGACGACATTCGATCTTTACTGGACAATGGAGACACAGTCGCCCTAATCCTCCTCGACCTCTCGGCAGCATTCGACACAGTCTGCCACAGCACCCTTTTACAACGCCTCAATAACATCAGAATCCAAGGAAAAGCACTGGAATGGATCACCTCATTCCTCACAGGAAGAACTCAGAAAGTCCGCCTCCCACCATTCAAGTCCGAAGCCACCGAAGTCATCTGTGGAGTACCTCAAGGTTCCTCACTCAGCCCCACCCTCTTCAACGTATACATGAGCCCCCTCGCGACCATCGCACGCCAACACAACCTCAACATCATCTCCTATGCGGATGACACCCAACTTATCCTCTCTCTCACCAATGACCCCAGCACCGCCAAAACTAACCTACACGAAGGAATGAAAGAAGTCGCCGAATGGATGAAACAAAGCCGTCTGAAACTGAACTCAGACAAAACAGAAGTCCTCATCTTAGGTACTTCCCCCTCTGCATGGGACGACTCATGGTGGCCGGAAGCCCTCGGAAAGGCACCCATCCCGTCAGACCACGCACGAAACTTGGGCATCATCCTTGACTCCTCACTCTCAATGAATAAACAAGTCAGCGCCGTATCCTCTTCCTGCTTCAACATTCTTCGCATGCTTAGAAAAACATTTCGCTGGATCCCCACCGAAACAAGGAAAACGGTCACCCATGCTCTGGTCACGAGCCGTCTGGACTACGGAAACACACTCTACGCAGGCACTACCGCTAAACTCCAGAAGAAACTCCAACGGATCCAAAACGCCTCAGCCAGGATCATATTAGACATCCCACGCAACGAACACATCTCCGGTCACCTTATAGACCTCCACTGGCTACCCGTCAATAAGAGGATCACTTTCCGACTGCTAACCCATGCACACAAATCACTCTACGACATCGGACCAGAATGCCTCAACTCACGACTGTCCTTCTACACCCCGTCCCGCCAACTACGTTCTTCCAGCCAAGCCCTCGCCACTGTACCTCGCATCAACAAGACCACCATGGGAGGCAGATCCTTCTCATACCTGGCCGCTAAAACTTGGAACTCACTCCCCGCTTACCTTCGCCTTACCCAGAACCACCTAGCATTCAGAAAGCAACTTAAAACGTGGATATTTGACAAATAATCCTCCTCTCCTTTCTAAGCGCCTTGGGACCCTCTGGGTATGTAGTGCGCTATATAAATTCTCTGACTTGACTTGACTTGACTTGATCAAGGCCTCAGTGATGGACATGCCTCAAACCACATATCTCCAGGTAGTTGGCTTGTGCCTACTGTGAGGCATAGCCCTGATGTGGTGCAACCACAATCTTGGACCTTGGGCAGTGGCCCTGCATGTGCTCTTCCAGGCCACCTATGGTCCTGTGCAGTGAAACCTGCTCAGCTCAACACATCTCCTCACGTCCACATCTGAAAAACTGCAGCACAACACACACTCAAGACCAGCCGACAAGATGGCCGCACCTCTCGGAGGCTCCCGCTGCTCGGGACAAAATCCATTCATAATCCTCGTCCTCCTCTGTCCTACGACCCTGAAAATGAGCTGCAGTGACAACTATAACCCCCTTCAGCACCTCCCGTCCACCTTTTGATTGACGATCGCCTGGAAGCCTCGGGAGCGGAGCGGCTCCCAAACCCGCCGCCCTGGAACAAGATGGTGGCCGAGACGATTGCAGACGCTTAACACAGACGGGCTGTGTGGGGTGCCCTCCCCTGGCTCTTGCAACCGGGGAACCGGGGAGGCCGCGCCACGCCCGCACCACATCGCTGGTCTGCAACATCGATTTGAACAGCCAAATGCGACGGAGATTGACCCCCCTGCTGCTGGGGCGCAACCTGCCCTTTGCCGCGGCCGAGACTTCCGGAGCGGCTGCGGCATGGAGAAAAAACCTGTGCTGCGAATGGCTGGACGGGAGGGGACAATTTATATAGCACTAACAGGACGGTATCTCAAGGTGCCGAGAGGCTTTTTGGCGCTTTGTGGGCTGCCGCAGAACGAATAATTGGGCCGGATTCCAATCTGCGGTTGCATCAGCACTTCCGCAGCAGGCGCAGTAACCCACCGAGCTTCAGCATTGTTTCCTCTCCTGGTGACCCCGTAGAAGATCCATAATCCTCGCCGGAGGGGTGGTGGACACTCTCTGTTGGACTTCCGGAGCCGGGCGCTCACTGAAAGCCCTCCATGCTGGCACTGAAATTAGATTTTGAGTTCTTGTGACACCAGGAGAATTACCCAGGGTCACCCTGGGCGCAGGCGTGAACCTTCTGAATAAACCCTGCACATCCTGGTGGGACCGTATCAAACCAGCTGTCAGCGAATTGAGTTTCCCGGGCCTCCTAAACTTGGCGATTCGCCACTTTCTGCATTGACTGTGAGAAACTTTCCTCTCACTCTCCATTCAGCGCCCGGAGTGTTGTTTTCACAAAGAAAGCGGCTTGCTTCAGCCATAAGGATTTGTACTGTTGATGTTTGTAAAGTGCCCACAAGGACCGGTTCTAAGGCGCAGCCGGACGAGCTAAAACGCTAAAACGTGGGCCGAATGCTTGGTCCTAAGATTGCGGCGCCCTAAAGACAACGGTAACGCTGACTCTGCCTTTGTGTGCCATTAATGCTGCGGCGGTCCTGGGGAAATGTGACATGGGAGTGTTTTTGTGTGTGCGTCTGTGCGTGTATATGGGGGTTTGTGCGGATGCACATATGTGTGTGTGCGCCTGTGTGTGTATGAAAGACTATGTTCACATTTGTGTGTTCTTGTGCATGTCTGTGGGTGTGATGGTGTGGACATGTATTTGGGTGTTTTTGTATTAGAGCATATGATTCTATGTGTGCTTGCGCACGCTGATGTTTCTGCATGTGTGCTTATGTTTGTGCGTCTGATGGTGTGTGCATGTATTTGAGTGGGATCGTATTTGTGCGTGTGGATGTTTCTGTATGTGCGCCCTCTGTTCGCCTATGAGAGCATGTGCGCATATTTGTTGTGTGCTTGTGCCTATCTGTGTGTCTGTGTGTGTGTGTGCATGTATTTGTGTGTACGTCCTTGGGTATTTTTGTACTGGAGCATGTGATTGTATGTGTGCTTGTGTTTTTGATAGTCTCTGTATTGTGTGTTTGTGCGTGTCTGCGTGTATGAGAGTGAGTGCATTTGTATGTGCTTTTGCATGTCTGTACATGTGATCGATGTTTGCTTGTGCAGGTATTTGGGTGTTTTTGTATTAGTGCTTGAGATTTTATGTGTGCTTGTGTTCTTGGATGTTTCTGGCTATGTGCGTGTCAGTGTGCATCAGTGTGCATATGAGAGTGTGTGCTCACATTGGTGTGTGCTTGTGCATGTCTCTGCGTGTGATGGTGTGTGCACGCTGAATTTGTTATTTTCTGGTGGCCGCTGTCCTGGATATTGACTTTAAATTGCATTACCTTGGATGGCCACCAGTGTACCGTACAGTCCCCTGCCTGACCCCAAGTTAACTTCCATAGTGGACCCCTACACGTTGGTTTACTTCCCCGGTACAACAATTGGATATTGACCAGAACTTGAACCTATCACCTAACCTGCCTAAACATCAGGACTTGGAACCTGTGGAACTTACCCCAGACGGTGTAGACCTAGCAATTTGGCTGATGCCCGGTGGAGCTACCATATAGCGAAAGAGGAGATGGGTTGTGGGCTCCCCCTCCCTGCCGTCACCTACCGAGCAGGACCTTGGGCAAATTTTCCCCTCATCTCTACGTCCTATCTTCCTCCTGCACGTTTACTCTATCCCCTTACCTTCCTTGCTCCATTCACCTTGTCCCCTATGTTCTTTAAATGCTTTTCTTGATACTTATGTAACTTTTATCTGATGTAAATTGCAACACTATTGTCCCTCATGTAAAGCGCTCTGATTCCGATTCAGAAAAGGTGGTGGTGATGGACAGAGTCTCTGAATTAAGCAGAACACTCCTACCCAGTCAACAGATCAGGGCTTGATCCATCACCGTTTTTTAGCTCACTGCACCATCCCAGCTCAGAACCTAGCTATATGCAAATTAGTCTGTCCCTGGCCCAGTGCATCATGGGAACAGGGCAGACCAAACTACCAAGCCAATTCTTTTACTGGAAAGGAAACAAGCTTCCGGGGACCGGTTTCTGGCATTACAGCCGTCTTCGGCCCGGCTTGCTTGAATCCTGATGGTGCAGTGAGAAAGGGACTCACATCTGAGCATACCCTTCCACGCTTTTGGTGGACAAAACGATTCAGAAAAGGGGGTGGTGATGGACAGAGTCTCTGAATTAAGCAGAACACTCCTACCCAGTCAACAGATCAGGGCTTGATCCATCACCGTTTTTTAGCTCACTGCACTATCCCAGGTCAGAGCCTGGCTACATGCAAATTAGTCTGTCCCTGGCCCAGTTCATCATGGGAACAGGGCAGACCAAACTACCAAGCCAATTCTTTTACTGGAAAGGAAACAAGATTCTACCTGGTCTAGCCAGTGCTATATGATAACTCATTAATTAATTTTGTTCTCATTTATTACTCTTTCCTTGTCTTCCTCCCTAGCTCCTATCCACTCTCCCCTGAATCTCTCACCTTGCCTGCTAATCTGCCTACCCCCCTGTCATTTGTGCCCTTTGACTAAGCATTCCGTCTCCCCATGTTGAGGAAAGATTCAATATTTATACTCTGGAGTCTCAGCGTACCTGCTGAGAGAGTCCACTGCGCCAAGGGAGCCACTCACAACTGAGGTATGGTATGGCACACCTTGCCGAAGCACTCCCTCTCCCCTTTTTGGGGAAGGATCCAGTATGTAGGCCTTGGAGTCTCAGAGACCCCTCTGAGAGAGTCCACTGCGAAAAAGGGAGCCTCCCGCAACAGAGATAGGGAAGTGATACCACTTCCCCTGGGATCACAGCTTACTGGACTTTGGACGTTGCTTTGACTCGTGTACCGGTTTGTGCCCAGTCTTACTCCCCCTCCTCTTTCCTTATGGTGTCCTCACCCTCCCCTCCTCTTTCCCGCCTTCATTACCTGTCCACTTCCGCAGCTCCTTCCCCCCTCCCCTGAATCTTTACCCTTGCTTGCTCTTCCCCTTACGTTTTTGTGCTTATTGTTTATCTTGACCTTACAAGTAACTATGTTGCCATGCTCTAATAACTGTGTAACCTTTGTAACGATGTAACCCGTAACTATGATCTGATGCTCATGTAAAGCACTCTGATACCTCTGGGTCTAGCCAGCGCTATATAAAACCTTTAAAATAAATAAAATAAAACACAGGGACTCCCTACACTGGTGAATACTTGCTGCAGTGCAGGCCTACATTTCTTCCTGTATTGGGCCGACAAGCTGATCTTATGGTCCAATATTTCTGATGTGGTCACAATCTGTCTCAATAAGATGACCACAGTCAATACGTTTTGCTCTTTTTCACTTTGTTACGTTTTACTTTAATTACAGTTTGAATTACTGCATAAATACCTTACACCTTGTTTCTAATTCAAGCCTGATGGCTTTCTGGCACGGGTCTGTTACTTATTTAACAAGCCTTATTTCCATTACACAAACTTTATATGCATTTGCCCCTATGTTCGTAATCCATATCAAATTGTGACAATAGTTGACGAGAAATCTGTTCAGACTCATCCTGTAGTGTAGTTCCTATATAGGCTCTGCGCATTGGAATAATATTTCCTATAGATATGATGTAGGTCTTAGGTCAGTAGGTCTCTTTTGCATATACTAAACTTAATTGTGAGTGCCAGCTAGCTCAGAGGTCACTAGATACTTTAGCAAATTCACAAGAAGGGATTCGTTTCTGACAACCGCAGAAACATGACAACTTTGTTTCCCAGGACTGGAATAACTATCTTCAGAGTCGTGGAAACAATAGATAAGTATTTCACTCAGTCAATAGTGCATGCTTCGTTTCTACAGAGTTTGCAGAGAAATAGTGAGACAGGCATTTTCAATAAAAGGTTTATTGAACAGTCTTCTTTCTCATGCAAGAGAGGTGAACTGCTACAATCATTAGACAGAATGCAAAGTATTATGCGTACAGCGAGAATAGTATTATAAAATATTACTGTAATAGCATTGTATGGGTTCTAAGCCATATAACAATACATACATAAATAACATAGACTAAAATACTCAACTGGTGCTTCTAAAATGCGCCTACCCCAGTGTACCTAAACTAGGTCTAGTATGAGGGAAGAAGTAATTATGGTCTTTAGCATCGGTTTAGTTTTTTGCCAAGAATCTACCAAAGGTTTCTCTGGGTTCTAATCAGCTCCATACCTTAGAATAAAGGAGGTCTGTATCTCTGTCTCGGGACTCGATTTCCCAACACCCTGCAAGGGGAGAGAAACACTGGAGCAAGATTTCTCATGTGCGTCCGGCAAGTAGGTTGTCGAACTGCTCCAAACCACCGTGCTTTGCCATAGCAAGTGAAGGTATATTTATACCTTGAAGGTGTTTAGGAATGCCATGTTTACGTAAAGTCGGGCATATGAACGTCATGAATGAACCCCTAAGGAATAGATGTTCATTGTAAAACTAACTGAGTTCTTGAAAAAATCAATATTCAAGCAGGGGGAAGTCCCTCATGGCTTAAGCTGGTTTTCCAAGAAATCGTTGTGACGTTTGGTGAACGGATGGAAGTAGCTATGCCTGTATTTGGGTTGCATGCGCTATGCCTAAATAAGGGCTCAATTTCTATGCCCATATTAGGGCAATGCGAATTGTACCTATATAAGGGCATGAATCGGGAAAATCCATTCGGAATCTAAAACGCCATACAACAATCCTGTACATTATGTTGGCTTTGTATGTCAACACTGTCCTGGCCCTCAACTCCTGCAAACAATTCCATTGGAATGACGGATGCCGCATGCTCTTCTGATGTATCCTTCTGCCACCAGCAGGTCTATCCGAGGTTCAAGACTCGACCAACCACTACTTCCATTCAATGAACAAAGTCTTAGATAAGGTCACCCCCTTCAGCTGAACAGGGTCTCCATAAAAGATTCAAAGCCCCGGTACGATGGAAGACTCAATGAGGACTGACGATCCCTTAGAATAATTAAATGAAGATGGAGATCTGAACCATCCGCCAACCACATCAAGCTGCTAAGATCAAAGAGAAATGTGTATTACAGAAAGATCAGAAGAGTTAAAGCTGACTTTTTCAGTAATCATTTAGACCAAGCTAGGAATCGTCCCCAAAATATTTGATCTAATCAAAACCCACTATAAGGGGGCACCTCACACCTCACATGCCAAAGCAGGTCTACTCCCCAATTGTGAAGCGTTTGCATTCTTGCATCCTGAAAACTGGCAGTAAATGCGCTAGTCATATCTCTCTATGCGATCCTACCAGATCCTCAAGGGCCCCGTTAAGAGCGTCGATCAAAGCTGCAGCTAGACTCATTACTGGCTCCAAAAGAAACTCTCACATCTCCCCGGATCTCAGATCCCTTAACTGACTACCTTTTGAAGCCAGAATTCAACAAAAAATCGCATGTATGATGCATAAAGTTATACATCATAACACTCCTAGCTATCTGGCACAGAAATTGGTGCCTTCCTGTGGCTACAGATCATCCAGAAGTGCTAGCAATCGCTTACTGAAACCACAAAGATTCAACAAGAAGAAAATGTACAACCAAACCTTCTCTGAGCTAGCAAC
This sequence comes from Lissotriton vulgaris, assembly GCF_964263255.1. Lineage (NCBI taxonomy): Eukaryota > Metazoa > Chordata > Amphibia > Caudata > Salamandridae > Lissotriton > Lissotriton vulgaris. The sequence continues at coordinate 928,852,999 of NC_141696.1, read as the reverse complement.
GAGGATCTGGAATGCCTTTCCCCCAGAAACTAGACTGAATCCCTCTACGGCATCTTTCAAAAAAGAAGTGAAATCGCTCCTCACGGCTAAATTTACATGAGCTATCTTTATAAGTGTTTATACGACCCTTTACTGTACAGAACAACACTTTATTTACTTTATACTTTTTTCCCTATACGTACCCTGTAAAGTGCTCTGATACCCGCAAGGGTCGTGATCGCGCTATATAAAACATTCAAAATAAATGAAAAATAAAAATAAATAAATGTATCCAACTCCTCCTGGACATACTGTCCTCCTCCAACCCTCATTGCAGCTCTAAGGTTCCTGGGCAGTTTTTCTTTGGTCCTGCATTTGTGGTAATACCAACGCATTTTACATTCCACAACAGTCCTTCTTGTTGGTGCCATACAGTTAATCTTGTCAACATTTGTTTGTCACAGAGAAACCTTTTCTGCTAATGGGAATTTTAAGGTGACCAATAATAAATGCTCATTTTTGGTAACTCACTTATGACTATTATACTCTCTTCCTCAGTGAAGTTGGACTTACTATTCTTTTGCCAACTACTTCTGGTACATCTTGTGGATTAGAGGTCTCCTAGCTTCCTGTTGCTCCCTCCATGGTGCAAAATGTAGATTAGTTCTACAGAGATTTGCGATGGACACTGTGACTTTTTGTAACTTTCCGTGATCCATTGCACTCCTCTGTGACACAATGATGTTTTGCAGAACATAAAGGTGTCTTACGGCACTCAATTCAATTTTGTGTCATGTAGGTTGAAGTATCTTTTCCGCACATTATACCAAAACAACAACTTCGCATCACACTGTGTGACACATCTCTGGTCCTTGCCATGGTGTGCTGTATTGTAAATACTGCACATCCATGACACAGGATTCTGAGGGAACATGACACAACCCATTTGAACACAATGCGGCAGAAAGCAGCATTGCATGATGAATGATAAATCTGGGCCATAGTCCCTTCCCTAATTCAGGCTAGATACAGCGGGCCTGACGGTCTCATAGGATAGATTGAAACCCCTGACCACAACAATCCCCATGGGAATTCAGAGGTCGACTTCATTCTTGGTTTAGTGGCAGTCTGTTGGAACTTGGATGCACTGACTTCCTCTATTTGCGGAAAACTAGCTTTGATTTGGGAGGGCAGTGTTTGGCTACATGCCTAGAGAGGGGCACCCTGGATATACTATGGTTCTCTTCTTTCCCATTATTGAAATCCTGTTAAGAAATCCAAAGATATGCACAACGTATTGGAGGACCTATTTTATGTTACCAGCAGCTTTGACCTACTATTTGTTCACTAAGGGGACATTCGTTTGCCCAGTGTAATTCAATCAATTCTGTGGGAAATTTCCTCCTGAAAAGCACACCAAGGGCATCACCCTTACAAACCATTTGAACATTTTAGAATGTGTTTGAGATTTATGGAAAGGTAGATTTGAACACGTTTGCCCATAATGAACCATTTGCGCTACCAAAATATTTTGCACACAACCGGTCTTAATTATTATTATAATGATGTATATTATACCGATCTTTGGTTAGGATGATTGCCAAATTGAAATATATTGTAAAAAGGAAGTGTAATCATATCTGACAACATGCATTTCACAAAATGCCCTCTAAGCAATATATGGATGACTCTGTGGGCATATCATATTTGATGCAGCTAAATTGCGAAATAATTTACTCAGTGACAATTTAAACTGAGGAGAGTTTTTGAAATACTTGAAAATGTATGGTGTCAAAGTAGGTATGCATTTTCGAATTACACAACAACGCTCCAATATTAACTGAATGTGAAAATCATAATTCGTATTTCACCCTAGTTCTTAAGCATGATTTCTGGCTCATTCTCAAAACATACAGGCTTGACAAGTAATGGAACTGAGACTCATTAAAATTAAGTAATTTGCCCAGGTGTACACATTCACGGCCATTTACATGGATTAATGGATTAAAGGATCAGAATTCTACTTCTCCGACTTTGGAGTCAGACTCTTAATCACTAGTCAAATAATCTCCATTATACAGCAATAAACACCATGTAATATCATGAATATGCAGTAGAATGGTGTTAAATATGGGTGGGATTATGTGAACACAATTTGGAAGAAATATTTTGTCACATTCAGTCTGTTCGGTACAGATAAAAATAATTGAAGGACAATATGCGTTAACTTTTTTTCTAACGTTTAGTTGTACTTTATACATGAGCTGAAGAGGATAGGAAGGGAGCTAAATGGAAATTCCTTTTGCTTGTAAACATTGATTTCTTCTGTATTTGAGTTTTTAGGCATGTACAAAGACTCTTTGATGGCAAGTCTACTTCAATCGAGTTGCCCATTGGAATTGTATTTTATAGATCAATTTTTTTTTAACCTCGAGAGACTCCTGCGTTTGGACATTTGCCCTACTTTACCCAATGCACAAAAGCACAATGCTGCAACATGATCTCCTAGAAACTATTAGTAGTTAATCAATTGACATGGTCAGCTGGAGAGAAAGGCACTTAGAAGTAAATACGTTCTTCTAAATGAATTTGTTCTTGTAACCTGTTGCAAGAAATTTATGAAACACCTCCGAGAAGACACCATTCCAGATTCAGCAACCCTGGCAAACTAACACCGTATTTAAAAATCTTAAAACATGTGAATAAGCAATAGTTTACCTCCTTGTTAGACACAACTGCCTTAGGGTGGTCTTCCCCCCTACTTTTTGCCTGCCTCCCTTCATTTTCTGACTTCGTTTTTACTGGCTATAGGAGTTTGTGCACTTTACCACAGCTAACCAGTGCTAAAGCGCTTGCACTCTATCCTCTACACAAGAATGGTAATTATGTCAAAACACCCAACTTTCAGATGTCGTCCTTTGGGAAATCCTGATGGCTCTTGAAAAGGTTGACAGACCTTTGCCACCATTTTAGAACAGAACTAGAACAAGGGTATAGACTTTGCATACATCATCAACAGTTAGATTAATGTTCAGTCAATAATGACATGTTGGTGGAGTTTTCAACACCTTTATTTATCTTAAAGGATTAGTATGATTTTGAAGTCTTTTTTTCAGATTAGTTGGTTAACAGAAATGCCAATAAAAGTTTGATTAGTGACAGGATAAATCAATACAGAGAGTTACAAAACGGAAATTGTCACTAAAATAGCTAAGGACTAAGGAGCATAATCTTCCCTAAATAAAGCCTATGAAGAGTTATTTTTGGAAAAGAGCAAGACTTAGAATAAGAAAAGAACTACCCATTAAGAGCGGTTATAGATACTTAGCTGAGTAAAGAAGCAACTCTTCAATAGAAGAGTGGCACAGGCAGGACAAAGAGGTCTGAGTCTTCTTCTCTTCCGATTCGTCTTCTACCCTAACTTGCTAAGAACACTCATTAATAAAAAAAACACCTAATAATGTATCGATAATGGTTAGGTAGGAACTCTCTTCCTCCAATGGAAACCGTTCTTTCAATGGTGTTGTCAACTTCCAATGCTTCTCCTCTCAATTTCCATGGTAAACATTCTTGTCGATATAATGTAAAATAGTGTTTCAAGACTTTGAACCTTCCTACCTAAGCTAAAAGATGTGCTGCAAGTCCATTGTGAATACAAAGCAAGTTGAATATGATAAAGCAAAACTAGCAATAATATTCTGTAAGGCAGTCATAAAATATATCTAAATCATTATTTATTCAAGTAGTCACAGCAGCTCAGTTTATTAATAAGTGACCTAATCATGCTGTGAGAAAGCTAAAGGACCAGGGATTTGAAGTCAGCACTTTCTTAAGGAAGATGCTGGTGCTAGGAAAAATTATCTAAATAACGTGTATTACGCTATGAGCAAGAGTTGAAAGGAAAGGCCGCCTTCTATATTATTTCACATACGTTTAAATACTATAAATTTCCCCTACATATGATAAGTCTAGGAATCATTTGATGAATTAATAATACATTTGAATATGATTCTTCCATGTAATAAAAGAGGCACAATTTACTGTTTGTCATTTTCTATGAGAAAACATTTCTACATCAGTTCATGCACATTCTAAAGTGCAATTCATCAATGGTCTGTGAGTCAAGTTTTTTAATTTTAAAGCAATTTCCCTCACAGGGAACATTGGCTCTAACCCAGTTGGCATATTTAAGTTACTCACACGTTCCTAGTAAAGTGCACTTCATGAGCCCAGGCTCTGTAAATTAAATGCTACTAGTGGGTCTGCAGCACTCATTGTGCCACACCTTTTAGTGGCCCTTTAACCAAGGCTCAAGCATGCCATTGCAGAGCCTGAATGTGCAGTTTACACTGCCACTTTGATCGGGCTAGATAAGCCTGTTGTGCCCACTAGAAGTGGTGGAATGCACTCTAAGTTACTCGTCTGTACCTTTTGTGTGTTCAACGTCATTAAAGGCGTGCAACCATGTTGCACACTCCATTTGTGTGCTTTCTGTATGTGTCACAAGTGGAAGTCTCATCAGGTCCCCCAATCAAGATGACAAGCCACATGTGTGAATGAAACCAAAATCTTCAGTTTATTATATTTGTGTTTTTATCTAAAAAATCTCAATTTTTAATCCAGAAGTTATCATACTTCATACATTTGTAATCACAATGTTTTTAGAGAGGCCAATCCTGGCTTTTCTCAGCAGAACAAGGGGGCATAACAGTCCTCATGAAACAGCGTTTAAAAAATGCATTTCGGGATGGTTCCTTCTTCATGGGTAACTAAAGTACAAGATGGTAAAAAATAACACATCAGCTCATCCGAAAAATAATAAGCTAAATAAAAATGTTAGTGCTTCATACTAAAATAGCACCTAATGCAGTGTGGATTTTTTAACACCAAAACCTAAAAGTACAACCTTGCCTGCGACCACTCATTTGTGACCCACACCGAAATCTACAGTTTCAATGGGGAACTCTTCTTAAAACAACCCAACAGTGCATGTATAACTCCTCAAATAGAAGTGACACAGCAGATTGAAATCCACTGAAATAAAATGCAACCTTATCTACGTGTTATGCAAACAAAAACATGTACATAAAACCTGTGACAACTAAAGACTAAATGCATGCTTTCAAATGAAACACTTACAACAAGGGGTGGTGAGTGACAGAGTCTCTGAATTAAACAGAATACTCTCACCCAGTCAAGAGATCAGGGCTAGATCCAACACCGTTTTTTAGCTCACTGCACCATCCCAGTTTCAGAACCTGGCTGTATGCAAATTAGTCTGTTCCTGTCCCAGTGCATGATGGGAACAGGGCAAACCAAACTACAAAAGCCAATTCTTACACTGGGAAGGAAACAAGCTACCGGGGACCGGTTTCTGGCATTTCAGCCGTCTTCGGCCCGGCTTGCTTGAATCCTGATGGTGCAATGAGCAAGGGACTCACATCTGAGTATACCCTTCCACGCTTAGGGTGGACAAAAATATTTACAACAAGGGGTGGTGAGGGACAGAGTCTCTGAATTAAACAGAATACTCTCACCCAGTCAAGAGATCAGGGCTAGATCCAACACCGTTTTTTAGCTCACTGCAACATCCCAGTTTCAGAACCTGGCTGTATGCAAATTAGTCTGTTCCTGTCCCAGTGCATGATGGGAACAGGGCAAACCAAACTACAAAAGCCAATTCTTACACTGGGAAGGAAACAAGCTACCGGGGACCGGTTTCTGGCATTTCAGCCGTCTTCGGCCCGGCTTGCTTGAATCCCGATGGTGCAATGAGCAAGCGACTCACATCTGAGTATACCCTTCCACGCTTAGGGTGGACAAAAATATTTACACCAAGTGGTGGTGAGGGACAGAGTCTCTGAATTAAACAGAATACTCTCACCCAGTCAAGAGATCAGGGCTAGATCCAACACCGTTTTTTAGCTCACTGCACCATCTCAGTTTCAGAACCTGGCTGTATGCAAATTAGTCTGTTCCTGTCCCAGTGCATGATGGGAACAGGGCAAACCAAACTACAAAAGCCAATTCTTACACTGGGAAGGAAACAAGCTACCGGGGACCGGTTTCTGGCATTTCAGCCGTCTTCGGCCCAGCTTGCTTGAATCCTGATGGTGCAATGAGCAAGGGACTCACATCTGAGTATACCCTTCCACGCTTAGGGTGGACAAAAATATTTACAACAAGGGGTGGTGAGGGACAGAGTGTCTGAATTAAACAGAATACTCTCACCCAGTCAAGAGATCAGGGCTAGATCCAACACCGTTTTTTAGCTCACTGCACCATCCCAGTTTCAGAACCTGGCTGTATGCAAATTAGTCTGTTCCTGTCCCAGTGCATGATGGGAACAGGGCAAACCAAACTACAAAAGCCAATTCTTACACTGGGAAGGAAACAAGCTACCGGGGACCGGTTTCTGGCATTTCAGCCGTCTTCGGCCCGGCTTGCTTGAATCCTGATGGTGCAATGAGCAAGGGACTCACATCTGAGTATACCCTTCCACGCTTAGGGTGGACAAAAATATTTACAACAAGGGGTGGTGAGGGACAGAGTCTCTGAATTAAACAGAATACTCTCACCCAGTCAAGAGATCAGGGCTAGATCCAACACCGTTTTTTAGCTCACTGCAACATCCCAGTTTCAGAACCTGGCTGTATGCAAATTAGTCTGTTCCTGTCCCAGTGCATGATGGGAACAGGGCAAACCAAACTACAAAAGCCAATTCTTACACTGTGAAGGAAACAAGCTACCGGGGACCGGTTTCTGGCATTTCAGCCGTCTTCGGCCCGGCTTGCTTGAATCCTGATGGTGCAATGAGCAAGCGACTCACATCTGAGTATACCCTTCCACGCTTAGGGTGGACAAAAATATTTACACCAAGTGGTGGTGAGGGACAGAGTCTCTGAATTAAACAGAATACTCTCACCCAGTCAAGAGATCAGGGCTAGATCCAACACCGTTTTTTAGCTCACTGCACCATCTCAGTTTCAGAACCTGGCTGTATGCAAATTAGTCTGTTCCTGTCCCAGTGCATGATGGGAACAGGGCAAACCAAACTACAAAAGCCAATTCTTACACTGGGAAGGAAACAAGCTACCGGGGACCGGTTTCTGGCATTTCAGCCGTCTTCGGCCCGGCTTGCTTGAATCCTGATGGTGCAATGAGCAAGGGACTCACATCTGAGTATACCCTTCCACGCTTAGGGTGGACAAAAATATTTGCAACAAGGGGTGGTGAGGGACAGAGTCTCTGAATTAAACAGAATACTCTCACCCAGTCAAGAGATCAGGGCTAGATCCAACACCGTTTTTTAGCTCACTGCACCATCCCAGTTTCAGAACCTGGCTGTATGCAAATTAGTCTGTTCCTGTCCCAGTGCATGATGGGAACAGGGCAAACCAAACTACAAAAGCCAATTCTTACACTGGGAAGGAAACAAGCTACCGGGGACCGGTTTCTGGCATTTCAGCTGTCTTCGGCCCGGCTTGCTTGAATCCTGATGGTGCAATGAGCAAGGGACTCACATCTGAGTATACCCTTCCACGCTTAGGGTGGACAAAAATATTTACAACAAGGGGTGGTGAGGGACAGAGTCTCTGAATTAAACAGAATACTCTCACCCAGTCAAGAGATCAGGGCTAGATCCAACACCGTTTTTTAGCTCACTGCACCATCCCAGTTTCAGAACCTGGCTGTATGCAAATTAGTCTGTTCCTGTCCCAGTGCATGATGGGAACAGGGCAAACCAAACTACAAAAGCCAATTCTTACACTGGGAGGGAAACAAGCTACCGGGGACCGGTTTCTGGCATTTCAGCCGTCTTCGGCCCGGCTTGCTTGAATCCTGATGGTGCAATGAGCAAGGGACTCACATCTGAGTATACCCTTCCACGCTTAGGGTGGACAAAAATATTTACAACAAGGGGTGGTGAGGGACAGAGTCTCTGAATTAAACAGAATACTCTCACCCAGTCAAGAGATCAGGGCTAGATCCAACACCGTTTTTTAGCTCACTGCACCATCCCAGTTTCAGAACCTGGCTGTATGCAAATTAGTCTGTTCCTGTCCCAGTGCATGATGGGAACAGGGCAAACCAAACTACAAAAGCCAATTCTTACACTGGGAAGGAAACAAGCTACCGGGGACCGGTTTCTGGCATTTCAGCCGTCTTCGGCCCGGCTTGCTTGAATCCTGATGGTGCAATGAGCAAGGGACTCACATCTGAGTATACCCTTCCACGCTTAGGGTGGACAAAAATATTTACAACAAGGGGTGGTGAGGGACAGAGTCTCTGAATTAAACAGAATACTCTCACCCAGTCAAGAGATCAGGGCTAGATCCAACACCGTTTTTTAGCTCACTGCACCATCCCAGTTTCAGAACCTGGCTGTATGCAAATTAGTCTGTTCCTGTCCCAGTGCATGATGGGAACAGGGCAAACCAAACTACAAAAGACAATTCTTACACTGGGAAGGAAACAAGCTACCGGGGACCGGTTTCTGGCATTTCAGCCGTCTTCGGCCCGGCTTGCTTGAATCCTGATGGTGCAGTGAGATAAATAACGGTGATGGATCAAGCCCTGATCTTTGGACTGGGTAAGAGTGGTCTGCTCAATTCAGACACTCTGTTCATCACCACCCCCTTTTCTGAATCGTTCAAATGAAACACCGCTCACCCAAGAACAAACAATTAGATATGGCAATGTAACAAAATATGATTGCCAAATATTCAGAACAGAATGCGCCTATGACTCATGAGACAACGGGTACCCCTATTCCGCATTTGCATGGACCGAGACCAACTATTAAAGCCAACATGTATCACACTGTCTATAAACCGACCGCTGACACACAGCCCCACTTGTAGAGATTTCCAAATTAAACCAGGTGAAAATCAGTATCTTTAAATATCCCATGAAAATAATTACCTTCACAAGCTCCAGCGAGCCCATTTTTGCGAGATAAATAAACAAAAGACTATAAGCATGCTGTACGCTGAGTGCTGTGAACAGTGAAAACCTCCCATGGAGAAACTTCTTGCCAGGCCTAAACCTTCCCTGTTTATACATATAAGTCAACCCTAAGGTAGGGGCCTGTATAACCCACAGGGCACGGTGCAATGTATTTAAAAGGCAGGACATGTACTTTAACGTTTGACGTGTCTTGATAGTGAAATATTCCATATTTTATTTTCACTACCACAAGACCTATCTCTCCCTGGGATAATATTGGGATGACCTTACTACATCTTTTAAGTGTAATTCACAATTGTGAAGAGATATACTTTTCAAGTTCAAGGTTTAAAGTAAAGGGTCACTGGACTCACAATATAAAATCACAACTTATGGTGATGTTGGATTTTAAATTACTGTTTAGCAAAAACTACTTTCAGAAAGTTGGCACTTACTTAATTTAGTCATCTGCTGTCTATCTTGTTCAGTGTGGGATAGGTGACAGCTGGGATTTGTGTATTCCATCTAGACAGCCACACACAAGGAAGCTGAGGCGTGTCTTAATGGGCCTTCCTGGGAGATGGGAGGGAGAAGCTGGGCACAATATTACACTTACACTTGAATAGGTTGTCTTCTGTCCACAAACAAAGGGCTGCATAGAGCCTGTAGTGAGTATGGAGCCAGGGCAAGAAGGGAGAGCCTCTGTGCACTTCAAAGCTTTCTTTGAAGGCTCCACTACTTCAAAGGCACAACTGGGTATAACTACTGGACCTCTGGGACCCTACATTCAGTACAATTCTAGACCTGTGACTACTCTGGTCGGAAGAAGAATTGATGTCCTGCTGAAAAAACTTCCTCTCTGCAGGACAGCTGCTTTACTGGACTTCTTCCTTGTTGTGGCCCTGCCATGATGAGCTGTCCTGCTGCCTCCTGTATGCCTGCCAGGGTGAAAAACACTGGACCTTCATCACTTGAACCTAGGGTGAGTCACAGAGCATGCTGGCTTGCTTCCTGTTGTAAGCCTCAGGGATATGAAAGACTTCAACTACCTGCATCTGCATCCAGACTCTACAAGCTGTGAGTTTATCCTTCCAAGTGGTGCCACACCTGACCTGGACCCTTGGAAGTGAGGTTTAAGGTGTTTCTGCATCTAAAGCCTACTGAGGCATCCTCATCAGAACTAGTTCATCTTCACCTTTGCGTGAGTCAGAACAGGTACATCCTCGTCATTGCATGGGGCTGAACCGTCGCATCACCATGAAACCAGGGCATCGCCTTTGGAATCGACACATCGCTTACTGAGGGAGCAGCATCTGCACATCACATTGTGAACCAGCACTTCGCACTTGAAACTGACGCATTGCAGCAGTTGCATGGAAGAAATCGACACGTCTCATACACTGCGTGCTCAACACTGATGCATGACTTTGGCTGCACCTTGCGTCCTGTTTGAAGATGATGCACCCCTGATTACAGTACTTTGGTTCAGCATGCTGAAGTGGGTCCCTGTATCTGGCCTGGGGTCCATTGCACTCGTTGTGCAATACCCTCACCTGGTCCCAAGCGTGGAGATGATATTGTAACCAATGCTGGACATCCCATCCCTCCAGAGGACAGCAAATTCCTAGGAACCAAAACCTTACAACATGCACTGTCCTCCAGGGACAAAAGTGGTTGGGATAAAATAAGAAACAAGAGACTTGCTGTATTGAATCTGCTCTGTGACTGGGCAACACTGCTTAACAGGATTTGCCACTTCTGAGAACTTCTATGTTTGTGAGGTAGATGTGCCCAGGACCAGAACCTCTGTTTTTGCAAGGACACAATGCACAGGAAATAACAAGAGGAGGCAGTTACCATCTGTACACTAACAGGACTCTATATACAGTGACCATATATTGACTTCATTGGCATGCATTTACAGTTTTAATCAGCAGTACGCCATGAGAGCAGAATAACCAAAATCACAGATTGGAGTTTGGAGTTAGGAACACTCCCAAGAATTAAACTCGAAACACAGATTTCGATGCAAAGTTCATACATTTAACAAAGACTATGAAGTGCTTTCTCTAGGCACCACTGCTCATCAGAGAAAAACCGAGCTCAAGTCTTTAATCCTTTATGGCCATGCTGCGTCAAAACCCTGTGCCTGCTTGAAGCAGGCGTAAGGATTAACGCAGCATGTTAGGCATAGGGGCACCCGAGCCTAGCTGGAGCTGCGTTGCGCTTGCAACGCGACTCCAGCAATGTGCCGCCTTTCCGCCGGGGGATGCGACACGCATCTGCCCATCCATGCGCCAGGGTGCGCCGCATTGTAGATGTGGCGCATCAGTGGTGAGCACAGGTGGTGTGGTCTGTCGCAACTGTTTTGGCACATCCCTGCTGATTAGCAGAGATGCGGTAGAAGTTGTAAATCTGCCCCTTAATGTGAACCGGATATCAAGTACTTAGCCTAGTTCTTCCACTTGACTGAAGTTCAAAGAAAAATCGGGGGTTCCATGGAGCGAGGAGGAAAATGTCAAGGGGTCTAGTGCCACTGGAACTACAGATTAGGATGTATTTGAAGGAGACTGGAGCACTTCTCGGTTGACGCAGGATTCTTCAGGTGAGTGGAAAGGGTAAAGCTTGTTCTACATGTAGCCAGCTCAATACAAGGTTTTTGTTGGGCGTGGGTTATATACCCTCTTGGAGATTCAATGGATGTAGCTAGATCGTGTGTTGCACATGTCCATCGGGAAGGTTCACAATCCTTGGAGAAAACAGTAGTCCTCTCTCAATAATTGTGCTCCTTCTGATTGAAAACATGTCCTTACCTACCACATGAGTTTGTCATCCACTTGAGAAAGTATAGAGAGTTAATCACATGATTTTAATTTTAAACAGAGGTTCAATTTTTCATCATATTCTTTCCTCCGTCAAATTTGATTATTTTTCTTTTCTTCATTTTATCCCACTTCACCGCTCTGTACAGTTGCACTCATTTCCTGGATTCTCAGCTCTGAGTTTATGGCTGATTCAATTCCCATAGTCCTGGTAAGAAATTTAAATACCAATGTTTTTTCTGCCTATCTTTAATCCACCTAGGAGATTGTGTTCAGGTGTTAACATTGGTAGCCTTTCCTCAGTTTTTATTATTTTTTTATTCACTGTCTTTTTATATTTTAAGTCTATTCTCTGGAGTATTATATTTTTTTTCTCTGCACATTTATCTATATTTTCTTTTTTCATATTTTGTCACACTACTAGTGTTTGACGGTTTTGGGGTATTTAGCAGTAATTTTGATGTTATTGAGGCTCAATGTAACTTTTATTTCTAGACATCAAAGTTATCTTGTGGTTTTCTGATGAAGGCGCCAAGTTTGCCAAAACGTGCTTAGACACATTGAAGAACCACCATCAATTGATCTTATAAACCACCCCTCTGTATTGTTTAATTTTGTAAATATTTCATTGTCATTGTGTTAGGATTTCATATTTTGTGATGATATGCACGTTTTACATGACTATTCTATCATGGTAAACAATTTGATTCATTTGCTTTGTCTACTGTGTTGTCATTGTATTCTAAATATTGATTTATATAAAATCTTATTAATGGTTTGCTCTATAGATATGTTATCTTTAACTGCTTTGTATCAATAAAATGAATTTTCTATAGTTATTTGTGGTACATTGAGTCTATTGTTATCACCCTAGATTCATGGTCTTGAACAGTCCGACCAGTTGCCTAGAGATTCTTTTATGTATGATTGCATCCTATGAACTACTATAAGTAGCAGAGGGCCCTTATATTTACATTGGAGTACTGTTTATTTGACCTTACAGAATGGGCAGGTGCAACTTGTGCGTCAGAACCAAATAACAGGAAGCAAATCTATAGTGTTTGCACTTCTGGGGGAAGCTTGCAGTGATTCAATTAAAAACACACCAAGGCCCTAGTAACAGCGAGAATATTGAATCCTTTGGTTCACAGAATTTGAGAAATTCTTGCAGGGATTCAAGCGCAATGGAATTTCAGGTTCTGGGGAAGCATCGGTCATGAGGCTGCTGGGGAGCATCAGTCATGAGGGTGCTTGAGGAACATGAGTTATGAGGGTGCTAGGGTAACATCGATCATGAGGATGCTGGAAGAGCATCTGTTATGGTATCATAGCATACCATACAGCTCCACAGGGGCAAAGCAACCTGAGTCCTGCATGCTAGACCCACTACGCATAGGGCACATGAGGGTGTTGTGACAGCTTAACCCCCGTAAGGAATGACATACAGGGAATGGTTTTCTCGGTGACAGGCATGGAAGGAACAAACCAGGTGAGTGGCATGAACATTGATGGCTGGTTCCTAGGACTGCTCTTCAGGCCCATATTCTTTTCAATCAATCAAGTAAAACAAGCATCTAACTGCATACATAGAATCAAGGATTTTGTGTACTTCAAATTCCAAATGACCAACCAGTGTTATGGGTGATGGAGGGGGAGAAGGACGGGTCTGGGCACAATAGACCAAATATTGTCTCCAACCTTGTACTCTGGCTGTTGTTGTAGATGTCTGCTTGCATTTTTTTCCATACTCAACTTTACTTGAATGTGGTAACACTTGCTGTTCTGAATCAGCCAGATGTTTTATAAAGGGACATTCCAAAATGTTCAGGCAACATATGAAGATGAGTACATGTTACACAATAGAAAGGGGAAACCCCAGTGGCTGAATTCTGTGAGTATTTGTAGGCAAATTCAGCGAAAGGCAACAAAGATGTCCAACACTTTGGAGTAGAGGTCAATAGACATTGCAGTGTCTGTTTTATAACCTGGTTTACCCTCTTCATCTGTCCAACAATTTGTGGGTAGTAGGCATATGAGAGTTGGACATCAATGTCCAATGATGTGCAATGATGTGCAAACACTGCGACAAAATTGGAAAATATATTGCAGGTCTTAATCAGAACTGATGACCGATGGGAATCTGTGCACTCAGATGATTTCTTAGATAAACAGCATGACGAGGGTCTGGGCATTGGGTTTTTCTTTTAGGGCAATACTGTTCACCATCTTGGCAAAACGATCTACTACCACCCAGATGGTTGTATAACTATTGGAGTAAGGGAAGTCAGTAATAAAGCCCACACTTATGAAATGCCAGGGATATTTGGGCACTGGCAAGGTTTGTAAATATTTTGATGGGGCGGAATGGGATGCCTTGTTTTGAGAACCTGTTGGCCTGATCTGAACCTAGTCATGCACATCCTTGGACAATTGGGGCCACCAAAACCAGAGCTAACAGTTTGCTAAGGTCTTTCGGATTTGTGGATGACCTGCTAACAAAGTATCATGACACCAGGTTAAGGTTTCATGTCTTAATTCTTTAGTGGAGACTTTTTAGGTGGTACTATGATAAGGAAGCTCATTGTGTGTATGATTATCTTTTTCAGTCACCCAAATGTTTATTTCTTCTTGACTTCCACCACCCGACTTTACCCAAGAAACGTTCCTGATTGCAGAGTCCTACAATGTGTTTGTGTTGTCTGTCCCTGAGTGTTCTGATTTGTGTAACCCATCTCAATAGTAGATTGGCCTTAATCTGTTGTGTGACTGGCCAACAGGTGATAACAAAATTAAATTCACTAAAAAATAATAACCAACTTACTTGTCTAGGGGTGTAAGCTTTCAAAAACCTGAGGAATTGAGATTCTTATGATTAGTGTAAATGGTAGCAATATACTAGGTCCCTAATAGGTAGTGTCGCTACTCTTGACAGCATAGTGTAATTACCAATAACTCTTGTTTGGCATTTGTGTAATCCTATTCCAACGGCAATAGAATTTTAAGAAAAAAGGCAACTGGGTGCATGTGCCCTGTTGTGTTGTGATAAAAAACCTCCCGCAGCCAATTGGAGGTATTCTCCTCCACAAATTAAGGCTTTGTGGGATCTGGATATCTGAGTACTGGGCCGGTTGTACATGTCTTCTTAAGTAATTTAAGGGCATCATTGTCCCTCTGGGCCCACTCAAAATATACCTTCTTACGAAACAGGCCAATGAAGGGGCTTACAATGTCAGAAAAATGGGTGATAATTTGTCTGAAAAAGTTTGGAAAACCAAGGAAGCTCTATACTTCCTTCACCGTGGTCGAGGATGGCCAATTTAAGATTGCCTTGACCTTTTTTCTGTTTATGGTCACACCCTCTGGGGACAATAAATATCCCAGGAATGCATCAGATTGGGTATGGAATGTGCATTTATTCAACTTGGCAAAAAAGGGCATGTTCTTGGAGTTGCTGCAAGACTGTCCTAACATGGTCTCTGTGTTCAGTCATGTTTTGTGAATGGATCAGGATGTCATAGATGTATACAACAATAAAGATGTCCGGCAAATCTTCCAGAACCTCATTGATGCAGTACTAGACGTCAGCTGGGGTATTACATAACCCAAATGGCATAACAGTGTATTAAAAAAAAGTCTCAACTTTGTCGGAAAGGTGGTGTTGCATTTGTAACCCTCTTTTACAAAAACAAGGTGGTATGCACCAAATAAGTCCCGTTTGGTGCACACTGTGAATTTCAGAACCTGATTTAACAAGTCTCGAATTAATGGCAAAGGTTATCTGTTTTTTATGGTCACTTTATTTAGTGCTCTGTAGTCTATGCACACCTGAAAACCGCTGCCTTTCTTTGAAACGGAGAAGAGCGTTGATGGTGCAGGAGAAGTGCAATGTCTTACAAAACCTAAGGCTAGCATGTCATCTAGGTATTTATTTATTTATTTATTTGAAAATTTTATAAAGTGCAAACAAGATCCTAGCGGATATCAGAGCGCTGTACATACAGTAAATGTTACTTAAAAACGAAAATAAGAGCAGATCAAAAACATATGTGCAAGGCATATAGTAAAAGCAGCATAATTAGGTGTAACATCAAGGGAAAGAAAGTCTCTTGTGGGTGGGGGCGCATGTGCGTTTTGTCACAGGATTTCAGTAGATTCAGTAGAGTCATGTGAACTTAGGCATGAGGATGGCTTTAACTTCCTTTTTAAAAAAGGTAGTGGAAGGATTGAGTCTGGTTTCTGGGGGTAGGGCATTACATATTCTGGGTGCCATCCCAGAGAAGGATCTGTTATACTTTTTTTTAATATGGAATTTTTGTGTTTTTAGTAGTAGTTTTGCCACACTTCTTGAGGATCTGGGTCCTCCCGAGATCGTCAATTTCTGTGCCAAATAGCTGGTTGATTTGTGATGCATGGCTCTGTGTGTCATGCAGGCCATTTTCAGCTGCATTCTCGCCTCCAGGGGTAGCCCGTTCAAGGATTGAAGATCCGGGGAGATGTGAGAGGTACGTTTAGTTCCAGTTATGAGTCTTGCTGCAGCGTTGATTGATGCCCTGAGGGGTGCAGTTGATGTTTTGGGTAGGCCACAGAGATAGACACATCCATATTCCACTCTGGGAATAACCAGAGCTTGTACTGCCTGTTTGAAGTCATTGTGTGGTATGTAGGGTTTCATTTTCCTCAATGAGTTTATCTGGAAGTTGGCTCCCTTTGTAGCGTTGCTGATATGTTTTTGCATGTTGATCTTACTGTCAAGAGTGATTCCTAGTGATTTCGCTGAGTCTACGATGCTAGGTTGAACGTTAAACGCTGTAACATGTTTGATCCAATCTTGCATTTTGGGGATTTGAGCCGGGGGAGCTATTAGTAGGAATTCCGTTTTTAGGGCATTCAGTTTGAGATGATTTTCTGCAAGCCAAGTTTGGGTGTTCCTAAGCGCTGTATTAAGTAGTTTGACGTCCTCTAGGTTGTGTATCTTGAGGTAGAGTTGAGTATCATCTGCGTACATGTGATATTGCACATTAGAGGCTTGTAGGATTTCAGTGAGCAGTTCTAGGAAGAGATTAAACAGAGTTGTGGATAGTGCGGATCCTTGTGGGACACCTAAAGATACTGGGACAGGCTTGGATAGGGTGTTATTGACTTTGAATTGTTGTGTCCGACTTTGGAGAAATGAAGTGAACCAACTAAGCACTGTCCCAGACAAAGCCATTCTGTGTTTCAGGAGGTCTAACAAGTTCTCATGTTTGACCATATCAAAGGCCGAGGAGAGGTCCAGTAGGATGAGTAGACAGGATCTATTTTGGTCGAGTATTTGCAGCGAGTCATCAATGATGTGTGTCATGGCTGATTCTGTGCTGTGTCCTGCACGGAAGCCTGATTGGTGTTTGTTGAGAAGATTAAAGTGATCAATATGTTTCGTTAGCTGTAGATGCACACATTTTTCCAGCAGCTTGGCTAAGGTGGGGATGTTGGAGATAGGGCGATAGTTGGTAAGGTCCTTGGGGTCTGCTGCGGGCTTTTTTTTAGAATGGGTGAAACCTGGCCTACTTTGAGGGTATCTGGAATGCATCTTTGTTGAAGCGAACTGTTTATGATCTTGGACCAGAGAGGTAAAAGCAGTGGGGTGAGGTCTTTAACTGCGTTTGCCGGAAGCGGGTCAGAGAGGTGGTTAGCTGGCTTCAATGTCCTGAGTATTTTGCCTATTGCATCTTCAAAGTAGAAGGTAAATGATGACCAGGCTGCATTATTTTTTGGGTTTGGCTTTGATAGGAGTTTGCATGGCGCAGTTTGGGGAACAGGAGGGGTTTGTGTATTGGGTCCTTCGTATAAGGATAGATACTTTAGGAGGTCTTTCTTGATGGTGTCAGATTTCAAGGTGAATAGGGTGGAGAATTCTTCACAGTTTTGCTGCCGGGTTTCTAACTCTTGTGGACGATGAGGAGCCTCCATAATTTGAATTTTGATCAGTTCAAAGAGTTTTTTGGTGACGATTTCTTGCCTGATCAAGTTGAAGGCTGAAAAAGCCGGCTTTGCTGGGCTTGATCTTTCGGAAATATGTGGTTTTTTTTTACCTGAGGATCTTGAGGTGGTTGGCGGATGGTATTGATCTCCAGGCCTATTCTGATGTTCTGAGCGAAAGCCTGTCCTCGTTGAGTATACTGTTGTACCAAGGTTTTGAGTCTTTCAAAGAGACTCTTTTTAGTTGAAGAGGTGCCACCTCTTCTAATATCGATGTCATGGTAGAGAGGTGGTGGTTGGTGAGATCGTGTACTTTGGACAATCCTACGGGCGGCAGCAGAAGGTTGGCGCAGGAGGAAGGCAGGGTGTTGGGGTTGAGTTTTCTCAGGTCTCTTCTCCACACTTTTGGTCTTGTGGATTGCACTGAGTTCAATTTCACCTGTTCCTTAATGGTGAAAGTGATGATATGATGGTCTGACCAGTCACATGGTTGGATCGACTCTAGCTGATTGGAGTCAATTTTAGAGATTACTAAGTCCAGAATAGAACCTTTGTCGTGTGTTGGGATGTTGCAGAATTGCGTTAAGTCAAGGTCAATAAGGAAATTATTGAGACTGTTTAAGCTGTATCATTAGGATCCTTTCCAATGGAGATTGAAGTCTCCAAGGAATATTTGGGTATTTTGTCGCCCTGTGTTGCAGATACCATGTCCATGAAATGTTCAATGAAGGTGAGGTTTTCACCTGGTGGGTGATAGATGATGTGCAGAGAACAGACAGGTTTGCCCTTGCTAGTGATGTTGAGGTACATGTATTCACATGGCTGGAAAGTAGCTGAAATGGCTCTATTTACTGAGATACTCATATGATGTATGCAGGCTATACCTCCCCCGGACTTATCAGATCTGTCTCTATCTAGTATGATGATGTTGTAATTAGGTGGGACTAAAATGTCAATGATTGGTGTGGAGGATTCTTTTAGCTAGGTTTCCGTTAGCATTATCAGGTCTGGCTCATGTGTGAGGATGAGGTCAGCTATGTCCACAGCATGTATGGCAGCCGATCTACAATAAAGGAGTATACATTTGAGTTTGGGCTTACTGATGGTTGAGGAAGGTTCCTGAGTGATAGGAATTCTTCTAAAGTTGTTGTTTGTGTCGCCTCTAGAGTTTGGTTTACTGGATCTATGGGGATTGGAGGTGATAGTAGGAATTAGCGATGATGCCGGTGTGGTAGGCTTCATGCGGCAGATTCATATGAATTCAACAGGGAGAGTAAATCCCTCTCCGAAAGAGGATTGGTGCTTCTAATTGGCCGATATGAATTGTTATAGAAAGGGATTGAGGGCCAATTGGGGTATTTGGGATTCATGTTCGTTGTAGGTTTGATTCTGGGCCAACTAGTTTTGGGATGTCTTGTTGCTCTATTTCCCCAAGGTTGTTCTTTGATTTGATTCAATGATACTATGATCTCATCAAGTCTGTAGTTTTGTGCAGGCGGGTGAGTGGAAAGTGGCTGTGTTGTGGGTGTGGATATGGATGCATGCAGTGGAGTCAGGCCTGGTGTGTAATTTGTTGTATGTGAGAGTGACGATAGGAGGGGTGCAGCAAGTGGGAGTGTGAGTGTTGGGAGAGCTGTGGGAGTGGCTACAAGTGAGGGATGGGTCTGTGTTAAGGGTGTAGCTGTAGGCCCTGGGTGCCAGCCTGGAGTGCAGTTTGGGGCCACTGTATGCAGGGGCGGTGAGGGTGTTGCAGGTGTGAGTGTGTGTGTTAGGGGGCTGTGGGGGAGGGTGGCATGTCTGTTGGAGTGGGTAGAGTTGTGGATGACGGAGGGGGGTTGAGGGAATGGATGGTTGGGAAGCGGGTATAGGCGTGTGGGTAGCTTCAGTTGAGATGGGTTCGGGGGTTCGGTGTGTGGATTGACATGTGTTGGTGTAGGCGGGAGTTAGGGGAGTATCAGATAGGTCACATGCGGGTAGAGATCGGGAAGGAGTAGCATTGTTGTTGGTAAGGATAAGGTGTGGGGTGTTACCAGAGTGGGCGGCATGAGTGACTGTTTGGGGGTTGAACACTTGCTGTTTGATGAGTGGGAAGATGTTGTCTAAGAGGCTTAAATTGTGATCAGTAGATTGCATGAGAGTGGTACCATTATTATAAATGGTGACAGTTGCTGTCGCTTGGAAAAATTGTGAGGGGGCGATGGAGATAACTAGACCATGGGGAATCTTTCTGGTGGCGGTAGTGTAAATAGAGTTAGAAAAGCATTTCTTCATTGCGCTCTTCATTTCTTGTGGAAAATAATATCATTGGTTGTGTGTCCATTGTGTATTGAGAAATAGGGATCCGCTATGGGAGTTTCAGGATGACGTTTTATAAGATTAAGTTTGAAGCGTTTGGCGGCGTTCTTGGAGATATTGGAGGGGTAGGTCATGGTGTAAGTGTGTGTGCCAGTTAGCTCCATCATAAGCACTGAGTTAGTGAAGTAGTGTAGGTGGGTTTCTGTTAGCAGTCTGTGTTATATTGTGTGAGGATGGGCTAGGTGAGGGGGGTCAGGCATAGGGTGGTGGGAGGAGGTGATGGGTGGTGTCAACTAAATAAGAGGTTGGGTGCTAATCTGGGGATGGGGATATAACGGTGGATGGGCTAGGTGAGGGTGGTGGGGCATAGGTGAGGGGGTCAGGCATAGGGTGGTGGGTGGAAGTAATGAGTGGTGTCAACTAAAAAGGGATTAGGTGCTAATCTGGGAATGGGGTATAACGGTGGAATAATAGATAAAGAGAAAAGGAGTATGAGGTCTGTAGGTAAAATGAGAATTAACAGCCCATGCGTGACTCAATATTATGTGTTCTGCCTCTGGTCCTGAGAGACTCAAACATGTCATTAGGGTAGTGCAATGCCCAGAATTAAATCTACATAACGGTCAAATTCTCTCTGGGGAGGCAGTTGTGTAGGCCTCTGTTCATCCAAGATGTCTTAAAAGTCCTGGTATTATACTGGAAGCTGCTTCAAAAGGCCTGGTTTTGAGGCTTCACAAATCAAGGGAGCAGGCACTCCGTGTGCTTTATTATAGCAATGAGTTTGATAGTAATGGGATTCCAAGGTGACAAGTTGGATGGACCAGTCAATGACAGGGTTGTGAAGTGAAGCCAAGGGATCTATAAAATCGCGCTTAAGGTAGGTGTGTCAATGAGATCAAAGGGGAAGTTCTCACTTTGCCCTTTCTTACATATACAATGATCCTAGAAGAGAGCTCAGAGACAGCCACAGATATAACATGCTCTGGCTCATATTTCCTAACCTGTGGGATATGTAAAGAACTGGCCAAAACCGGAACAAAGATGTGTCCAGTAGCCCCGGAATCTATGAGCATTGGTAGAATCTACCTCCGTTTGGGTGAAATGATAAGGGTGACTGGTATTGTTACTTGTTGTGGAACCTTATTTGTAGTATTTGCCATGTAATGTGGAGGGGGTGGCCAAGAACCACATCCGACTGATTGCCCCCTTATACCAGCTAGGCTCTCTAGTATTCCTGCACCATGTCAGATGTCAAGGCCTTCAGTTTGGCGGAGCATTCTCGTGCAAAATGCTCTTCTTTACAGCAATACAAAAAAAGGTTTAATTTCTTTCTACATTCTTTTTCCTTGGAGGGCAGAAGACTGCACGAGTCCCCGATTTGCATAGGTTCTGTAGTATTCTGATTCTTAGACTCTGTGTCTTTCCACTCAGACTGCACAACTAGCAGTCTGGGTTCCCCTCTGGGGCATTTCCCCTTTCATTCATTTAACTTATGTTCAAGTCTGACAAGTAAATCCATGAACTCGGAACAATCAAATGGTAAATCTACAATTGTGCCAGGAAATCTTTTAAATCTTCTCTTAACCCTCTATAAAAAAGGGAGGTTCTTTTTTCCTCTGGCTACTGGGTTTCCGTAATTAATTTACCAAAAGCAGTAATGTATGTAAGACGATCCTAGTTGCCCTGATGTAAGTTTAACAACTCATTATCACTATCATAGACAAAAGTGTTCTTAGCAAAGACATGGCGCATCATATCTTAAACCTTCCAAAATCATGTAAAACTAGGTAATTATTTTCTATTAGTTGAATAACTCAATTAGCAAATGATAGAATATCATCAGTCATGAAGGTGCTGGGGTAACGTCAGTTATGAGTGTGCTGGGGGAACATAGTTCATGAGGATGCTGGGGAAGCATCGCTCATGGTATCATAGTGCCCCTTAAAGTGGCACAGGGGTAAAGTAAAATGAGTCCTGCACACTAGCCCACTACACAGAGTGCGCATGAGGGGGTTGTGATAATCAGCCTGAAGTTTTGACTTTGCCTCAGTCTAGCCTGACCAGATAACTCATTTAAGCATTTATTGCTTCTGAGCACAATTTTACCTTTATTCTTAAAAAAATCATATCTTGACTTTTACTTACTGAGCTCTTTAGGCAATCTACGTATAGGATCATTATAGGATTATTTTTGTGACTCCGTGCTGAGTTACTTAATAAACTAGGGCCTCCTGTCTCCCCTTCGGGCCATGGGGAGCCCACACCTGGGCTTTTGGGTTCACCTTACCTTCAGCTCTGCAAGCTCCGCCATCTTGTGACATTGTCGGAGAGACCGGTACGGCGCTGAGGCAGAGAGGCTTCTCTTCCCCAAACAGCAACACGCAGGAAGGGACAGCAGAGGCCCAGGGCTCCGAGGACCACTCGCGGACTCCAAGAGTCGACGATGCCAAGGAGCGCTCAGGCAGAGATAGCGGAGCGAGAGGGAGGGAGGGAGTAAAGTGACGGGTGGGGCACGTTGTGCTTGCCTGCAGCCGGGCCTCCTTTTGGGACGGCCCATCGGACTGGACCACGGCTTGTTTATATAACACGCCTCGTGAAGATAAGAAAGTGCTTCACGTCAGCCACCTTTCTATCTTGTTTCCAATCTGTTTCTGCTCCTTCCTTTACGACATAATCACTGATTTGGGTTGAGGTTTTTATGATAGGTTTGTCCGGCCTGATCGAACAAGAATATTGGAATGTGCTTAGTCATTTCTGGTGGGCTGGACAACAGAAAATGGGATTGTCATGCGCTACTTTTTGAAATGTCACCATGTGATTGGTTAGTTTGTATGTAACTGACGCCACCTCTGGAATGTGATTTTTGGCATAAAAGACCATGCTCCGCTCATTGAATTTGTGCAGTCTCTAGTGAACCACCCGTGTGTGCTTCGTAGACCTCTGTTCCTGGTTGCAGCCAAATAAATTTTGGTCTTTGACGTCATCAAGAAGTATCCCGTGTTTCTGTACTCTAAGACAGGTGAATCCGAAGACATTGGGCGTTTTCCCCTGGCGCCGCTGGGTTCAAAAACCCGGTTCTTCACTCTTCGGCAACACATGGCTCTTGACGAGCGAGCAGCTCAAAGGCAAAGAAAGGCTAACAATGAGAGGGTGAGCCGTGATCGGGGAGCAGTGAGTCCGTACCTGCAAGTTGGTGATTGTGTGATAATAAAGGGTCACCACAGTGTCTGGTAGTTCAGAAACCCATTCAAAAGAGAGGCATCAGAAGTGGTGCGAATAAAGGGAACAATGGTGACAGCAAAAAGGGCAAGCATGGAAGTGTCTAGGAATGTGTCCTCTGTGCGGAAAGGGAGATGGCATTGCATCAGTGAGATGAGTCCAAGATGAACCTGCGTGGGAAAGGGACAGAAGTAGTGACACTCCCAGTCATGTGATGCCATTAAGTTGTGATATAAATAACTCAGTGGCATCTTAAACTAATAGGGTTTAAAATATTGGAAAAATGCATGAGGTTAAAATTAATATGCATTATTGTATTACACATTAACGCTCCAGTATTAACTGACTGTGAGAACCATCATTTATGTTTTTCTTTAGTTTTTAACCCTGCTGTCTAGCTCGTTCTCAGAACATACAGGGTTGGCAAGTAAGGGAGCTGAGACTCATTAAAGTTCAGTAATTTATCCAGGTGTAAGCACCGTGGTTAATTGCATGGATTAAGGGATTTAGAGTCAGAAACTCATCATTAGTGAAATAATTTCCATTATATAGAAATAAACACCATGTAATGTCATGAATATGCAAAACAGTGGTGTTAGATATGAGTGGGATTATGTGAACACAATTTTAAAGAAAGATTTTGTCACGTTCAGTAAGTTCAGAAAAAATAAAAAATAATTGAAGGAAAATTGCTTTCCCTTTTTTCAAAAGTTTATTTGAGTTTTGCACATGAAAAACTTCAGAGCCTAGGAAAGTAACTATGTGTAAGATCCAGTTGCTAGCAAAACAGTATTTCTTTTCCGGATATGTTTGTTTTGGCGTCTACACAGCAGCTGTGAAGACAATTTCACTTCAATTCAGTGGCACCTTGAAATTTGATTGTTGGATGAATTGGTACTTTAATTTAACCTGGAGATACGCCTGTGTTTCTCCAGTATACGTACATTACACAGTATGCAAAAACATACACTTGCAACTTGGGGCCATATGTATCATCAACCTGATTTGCGATTCCCAAATAGCTATTTTTAAGAAATCGCTATTTGAGAATAGCAAATAGGTATGTATTTACAAAATCACATTTTTTTTGTGATTTCTTAAAATTCCTTAATTGCGATTAGCAAATTGTGAATTGCAATTAAGGAATACTTTCCCATTAATTTCTATGGGCCAGGAGGCCAACAGGAATGAATGGGAAGTTATTCTCAATTTGCGATTCGCAATTTGCTAATTGCAAATTGAGAATAATTTCAGGGGTGCAGGGGTGTCCAAAGGACACCCTGTTGCACCCCTGAAATATGCATGGGTGCACATGTGGCGTACATACATGCCCTAAGGGCATGTATGTGCATCACATGGCACTTTGAAAAATGAAAAAACTTGCATTTTTCAAGGAATTCGCAACTTACCTCCAACTAGAAGTTGGGGGTAATTTGCGATTCCTTAAGGACATTTAGCATTTTTTTTGTCTCATACATTGCATTTAAGAAATCGCAAAATTTGTGGTTCCTTAAATGCAATTGCAAAATAAGGAATCGCAAATTTTGCTATTCCTTGTTTTGCACCACATTTTGCATCATACATACCATTTAGCAAATTCGCATTTGCAAATGACGCAAATGCGAATTTGCTTGATACATATGGCCCTTGGTCCCTTAGAACATATTTGTTGTTAATCAGCTGTCATGCTCAACAGGAGAGAAAGACAATTACCCCCTTCACCATCCTCAGTCACTACGCTTGTTTGCATTATTGAATATCACATTCGTGCCCACATGATATGGCTATGTCTTCATTAGCTTGTGCCATGCCACATGCAAATAAGGAAAGGAATTTTTTGCATGATACTTTTTGCATGAATGGACACATATTCCATACTATTTAAGTAGCCTTATAGCCCCTTCACTAATATGATAATGTATTTTGCTGTTCTCCTGCTGGGCAATTGGCCAAAAGCAGTATTGCACTGTCTTCTTGGGCATCTGTTACTGTGGCGTATCCGAGGATCAGACCTGGAAGAGACAATATGCACCCAATTTCCTAAATTTATCACTGCCTAGTAGACCATAAAACAACGACACATTGACCATTTTAAGTCAACTCATTTGGCAGTGCTGTAGTGCTTGAGTACCCTACTGGTCTGTCAAACACTCCCTAGAAAGCCACTAGATCAGGCTGCATAATTCAAAAGATTTATGACAAATATTCACTTCCGAATTTAATCAGACAACATTTAGTTTCACTTCTGTTTGAGCATGAGCTAGTTGAACATGGTATATATCTACCCACAGGTATTATGATATGAATGAGACTTTCCGCTGTGTGAATGGAGTCAGTACTGAAACCATACTTGTAGGGGAATAACAGTCTGACAAGTTACACTTGGAGTGACTTCTAAAATTGCAATTCCCTTAGCCACTGTTCTCAAAGTTGCACATGTTAGGTTTCTAATCGACCGTGGCCTCGAGGCATCTCCACAACCGAACACAATAGTGTCAAACTGCAGATAATTTTTCTACATCTTTGTATCATCACATGGAGCTGATGAAAGTCTTGGTGATGACATTCTTGGACTCTTGTGATAATATTTACAGTAGGCTCCTAAAGAAACTCATTGACATGATGCAAAGGTTACAGAGGAATATGTTCACACCATGACTGAACCTATAAGGGTCACCACAGGAAACCGAATCTGGGAATGCTCCACTTGGTCTTGCTACAGGGGAAGGTCTAGTTCAAATCTTACTGCACCACAATGAAGAAGCAATGTAACAATTGGTCAGGATACTTTCAGATACTTGCACTGATTCTCTACCACCCAGGATACTGTTGTCTGCACCTTTATATTTGATGAACCAACAAACATTCATAAGGCAAAAACATACACAGAGATCCTTTGGACTCAGGATACAAAATGTTCTCAATCTCATCCTGGGGAAAGAACTTTATGCTGTTCAGACTTACCGCCAGCTGTGTACATGGAAGCACAAGGGTAACAACTGAAGACTATCGGGCAGATGCACTCACTATGCATCTGATTGAAATCTAACTTCACTTTTCTCATAAAATTGATGTACTCCTGTTAGACTTTGGGTCTTCTTCCAAACTTTTTGTCTTCTCCTCTCCTGTATGGTGAAATTCGTTTTAATTGGCTTTAGCATTTTACCACTGCTAAACAGTACTAAAGTTATTGTGCTCACTCCTTAAAACATGGTAACATTGGCTCACATCCAATTGGCACATTAAGTTTAATTCTAAGTACCTAATCAAGTGGTACTACATGTACCCAGGGCCTGCAAATGGAATACTACTAATGGTCCTGCAGCACGTATTGTGCCACCCATTTAAGTAGGCCTTAAAGACATGCCTCAAGCCTGCTACTGCAGCCTGTGTGCAGTCTTTAACTTGCCATTTTGACC
Organism: Lissotriton vulgaris; assembly: GCF_964263255.1. Classification (NCBI taxonomy): domain Eukaryota; kingdom Metazoa; phylum Chordata; class Amphibia; order Caudata; family Salamandridae; genus Lissotriton; species Lissotriton vulgaris. The sequence continues at coordinate 928,826,358 of NC_141696.1, read as the reverse complement.
TGGCAAAGTAAATATATTTTGATACATATGTCCTCATAAGGTAGGCCCTAAACAGCTCAGAGAGTAGGGTGCAGTGTATTTAAAAAGTTAGAAACGTACTCTGAAGTTGTACATGTCCTGGTAATGAAAAACTCTGAAAGTCATTATTTACTACTGCAAAGCATACCTCTGCAATAGGAGCTATTAAGCAGTCATTTGTTCAGAGCGTGGCAAATCACCCTTGAAGGTCTCAAGGCACTGGATCTGTTCACTGCTGTGTGGAGGTTGTTTATTCAAAGAACCAGGGGCCCGATGTAGGTAACCCCAGATTACCGATTCTTAAATACCGAATCATACCGATTCGGTATTTAAGAACTGGCAATCGGGATTTAGGTAATTTTACCGAATTCATTACAGAATCGGTAAGATTCGGTAATTACTGAATCGGTATTTACTGATTCGGTAATTGGGGGAAACATTGAAGGGTGGCAGGGTGTCACTTTGACACCCTGTTGCATCCCTCAATTGTGCATGGGTGCACATGTTGCAGACATACATGCCCTTAGGGCATGTATGTCTGCAACATGGCACCGTTTTAAAAGCAAAAAAAATGCTTTTGAAAGGGTTTTCATTATTTACCACCAACTTCTAGTTGGTGGTAAATAACGACTTCTTAAACCCCTGTAGCACTAATTTAAGTGCTACCTACATGTCAAAATACAGAATCTGTAATTTTACCGATTCGGTATTTTACAGAATCGGTAAAATTACCGATTCTGTATTTTAACATGCCCCTACATCTCCATCTTCAAATACCGGTCATATAAAAAGACAGGTTTGCCAATGAGGAATTTCAAGCCTCGTGGAGCGAAACGTCCTTTCAGACTAGGGACCCACTTAAAGTGTTCTCACAATCAGAACCCCTGAGAAATCCTCCCCATTTCTACATCGCTTACTTGAAAGGTAGTTCCAAGTACTCATGCACATACCATTCCCCTAACACTTCGTAACTGCCTACTTGATGGTGTTGCAGACAATATTGAAAATGGAATGTTGAAATTTTCAAAGTAATATACCCATGGATTATCCAATCTGAGGATGGTGTTTCCGCAAAAGGTGTATTATCCAATCTGAGGATGGTGTTTCCGCTAAAGATGTATTATCCAATCTGAGGATGTTGTTTCCGTAAGTGTGAAGGTCATTTTCCTAGCTTTTCAATGTGTGACATGGTGTACCTAGCATCTTTCCGTGCCATGAGGATCTGTTAGTTGAGGTGAAAACAGACTAGTGGTGTTAATATGTCGCCATAGCACGTGTCCAGAATATAATGTTTGAAGAGTCCATCTCAATTGCATAATGAACCTTAACTGTGACTGCCAATGTTGTAATGGTAACATGTCCTGCTGTATAGTATCAATTGCAGATGACACTATGTTGCAAAAAGAGGACATTCTAGAGGATAAGGTGGTCATATCATTGTCTATCACTGCCAAAACCTTTTCTAAATTACCCTGTCACTTTCTTGCAGTCTTTCAGCAGCATCCTGCTGTGAGACCCTCCATATCTTATTGCATATTGCATACAAGAAGTGCTGTCCACATGGCTTCCGGGGACCTAATAAAAAGTACCTGAGATCCAGGTCATCTGACAAAAGGGACAGGTGTTTTTTCACCTGTGATAGTGTCAAGGTTTTAGCCCATCAAGGAACAACTTCCCAATACATAGCGCATGCCAGATCCATTTGTTTTGAAACCCTTGGTGGTACCTAGGAATTGTGGCTGACAGCAGTTACTGCCCAGGGGCGAAACCAACCATCCCTTCAAATTGGGATCAGATGAATTGTACACACCATTATGTAGTATCCCCAGACGTGGGTCTCCATGCCACTGGAGTTAAGCTATCCTGGCTGATGAGGGCTGAAAGCCCGAATCTGGTCCTAGGATGCTTGTTTCCAGTCCAGGGAGGACCTTACCTGGCAGTTCGGGCTGGACTGTTCCCATTGGGAATAGGGTCAAGACTGATTTGCATTTGGCTGGCTCCAAACGGGAATGCCTGGTGAGCAAAAAAACTAAGGATTTAGGCCCATATCTCTGTACTGGGGTGAATATATGACATTTTTCTGCATCCTGTCCATCAATTGCCCTTTTTGGATTATGTAGCATGGTATCCAATGTATCCTCACCATAGAGTTTATAACTTGTTGCCAATTGTCAAAACCCTGCAATTGTGGGAATGTCTGGTGTGTTCAGGTCTTCCATTTTTGCTATTACAAGACATAATATTTATTTTCACAGTCTTGTTCAGGAAAATCATTTGGTGTGGTGTGAGGCATGCTCTAAACATAGCTTCAGTTCCCTAAACCTGTCAGTCTCTTTTCCCCCAAATAGATATTACTTATATAGTGTCCCTCCAAAAGTCAAAACCCTGTGCAGACAACTGGGAAAGAATAGAAGCTGAATATATCAGCTTGGATTCAGTCAGCACATTTTTCTTTGCAGGTGTTGGTATGAGCCTATAACAATATACGTCCTGGTGGTGAGTTCCGCTGACTTCCCAGAGTTTGTGAGTTTGTGGGTTTTCCACACTCCATAGAGCATGTAGAGTTTTGAAAAACTCTGCTCAGTGAATCCAATGCTGCGAGATTTCTCCATGCGAGCAGTTGCAGATAGTTGCAACTGCTTGCATTGAGAAATTATCCATTTGCGTTGATAAAGCTGCCACTCGAGTAGGGCATCCAGTGAAGACGCAAAAAGAAGCTGCGCCATCTTGCGCTGCGCATGGTGTCGTTCGTACTGATTCTCCAGTTCTGGACAAACACTTGGTGTTAAAAATCAGCACAAACAGTGCAACCTAACGTACTCTGCAGCTTGGGGAACTCCACGTGGCGCTGCAAAGTTTTTTGGTCACTTTGCGGATTTTCTCATAGCAGAACTCTACGAACTCCACCCAGGCCTAAATAATATGAGGCTGGGCCAGATGTGTCATAACCAGTAAAATAAGAAAACTTCTGTGCAAATGATTTTGTACGACCCAGAGGTGGTGCAGGGCAATGTTCCCATTGACTACAATTATACAAAGCAAGAGGAACACCAGCTTTATGCAGGAAATGATTTCCATAAAGTTGAAAACAAAACATCTGACATCATAATTAGATGTACCATCATACAATTCATCAGAGGAAAACACAAGCTGAATGCTCTAAGTCTGCTAGCAATTCATGAATGTATTACTATCCTAATCATCAGAAACAGTAATCGGGGTAATTACATCATTTAAAGAAAAATTGAAAACATATTGAACTTGTAGTAGTTCAGTGGGGTCATATACATTATACAATACCCTATCCCATACATTTCCCTCTGGAACTGGAGCTGCTGTAATGTTCACCATGGAAAGGTCTCTCCATTCACGGTGCATGTGGTTTGAGTACCAATTAAACCAGTTTTACTGCAGAGTGTTTTGGAAGGTAATGTCCATTTAAAAGCAGGAAATAGACAGTCATCAAACCAATCCAGAAGACCAGAAAATGTAACCCACTTGTAATCCAAAAATGTGACCAAGAAGAACCAAAATATGTCCTATCAGCCAAAGATAACAAAACACAAATGTTCAACCTGAAAGGGAGAGGTGTTGGTGGCGGAGGATCAGTTGAATCCGATGAGAAGTCATCAAAGTAAATGAAGTAGCCATAAGCCATTTGTTCTATTTCTGGCAGCTGACCAGGGTTTGTAGAACTGGGAGATGACCTGATTTGTGGTACGTGTATGTAGACTTTATTCTTTTCAGGTTTATGGATCAAAATCTGTGTTTTTGTGCTAGTCGACAGTACAGTTGTTTCAACAGTTAGAAGATACACTTTGTTGGTGTTTGTAGGTGTATCTTGTGTGAGAGAAGGTGCATATTGAGATATCAAGGCTTCCATCTGAACTTCCTGAATGATAGTGAGCAGAGACAGGTAGGTACCCAGGAGCCCACATGGCTTACTGTTGAGAATCAACTGCATGGTGTGGTTTGATCAGATTAATGGAGTCAAATAGCTTGTCTTTGTGACCAACAAGAAGCAGAAGAATAGTTTCTGTACCTTCAACAGCCAGGACAGGCACAGGCACTCTATAAGATGGGCTAAACTCTTTTCTGTTCACAACTTTCTCCATGACCAGATCCCCAACATTCGGGACCCAGCCAGATCCTGCCGGCACTACCTTCTCTTATCTAGTGGCAGTTCATTTTATTGGACGTTGCTTTGTTCAATCCGGAAATCATTCAGTTCCTGTAAAACATTCAAACATTCATTGATGTCAAATGGTGTTTCTGCCACCAACTGTGATGAGATATTCCAGTCTGGGATCCACATCTTAACCTCAAAAAGGATCTCAATGGGAGTCAGACCATCCTGGAATTTTCTTGGCATGGTATTTAAAGCCCTCTGGACCTCATTTAGGTGATAGATAGAACTGCAACTCGAGCTTAGTACCCTCGCTGTTAAAGATTACTCTAAGTCACGTTTTTTCCTCTCTAGTACTAAATTTCCCTCTGGATGATAGGGTGAGGAATAGCACAAGCTCACACCCAAACTTCCCATGGCTTTTTTCTAAGTGTTATAGCTAAACGCCAGACACTTGTCGGAGTGTAATATGCCAATTGCATATCTCCCAATAAAGACTGGCAGATCCTTTATAACAGTACAGGCGTCAGCCAACCGCTGTGACCATACCCATAGGATTCAAGAGCAGGAATCCACTGCCACCAAGATATACTTCTAGGACCCATCTGATTGTAGGGGATTACAGGGATCGAAATTGACAAAAGCCAATGGCTTGTTTAAACTCAATAGAGCTGCCTGTGATAGACGCGTTACATTAGAGACCATCATCTGCTGGCAGTTTTGCATTTAATGACAAAGGGCCAGATGTAGGTCACCAATTACCGGTCGGTAACGGCCGAATTCAGCCGTTACCGACCGGTAATTGGATTTTGAGATGTAGGGCCCTTAATTTTACAGATTCGGTAAATTTACCGATTCGGTACATTTACCGATTCTGTAAAATACTGAATCGGTAATTTTACCAATTCGGTAAAACCCAGATGTAGGTAGCACTGTTCACAGTGCTATAGTTCTTCAGGATTCGGTATTTTACCACCCAATCCAATCGGGTGGTAAAATACCGAATTCAGGTGAACATGCACATCTGTGCATGTACACCTGTGCCATGTGACACACAGACATGCCCTTAGGGCATGTATGTGTGCCACATGTCACACAAGCCTGTACTTGGGGTGCTAGAGGGCGTCAAAGTGACACCCCCTGCACCCTTGCAGGATTCGGTATTTACCGATTCGGTAAATACCAAATCGGTATTTCCCATTGATTCCTATGGGCTTCATTGCCCATAGGAATCAATGGGCAATACCGATTCGGTATTTACCGAATCGGTAAATACCGAATCATACCGATTCGGTAATTCTAAAATTAGAATTACCTACATCTGCCCCCTTCCTATTTACCGAATCTTAAATACCGAATCGGTAAAATTCGGTATTTAGGAGTCGGTAAATAGGAATTACCTACATCTGGCCCATAGTCCTTGGTCTGTTTGTAGAGACCGGGCTACCAATAGCGCTGCTGTAGTAAGGAAATTGTAGCCCCCACACCGTGTGTGCAGAAGCCAGACCCTCATGTGCAGGTGGTATTAACCACAGTTTGCGATCGATGGGCCCGAATCACAAAGGTAAACTGAGACAAAAGTCTAACTTTATGACTTTTGGTATTCACAAAGGGCATTTCCAATTGGTAACATTAGTCTTTTGTCTCTGTTTTGGTCTCAGTTAAACTTAAGACCAAAACTTAAGTTTAACTGACACAAAAGTCTAACTTTACTACTCGTAAATGCCCTTTGTGAATACAGAAAGTCTTAAAGTTAGACTTTTATATCAGTTTACCTTTGCATAATGGGCCCTTTGTGAATAGTACCCCTTATTAGGAAATGTTTCATGGGGTTATCCTGAATAGATTAACTGTTCCAAATTACACCTGCAGTGGTCCTGTACTGTCACTGAATGCAAATTCAATGCCCAATTGTAATATTGCAAGAGTTTCTGAATTACTCAGGTAGGGTCTTTTTTATTGCTTTCCAATTTATATAGAAATATTTCCCACGTATTCTCTCTAAAGAATACCACCTGCTAACACAGCAACAGTTTCACTCATCTAGTTAAGATTTTATACATCTATGGGTGTTTGGGTGGGTGTACACATTAATTTAATTTTGAGTGCATTTAAAATTGATTATTTTAAAATTGCTAGCACCAAGGGTTGAATATAAGAGTGCCCTAATAAATATAATATGTTTCAGTTTAGTAATTTCCATCTGCATAGTGTTCTTCCCTTCGTTCATTTTGAATATCTGAAATTACAACATTTCCTTTGGACCTAATCCTTTTCAACAGGTCTACGTCACACAAGTTTTACCGATTAGGTTTGCCTTTGCTTTCTTAGTGCAATTTCTGGTATTGTTGGACAGGCTTGGCTTGCATATAAAGACCTCCAACTTTAATACGGTGTACTGACATTTGCCCATTAACCAACAGCATTGAAGCATTAAAATATAAATCTTTTATATGTTTATAAAGCATACTTTAATTTCATTGCTAACCAATCGTATGCGCATCTTATAATAGAAAAAAATAAAATAGGTTTCTTGACAGACATTTTGGTGACGAGGACAAAGTACTTTTGAATCTAAGCTGGCCTGATTTCAAGTTAAGAGAGAATTGTGAATTTCAGGCCTATGTGTCACAATATTTAGATAGCTGAAAGCATAGGGCCGAATTTACAAAAGTAAACTGAGACAAAAGTCTAACTTTATGACTTTTGGTATTCCCAAAGGGCATTTACAAGTAGTAAAGTTAGACTTTTGTCTAAGCTTCCCTTAATTTTTGGTCTTAAGTTTAACTATGACTACAAGTCTGGTCTCAGTTAAACTTAAGACCAAAGCGTTTAACTGAGATAAAAGCATAACTTTACTACCTGTAATTGCCCTTTGGGAATACTGAAAGTCGTAAAGTTACACTTTTGTCTTAAACTACCTCTGTGAATCAGGCCTTGTGTTTCGTATTACTCTATCCCCCACTCCAGAAATGTGAGCAAATGGTATGTTTTGTGCATCTCACCTGTAGGAGTACTTGAGTGAAAAGTCCTTCAGCAGATAAATGATTCCCGTTCGGTATTGACAGCCACCATGATGTCTCTGCCTAGCCTGGTACTAGAACGAGTGATTGCAGCAACTGTAGCAACTGCAGCACTGCAATCTGTTGCTTTTGTGGATTTCTCAACCATGGAACTCCCTATAATGTGAATGCCAACACTTTGTTGACTCAATGTATGAATTGCTTGAGTCCATGGCAAGCAATCTTTCAGCTTTGCCACCGTCTCCCAAAGCAACATCTGCTTAATTGTGCACCGGTTTGAGTCTCTGAATCCATTCAGGCTCCTGTGGTGTAGGTATTGGACTGGACACTACAGTAATATAAATCACACACTATGAGTGTGGGGAATCCATGATCTGTATGTCCCAGTACCAGCATTCAGGCCTTTAGTTCTGTCAGCTGCACTGTGCAATCACCTACGGACTGAGTGTAGGTTTTTCTCAGGATGGAGCATGCACCCTAGTTATGATTGTGCATGCCGCCGAGTATTGATGCTTCTTTTCGGCAGGCTGGGTAGATCTATCAGAATATATGATGTTATCATAGCAATCTAGAGGAATTATTTCATTGGGTAGAGCCTATTCTGGTTCACACTGCAGAAAAAGGCTTGTTTGAAGTTTAAAATCAAATCTGTAATCTAAGTCTGATGCAGTAAGAGAGTTAGCCCATTGCATCCAACGTGGATGTAAAACCTTAGCATTTGAGATGCTTGCTTTGGTGACGGCCTCTAAAGTTGGCACCGGGGTCACAACAATTATGCATTTATCCTGAGCCAGGGCTCTCTCTCTCCCTATAGCATTCTGTACTGCTGTCAGTATATGTTCAGTAGGTGCAAACGGATTTCCGCATTGGTGTATAGATGCAAATTATATGGAATTGGTACTGTGTCACCTTCACTGAATGTGAAATATGTATATCCTGATGTCCCTGCGATGATGCGGATTACAATGTTCGGTGTGTTCAGAAGTGTGTGTTCGTGTTTGGAAACTATCATGTCAGCTTCTATGGAAGGTAAAATGTTTGTATGTTCCTGTATCCAATGTCTACTTGAAAAGTCAGGTCGTATTAAGTTGCAGAACAGTTTAACACATTTTTCCCAATCTGGAATGTATGCTCTGCCAACATTTTGAAATCCTCAAATGAATTGTAGTCTTTTCAGTGTTGTTGGTGGTTGAAGAAGAGCACATTTTTCTAGGAAGTGTGTGGCAAGGCTTTTTCCTTGACTTGACAACTCATATCTCATTAAAAGGACATTGAGGGTGGCAATTTTTTTAATTGAATTTCTAATCCATATGAGAAAATTACAAATAATATGTGATCCACTGTTCCATAAGTTCATCATCCTTCAGATAAATGTCATCAACACAGGACAATACCTGGATGTCAAAATTTGATCATCCACAATAAGGAGCTCAAGAGGGAAACAGCCAGTTGGGTCACCCTCAACTCACAAGCAAAAATAAACACAATAGATCTGACTGTGAAGGACATAATCCGATTTCTTATATAGAGCCGGTGGCAGGGGAATGCTTCCTCAACCCAACCGCTGTTTTTTTCAATTACCAGCATTTATCGAGTACTAAATGTCCCAAATATTATTTTTTATATCAACACACGGTTATCAGTCCACCCCATGTAGCTATACCCCCTCATGAAAGGTGTATACAAACAAAAAAATGTGTGAGGGTGAGAAAGTACCTCACGTAAGCTACACCAGCGAAGCTACTTTTAGGTTCTCACCAGTTTTCCCACAATTCTCATCATAGGTAACTTTCTCACCCGTGAGAAAAAAGAATAAAGTGTCAAGTATAAAAAGTAGAAGGTGAAAAACAATAATGTATTTATGTCGAACAAGACCCCTTAATGTGAAAAAGAGTAATACTTTACTCCAACTAAAATTGAGATATTACTCATGTCTGCAAGATCCTGCTTTTATTCAAAGCGTGAAGCCTGCTCAAGATTAAAAGAAAACTGCATGTTGCAGACCACTTTACGATGGACCAACATGTTTCATTGCCTGTCTTCTTCTGCGGCAATTTCGTCAGTGCTCAATGTCAAACTTCACCTCACTGAACTAAAGGGTGACTGATAAACACAAACAAAGCACACAATTAAAACTCCCAACCAGTCAGGAAATCCTCCATAGCCTCTATGTCAAAACTTGACTGTTATTACAAAGATTTCAACATACATTTACCAGGTGGTAGCCTATGACAATCATACCAGCCTCCCACCATGTAAGGGGGTGTTCTTCAACCATAAGTCACCCGACGGCACCGTCCGTTGCCGTTAGTATAACTGTGGACATATTCAATAAGTTTTCATTATATTTCTAGGTCAATGAATGTCAATTTACTTCAATGCACATACAGGCTAATTAGTCCCCACAGGCTCAAGTTAAACACGAGAAAATCGACTATTCCCAACTTACAAATTGCCATACCAACTCTAATGATATTTATTTAACACAGCAAAGGTCAAAATGTGATAACAGTTCTGTCAGTCTGGCTGAAAACAGCTCAGGTCTATTCGTATACCCCTGTGTTAATTGTCAGAATTGCCTCTGAGAGAAAAGCGCACTAAAGGCTGTCGAATATTTGCTCGTAGGCAAAATATTCTGGCCGAAAAATCAATGGGAGAAATCAAGTGTTGTTTTGTATTTCTTCCGCACAATGTTGTTCATTGGTATAGTGCTATGTGCATTTTGTCCTGCAAACGTGCAAGTAGCTTTGTTTGAAAGTCTGAAATCTAATGCCAGGCAATATGAATGGTCCGTTTCATTATTGAAAACAATGGATTGTTCATGTTTGAGATGCAAGTTTCTGTTACACCTTCATATTCAAGTTGTCTCACAGTTTGTGGGTTTGTCCTCAATGGTACTTTATGAAATGGAGAACAGCCCTCCCACCCCCCATGGTTACGGTATAATGCAGGAGCTAGCGCTAGCGCCCACTTATTGGCTCATGAATATTTTACTGATTCTGGACGAGGTCAGAGAAAGCAGGTTGAAATACAGTTTCCCCGTTTGGGCAATCCAATATGAAATCTGGTGCCAATCCTATTCAGCAGAAGAATATCTTAACCTTGTGTCCTTCCAAAAGGGAACATTAATCAGCCTGGGCAAGTGCCCTTCCAACTGTAGTTGTATTTTTATAAACAATGGGGGAGACTCACCCTTGTATCAGGTGTTCCCACCTTGATATACTCACTCAATGCTACGCCCTACAGACAGTACTTCAGGTTCTGGCGAACTATCAGGATTTCTGCGGTGCTGTCTAGCATTGTGGCAGCTCATTCACCACTCAGATGCAGAGTCCTAAATATCAGGGGCATACCTGACTCTCAGTCCGGCAACCTTCTTCATTTTAAATATGGGCTAAGAAGGTTTCTGTTTAACTTCCTGTTTTATTATTTAGTTAGATGAGGAGTGTGAGTCCTTTTTTTGTTTCTTTGCTCCTCCGATCTCGCTCTGACTGTCTACCTCTCTCCAAATATTTATTGGATGATTCCTAAAAGGAATGAGATGAACGTGTATCAGTATCTTGATACGTATCACGGCTGTGGAGATTATAACGTTTTTCATGGCTTCCTGTTGAGGAGACCCACCACACTATTTTATCTTGTGTTTATTTTTTTTTTTGCTTAGTGTCCCACTTCTTCTTCAGTGAAGAGTCGGGTGTCTGCTTTGAGTTATTTTTCAGGACCACTCTTTAGTTGTGGTTTACCAGGTCTGGCCGTCAAATTATCTCTGCCTAGTGTAGCATAGGTGTCTTCAATAATTTTAGGTAATTCACGCTCCTGCTGTGCAAGAGTCAAATCCTTTGGTCATTGGCACATAGCCAATGCTGCTGCTTCCCCTTTTATGTTATGTAACATAATGGCGGATACTGCAGAACAATTGCCCATCTGTTTCATCCGCAAGTACAGGGCAGGAGCTGCCCCGTACTCATTCTGAAGCTGTTTCAGCACCTCAGGCAAAATGACCAAACAAGAAGTCCCATGTGTTCTGGTACATATTGCAGCAACGACTGTACCCTAAGTGATGCAATCTTGAACCAGGGGAGCCATCCCCATTGGCAAGCACATTGTCTGTATACCGTCTTTTTCCTACAGGTCTGTATGGGGAAAAACTGCTTCATGCTGTCTTGTTTTTTATGCAGTCCAGAACAGAATCTCTTCTCGCCTGATGGGAATTTTCCCCAAAACTGCATTCAGCATTTGTGGGCTAATGCCTGAGGTAGCCAATTGTGGTTGTGCATCTTGAGGAGCCCGCACAGGGCTAAGTGTCAATGTCTGCATAATAAACTATGTAAGACTTCTGCATTTTGCAGGTAAGGGCCTGATTCTGAGTTTGGTGGGATGGGAGCAGGACAGTATGCCACCACCCAGCTCCCACACCACCAAAGCTCACTGCCACCCACCTGCCTGCCAGTTTACCACTTTTCTTGTTGTTGGCAGGTGCTCCTTTTACATTCTCATGGCAGTGCCTATTAAAAAGGCACCACAGTTGGAAAGCGAAAGCAAGTTCCTGCATGGCATGGACTGTTAAATCCATGTCATGCAGGAACTTTGCATGCATGCCGACAGGGGGGCACACCATGTACCCCCTTGCATGCATCCCCTTGGCCCAGAGGCACCAGGTGGCCCTGTAGGGCCCCTTTAGTTCCTGACCAACACAGTTTTCATGGCAGTTTTACCGCCATAAAAACTGTGGCAGTGAGGAAACTCTTATTAAGCCTGGTGGTGCAGCAACTGTACCAGTAGCATATTATCCCCTCATGGATCCCAAGCAGTTGCAGCCTTCTAATGGAGGTCTGACCATCAAAATCAGAATACGGTGGTCAAACTACTGGGACACATATCCACCAGTGCGTCACCCAGGGTTTGGCGGTCCATGGACCGCCAAACTCAGAATCCACCCCTAAGTTAATTCAATTCAGTTCAATAACCTTCATTCGGTTTAAAAAGCCATAAAAGATAGAAAGTAAAAAAACTATTCATATCTACTGATGAAAAACACATCTTGAAACACAATTTAGGTGGGTGACAATCTCTAATTACATCTTTGGGCATGTGCAGGTGTCTTTAGATGTTACATTTGTGTTGAAATAATAAAAATACCAGCCAATCAATAGGCCAGGTCCAGTACAATAAAAGAGCTAAGCTTACTATTTGATACAGTTAAAACATAAAGAAAATTCATAACATTTTGGAGCTTCCTACATTTATTAAGATCAACAGATAAAGTGCATATACTAACCTAATACATATAGGTGCTTGGAGCTGTATTTAATTCAAAGTAAAATGCAAATGGAAAGGGGCGACCACTCCGGCCCCCCGAACGTATGGTTGGGTGCCCCGATCCCCCCGGGAAACCATTTTGGGCGGAAGGCGTGGCTTGGCTGGTATGCCCGAAGTGGCGTAGCCGGGGTGCGCCCTTTCCCGCCCAGGAGGGGTTGTCCTAGACACCTGCACGGAAGACCCGCCCAGTAGGCGTACCGGAGGAGGGTCCCCGCCCTCCCGCAGATGGATAAATAGAGCGGGAATCCGAAGAAGCGTCCTCTTGTTACTGTGCTCTGAAGGCTGCACCAACTCGTTGCTCGTGAGCCCTCGACGGAACAAGCGGCAATTTTGAGAACTTGTAATCTTGTTGTTTCTCTTTCAGTTATTTGGAGTACGAAGGATCCAGGACCTCGTCGATCACCCAGATCAGAGTACTCGAAACCATAGCCGGCAAGAAAGCAGGAAAGGGCTCCGAGATGGAGAAGGTATTGCGCCATTTGTCGAACCGAATGGCGAGCATGGACCGGAAGCTCGGAAAAATTGACTCGATCAATCGAGGTTTGGCCGAGGTTAAGAAACAGTTAGCGGCCCAGAACAACTCAGGCCGTCCTAAGAAGGTAATAGGCCCGGCCTTGCCGGGAGTCGTCCCAGAGGGTAGGGGGAAGCGTGTTAAGAGGAGGGCAGTTTCTGGGGAGGTTCCGTTTCCTGAGGTACCCCCAGTCGCCCCATCACACCGGCAGACAGCCCGGTACCAAACCCAGATATAGGTTTACTGATCCCAGTTGTAATTACTCCTGTTAACGATGAGGAGATGCCTCCAGAGCTGGCCATCCAGTTAGCGGCGGTGTTGCCATGGCTCAAGAAGAAAGCGGGGGGGGGCAGTGGCCGCGGGGGACCCGGCCGAGGAGGCTAGACTAATAATCGAGCAATTGCGGCAGTCGAGAGAGGCCGCGACGGCGAATGTTCCTCTTGTTCCCCCACAGGTGGCGCCAGGAGGACCTGCGGTTAGCCGGGAAAAGGCGGCAGACACTACGGCCGAACCTGGTAAGCACACATTGCCAATGGCAGGGGAGGGTTCATTACCTTCAAGGCGCGAAAGGGTGGCACAGCACATCCCTATGGCCACAAAAGAACTGATTTGGGGGGAGAAATATGTGAATATGTTTTCTTTATTGACTGACCATCGCGAGATGGAGTATGCAAAATCCCAGAAAGATTTATGGCACCCCATTGTATGGCGCGCCAAGATGGCGGAATTCAGGGTTGAGGAGACATGGGCAAATTGGGTTAAGGCCTTTTCCATATTTACGGCAGTCATGGGGGAATGGAAGCCTGAAGTCATGACCGAGTTGACCTGTTATCAGAATGGGATTATGGATTTTTATACCATGTATGAGGGGGATGAATGGAAAGGTTACGATATGAAATTCCATAAAGCGAAAGAGTTTGATGCTACCTTGACTTGGGATTGCCTCGACTCGGTGTCATGGCACAAGCAGCTCTTGCCTGGGGCGGCAGGTACGTCCTCGCCGGCCGGGAGCGGGTCGGGGTCAGTTCGCCAAAAGCCCGCAGTGCCCTTTCGAGTGGGCGCCGGTGGGGACTATCAGTCCAAGACCGGCGGGAATGGCGGCAAGCGGGGGGATTGTTGGGGCTTCAATAGAGGCAACTGTAACAGGCCCCAGGGAACATGTAGGTTCAGGCATGCGTGTGCGGGCTGTGGGAACTCCTCACACCCGGAGAGTAGCTGTAGATCTAAAAACAGCGGAACGGGAGGAAAAGGGGGGTCTAAGCAAGAGTGAGGTAATACTTTGTAACCGATTGCCTACACCTGTCGATATCATGGCTCTGACTCCTTGGTTGAACAAATACCCTGATCATGTATCCGCCGGGGTGTTGAGGAAGGGATTCCTATATGGCTTCAACATCCCGGGGGGGGATTTTCCGGAGGACTCTTTTTGTAAAAAACAGTTATCTGTCCAACAAAACCCAAGTGTAGCGGCAAAGAAGATTGCAAAAGAAGTCAATTTGGGGCGGGTGGCGGGGCCTTTTCATCGCCCGCCGGTGTTGGATTTTGTGTGTTCCCCGTTAGGGGTGGTCCCGAAAAAAGACCCGGGGGAGTTTAGACTCATTCACAACTTGTCTGCCCCTAGGGGTTCTTCGGTGAACGAAGCCATTGACCCAGACGTTTGTTCAGTGCGGTACGCATCGTTCGATGATGCCGTGGCCATGTTAAATCACCTGGGCCCCGGGGCGCTGATGGCGAAATCAGACATCGAATCGGCGTTCCGGTTGCTCCCGGTACACCCACAGGATCAGCGCTTGCTAGGTTTTTCATTTCAGGGGAGTTTTTACATGGATAAGTGCATGCCGATGGGTTGCTCCATTTCTTGTGCTTATTTTGAAATGTTCAGCTGTTTTTTAGAGTGGGTATTCACCGAGGCCACGGGCCATAAGCATGTGATGCACTATCTAGATGACTTCTTGTTTTTGGGAACAGCCGGCGATACGGAATGTGCGCAGGCGCTACAGGACTTCTGCATCCTCATGCGGGAGTTCGGAGTCCCACTGGCACCAGGTAAGACGGTTGGACCACTACTTCACTGGAGTTTTTGGGAATTGAGCTCGATTCGGTAGAAGGATGTTTCCGTTTACCGATGGAAAAGGTGGCCAAATTTAGGGCTTCCCTGATGCAATGCCTGGGCAAGGAAAAAATTGACCCTACACCAGTTACAGCAAACAGTGGGTCAGCTTAACTTTGCCTTGAGGGTGATACCGATGGCCCGCCCCTTCTCACGCTCTATTGCACAAGCTATGGTTGGTCTCAAGGAGGGACACCACTGTACAAGACTGTCGGCAGAGGTTCGCCAGGATATGCGCATTTGGTTGGCATTTCTGGCGGACTTCAACGGTCGAGTTGTGTGGAACAAGCCGCCAGCATCTTCGGATGAACTAGGTTTGTGGACTGACTCAGCTGGGAGCGTGGGATTTGGCGCCATTTTTGGTAACCGATGGTCGGCGCAAGTATGGCCGACGTGGTGGCACTCCAGCGGTCTGACAGGTAACATTGGGTTCTTGGAGCTATTCCCCATTTGGGTTGCTCTGATGGCATGGCCAGACGACTTCAGGGACCGCTCAGTGGTGTTTTGGTCTGATAATATGACTGTGGTTGAGTGCATTACCCAGCAGGCAGCCCGCTGCAAGTGGATCTTGAGATTATTGAAAGAAATCATATTACGTTGCATGAAATTGAATGTACAGTTCAGGGCAAAACATGTGCCAGGTGTACTGAATTATGCAGCTGATGCACTCTCTCGTTCACACATGCAGGCTTTCAGGGGCTATTTACCCACAGCGGACCTAGTGGCGGCACCGTTCCCCGAAGCACTATGGCTAATCGGTGCCCCGGATTACAAGACCTCGTGGCAGCCAGCTTAGCGCCCAGAACAAGGAAGGCATACGAAGGAGCGTTTCGTTCCTACTGCACATTTTTGGGTCCATCAGGGAGACAGAGCTGGGGTCAGGAGGACTCCTTCCTGGGGTTCCTGGTTGCGCTGCACAGAGGAGGCCGATCAGCGGCAACAGCCAATAGACATAGGGCGGCCATTGCGTTCATGGCACAGGTGCATGGCATAAGAGACCCGACGGATTCCTTTTTGGTTAGGAAGGCACTCCGAGGCTGGCAGCGCCTCGAGGGCCGCAAGCAGGATACGAGGCACCTGATTGGTTTAGATAGATTGTCTCTACTCTTAGCAAAGCTAGATGAGACGTGCTCCTCCCTTTACAAAGCAGTTCTGTTCCGGGCAGCTTTCACCTTGGCATTCCACAGGGCTATGCGGGTGAGCAAACTGGCCGCAAGGAACAAGAAGGATATAGAGGGAGGCCTGGGCAGGGATCACATCCAAATAAGGGGTGATTCGATGGTAATCTCGATAGCCAGGTCCAAGACTGACCAGGGAGCCATGGGTGATAGTGCTATTGTGCAGCGCGCACAAGGGTCCCCCACTTGTCCGATAAAATGCGTAGAGGAATACTTGGCATTGAGGACGGCTACGTGGGGGGGGGCTTGCTGAGGCACAAGGATGGCACCCCACTGATGAGGTTTCAGTTTCAGAGGGTGTTAGCACTGTCAATCGCTGCCGCGGGCATGGACCCGTGCGATTTTGGGACTCACTCATTTAGGATAGGGGCTGCTACTGAGGCTACAGCCCGGGGTCAGAGTGCAGAGGAAATAAAGCAGCTGGGCCGTTGGTCCTCAAATTGCTTTAAAAGGTATGTGCGATTGCACATGTTGTAAAGATCAATTGACATGCACTCACGCTTCTTGTCTTTTGTTTGAATTACAGTTTCGCGAGCCTGTCACGCGGGGCGGAATTGGAAGTCGACCCAGCACCAGGAGACCAGCGGTTGAGGATCACCGGCTGGAGAAAGAGTGGTATGGGTCGTGGGCTACTCATATGTGAGGCGCACCGGGGACGTATTCAAGGCAGGTGACGCGACTCACTCATCTGGGGAATACGGGTACAGAGTGACCTTCCATGGGAAGGGCGGGCTCTGTTTTGACCAATTTCAATCGTTCTTTGAGGGTCTTTTAGGGCGGCAAAGGTCACCGCCATCTGTAGTCATAGTACACCTGGGAGGCAACGACTTAGTGAAGCTGGGAAGACGAGTGTTATTAGAACACATCCTGTCGGCAGTTAGCTGGTTGGCTAAGAAACTCCCGGGGTGCACGATTGCCTGGTCCCACATGATCCCCAGGAAGAGTTGGCGGGGGGGCATTTCAGTGTCAGCGTTGAACCACTCTGTGAAAAGGGTTAACAATAAAATAGGGAAATTGTTTCGCTAAGCGCAGTTGCATAGCATTCCTCACGGGTGTATTCGGGGTGATCACATGTATCTGAATGATGGGGTTCACCTGTCCAGGGAGGGAAATGATTTATTCATAGGAGACTTCATAGCATGGCTAAGGGGTTTGAGGAAGCATGACCTTTAGGAGGATTGGGGGGGCCGGATAGTCGGTCAACTATCCAGCCTGTGGCGGTAAGGTCATGATCGGTGAACACTAATTTCAAGGTCCCTAGAGGGAGGCGCCACCCAGAATGGATGGGAGCGCCCGGGGGGAGGCGGCCATTGGCCCCTTCCACGGGGAGGCGGCACCCACTAAGGATGGGTCGCCTAGGGGGAGACGGCCATAGGCCCCTCCCAGGGGGGAGGCAGCTAGATGCCCCTCAGACGAATTTCCCGGGGGCCGGATATCCGCGACGGTGGATAGAGAGTGTGGGATGGGGGGAAGTCCACGCTGTCCTTCCTACAGATACCTCACACGGGAACTCGGACGACCTTTAAGATGGCATCGAGTGAAAAGGGGGCCCCCACGACAAGGGAAGTTACAGGTGGCAATGAGGGTAAAGTCCTCTGCGCATGCGCCACTCACACCGTGAGGGCGGGATTTTGGTAGTGGGGATCTGACACCAGTTAAGACCTTGCCGTTGTCCCTTAACGCTAGGATGTACAATTTTAATTTAGAATGTATGCATTTTCAGGATGCTAGACTCGGCTAGGAAGCCTTTGTATTAGAGATCTGTTAATGTTAGCCAAAGAACATGTCTTCATCGAAATGTAATAAATGTAAAATTTTACATCATTTATGAAACTTTTATTTAATGTTTTAAATTTTGTTTCATATTTTAATAAATACGGCCGGGGGGGTAACTCCCCCCCGCCTTCCAAAAGTTCAAACCTGTGTCTCTCTACTCCCATTGGGAATTGGTGCTGGGAGGGGGTGGCGGGCATCCCGGCCATATGGAAAGGGGCGACCACTCGGTCCCCCCGAACGTATGGTTGGGTGCCCCGATCCCCCCCGGAAACCATTTTGGGCGGGAGGCGTGGCTCGGCTGGTATGCCCGAAGTAGCGTAGCCGGGGCGCGCCCTTTCCCGCCCAGGAGGGGTTGTCCTAGACACCCGCACGGAAGACCACGCCCAGTAGGCGTACCGGAGGAGGGTCCCCGCCCTCCCGCAGATGGATAAATAGAGCGGGAATCCGAAGAAGCATCCTCTTGTTCCTGTGCTCTGAAGGCTGCACCAACTCGTTGCTCGCGAGCCCTCGACGGAACAAGCGGCAATTTTGACCCACCCACCAACCCCTTATGGCAATGTTTGTTTAAATAAAGTTTGATTAGGATAGAAATGTATAGGCCTTTTTTCCTTTGTAGAAAAGTAAGGGAATGTGTCATATGATGATGTGGCTTCTGTTTTAGGATAATGTTTCCCTTTGCAGGAAAATGAAGTTGATGACTCATCAAGGCTATGTTAGAATTTTTTTCTTCTCTTAGTAGGTAAAACAAGTGTCGTATTTATTTTTTGGTCGGGCGGTAAGGTCATGATCGGTGAGCAGTAATTTCAAGGTCCCTAGAGGGGGGCGCCACCCAGAATGGATGGGAGCGCCCGGGGGGAGGCGGCCATTGGCCCCTTCCACGGGGAGGCGGCACCCACTAAGGATGGGTCGCCTAGGGGGAGACGGCCATAGGCCCCTCCTAGGGGGGAGGCGGCTAGATGCCCCTCCGACGAATTTCCCGGGGGCCGGATATCCACGATGGCGGATAGAGAGTGTGGGATGGGGGGGAGTCCACGCTGTCCTTCCTACAGATACCTCACATGGGAACTCGGACGACCTTTAAGATGGCGTCGAGTGAAAAGGGGGCCCCCACGACAAGGGAAGTTACAGGTGGCAATGAGGGTAAAGTCCTCTGCGCATGCGCCACTCACACCATGAGGGCGGGATTTTGGTAGTAGGGATCTGACACCGGTTAAGACCTTGCCGTTGGCCCTTAACGCTAGGATGTATAATTTTAATTTAGAATGTATGCATTTTCAGGATGCTAGACTCGGCTAGGAAACCTTTGTGTTAGAGATCTGTTAAGGTTAGCCAAAGAACATGTCTTCATCGAAATGTAATACATGTAAAATTGTGCATAATTTATGAAACTTTTATTTAATGTTTTAAATTTTGTTTCATATTTTTTAAAAAAAGGCCTTGGGGGTAACTCCCCCCCGCCTTCCAAAAGTTCAAACCTGTGTCTGTCTACTCCCATTAGGAATTGGTGTTGGGAGGGGGTGGCGGGCATCCCGGCCATATGCTATAGTAATGCATATGGATACTTGAAACGTCACATTACTTATCCAAAAAGCTACATATCAGTAGTGAGTGCTTTCTATTTTAGTGCAGGGCAGGTATAAAGTGCAAGTGAATGAAAGTGCGTGTATACTTTAAAACAACAGAAAAAATATATACAGACTTTTTTATAATGTCAAGCCTTCTTTATCGTTCAAAAAGTTTTTGTACTAACACTAAAAACTATTTACTGTGAAGTATCGGTTTTTAGTATTCTAGTCGCATCAATACAAGAGCTGATTTCCAAGTTGCGACAGATGGGTTTAATCCATTTTTGCCCTGGAATGTCATATGCTGGACACAAAAATGTTATATGGTGATCATTTTCTTGCATATTGTGTTGGGATAGTAGACAGTGATCATCGTTATTGTCACCATTTTTCCAACCCCATTTTACTGTATTGGATTTCACTTCCAGTACACCATAGCGACACTTCATGTATATTTTTTTGGCCAACTGAGGATGAATTTCATCCAAAAATTGATCAAAGGACGGAAGGGATTTAGTAAGAAAGAACTGAGGTGTCAATCTACCATTATCAGAATTGTGGGAGACAGTGTTGTGCATTTACGTCCAAAATGTTGTTTTCAAAATCTTCTTGGAGGGCAGTGTCAATAATGTGGGCGTTTCCCAGTAATGGTTCAACCCAAGTTTATAGAACCATATTTGCACATACCTAACCCACTGGAGACTTTCACATTATTAGAGTCTTAGTATCTCTTCTAACCCTTCTTTGTGACTTTCAAATTCTGCAGTAGTCCACAGTCGCACCCAAAATGACAGTGGTCTCAATATAGCCTGACACATTTTATATTCGAATCTATAACAATGGGGATAACTGGTGTGTGTACTGAAAGGTGTAGCAGCATCCTAAAGACCATAGGGGCATATTACCAAGCAATAGCGATTATCGCTATTGCTTGGTTAGAGACAAAAATTTACCGCTGAGCTGCGGCGATTTCTACCGCAAATAAACCTTGGTATTACTAAGGTTTATCGCAAATGCGATAAAAATCGCCGCAAATGAATGAATATCACTGAAAAGTCCGCGATATTCATGCATTACTAAGCTAATGCTCTTAGCCATGTTATCCACCTCCCATTGGATAACTTGGCTAAGAACTGCTCAGGGCAGGTGTTAGCTTTTGGAGATATTCGCGCTTAGCGCGAATATCTCCAAAAGTTGGTAATAGGAGATAGCGATGTTAGCAACTGTTTTCAGTCGCTAAAATCTTGGCACGCCCACTTTGCATGTCATTAGTGATAAATATCACTGACATTTTGGAGCGAAATGGTCTTGCTTTTTTGCAATTGTGGGTGCCATGTCAATTTGGTGTCAAGTGTGATACCTAGTTAACTAAAGTTTGACACATATTCTAGCTTTTGCTTTTAACAAAAATGTTCTTCTTAAATGATTTGTGTGGTTTGACAATATATTTTGTTTTACTAGAATTTCTTTCAAAGCCTTTCATATCTCAATATTCACTAAATGAGTTTAAAAGATTTTGGAGTCCCTTCCGCGTTTGAGATATTAGAATAGTGTCATGCTCAAATAAAAGGTTTGGTACTGGCCTACCCTCCTATCTTCGGTGAATCATGCTTACACTCCGATAGATGTTTTGGGGCGTCATTAACATATAAAGAAAAGAGGGTGTGTTCCAGTACACATCCTTGTCTTACACCCCTCCTTATGGGGATTGCCTCAGTGAGTTCTCCCCTGGGCCCCCATCTGACATTCGCATAAATATCTTTGTGTAATCTTACTACCTGCATAAGGAGTTCCTCTGGTACACCTTGGTTTTTTAGGGAGCACCAGAGTAAATCTCTTGGTATAAAATTGAAAGAGGCCTTCAAATCTATAAACGCTATAAACAGGTGACCTTCTTTTAAAATTGTATATTTCCACCCCATGCAAAGAAGTCTGAAAACCTGGTCGATTGTACTTGTTTTTGCTCTTAACCCTGCCTGATACTGTGATAAAACTTTCTTTGCCTCTGCCTACTCATTTAATTTGAATAAAATCTGCTTGGCATAAATCTTTTGTAGAGTATCAACAAGGCTTATTGGCTGGTAATTTGCAGGATCCTTAAGATCTCCTTTTTAAAAAATTGTAATAATTTCTGCCCCTTTCCACGATTCTGATACTGGGGCGCCTGCTGCCACAGCATTACATGGAAGATTAATATATGGCCCCCAAACAGCTTTATCATGCTTCAACAGATCACCTGGTATTTTATCAGAGCAAGGGTTTTTTTTGGGCTTGATTGCTACAATTGCTGCTAAGGTTTCCTCTATACTGAAATATGGAGTATAGGTTTGATCCATATTATTGGATGCTACAGGGTTTGGTGCTTCACATTGCTTAATATGTATTGATTCAATGGTAATCTCTGAATACAATTTTGAAAAATGGTTGACCCAAGTACCTGGCGTCCAAAAAAAGATCCATGCTACTTCTCCCCATTTTATTACCCTTGGCTATCAGCTTCCAAAAACCTGCATGATCCTTAATTATGAGTATAGCAAAGGGGTTCACCCAAACATAGTCACTGGGACCTGGGTAATATCAGTACTGAGAGAAAGGGGTCCCAGCAAACAACAATAGATTCAAACAAATCAATATAAATGAATAAAGAAGCACTTGATAGGCCTGCACTGTATTTATTCACAATGTAGGTATACGTTAGTTGTCATATCTTTAAATGAACAATCATAGGATGTAAAGTGCCCCAGGAGGTAAGGGAAGTGATACAGTGTGGGTGGTGTAGGTATGGGATAGTGACAATAAAAACAACCAAATGGCCCAATTGTACTTGTATGTCAATTTCAATATAAACAGACAAATGACCATGGGTTCAATATATCATTAAATCAAGATCATACTCCACATAACACATTAAATGTTATAAATGATGGGGTGAAGCTGATAAACAAAAAACAGTTGTGAATGTTTTGACCCTCTAATTATCGCAGGAATTAGTTGTACCCTTGCTTCGGGGTCTTCATCAGGATGGGGGAGGGGTAGGCAACCAAAGAATTGTTGCTCCTCTCCAAGTTGGAAGTAGAAATGGAGAATTCTTTCTTTAAAGTTAACTTCAGGTCATGATATGCCGATGTGAAATGGCCCTCGGGTAATTTGAGGATAGGATGGGCGTTCTCGGTTGAAGCAAATTAGCGCACGAAGTCGGGATAGACCGTCCAAAGGCAGACTGTATCTTTATTTGCCCCCAATGGTTTCAATTTGCCGTCCTTTATTACGCCACAAACGACTTGGGACAAATAAAGATACAGACTGTCTTTGGACAGTATATCCTCAAATTACCCGAGGGCCATTTCACATTGGCATATCATGACGTACGTACGCTTTTGTATGTGTCCCTTTTGTCTCTTAATGCTATGATGTCATTTGATTTTGGTGCCATTATGAGCTCACTCTTTACTTTACAATGCTCACTATTATACCACTGGTTAGCTGAGGCGTGTGTAACTGTGTTCCCCATCCTCATTACGACCCCTCGACAAAGCTATTATATAAAGCTGCCCTAGCTAAATATCATGCAAACTGTAAAATAGCCAGAGCTGAATACACCAGATTAACTATTGAGAATGCTCAAAACCGTCCCAAAGCACTTTTTAAAATTGTGCAAGAACTCTCTGGTTCTACCTGTCAACCGAGAGCCCCATGTTTGAACTCCGCACAGTGCAATACCTTGGCAGAATTTTTTATGAACAAAATAGCTAAAATCTACGCAGATTTCAAAGACCCAAATTCTTCTTTAATAGTACCTGAATCTCCCAGAATGATTTCTCACTCTTACGATGCTATACCGGACCCATCTTTATATGACACCTCTCAGCACTTACTTAAATGGGATTTGCTCAACCTGTCAACATTACGTGAGATCATTAAAAACATCACATCAGGTTCCCCTCTGGATCCCTTTCCCCCACAAGTCCTTTTGACACTCGACACTCCTTCCCTCACTCTCATTCTGGAGCTCCTTAACTCCTCCCTAAGGGAAGCTAAAGTCCCCAAGGCATGGAAACATGCTATGGTATCACCCTTGCTGATGAAAGCTAATGCGGACCCGGATGACCCTTCCAATTTCCGTCCAATCTCGCTTTTACCCCTATTTTCTAAAATCTTGGAAAAACATATTGTCACTCAACTTACTCACTTTACGGAATCAAGGAATCTCCTTCACACATCCCAGTCGGGATTTAGGGCAGGATTCTCAACCGAATCGACTCTTCTAGGGGTCTCTGAGACCATACACCGACAAGTTTACAATGGGGAAACGGTGGCACTCATCTTACTCGACCTCAGTGACACGGTTTCCCACACCATCCTCCTTAACACGTTGCAAGTTTGTGGCATCTCTGGATCTGCCCTTGCATGGCTCAAAAGCTTCCTCACTGACAGAACTTTCCAAGTCTTCTCTTCCACAACCTCCTCAAAACCACATGACTCTCAATTTTGGGTTCCCCAAGGCTCGATTCTCAGCCCCATATTATTTAATTTGTACATCAGTCCCCTTGCTACTTTAGCGGAACAATCTGGGTTGACGATCTACTCATATGCTGACGACACCCAGCTTATTTACTCACTTTCCGCTAACGCACACTCTAACCCGTCTTCCCTCTGCTCCGGCCTTAACAACATTGCCAAATGGATGCACGATAACAAACTGAAACTCAATGGAGGAAAGACCGAACTGCTTCTTTTTGGTAAACACACTGCCTTGTGGGGCCCCCAACATTGGCCTCCTCAGATGGGATCCACCCCCTCTCCCTCCAAAACCGCTCACAATCTTGGCATAATTTTTGATGACCAAATGTCCATGAAACAACAAGCGGTCAGAGTTGCAGCCACTTGTTTTACCATCCTCAAGTGGCTTCGGAAAATCCTATGGATGCTCCCCCAGGACACACAAAAAACCGTAGTACAGGCTCTAATCACATCTAGACTGGACTAATGCAACATCTTGTACCTAGGAGCCTGTAAGGAAGTCACGAGGAAACTTCAAACAGTACAAAACAAAGCGGTTAGGCTGCTTTGCAAACTGCCCAAAAAATCTTCCACCTCCTCTGGGTTACGTAATCTTCACTGGCTTCGAATCGAAAGCCGCACAAAATTTAAAGCCTTGTGTTTCATGCACAGAATAAAGTCAGGTCAAGCGCCATCCTACCTGAGTACCCTTGTTCACCAATACTGCCCCCCAAGAACCCTCCGTTTCTCAAGCCAACATAAGTTTCAGGTACCCAGGATCAACCGAGCAAGAATGGGTGGACGTTCCTTTTCATACCTTGCCCCCTCACTTTGGAATTCCCTCCCTATCCAGCTTCGCACAGACCCATGCTACCTCCAATTCCATAGGAACTTAAAAACATGGTTGTTTTACCAATAATCCTCCTTTAGGCCCTTTTGTCCCCCTACTGTATTCTCGCTTAAAGTATCTTTAGCGCCGGGAAGCCTCCGGGTAGCTGCGCGCTCTATAAAAATAAATATAATAATAATAATAATCCTATTCTCTCTGGTGGTCTTACTCAGAATCAATTTTAGTTTTTCAAACATTTTGTGGTGAATCTGTACTATGGGAATCTCTCTAATAGGTAATTCAGTATGGGGTGAAATGATGTCTGCAAAAGTGTTGTAGATCCTTGTCATGGCCTCATTTTTGCCCACTACTGATAGACATTTCAAGGCTCTACGGTTGTTACTAACTCTTGGATGGATTTGAATTGGGTAACTGTCATTATTCCACCTGTTTGTGAGATGGAAGAGGGAACTTAGTAGTGTTAAACTTAGGGGGTAATGATCGCTATCTCCTCTGATTTCAACTTTTAGATCGTGAATGTTGGATCATGAATTAGCAGAAACCATTATATAGTCAATGCTACTCTTGGTAGTGCCCCTGCTAAGTGTAGGTGCTCTCGGTCAATCTGACAGCAATCTACCACTGCAGACCCTGCCCTGTAACTAGTTGATTAGGTTGTGATGCTGCAACTGTCCAGGGCACTGCAGGACCATCTTCCAGAGGGGGAATGTTATTAGCCTAATCCTCCTCTTCCAACATGTTTTCTAGTCCAACTATAGGTTCATATTTACAGTTGAAGTCCCCCCTACAATTACCATTCCAATCGAGTCAATTGTGCTAAAAAATTTATCTAACAGCTTACTGGGGATTCCTAGCTGGAAGGACTTGGTTTATTGTAAACATTTCTTATGTAGATTTCAGTTTTGCCAAATGTCGTTATCTTTATCCCCATTATATCTAAAGCTGGAAATTTAAGCCAAGTTATATACACACTTAGAGTAATTTTTACCCAAAGAACAAGACCTCTTACTGGGGGGGGTGGCACTAGCACTGAATGTTTTGAACCTAAGCTTATAGGGTGTTTCCAGTGCCCAGGTTTCCTGTAACAGGCAAATTTCACTGGGATTAATATACTCCTGCCATTTACCATCTTTTAATTTACGTTTCAACCCTGCTATGTTCCAAGATATCAAACGCAATTCTGATTGCTCGATTGGTTCACTCATTAGATATGGGTTGACTAGAACACAATCACCTCCTATTTCTCCCCTGACTGCTTGATTGACGTGATACTTAGCAATGGGGTCAGATAGAACTAACTCTATGTTGGAAGTTATATGTAACCTCATGCATTCAAGTGTAGGGGGCAGAATTAGCTGCCAATCAACTGCCTCAAAATTG
The DNA here is from genome assembly GCF_964263255.1 of Lissotriton vulgaris. Taxonomy (NCBI): domain Eukaryota; kingdom Metazoa; phylum Chordata; class Amphibia; order Caudata; family Salamandridae; genus Lissotriton; species Lissotriton vulgaris. The sequence goes on along the minus strand of NC_141696.1, from coordinate 928,800,002 downwards.
TTTTCTAAAGCATCATAACTTGGTTGTGGTCTAGGATTAGCAGATTCTTGATGGTTTCTATCTATAATATCATGGGGATTATATCATCTAAATCTCACCGGGCTACTGGAGAGTGGACCTGTTCTCAGATCAAGGGTTACTTGTATATCAGCTATATTTTTTGTTTTTAATGTTAGGAGTAATGGTATCAAGGGCGGAATTTTTGGTAGGTAAACGTTCCACCTCAAGTAGGTCAGAACGTCTTATAGATCTACAGTCACGCTTGTGCCTAATCCAATGTATTACTTTGTTTTTCAAGGACTCCTCATCCTCCCCATATGAAGAGAGATTGAGGTTTTAATGTTTGTCATAACCACTTTCCAACCCATTTGCTTGGGGATAATAGTTTCCCAATGAATATTAAGAATCTGCCTGTCTATGTTTTGTACAGCGGGTTGATGTCCCATATACTGTGTAGCATGTTGGTTCCAATCCCGTGCTATGTTTTCCCCACCTCTTCTATGCCAATTGGTATAATCCTCCATGATTGTATTAGGTTGTATTTTTTTGAGGGAGCCAGTCCTCTGCACTCCCCTAATCCTCTCGTCCCCAATCATAGATCTTGGTTTTCCCTGACTGTAGATCAATCTGTGTTCCCCATCGTGTCTATTCTCCTAATCTTTACAACGTGGTTCAAGTCTTGAGCCCTCGGGTTCCGTGACAGATTTTGATCCTCCAATTTTGTATCTCCTTTCACTATGCCTTTTGTGTTCATGTTGTTTTTTGTTGGTGCTTGGAGGTCAGTCTGACTCCTCTTGTGGCTTGCACAGCATTCGTTTTGAACTGGTTCCCTGGCTAACCCATTATAAATAGTTATGTTACCTATTATTACCTTTAAGTCAGTGACCTCTTTTGTTAGTATATCTAATTTCTAAATAAGGTTGCTTATCAAAGGTGGGCTTTCGCTAGTTTGTGAACTACTGGCCTGTAGAACTACCTTTTCTGCTGGCTCATGGATTTCACTATTTTTCCCTTGCATATTAGCATGTTGCTGTTCCTGCATATATGGATTGGATGGCTGCATGTGTATTACCATGCTAGAGATATCTAGTCCTGATTCTGGAACTAGAGCGGAATACCTATAGTACAGACAAACAGTATAAATGGTACTCCCTCTCTTGGTGCTCCATTTGGTGTAGCTATGGCACAACTGTTTACCTCCTGATGAACATGGGGGTAGTTTTGACTGTTGTTGTGTGTTGGGGAGAAATAATTCTGGGGGTCTTTTGCAGGGTCTCAATTGTTACCATTGTCAAATCCTTTGTTATAGAGCTCTCTGTTTGAGAGCTTGGATGGCGTTCAGTATAGAAAGTGGTAGTAATTGTTGCTTTATTCTTGCTAATTGTGTTACATTTAGTATTTAGCATGGACTCCACTTCTTCAAATAGAGTTAAAAACGAGGAGAAATTAATAATTTCTCCTCATATTGGCATTCAAAGACCAGGTTACCTGACCTTAGTTTTTGGCACTGCCCCAGCCTTGTAAATCTGTGGCAGCGTCAAAAAGCGATGGGTGTTGGGGTGGAATGCCCACTATACCCATTGCACGCCCCTTTGCTGCATCAGACTGCGGCAGAAATTGTCATATTTACAAGGTGCCGTTAAGCCATGTTAAGTGGCTTAGAGCCACCTTGTAAATATCGGGAGTGGTGCGACGCCACCTGAGCATCAAAAACATGATGCTCCGGTGGCAATAGGGGCTTGCAAATATGCACCTATATTTTTCATGACTGACTTTGAGAAGTTACCTTCTTTAGCATGATTAACCGAGTCCCTCTATCTGGCCCACACTCCATTATGGTTGGCCAAAACTTGTGGCATTCCCCTGGTCAAGCATGGCCAGATGACCATGAGTGCTGCTTTGTGCTTTTAGGCACTGCACTTATGTAAATCTTTGAAATTGCATACCTCTGGTTCTACTGATTGGATTTTTGTTGTTTTGGTATCAAATAATTGAACTTAGTTACTTTTTTCATTTACTCTGACAAGGATTGTAGTTGTTGCTTGAGAAGAGTTTAGACCCCCTCAATCAAAAACCCAATTCCGCCCAACTCCCCATAAAAAGTAACACATAGGACTTTATAAAACTTGCAAATAAGTAAATGATAAAAAGAGAGATGCACAGATAGGGCGAGATTTACTAATAATTGCAGTGTTGTTGTGTCATGGAAGGAGGCACAAGTGCAACATAATCCTTAAATCAGATGTATCAAGTTCCGTAGGTGGCTTGGTAAATCCAGAGTAACTCAATGAAGTGCAAGTCTCTGTCTTGCATTTCTCTGCCCTGAGCAGGTGTTACAAAGGTGGAGAGTGGGTGTTCTCATGCATCCATGCATTTTTTTTGCTGCATTCCTGTATTTAGTAAGTTTAGTAAAGCTGGGGATGCGTGAAAAGTAGAAATATCTTCATTTCTCCTCGTTGTTACCTCTTTCTAAGTCTTCTGCATTCCACAGAACCCTTAGAAAGAGGAAAAACACTTTAAGGATTGTTTTTATGCCGTATGGTGCCCCGGCCTACACATACACAATCCTGCCTGCAACACAGGCACCCTTGCACCATGGAGCAAGGTTGCCTGTGCTGGCGTTAGGCAGCACATAGTGCACTAGTGCATTGAGAGAGCCAGTATGCGGCAAATGTTAATAGATATGGCTCATTTCTGCCCTCCCCATCTGATAGAACACAGTGCCAAATGTTAGTAAATGTGGCCAAGTATTAAATGGCAACGGAACTGCATCACTGGTTATTGAAAAGGTTTTAAAACGTTTCTTTTTCTCGTTTTCCTCTGCCATCTAGACTTTTTCCCACAGTAATTGTTTTTGAGATCTGCTGTTTAAATTACCAAGCTATCTGATAGTAATATTTTGTGGGCTGCAGGAAATATACAAACCACTTCAAACAGATTGTTTAAGTAGCTTTAAATAGTTACAGCCAAGTACTTTGTTAAGAACGGATGCGCACACCAGCCCTAGACACTTAAGAGTCACTCCGGTCCCGTTTGTTGTGGGTTCTCTTTTGGGAATTAATAATATGTCCCTTCTGCTTCCTGGTTGTTAGCCAATAAACCAAAATGTAAATTTACAGACATTATAAAGACTCCAAGTGAACGGTGAGTGACGCACCACAAGTCTTCTGTAAATGAGCAGTGACCTGCTGCCCACATCCCTTGGAACCCCGGAGAGGCCTACTGGCAATCAAGGGGAGTGCCCTAAAAATACAAAAGATACAACAAAACAAAACCTCCTGCAAAGCACTTAATAAAATAGATGTATGAGCGCAACCATGCATAAAATACGCAATAAAATGATCCTTATACAATCCAACCTCAGAAGTTTCCAGTTTGACCCACGTGTTTCACAGTTAATAAACAAGTCGGGTCCAGATATGCATATGTTAAATAGCATCCTCTTTGTGACTCATTGTCGTCCACTGTAGTCTTCCGTTTCAGCAAAAAAAAAATCTGCTTTATAATGTAACAGACATGACATGATATTTTCTACTACAGCATGTCCTATCAGGTGGAAATAAAACACTTTTTCCCACTTCAGTACCAGTTGTCTGTTGCCCCGAGGTATTTTGCATTCTATTACAGTCAGCTGTGAAATGATACACTGTTTCTCCTTCATTTTTTAGCAGGGAAATAGCTGAATGTTGTAAGGACTGTCTGCTGACATTTATTTATGACCTGTAGTACACTGTGTGCATCAGCTTAAATGTTACACCCTTCTGATGCCATTAAGTTTAGCATTCATAATCAGCGCACTAGTATTGTCTGTCTTTTACGGTAATAGAAAATGATAGGGGGGCATGTTATCAAGGACGGGCGTTAAAATTATTGCCGCTTTAGCGGCAGAAAACGACCGCTAAAGCGGCGATAAGCCCATTATCGCCGCTTTAGCAGCAGTTTTCTGCCGCTAAAGCGGCGATCATTTTAACGCCCGTCCTTGATAATATGCCCCAGAATTCCTTGGTAGGTGGGGAAGTGTGTGTTAGCTAACTGTGGATCCTGGTGCTGTGGTATACAAATTTTGCATTTGACTATGTTAGATTGATTCTTAGCCACTTCACTTTACTGTACCTCAAATGTTTAGCTTTTGTAATGTAGTTAAATAAACATATCTATTGTATGTTGTTCTGTTCGATGTGAGGTTAATTTCCGAGCACTTAGTATCTCTTCAAGTCTCCTAATAAAAATGGTACCTCACTTGTGTGGGTAAGCCAAGAGGCTTTGACACAACAGGGCCCAAAGTGCTAAGTGGAAAGATCAGCAATAGGGGTATCTGCAGGATTTTGCGGCTTGCTCGGCCGCCACCAATTGAAACCTACCAACCACAGACATTTTTGAAAAGTAGACAACCAGGGGATGGCAGGGTGGTGTGCCGCCTACTGTGAATCCTATTAGGTTTACTTACCCACAATGGCACACAAACACCAAACTCAGCCTGTATTCATGCATTCTCCCTACATTTCTGTGATGGAAAATTCCGTCATCTGCAGGAATGCTCACAAGACCCCACACAAAGGCTTCCATTGTTCTTGCTATGACCCATTCCTGTTGTGGGTGCTGGTCCCACCACACAAGTGAAACAGCGTTTTTATCCACACAAGTGGAGCAATGCTGGGTTGTTAGAATTTTGCAGATTGCTGCAGATTCTGTAAATTTTCATTGGAGAAATGTAAGGAAAAAGCATGATTTCAGGCAAATGTGAAGTTTGCAGAGCATTGTTGGTAAAAAAACTCCTGGGATCCATGCAAATCACGCCATCCTTGATTCTCTCTAGTTTTAAGAAATGTACAGATTTGCTAGGTTTCTCTAGGTTCTGGCTGAGCTAAGGCCCACAATCCACAGCTAGGCACATTGATAAAAAAGGGTCAGTTGTAAGTGGAAAAAATTGATCTAACCATGTTGCATTTCAGCCAGTTTCTTATCCCAAGCACCAGGCATACTCACACAAACATTTATATAAAAAGATTTAGGGTAATGCTGGGCGGAAGGACGTTTGTGGCTCCCCAAATGTTTCAGAGCTTTCCATTACAGAAATGTTAGGAAAGTTAGGAAAGTGGGTTACTTTAGTCAAATTTTGAGGTTGGCAAGAGATTATGTGTAAAATAACCTCGTAAGAGTCATGCAAATCACCCCATTCTGGATTCCGCTAGGTGACTAGTTTTCTTAAACGTACAGGTTTGCTAGGTTCCCTAGGTCCTGACTGATCTAGGGCCGGAATCAATAGCTAGGCACATTGCACAAAGTAGGGTGAATTGTCAGTGTAAAAAACTTGATGTACCCATGTTGCACTCTTTTGTCTTTCCTGTCATGGGTACTAGCCCTACCCACACATGTGTGGCACCATTTTTATCAGGAGACTTAGGGGAACACAGAATAGTAGAACAAGTGTTATTACTAATCATATTTCTCTGAATTTGTGCCTTCCAAATGTAAGCCAGTGTGTAAGAAAGAAGATATTTTGAGAAATGCCCTCTAATTCACGTGCTAAAATAGGTACCCACAAATTTGGAGATGTGCAAATAACCAATGCTTCTAAACTTTATATCATGTGCACATTTCGAAAATACATAGGTTTCCTGGATACCTATTGATTACTCTTCATATGTTACCATATGAATTGCTCTATACCCGGGACAGAAGAAAAAACCATTGCAAGATGCAGCTCAGTTAATGGCTCTGGGTACCTTGAGTTCTTGGAAAACCCACATACCCTATATATCCCTACAACCAGAAAATTCTAGCAGACATAATGGTATATTGCTTTTGTAAATTTGGGATTCAGATGAGAATCTACAAATGAAAATGTTATCTCAAATGTCTGTTTTTTCCTACTGATTAAAAAAAAAATTCAACACATAGGGCCTCATGAGGCCTGTGTCGCCCAAGCACCACCTTTTATGACGCTCTGTTGGCACAGATCTCTCAATCACATCTAGGAGGTGATGCAAAGCCGCCATGGAGTATGGAGTAAGGCAGGGAGGCACAAAGCTCTGTGTTGCCTTACTCTCTGTCAAGGAGGCGTTCCATGGGCATTGTGGTGGGTTTTCACGCACATCACCAATAAGTTTTGACATATTCCCAGATTTACAGGGATCTGTAAACATGGGAATGCATCAAAACGGTGCTCCTCCCCAGGTGCACCGTAACAAGGAGAAATAACTTTATTTCTCCTTGTTTTTTCCTCTTACTATGTGTGCTGCAGTCTGCAGCACTTACAGAAAGAGGAAAATGCCTTTATTGACTGATTTCTTTGCAGGAATGTCTCCCTTCCAGCACAAAGCCAATCGTGCCAACAACACAGACAACATTGCACAAAGGTGCAAGGCTGCCTGTGTTGGCGCTAGGCACCAATTTGTGTGCAGGTACAGGCATAAAGGAGAGGAATGTACCATATTTTATTAACACTGCACATTAATTTCCCTTGCCTTTTGATGCAGGGCAGCACCGCAGGAAGCCTTACAGCACTAACCTGTGCTAAAAAGTTGTAAATGAGGCCCTTAGTTTGATTGGAAAGACCTTGAAGGATCCACACCCATTGATGAATTCACAATTCTCTCCAGTTTTAAGAAATGTATCACTTTCTGGGATCCAGCATGTGTTACAGACCCACTCCCACCACAAACTGGAAGGAGGTTAAAAGCACTAAAAATAGGAAAAATGGGCTTGCTCCCATTTTGATTCACTGAATCAAGTCTGCCTGTTTCTGAGACAGGGAAGATGGTGATTTTAGCACCACAAACCTTTAATTGATGCCATCCGCAGGAGAAAAAAAACAGACATTTCTTCTGCAGCACTTTTTGTCCGATTTTTTCTCCAAAAATCCCCAAAGTTTTACTGTATTTCGCCTGATGTCTTAGTCCCCTCCAGGAGACATCCACAAACACTGGGTGCCTTTAGAATCTCCAGGATGTTGGAAAAAAAAGGCCCCAAAGTTGATGTGAATAGCTTATGTGGACAACAAGTTCTGGAGGCCTAAGCACAAACTACCTCAAATAGCCAAAAACAAAGATAAAGCCAGGGGTGGGAGTGGCATATATCAGGGACATGGCTAATTATAGAAGAAAAACAGATGTTATATTAAACAAAGGAGGTGGATTAATTGTGCAAGTAGGGATCTTTTTTATAAAATTCCCGTCTTGTTGTATATGAATTTAGGACCCTAGTGTAATTTTCCTGATTCATGCCCATATATAGGTATAAATCACCCTATCCTTATATAGGCATAGAAATCATAACCATATTTAGACTTAGTCTAGGCAGTCCAAATACAGCAGGGCTACATCCACTAGTTGCGAAAATCCACAACGATTTCTTGGAAAAACCCGCCTCCAGCAGTCAGGGACATCCCCTTGCTTGAATATTGATTTATCCAAGAACTCATGGAGTTTTCAAAGAACTGAGTCTTTGATGACGTTATTATGTCCAACCTTACGTCAAAGAAGGCACATTCAAGGTATAAATATGCCCACACTTGCCCAGGCAAACACAAGGAGGTTTGGAGCAGTTCGACTATCTACTTGCCCTACGCCCTGCTACAGCAAGTGCCGAAGGAAGCCGACCCTCCAGCAGACGCACTGAGAGACGTTGTCTTTTCTCCTGCCAAGAAATCCAGATCCAGTGTTTCCAGGCTACCCTTGTGGGTTGCTGGGAAGGCAAGTCCTGAGAGAGAGATACAAGACCTCCTTCATTCTGAAACCAAGGTACGGAGCTGATTAGACCCTTAGAGAATTCTTGGATAGATTCTTGGCAAAAAATACTTAAACTAAGCTACACCTCACTTACCTCTTCCCTTGTACTAGACCTGGGTTAGGTACACTTGGGAAGGCATATAATAAAAGCACCAGTTGAGTACGTTTAGTCTAAATGTATTAATTTATGTATTTTGGATATTTTATGTATTCTTTGTATTTTATGGCTTAGAAACCATATCATGCTTTTACAGTATTATTTTATAATACTCTTCGTACTGTACGCACTACACTTTGCAACCAGTATTACGACTGTAGCCGTTCATTTCCTCTGCATGAGAAAGAAGACTGTTTAATAAATGGTAGACAGTCAAAATATCGAGTTGTTAATGTCGATGTACCATAATATCGAGTCCAAAATATCGATGGTAAGAAATTTCGAAAACCAAATTATCGTCGTAGAAAATATCGATTTATGTGTGTGTCAAAAATATCGAAGACATGAATGTCGAAACCAGTAATATCGATGCAGAAAATATCGATTGTCAAAAATATCGATATGTAAAAGTGATGTTTTAAAGTATGTTAAGTAATGATATAGTTAAATGTTGTTTATATATAAGGTAATTTTTACATATAATTTTATTATTTTTAGTTAGAAGTGTAGGAGCGGGATGTAGAGTTGATAGGGGATAAGGGTGGGTAGTGTATTAAAAAAGTATAGTGTAAATATTGAATAATAAATTTCGCATTTGAAGTAAAAATTTAAATTAGCGAAATTTAATTCAAATTATTTAAAAATGCGAATTTTTATATACATTTATTGAGTATTGTTAAATTATTTTTTACTTTGCTTTTGGATATATATTAATAAATTGTGTAAATATATCAAAAATTTTAAATTTTTACTACATAATTGTATATTAATGTTAGGAGCGGGATGTAGAGTTTATAGGGGATAAGGGTGGGTAGTGTTTTAAAAAAGTATAGTGAAATTGTACAATTTAACATTTCGAATTTCCTTTAGATTTCAAAATTTCGATAATTTTTAAAAATATTTGTAGTAGTCGAAATTTGATCGAAATTTTGGGAGTATATAAAACATTATGATTAATTGTTTGGGTATGTACTAAAAAGTATTATAAATATTAAAATATTACATTATATTTTTTAAATATTTGTACAATAAATTTAGGAGCGGGATGTAGAGTTTATAGGGGAAAAGGGTGGGTAGTGTTTTAAAAATATATAGGGTAATTATATAAATTAAAATTTCACAATTTCATATAAATTTGCGAAATTTCTAAAATTTAAACAAATTTCGAATTATGCAAAATGATATCGATTGTTATCGAATATAGTACTTATTTTTTAAGTTTGCTGTTGTGTATGTACTAAGAAAGATTTGTAATTATAATATTTTTATATATTTTCTAAAAATATTTGTCTAATTATTTTATGAGTGGGATGTATAGTTTCAAGGGGATAAGGGTGGGTAGTGTATAAACAAAGTATACTCTAATTATAGAATTAAAAATTTCGCCTTGTATTTAAATTTTATTTCAATTCGAAATTTTATATACATATTATGTAAATACGAAATTATGAACACTATTATGTTGTTGTTCTAAATTGAGGTATTTTGTGTATGTAGTAAAAAGTATTAAAAATATATAATTTAGTAGATATTAAATAAATAAATGTATCATATTTTTAGGAGTGGGATGTCGAGTTTATAGTGGATCAGGGTGGGTAGTTTTATCAAAGGTACATTTTGTGCGTTTAGGGTCTGTTTTTTGTGTATGTGCGAAGGGGTATTTTAAGTTTTCAGGGTCAGTTTTTGGTTTGTGGTTGAAGGGGTTTTGTTAGGTTTAAGGCTCAGTTTTTAGTTTGTGGGTAAAGGGGTATTTTTAGGTTTCAGGGTCAGTTTTTAGTTTGTGGGTGAAGGTGTTTTGTAAGGTTTCAGGGTCAGTTTTTAGTTTGTGGGTAAAGGTGTTTTGTAAGGTTTCAGGGTCAGTTTTTAGTTTGTGGGTGAAGGAGTTTTGTAATGTTTCAGTGTTAGTTTTTAGTTTGTGGGTGAAGGAGTTTTGTAAGGTTTCTGGGTCAGTTTTTAGTTTGTGGGTAAAGGTGTTTTGTAAGATTTCAAGGTCAGTTTTTAGTTTGTGGGTAAAGGTGTTTTGTGAGGTTTCAGAGTCAGTTTTTAGTTTGTGGGTAAAGGGGTATTTTTAGGTTTCAGGGTCAGTTTTTAGCTTTTTGGGTGAAGGAGTTTTGTAATGTTTCAGTGTTAGTTTTTAGTTTGTGGGTGAAGGAGTTTAGTAAGGTTTCTGGGTCAGTTTTTAGTTTGTGGGTAAAGGTGTTTTGTAAGGTTTCAAGGTCAGTTTTTAGTTTGTGGGTAAAGGGGTTTTGTGAGGTTTCAGAGTCAGTTTTTAGTTTGTGGGTAAAGGGGTATTTTTAGGTTTCTGGGTCAGTTTTTAGTTTGTGGGTAAAGGGGTATTTTTAGGTTTCTGGGTCAGTTTTTAGTTTGTGGGTGAAGGGTTTTGTAAGGTTTCAGGGTCAGTTTTTAGTTTGTGGGTAAAGGGGTATTTTTAGGTTTCAGGGTCAGTTTTTAGTTTGTGGGTGAAGGGGTTTTGTAAGGTTTCTGGGTCAGTTTTCAGTTTGTGGGTAAAGGTGTTTTGTAAGGTTTCAGGGTCAGTTTTTAGTTTGTGGGTAAAGGGGTTTGGTGAGGTTTCAGAGTCAGTTTTCAGTTTGTGGGTAAAGGGGTATTTTTAGGTTTCTGGGTCAGTTTTTAGTTTGTTGGTGAAGGGGTTTTGTCAGGTTTCAGGGTCAGTTTTTAGTTTGTGGGTGAAGGGGTATTTTTAGGTTTCAGGGTCAGTTTTTAGTTATAGGGGTACAGGGAAAACATAAATTAAGATTCTATTTAAATTAAATTTATTATATTAAATTCAATTTAATGATATTACATTATTCATTTTTTAACATTTGATTTACTATAGTAATTTATTATTATTTAATGTCCTGCAGTTACTTAAATTAATTGTTAATTGGAGTTGGAAGAGTAAATTTAATATGTTCTGTGTCCTGCACTTACTCTAAATAAATGGTGATTGCAGTTCTAATAGTAAATTAATCACGTTTTTTGAGAAGCAATTACCTAAAGTAAATTTGTTATTGGAGTCGGAATATTTAAAAATTTTATTATGTGTCTTTCAAATATTGATATTATATGTATATGGGTGTATGAATAATAATTGTTATAACTTCAGTGTATAGTATGTTATTTATTTACATGTGGTATATAGAAATAGATAGAACATTACAGTTATAATACATTTGCAAAAATACATAAAAATGATTTTGTCATAGGTAATACTAAATAATGACACCAGTTTTCTTTCCTGTAAATTTTTTTATTCAACACTTGAAATATACGATCACATATACATTTTATCAAGCTATCTTTGGTATACATATAAACAATAAAGGAGGACAATGTTCTTTTAATAATCACATTTTACAGTAATTTTCTTGACAAGTACTTTTAATTTGTAGAGAAAAAATGGTTAGTTCACATAATGCAATGTATGATATTATACATACATAATACAATTATTGTTTCTTAATAAAACATCAAACATGTGTAATGAAAAACATGTCACAATTTTTTAATACATATTGTGATATACTGATGATGATATTAACATATGAACACTTTTAAATGTATAATATAATATAAATATCCTAAATAGAACATGTACATCATCATCAATGATTCTTTTAACATTACAATATTCTTATGTATGATTATTATTATTAATAAATACGTTTTTATAATAACAATTTTCACATATTAGTCATATTGTAAACAATTAAATCTGATAAACAAATACAATATTACACATTTAGTTATATAATAATTTTAATAAATATTACATTAAATATTTTTATATTTTCATACTTAATGTAATAAATATTAAAAGTATGTAATATATAATTAATATACAGGCAAAAAGATTTTCTATTCACAATATACTATAATATTTTTTTAACATTACACATAATTTCGAGCCATATATATAACAATAATGGACATTTATAGTAGTACTTTTCACAGTTACATATAATTTGGATCGTTTATTTTGTAACCACTCTTTGACTTTTTGCGTTATTTTGGTAAAGGGAAAGTCGCGGTTGGAAGCAGGTTCACTTTTGAGTAGGTACGAATCTACTTTTATATTTTTAAAGTATTGTAAATTAAAATTAAAGGTTATATTTTGTTATTTTGGGGTTGGTAATTAAAGTATGACTATTTACATATAATGGAGTGGAATCAATACGTATTTTCGTTCACGACTTTTTGAGCCTTTTAAAATAGTTGGAGTTAATGAGTATGTGGTATAATTTAATTAAAATAAAAATAAATAGGAATGTTATGTTTATATACTATGGGATACTCGTTAGTGTTATGTCGGTGGGATTGTTTAGCTGTTTTTTTTTCTCGTATTTTGAAACAGCTATTTCCGTTTCCGATTATTTTTTTTTTTGGGAAAGGAAGTGTGTTTCAGTTGTTAGAACGGAGATGATTTACATTCTTCCTTTATATTTTGAGTTCTGTGAAATATTTTTCACACTTTCAGATAACAGTCGTTATTTTAAATGGCTTTTAAATAGTCGTTTAATTTGGATGATGGATAGTTTTAGCAGAGTTAAAGAAAACATAATTAATGATTTGTTGGATTAAGTCTTTGATATTTACACATTGTATTGTCGGTAAAGGATTATCTTTATGATGTTCTATTTAAAGGTAAGTTATAAATGTATGTTATTTTATTTGGATGGAAGCAGTTTTTAAAAACAAATATTGTGATATAATAATATATTTATTTAGTCTTTTTAGAATAGTGTTAAAAAATAAATTAGACTAAATAAATATTTTTTTATTATATTAAAATATGTGTTTTATTAGATTAAGGATATTGTTTGATCTCTATAAATTAATTTAGTTATTGCAATTAGTTCAATGTTTTGGCTATCATTTTTAAATATTCCAGTCCTCTTGTTGTAGGATATAGTTGGACTTGCTGTTGAAGATATAAATACATTTGAGCAGTTTGTCTAGAGATTTTTGGTTTCAGTTGTATGACAGATTGCTGCATACGTAGTTCCTGAAAGCTTTGCTCTTTTTGTATAGCTGTGACTAGCTTGTGTAATGTGGGTGTTGTACGTCCAGTAGAAGAGAGGAAGGCATTGTGCCAACCTTCAACAGCATTGTTCGTTTTTGCCTCTTGGTTGAGTGTTGGTAGATAGACATTCCACCAGGGAATTGCAAATTTTGGCTGGCGTCTGTGGCCTGACCTATGTAGTCTTCCTACCCAGTTGTCCTCAAAGTAATCTAAAAGTGGGGCGAGTCTTTGCTCATTTTGGGTGTAGAAAGGACTTTCAATTAACAAATTGTAATGTTCGGCCACATCAGTTACTGGTACATATGCCAGAGCAATGAGATGTTTGATTTGGCATGCAAAAGTTATATTTGTTGCATACTCAACACTAAGGGCAGATTTCTGTAAATGTCTGCAGAGACATTGATTGAAATGAAAATAACATCCTTGAATGGATGTGTGTGGGTAAGTTTTCAAAATAGAATTAATCATAGCTTGCTTGAAGTCTATGATGATTTTCATTGGGAAGTAGTCAGAAGTTTGTTCTTTTATTTTTTGTAAGATTTCTGAGTAAGTTGTGGCTTGTTTGTTTGGTAATAAACAATATATTAAGGGGATACAGGTATTATGATATTGCCCATGAATTGTGTATAACTGGTAGACAGGTTTTGGGCATATAGAAAAAGTTCCATCCATCATCCAAGTAGTACTTTCAGTTAATTTTTTTATATTGTTATTAGTTGCAAACATGATTATTCTTTTGTCCTTGCTATGATTATCATAAAAAATAAATGGCTCGTCATTATGAGTAATTACAAGCTCTGGCGGAATTATGACTTCTTCAAAAGTTTTAGGAGTTGGTATATTGGGTCTACTTGCTTTTTTGTTCTTGCTATTGTTCTTTTAATGGTAGCAATAGATGGTAGCTGACCTCTTGCTTCTTTGGGAACTTTAGGTAGTAATTCTTTCAGAATTACGTTGGTAGGTAGTTCTGATCTGGTACTTAATTCCTTGATATTTTCAAGAGTGGATCTCACTTCTATTTCCGAGATGTTTGGTGGGTGATTATGTTCAGTGGTATTTATAACACTAGTTTCCCTTGTTGTAGCACGGCCATAGCATTTATTGGAGTAATATTTAGTACACTTCCAATTCACTTTAAGGTCTTTTTGTTTCTCCTGAGTATAAATGTAGCCCATATAGCATAACAAAAATTTGCCTTTCTGAGATGTAATAAATGTTGCATCATCAGTCATTCTTGAGTTCTGGTATCTAGAAAAGTTAATATACAAATATTAATACAATCAGAAATGTATAAAACATTTTAAATTAAGCTAGTATTCTTCTAGTAATTTACTTACCAGCAGTAATGTTCTATTTATCGAAAGTAGAGGCTTGTTCAGTTTGATGTTGTTCTTCTATTGCCACGGTCTGTTGAGAAATAATTAAGTATGTTATAGGAAAAGTTACAATTTGTTTTTTGGTAACTTTTTTTAACGTTATAACGTCTCTAAAAATAGTTTTGTTTATTTGGATTTAAAAAGAGAAATTTCAAAGATTATACTAACAGATGCATAAAAGAGTCATTTTTATTTGTAGCAAATTCTATAGAGTTTATAAACACTACTTATGTTTTATTTATGAACTTACCAAGATAATTATAGTAGTAGCAGATTGTTTGTTCTTTGATGTGAATTTTCTCTTTTCTGTATCTTTGAGTTTTGTTTAGAGAGAAAGTTGATGAAAATTACTAATGCGTTTATATGTTATATAAATAATGCACATTTGTTATAAAGCATTGTTACTTATTTGCTAAAAAGAACCGGGGATGATACATGTATTATGAGTAAAGGCACAAAAAAACATATTTAAGAACAGGAAGATTATACTAACAGATGCATAAAAAGAGTCATTTTTATTTCTAGTACATTCTATAGAGTTTATAAAGACTAGTTATGTTTTATTTATGAACTTACCAAGAGAATTATAGTAGTAGCAGAATGTTTGTTCTTTGATGTGAATTATCTCTTTTCTGTACCTTTGAGTTCTGTTTAGAGAGAAAGTTGATGAAAATTACTAATGCGTTTATATGTTATATAAATAATACACATTTGTTATAAAGCATTGTTACTTATTTGCTAAAAAGAACCGAGGATGACACATGTATTATGAGTAAAAGCACATAAAAACATATTTAAGAACAGGAAGAAAACATTTTTTACACAGCATTGTAACGTTTTTTCCTCAAAACATTCTGGCTTCACACTATGTATTAAGATTTACAGGCTAAGAAACAAAGTATAGAGTTTTAAATTAGGCCAATAATTGGCAAATAACGTTAAGTAAATGTTAAACATATGTAGATACCTTTTTTAAATTTAAAGTGTCCTGTATCTTGAAGTTGAAGTATAAGTAGATTTGTTTGTAGAGTCTGTTTAAAGGTAAAGTACATACAGAAATAACAAATTAGGTTACAAATCTTGGTCTATAAGTAATAGCCAAAAAACATTAGAATTTATTAACAGAGCTATATGATTACTTACTTGTAGTTTCAGGACGAATTTTCTTGCAGAGAAGAATATAGATGGTGCTCCCAAAATTGGCAGTATGTGGTCACGAAGAATATTTCCTGCAACTTGTATGTCTGTTTGTGATTGGTTTATATAGTCTATGTGTAATTAAGTTTGCTATCTGATTGGTCAGATATGTAAAGACGAGTTATTATTGGTTAGTTTGAATTTTTTTTAAGTTAAACATTTAAGATATATCTTCTTATATAGTTTATGTTGAGGAATTGAAATGATATATTTATGTATAAAAAAACTCTTGTAATAAATAAAGATTATGTAAAATGAGTACTAAGTATTAAATAAGTATGTTTACAAAGAGTTTATATAAAAATGTCGTCAGTTTGCGAAAACACAATTTTGTACACTAAATGTTACTTAATAAATTGAAAATACATTAGTGAAGTCATTTGAAATGTGTGTATTACTTAGAGAATAGATTTATTGGTGTTATATATAAAAAAGGAGTATTATTTAGTTATCGATATTTTGATATAGACGAAAATAGTGCTATCGAAATTTTTGTATTCGATATTATTGTAGTGTGTTAAATGTAGTATTGAGTGTCGATATTATGGTAATCGATAATTATGCTAACGATATTTCTGTAGACGATATTTTTGTGCATCGATATAGTTTGCTCGATATTATTGTAGTTTTCATGTTAAGTATAGGGTGTCGATATTAGTGCTATCGATATTAGAGACTCGATGTTATAGTAGGTCGATTTTTTAGAAATCGAAATTCTGTCAGTGATTCTTAATAAATACCCTTTTATTGAAAACGCCTGTCTCTCTATTTCTTTGCACCTCTAGTGAAACGAAGCATGCATGATTGACTGAGTGAAATGACTATCTATTGTTTCCGCGACTCTAGAGATACATTTCTTATTCTTGGGAAACAAAGTTGTCATGTTTATGCTGTTGTCAGAAACTAATCCCGTCTTGTTTATTCGAGAACGTTTCTAGTGACCTTTGAGCTAGCTGGCACTCACAATTAGGTCTAAAATATTAGATAGAGACCTAGTAGACCTCAGTCCTACGTCAAATCTATAGGATATATTATTCCAATGCGCAGAGCCTATTGGGAATATAGGAACTACACTACATGGCGCCCAACGTTTGGTAAGGTCATCATTTAATGCTAGATACTAAAGTAACTCAGTCGTGCTTTTCACACAGACCTCTTTTTCCCGTAAAATACTCCAAAAGACGGCTAGAGTGGATTAAAGGATATAATATCCACCAAAACTGAGTAGGACGAAAAATCCTATGTATTCGTTTTTGGTTTGTTCAACGTTGAAGGATACAGTGTTCCAAAATATTGTGCACCTAATCTTTGTTTCCTTGAAACTTGCTCTGCAAACTTTCGGTCGACAAAATGTCAGAGAGTGACGACGAAAGGGAAAGAGTTGCACTAACAGCTCAGGCAGTTTTAGACGACACAAGTTTCCAACAAAATAAACCGGGTGCTATACTCATCCGGTTAAATATAAGGAAGCAATCACTATAAAACTTATAGAAAATGGAGTATCATTGAGAGGTGGTAAAGTAATATTTGGTATAGAGGCACATTAATATCGGCAGACAAAGGTATTCTATTCATGGATTCTGTTTCCTGCAGCAAATCTAGTAACACACAAGTTCCACTACTACAAGGTAGATGAACCTCCAGCGGAACACGTTCCTTTTGAGGACGTTGAAATTCCACTAACTTACCAAGAGAATCAGCTCTGGTTTAATGGCGCCCTACAAAATCAAAATCACATTACCAGGCTCAGTCTACTAGGTAGACCAGGAGTAACATGGCCGGTACTAGCCAGCTATACACCACATCCTGAGATTGAAAGGATGACAGGTCCAGAACTGTTAGCTCAGCTGAAACAGTTAAATAAAATACACAGACAATCGGTTCAATATGTCATGCCTTTAACAGTCCAACCTACTATAAGGATTCCACGGCACACCCCTCATCAGGGGAACACAAACAAAATCACACCACAGACTATACAGTCAGTCATTGGTAAATTGCCCTCAAAACAGGAACAAATTCCGTTCTGGTTAGCTCAAAAAATTACTCAAATAGAGGCAGTATTCCCTGATAGTACACCTCATGAGAAACACAGAATTCTGACGATCTGTTTTACCAATGGGGATTGCACCACACGTGGAGGACTGTGACACTTGGGGTACAGTCTTTGCTTCAACCTACACAAAAACACATGGTGTCCCGTCTATGGCGGTAATACCAGATGTTCTAAGACAGATTCAAAATGAATACGGACCAGAGGCGGCCTTGAATCTGGGTATGAAGTTACTAAAAGATTTCAAACAGGTCTCGGTTATACTACTAGCCAACATTAAAGGTGAAGCAGCATCCGTGGCGATCCGCCAAAAACTAAAAGAAACAGATGTAACTGAGCAACCATATGAACTTGCAAGAATTATTGAAAAATCATATGAAGAACTAGGTAGAGATTGCTTTGGTGGGAAACCAGTGAAACTCAAACTAACTGAAAATCCTGAAAAAGTTTTTATTAGAAATAATCTCACTACTCCTAAAAAGAAGTGGGAAAACAGTAAACAGACACTTCCTAAAGAGAAGCGTTCTCAGTCCAGAGGAAGGTCTCCTCAACAGGAGCCCTCTGAAAAGCGGTATAACCTCAGGTATAGGGATAATTTGAGAAAACCTGATAGATGTCAAGATACTGATACACGTTCCTCTCGTACCTTTCAGACTTCCTCGCAGAAATCCCTGAGAAGAGGACGATCAGAAAAAAAAGAAGAACGCGTGAAGTCCAAAGAGGAACATCACGTTCCAAAAAATACGAAAACTCAATTCACCAAGAAGAAGGTAGCAAGTGTAAAGATCATACATGCCGAGGATCTTGAGGACACAACTCAAGACCGGCGAGTGGGCCCAGACAATGCTAGACAGCTCAGCAGAGGTCACCATAGCTCGCAAGATCCTGAAGGATCATCTGGAGAAAGTGGACTTGAATGAATGCATTGAAGTTGAAACTGCCGACAACAGAGTTAGGGTACCCCATAAGTTGTATGAAGTAATGATCTGAATGGAAGGGGACATATCTAGAAAAAGAAAGGCACTCTTTTGGGAGAAGCTATCTAAGGGTTATGATATTCTTCTAGCTGAACAAGACTGGCCCCCTTGATTTTGTCAGGGAGTGCCCACATGGCGAAGAGGTAATTATGCCAGCCTTCTCTAATCACATTCCAATTCATAAAAAAACACCTATGCCAGAAAATGGGCTGTTGCCCAAGCTCCAGCATTATACAAAAATACTGTAGGATGGGAAGAGGACTCTCCGCACCATAAAATACAGTTAAAAAATCAACCTACTGCACAAAGGCAGTATCCAGTTAAGCAAGAAGCTAAAAAACAGGTCAGGGAGATCTTAGATCAACTAGAATACCAAGGGGTGATTGAAACATGCACCTCATCTATGAACAATCCTTTGTTTCCTGCCTCCAAACCAGATAATACATATCGTCTAGTTTTGAACTACAGACACCTAAACTCTTGTTGCAAAACTTTTTCAGTACAAAATGCACAGAGTGCAGCACTAATGAATAATATTGAGTAGAAAAATATAAAACCACATTAGATATTTCTAACGCTTTCTTCTGTCAAAACATTGCACCAGAAAGTAGGTACTTGACCGCTTTCTCAATAAGGGGACACAGATAATTTTGCCGTCCCCCCCCGGAATTCAAGAATAGTCCAAGGTTATTTTCAGCCAGAGTAACAGAGTTACTACAAGCGTATGATGATGAGGCATTATCTTATGTCAATGACATCTGTCTTACAGACAATGATTTGGGCGTGCACTTGAAAAGAGTGAGCACCAAAATACTTGGGTTCGCTTCTGAAGGGTACAAATTACATTTTAAGTAATCACGAATTGCCCACCCCAACGTCCTATTCTTAGGATACAAGTTATCAAGTGAAGGCAAATCCTGGCAGCCAACTTTCTAGAGAAATGTGCGCTGCTCCAACCTCCAAAAACGCTGAAAAACTTACAGTCATTTCTAGGTTTCCTGAATTTTGGAAGAACTTATGTTCTAAATTACGTAGAAAGGGTTAAACCTCTCTATGAACTAATCAAACCTGATTTCAAACCAACTAATTGGACTAAAAAAAAAATAGAAATTTTGCGTTCAGTGCAAACAGACATGTTAACAAAAACACTGTTACAGACACTCGACAACGTGCGAAACCTTGTTATCCGAATCATTCCAGAGAGATGCAGATTCACATACCTAACCTTTAATGAAGGTAAAAAGGTAACAATAGCATATAAATCACATTGTACACACAAGCTGAAATGAAATTCACTTCTACAGCAAAAATTCTGACAGCGGTTCAAACTGCTGTAGCAAAAGAGAGAGCTCTCGCACAGGGTAATCGCATAATGATCGTTACACCTGTACCTGCCCTAGAGGCAGTGACAAAAGCAAGCATTCCAAATGCTAAGGCTTTACATCCGAGATGGATACAATGGGTTAATTCTCTTGCTGCAACAGACGTTGAATACGTTTTTGACCCCTACTTGAAAACACAAGAATTTCTACAATACGATCAGGAATGTCCTCTGCCGACCGAGATTCTGCCTCTAGAACATTACGGATGTATAATTTATACAAACGGATCAGCACAGCCCGCAATTGGGGGTAAACAATCCTATAGTGCTGCATGCGTGATTGTTAAAGGTCACTTGCGCGAAGGTACATTTCGACCTATGGTCACTAAAACTCAATCACTCAGAGACTCTACAACTCAGCGAGCTGAACTACAGGCTTTCAAGATGGCGCTTGAGAATACCGATCGCAAATTCCCCACACTCATAGTGTGAGATTCGTATTTCTGGATTGAATCTTACAGCGAACACTTGCAGAGTTGGGTTCAAAATGGTTTCAAAAACACAAAAGTGGCACAATTAAGCATAAAACGCTTTGGGAACAAGTAGTTCTATTACAGAAAGAATTACAAAAGACTCACGTGATTCATCAGCGTGATGGCGTTCACGTTGCAGAAAATTTATTGGCTGATGAAGCCGCAAAGGCAGCTGTGCAAACGGCTTTTGTAGCTACAATCACTGATTCTAAAACAGAAATACACTGTGAAACATTGCTAGCAGTCAAAGCCTCAATGAAAGGTAGCTATGCAGCATTACCTCTAAACTATCCACTCACGTATACATACATAATTGATGCAAACTCTGTTCCTTTTGCTCGAATCCCTGGAGTGGGGGACAGAGTAATTCCAAACAGGAACCTGAGAGATGCTTTGGTTTATGAAGCACATGTGGGAGAGGGTCTGACACATCACAGGATCTTAAAATCTCTAATAGAATTAGAAGAGATGTACTGTTGGCCAGGAATGAGAGTCGAAGTTTACAAATTCGGAGTTAACTGTAATACCTGTTACAGACATCACAGCTTTGAAAGCCACCAGGTACCTGACTACAGTGTAGCCAGCTCAGTCCAGACACCACTGTTAGACAGCATTAGAATTTCTACACGCAGACGTCACCATAGACGGATGCGGTCCCACAACTATTAGGACAAGATTAATTTGGATGTGGCCTCAGCGCTCGGCTGACGCCCGAACTGTTCTAAAACATTTGCGAGCCTTTATTGGCAAGGGAAACAAGTTTAAGGTAGAAGCACCGTGCAGATGGCCCCCGCAACCCTACTGCTCACTCTGCTATCCTGCCAAACTACCCCCACACACCCACACTCCCAGGACACCTTCATCGCTACTTGGAGGCTCAAGGATGCATACTTTTAAATTCATCGCACCTATTTTAAATTGCTTTTAAATCTACTCACCCCTTGCTCCAACCTCACGGGCACCAGGCTGCGCTTCCCGGGTCCACTACGGAGTGTTCCGATTGAGTGGAGGGAAGGCTACGTGGAAGTGCCCGTGTGCAGCAAGGTTAGCGCTCTAGTCTCCAGCCCCAGAGCTTAAAACCCTGTGATCACCACACCTCGCAGTAGACAAGCGAAAGGACAGTAACGGTAACTGGGAAACCAGTGTAAGGTTGGAACACAGTGCAGAAGGCCCCCGCAACCTTACTGCTCACTCTGATATCGTGCCGAACTACCCCCACACTCACACTCCCAGGACACCTTCACTGCTACTTGGAAGCTCAAGGAAGCATACTTTTAAATTCACTGCGCCTATTTTAAATAGCTTTTAAATCTACTCACCCCTTGCTCCAACCTCACGGGCACCAGGCTGCGCTTCCCCGGTCCACCACGGAGTGTTCCGATTGAGTGGAGGGAAGGCTACACAGACCGATAGTGCCCGTGTGCAGCAAGGTTAGCGCTCTAGTCTCCAGCGCCAGAGCTTAAAACCCAATGCCCTTTACGACGCGCAGAAGACGACGTGCAGCAGACACGTGCAGCGGGCATGCCGATTGCGCGCTGAAGGCGTGCCAAAGGCAAGCACGTCTGCGCCCGTCCACACCAGACCGGGCCCAGGGACAGGACCTCTACCCCCTGCCTCCTGTCCCCATTACCTACACGCGGAATACACTTCTACAATTGAGACTGGCCGCAAACCCCGCATGCCTCCACTCACTTACCCCAGAGGGACCACAAAGTCCCTGTCCCTATTGCCAATACTCCTTTTCTACAAAGAAAACTCCACCCCACACTGAAACCCTAGTTAGCATGGCCCTGCTGAACTGCAGATCCCTGCCCAAACATTCATTGGAAATCTCCCTACTTCTCCATGACACAAAATTAGATATATCGTTTCTATCAGAAACTTGGTTATCCACGGACTCTGACCCTGATATAGTTCAGGCCCTCCCCCGGGGATACCTTATTCAGTGCCTCAATAGATCAAGCGGCAAGGGTGGGGGGATTGCGATTATTTATAAAAACAATCTCTCCTGCCGTTTGGTAGATAGTCCCATCCAAGATTGCGAGAACGCTCATTTCACTATCCAGCTCTCCCCCACAAAAACCTTCATCACTCGAGCAAGCACTTCCTCCAACTTCACACTGCTAGGTGCTCTAAACCTACACTTTGACGACCCCTCAGATAAAGTTGCAAGCAAATTAATACTTGACCTAATGTCTTACGAACTCCACCTTTAAAGCCCTCAAGCCACCCATGTAAAAGGGCATCTCTTAGACCCAATCTTCTCAAACATCATTGCATTAGAACCCAGGGAGCCACTACCCATCCCATGGTCTGACCATTTCCTAATTCCATTCACCTGGCAAATCATCACTGAGTCCCCCCAGGCAACGGCTACACGCATTTGTGAAAGAACATGGTCCAAATTCCCCCTAGATGATTGGAGACGCCAACTAGAACTCACGGCCTCCACACACGACTCAGATCCCCTGGTAGCAGACAAGAATTTCACATACTGGATAGAAAACTGGATAGAAAACTCACTCGACCTAGTTCTGCCCAGAAAAATAATATCTAAAAAAAGCAGACCCTTCAAATCCCCTTGGTTCACCCCTGAACTCCGGGACCAAAAAAAAACTATGCAAAAAGTTAGAACGCTCCTGGAGGAAAAACTGGGCCAATAATCAGAAAACAGAATACAGAGCAGCCATCAGGTCCTACAAAGCCTCCCTTAAAACTACTCAGGCAGCCTTCTTTGATGAGAAAATTCGAGCCTCCCCAAACTCATCTAGGGAGACATTACGCATTGTAAAGAACTCCTCAAAATCCCAGACCGGACCCCCGCTGACCCCTCAGGTCATAGATGCAATGAACTTGCAGATTTCTTTTCAACGAAAATTCAAAATATCCTAGAAACTCTCCCAACCATCAATCAACCACCAGAACCTAGCTCCCCTATCCCCCCAAACGTCATGCCTCAACTTAACTCTTTTTCTCCTATTATTGTGGAGCAGTTCCCCATAATTCTTCAGTCAATAAAAAGTGGCTCCCCTATAGACCCCGCACCCCTTAATATCCTGAAACTAGTGATGCCAACTATTACCCCATCGGCCACAAACCTAAATAATGCCTCACTGGAAAAGAGCCATAGTAAGAGCTCTATTAAAAAAAAAATCTCGACCCCCTGGAGGATGACCAACTACCGGCCTATCTCTCTACTACCAGGAATTAGCAAGTTTGCGGAAAAAGTTGTTAATCAACAACTATCCTCTTTCCTAGAGGCGGGTGAACTTCTACGCTGCTCTCAGACAGGCTTCCGCCCCGGCCAAGGCACAGACACCGCCCTGATAGCAATGATAGAGAAGGCAAGGCAGATCTTAGACTCAGGAGGCTCAGCAGCTGTGATCCTAATTCAGAGTTTCTGCAGCCTAGGAGTCACAGGGTCAGCCCTCGCATGGCTAAAATCATTTATAGAAAATAGAACCTATCAGGTCTCCTAAGGCAATGTTCGCTCCAGGGCATTCCCTCTCCAATAGGGAGTGCCGAAGGGCTCATCTTTGAGCCCTACGCTTTTTAATGCATACATGTCCCCACTGGAGGATATTTTCACCCCTTTCGGGATCATACTGCTCACGTACGCAGAAGACACACAATTGGTCATATCACTAAACCAGTCAGACCACTCCCCTGAAAACCTACGGTCCTGCCTCTCAGAAATCTTCAGCTGGATGAACAAATCCCTCCTCAAACTCAGCGGAGATAAAACTGAGCTACTGTTGCTGGGCTATAAAGTTACAGTTATCCCCAATTCCATGTGGCCGATATGCATGGGACCAGCCCCCCTTCCAAAAAGAGAAATAAAAAGTCTTGGCGTCAGGTTGATCAGGACCTCACCTTCCAAACCCAAGCCAAGAAAACCACTGGTGTGTGCTTTGGACTGCTTCGCACCGCATGGAAAATCCTCCGTCTTTTACCACCCCACTCTAGAAAACTTCTCATTCAGGGCCTCATCCTCTCCAGGTTAGATTACGGCAATGCCCTATACTTAGGTGCCCCGGAGACTGTCATAAACAAACTTCAACTCATCCAGAACTCGGCAGCTAGACTTCTCACAGGAACAAAAAAGCGATTTTCAGCTAAACCCGCCCTGAGATCCCTCCTCTGGCTCCCAATCCGAGAAAGAATCAAATTTAAGTCCCTATGTATATCGCACACAATTCTCCAGGGCAAAGGCCCCCCCATTCTGAGAGACTTGATCACCCCCTACAAAGCCAACAGAGCGTTAAGATCTGATCATCTATTCCTGGCAAACACTCCTAGAATAAAGAAGGCACAAACAGGTGGACGTCTCTTCTCCCACAACACCGCAAAGCTCTGGAATTCCCTACCCCTCAACATACGTAAAGAGACCAATCTCTTTAAATTCCACAAACTCCTAAAAACCTTCCTATTTCCCTAGGCTACCTTTGCTCCTTACTCAAGTCCATACACTCAGCTCTGGGACTCCCACAGGTAGCCATGCGCTCTATAAATCCATTCCATTCCATCGGCATATACGTAATCGGCAAGATCAGTGTTACTACCGCCCCTTGCTGGTAATAGGGAGAACAGAGTTGTATCAATCGACCTAATGAAACCACATCATGTGGCCAATAATAAGTAATAGGCCCAGTGGACTCCCAAGATGTAGCAGGCAACCAAATCATGCTACAATCCACGAGGTTCAAACTGAAAGACTCATCACCTTTGATAAACCTGCAGTAAGAAAAGAAGGACTATGCAACAAAGCAATGGAACTTGTACCTCTTGAGACCCAAATAACAGTTAGTCAAGAAACACCTGTCTACAATGATATAGCCACTATACTATATGACAAAGGAAGAAACAGCTCCAGCGATTCCAAAAAATCCTGATTCAATTCCAACAATTGACAGAAATGCCTCTGGCTATTTATTCAACTTTGATACATTTTCTGAGGATCCCAGTGAACCTGAAACAACGCCAGTAAATAAAACTTTCAAAGAAAAAATAACAGAACTCTTTCATCACCTTGAAAATACATATCAGGTTTCACCATGGGTTGGATTTTGGATTGTGTTAGGTGTACTTTTTCTCCTACTTTGGCTCTTCCTTGTTTTAAGTTTGGGGAAAATGATGGATGGAAAATACAGTACAATGGACACAGCAAGTAAGAACACCAACTTGCTCCTGAAACTTCACAAATCATCTCATCATGAGCTAAGAGACCTGTCATCAGTGAACATCACAACTGTTCCTATACCTGGTGGTATAGCATGGGACATAACTGATTATGACATTTATGGCCCGGTGGAACTGTTTAAGTTTCCACACCAGTTTAAGGTTTCTTTGAGTGACTTTCTCTCATCCAGCACATTTGCTGATGATAGGGACTTTGAAACTGTTAATAACATGATGACAGGTTTAGAAATGTCAGCTAAATTCACTAAACATGAATACTTAGAAGGTTCATCAGATTATGAACCAATGTATTGTTTTAATCATTATGGTCACCATTACTTGCACAAACCTGCAAACCCTAGAAATGTTTTTACTTATAATCAATGGGAACATTGTCCAACGCCGCCAAAGGGCAGCTCAAAAACATTTTATGAAAAGTTTCCATACTACTCAGGTTTTAATGTCGCAAATCCATAAACGTTTTATTTCAAAAATGGGAATAAAAAAGGAATGAAAAACATGCTGACGTATACTAAACAAATTTATTCTGCAAACTTTTATGCTTTAACTTTTGGAAAGACAACATTGAGACAAAAACTGTCTGGGGCACAAAAGACTGGCAGGTGCAAGGTTTGGAAGCCTTGTTCAGAGCCTGCATTATCCCAGAACAAATAATGTTTTTAAATGACACTGTTCAACAAACATCTTGTCTTGGCTTGGCTAAGATAAAATATTTTAAAAAAACGTCCATACCTAATGCCACAACTGACAGTAATAGCACTACAGATGAGGAGGTAGACGTAAAACAGAGTTTACAACAGAACAGATCTAATCCTGATTGGAAAAAATGGTTAATCTGGCCCACAGACACGAATAACTGTCAAGATAGATTCCTGAACAAAACACAAGGGTTCAAAGTAACTAGGCCAGACCCAAGGTATTCCCAGAGACAACATCCAGGGATAATAACAACTTACAGTGTAGGAAAACTATGCCTTGAGTGGCTACAGAAATCCACACTTCCAGAAATTAAACAACACTTAACTTTACCTAAAGAAGGCGTTGACTTACAAGACTTCTTACTTGGACCTCGTAAACTACATCAAAAATGTTTCATATACGCCAGTATATATTATGCTTACAATGAAGCATGGAAAATCATGCAAATGGAAACTGCAGAAAGAATACGAGAAATTAATGGTATTAATTTAGAGAAAGCTCTCTCTGTAGTGGACAATGGGTTAACGACTCTGTGTTTCAAAATTTATTCTTTGGACAGCGTTGTATCATCTGCCATTGACATAATAGAGCAGGACTTGCTAATGTTACAACATGGCCAGTCTCAATTACGTTCTATAATGCTGCTAGGCTGGACATTACAAAATCTGCGTTCAGGCTACGTGCCATGGCGTCTAATCAATAGCAAGTCATTGTTTACTGTGTTTAACCTTACAGATAAACAAATCTCGGTGGAACAAAGAGGAGCAGACTATACGGTGCTGAGCATAGAAAAACTGGAAAGATTACCATTAACTGTTTCTTGGAATGTATAATACATCGCACCATCACAATACCAGTGATGATTTTCCAATTTCATTATTGCTTAAAACACATACCAGCAGGCCTGTATGAAAGGTTGGGTAAAGGATACATTAAGTCAACCTGGATTTACCATGCACACACAATTGTTGGAGTGGGGGAAAGGAAGTGTTTCTTCGTAGTGAAAATTGTAAGAACTCACTAAGCGGTACACTTTTATGCGAAGGTATTAATTTACACGGAGCCTGCGAAGGTTCTTCAAATAACCTTTGTTGCCACCTGCACGGATCACCAGCAGTAATAATAGAACCAATTTTCAGGCAGCTTTCCAATGACAGCTACGTTATGCTCAATGATCACAGCTGTTGTGGCATGTTGCCAGGAAAAGCGTATCTAGTTAGAGTGTCAGCCAGGGTCACTTGTTGTATGCAAGTATTGTATCCAAAAAGCAAGATAGACAGGGAGTCGGCGTTATGGCCTTCACTGAATATCTCTTCTATACGAAGTAATACTTTAAGCAGAATGAAAGCCATTCTTTTGCAAAAAACTGTGCCACTGACCTCGTCTACAGAAACCTATGATCTGCAAGTTGCAAGGACTTCTGCAGCGATACATGCATTATTATCAACAAACTGCCCCGTACATTTTGCAGAAATGTTAGGTCAAATCTTAAACATGTCTGATACCAGCCGCATTGCACATGTATTTTTGAGACTTTTTTTCGGGGCTGTTACCACCATTTGAATCAATTGAAGCAATTTTGTGCACTTTGTGTTCCGCGGCCTGCCTCTCATTTTGGGACTCGTAGCAGTAATTCTATTTTTGTTTCTTCTGCTCCGATATGGCAAGTCCAGTCACCGACGATACCCAGACTACCATGGAGATCGCTCTCCTAGCCATGCGGTACTGTGACAGAATTACACAGATTCTTGGCTTGGCTCGTTTAAGAGATCTGAATACCACTTGGTTTCTTTCATTCAGACCAATCTGGCAAGATTGCATCTTACCTGTTCTATGATACCTGCTTTGTGGAGAGGAATGCTTGTTAGATGTTTGTCTAACACTACCATCGGTTGCGCTAACGGATGCAGACGCATTATTGGGTTGGGTAACGGCTCACTGTTGTGTTGCCCCCAACGGCTACCAATCCTGATGACAACGTTCATTGAGATCTCACCAGCAAATCCAACAGAAGGTGAGGTACGAGGAACAACAGGCACACTGGTACCATCTAATTTGAACACTGCTAACGCGACAACTGACGCTGACGGCAATGCTTCTCATCTGTGCACAATTGATCTCCTTAATGAAGTAGTTCCACTTTCACCTATTGTGGTAGACAATTTCTTTGCCAGCTTAGACGATTTGATGTTTTCTCCTGACACCGAGAATAACTTTTTAAATTAGCACACAGCGTTTTATGAACTCTGAATTTGACCTTCATATTTCAAAACAAAGCTTCTAACTCTGGAACTCTATTTTTTCTATGTTTTGACTCCTTTTAAAAAAACATTTAACTTTTTGGCACAAAGTAACCTGCGTAAAAGTAGAACTATTCTTAGAGAACAAGAAATTCCTTTTTGAATACTTCATAGAGATAATATTTGACCTTGTCCTCATAACCAAAACAGTATATTATTCTGCTATGGGATGGTCTCGACCTTTTTCTGTTATTAAAATCCATTTTCATAAATGTACATTTCGTTAGTGATTTAGTTAGTATTAATGCTTTCATGCTTTATACTTCGTATGAAAACACTTTTCTTAAATGCGTAGTCAAATGCTAATTTTTTCACGTGCAAACATTTCCAATGCATTTCATGTATTTTGGGCGGGATTGTAAACACATGCTTTAGATATGTTTTAGTGCTTATAATTTAGCAATGTTAAACATATTAAAGCGGAGTGGGTGTTGTATATGAATTTAGGACCCTAGTGTAATTTTCCCGATTCATGCCCATATATAGGTATAAATCACCCTATCCTTATATAGGCATAGAAATCATAACCATATTTAGACTTAGCCTATGCAGTCCAAATACGGCAGGGCTACTTCCACTAGTTCCGAAAATCCACAACGATTTCTTGGAAAAACCCGCCTTCAGCAGTCAGGGACTTCCCCTTGCTTGAATATTGAGAGCAGTAGAGAGTGAGTAGTAGAGTAGTAAAGAGTGAGTAGTAGAGAGTAGTAGAGAGTGAGTAGTAGAGAGTGAGTAGTAGAGAGTAGTAGAGAGTGAGTAGTAGAGTGAGTAGTAGAGAGTGAGTAGTAGAGAGAGAGTAGTAGAGAGTGAGTAGTTGAGAGTAGTAGAGAGTGAGAAGTAGAGAGTGAGTAGTAGAGAGTAGTAGTGAGTAGTAAAGAGTGAGTAGTAGAGAGAGAGTAGTAGAGAGTGAGTAGTAGAGAGTAGTAGATAGTGAGTAGTAGGGAGTAGTGAGTAGCGAGTAGTAGCGAGTGAGTAGTAGAGAGAGAGTAGTAGAGAGTAGTAGAGTAGTAGAGAATGAGTAGTAGAGAGTGAGTATTTAAGAGTAGTGGAGTAGGAGAGAGTAAGTAGTAGAGAGTAGTGGAGAATATTCGAAAGTTTGGCACAGCACCACTTGCACAATAAGTCCAATCAAATCATATCACTTAGAGTCCTTATTGAAGCGCTGAATTTTGGTGTATATTCAAATGCTTTTATTTTTCTCAAGTTTATGTACCACAGCCAGCCGAAACGTTTCCTTCTGTACAACAGAACTTCTTCAGGGCGTTCTTATTTCCTTCAAGTTATGTCGGTATCCTGTTGTCATATAACTAGATATTTCTTCCAAATGTGGGACGAGACGTGAGTACATTCTTATTCAAAGTGACTAGGTATCAATTTTACCCACACAGTTCGGGCAGACTTGAGTAATTTATAGCATCCTCAAAGTTAGTCTTTCAAAAATTCCAAAGTATAGGACATGATAATCCAAATCCAAATGTTTCTCAAGAAAAGTCATTTTCAATCGTTCTGAATATCGGTGTTTGGGCAGATAGGACCCAGGGACCCCCAGTATGCAAGGGGAATTAGTCCCCCCTCTGCAAACGCGTCAGTGGCCTGCATTGCAGAGAGGTGTAAAAAGGGTGTGGCCTCATTACACCTCTCTGCAATGCAGCCCCCTGGCGCATACTGGAGGCTCCTGGTGGGCTAGTTGGCCCCCAGGGACCCCCAGTATGCAAGGGGAATTAGTTCCCTCTCTGCAAACGCGGCAGGGGGCTGCGTTGCAGAGATGTGTAAAAAGGGGCATATCGTCATTACACCTCTGCAATGCAGCCCCCTGGCGCATACTGGAGGTTCCAGGTGGGCTAGTTGGCCCCCAGGGGCCCCCAGTATGCAAGGGGAATTAGTTCCCCCTCTTCAAACATGCACGGGGGCTGCGTTGCAGAGAGGTGTAAAAAGGGTTGTGGCTTCATTACACCTCTCTGCAATGCAGTCCCCTGGCGCATACTGGAGATTCCTGGTGGGCTTTCAGGTATTATATAGTTAGGAATTAGCATTAAAAAAAACTTTGAAATTCACTGAAAAAAACATAGCTTTCACACCAGTTATAGTTAGGAATTAGCATTTAAAAAACCTATGAAATTCACTGAAAAAACCATAAGTTTCACACCAGTTATAGTTAGGAATTAGCATTTAAAAAAACTATTAAATTCACTGAAAAAACCATAGGTTTCACACCAGTTATAGTTAGCTGGAAATTTTACTGACATAAAACCATTGAAATTCCCACGTTATAGTTAGTTGGACTCACTATAACTTGCGCGCCTGCAATGCACTGCTAATGACGTCACATATTACGTCACTCATGACATGGTCAGTGACATCACTCATGACATCACTGATGACACCATCCTTGTGACAGAGTGACAGACCTCCTTTGGGTGTAATGTAACCCTTGAAACACATATTCAAAAATAGAAACTAACATTTTCAAAAAAATTGAGATACTCACTCATCATATGTAGTGATACACATATACATCCTGTTACACACCGACAGTCATCCAAAAGTTACTCACACATCTAAATAAACTATTGAACATCCATTTATTTGCATATACAGCTATACACACACTAGTACATTACTTCTAAGGAAACTTACACATACTTACTCTCTTAAACAATCACTTATAGAAACACATACTTATTTAAACAGGAACTCTTTCAACCTCTCACTCTCACATATACTCACTTATATACATCAATACTCACATATACTAGATTAAAACATATGTAGTTACTCCTAAAAACACTAGTGAGGCAGGCATTCACTCACTAACACACACATATTCACACTCATCCACCCATACAGTCCTGCACATACGCGGTCTTAAAAACACATACAAACAGTGAGTCAGTCACCAACCCATGCAGCCACTCATACACAAAGTGAAACACTGATACATATATTTAAAATATTTAAAAATTACTTGCTAATATATGTATTTACTAAGATACACTTTATAAGCCACTTAACCAATCAATATTTTATTAAAAATAAACATCCATTTACACACTTATTTAAACATTTATTCGTCCATCGACCTTTACAAATACATATGTAAAACATATTGATATTTCAGAAAGACACACATTCACTGGATGGTGTCATCAGTGATGTCATGAGTGATGTCACTGACCATGTCATGAGTGATGTAATATGTGACATCATTAGCAGTGCATTGCAGGCGCGCAAGATATAGTGAGTCCAACTAACTATAACGTGGGAGTTTCAATGGTTTTATGTCAGTAAAGTTTCCAGCTAACTATAACTGGTGTGAAACCTATGGTTTTTTCAGTGAATATATATATATATATATATATATATATATATATATATATATATATATATATATATATATATATATATATATATATATATATATATATATATATATATATATAGAAGGCTCCAAAACACCAACCAGTTGCACACACGAGTGGGTGCACGTCGAATCGGGGGTGTGCCCGAGTTACAGATAAGCTCCAAAATCCCAGGAAAATCAATCCTAAAGGAAGGTAGCACACTCAGGGGAGGTTTCACAAAAGATTTAATGAGGAAACCAACAGCAACGACGCGTTTCGCCTTGGGGCTTCGTCAAGTTGTGCAGAGAGCCGAGGCGTGCGCCGGTTTAAAAAGAGGACAGCATGTAGATTCAATGAAATCAATGAAATCAAGGTAGGACTGTACACATAGTTACATGGTCGCCATATTGGAACGGTGTTAAATGCAATTTCAATACAGGCAATTGAAACGTAATAATTCAAATAAATGCCAAACAAAAAAAGATATACAAATCACAGAATATCCAAATTGTGAATATGCGTGCTAGTACAGTCTCAAAAATGGATCATGTCACAATAATGTAGCCCTGGATGGGCATGCGATAGCAACTGAATGAATTCCCCTCTCAATGCATAATGCAAAGAATCAGGAGGCGAGAAACGAGCAAAACGGCTAAATTTAGTATATACTATTGATGATATGTGCACCATTATTATTGTGTAGAGCTGGGAATTCTGGCGTTATTTAGCCGTTTTGCTCGTTTCTCGCCTCCTGATTCTTTGCATTATGCATTGAGAGGGGAATTCATTCAGTTGCTAGCGCATGCCCATCCAGGGCTACATTATTGTGACATGATCCATTTTTGAGACTGTACTAGCACGCATATTCACAATTTGGATATTCTGTGATTTGTATATCTTTTTTTGTTTGGCATTTATTTGAATTATTACGTTTCAATTGCCTGTATTGAAATTGCATTTAACACCGTTCCAATATGGCGACCATGTAACTATGTGTACAGTCCTACCTTGATTTCATTGATTTCATTGAATCTACATGCTGTCCTCTTTTTAAACCGGCGCACGCCTCGGCTCTCTGCACAACTTGACGAAGCCCCAAGGCGAAACGCGTCGTTGCTGTTGGTTTCCTCATTAAATCTTTTGTGAAACCTCCCCTGAGTGTGCTATCTTCCTTTAGGATTGATTTTCCTGGGATTTTGGAGCTTATATATATATATATATATATATATATATATATATATATATATATATATCCTAATACGATTTAATTTTCTAAACAGTCAAGGACCCCCTGAGTAGGTCTTGCAGACTCAGAATGAAATGCAGACCACAGGTTAAGAACCACCGGAGTAGCCTATAATGCACAGGAATTACAGTGGATTGGATATCCACCACATTTGTGATTGAGTGTCCAATCTCTTAAACTCTAAATAGGGCCCATCAGTTTTTCTTTTATTACAGAAATTAGAAAAAAGGTGCATGTACACTAAGAAGAAATTAAATTGGAATTTGGCATTTAGGAATGTGCATTGATTCAAACAACAAAATGCCAGTGTAACATTTGCCCATACCTGTCGACGGCCATCTCATGGTTTAAATGACCCATGAGATTGCCATCCACTGGTATTGCTAATATTACACTGGCATTTTGTTTTGACAGAAGTTAAGAACCCCTGGCCTATGGCATTCGTAATGAGGTTGGTGGCATACCACCCACATTTAACATTAACTGGGTATCCATTCTGCCAACCTCTAACTAAGGGTGTGTGTCTTCTCGTCCTCTTGTCTTGAAATAGACAAAAAGAATGAGCACCGATGTAATATAGTTGACATTCTAGTAGCTGGGGTGGGCGGAGCTAGGTGGGCTGAGGGGAAGAGGAGGGGTTAGGACAGGATGAGGGCAGTTAGAGTAGGGACAGGGTTGAGACAAGTTGTATAGAAATAAAGCCCTGAAAGATAAGAACCTGTGTCTGTGGTTCTTTGTAGCAGGATGCTACAACTGGCGATGAGGATGGGATCAGTGCATGCTGCCACTGAAAGGATCCCGTGAATGGAGCGTCCCGTCCCTAGCAGTGCAGAAGAAGACACTGCCGAGACACGTGTGCCAGAAGTGAGCCCACCGCCCAAAGTAAGAGGCCAGTGGAAATACTGCGATCTGTTAATCGCGTGGAGCCGGGAGAGAGCAGCGCTGCTAATCACTGAGGGCAGGGTGAATGAAATTTGCTGTTCGCGCCAAAACGCGACTCACGCGTGAAGCGTGCAAAACGAGTGAGTGCTGCACGAGCAGAAGTCGGGAGCCCACTCCGACTCTGCGAAGCCCCAAAGGTAAAAGAAAAGTGCCTCAGGGTGAAGGACATCGCCCCCACGAAGGTCTACTGCCCCCACGAAGGTCTCCTGCCAAGCGCTGCTGAGCGCGGGGAAATTGGAGCCTGAGTGAGCTCCGACGTCGGAAAACCTCACGCCGGATGCGTGGGTTTTGGCACGCCGCCGCCGAAGGACCCTGCAAAGTAAGGCGGGAGCCCACCCCAACCTCACCTGACTGTAGCAGTGACCAGAGGGAGCCAAATCTGGAGTATGCTGACCCTGGAAGCAACTGCCGGTGAGTCCTGTGTAAAGAATCGGGTCGAGTGCAGAGAGAGAAAGTAGTGCCTGCAGACAACTACGGCGGCCATCTTTGAGTCAGGCAACTTTTGGGACATCCTCCCTGTGCAAACTGTAGGCGGCCATTTTGAGGTCAGGCGAGCTGAGTTTAGCAACAAGCATTGGCGAACATAATAGAAACAAGCATTGGCGAAGACCAAACAAGCATTGGCGAAGACCAAACAAGCATTGGCGAAGAACAAACACGCATTGATAAGAGCAAATAAACAAGCATTGGCTAATAGAAAGAAACAAGCACTTTCAAGAGCCAACAAACAACCATTGGCGAGTAGAAACCAACCAGCAGTGGAGAGTAGAAACCAACAAGCCGTGGCGAAAAGAAACAAACAAGCACTGGAAAAGCGAATAAACAAACATTGGCGAGAAACAGCAAACCAGCACGAGCACCTAGAAAGGTGAGGCAACAAACATTGGCCAACGCAAGTGAGGAAAAGAAACGAGCACAGACGCATGCAAGAGCCAGATAAAATTGACAAGTGGACATCAATAATCACGAGCAAATGCAAGGAGTATAATAAGAAAACAAGCACAAGCAAACGCAAGCAACGGGTAAAGGTGATGGTGAACACACACCGAAGAGCGTAAAAGAGAGGAGCTGCTGGACAGAACTGCACGAGGTTCAGAAGAGGGCAAGACTGCGAAAGACAGTCCCAGAAACAAGCACAACACTCACTGAAGTGACTGGAGGACTTGCGCCAGTACACAGGGAACGCCCGAACGAACAAAGATGTCAAACGTGCCCAGCATCACCGCGGAAAAGTTGGTAACCACCTGCCACTAGCATGCGACTCGAAAGAAAAGGAACCTTGTGTCTGGCACAGTGCAGCTGGGTGGTGGACACTTCGGAACGCATGAAATCTAAGTGATTCACTGGCACATACTGTGATGATTGCAAAGATTATCAACGTCCCAGCACATGACCAGACCGCAGGTTTCGACTAAAGAGGATCAGCTAAGAGGCTAAGAAGACAAGAAGACGAGTGAACAGCCCGTGCCCTGCAGAATCCTCCTCTCATGGCGGGGGAAGAAGTAGCACAACGGTTCAATCCCTGCATTGAAGTACCACCCCCAGAGGTGCAGACGGATACCTGGAGTCTGTGTCTCAAACGGAACCAATGGCTGGCAACATTGGGTGACTTCCTGGACGCCAATGGTGAACAAAGAGAGAGGAAATGTCTAATGCTGCTCCTCCATTTGGTGGGTCCTGAGGGCCGGTGCATAATAAGAACATTTGCCAAAGAAGACACAGAAATCTATGAAAGACTCCAAGAGAAGCTATGTGCCCGTCTCTCTGCACAAGCGGAAGTGGATCATGATCGCATCGCTTTCAACACAGCTCGGCAGGAACCAGGCGAACCATTGCCAACTTTCATCATTCTGTTGCAAAACCTGGTACAAGGCTGCCATTTTAACACCTTTACGAATGAGGACGCAGTTCGACTACGGATAATTGAAGGCTGCGCAAACCCCGACACAAAGCTCAAGATCCTGCGAGGAAATTGGTCATTAGAAGAAATCATTAGGAAGGCTGAAATTGAAATACACGTCAAAGCAAGAGACAGATCAAAGGACCTGCCTCTGAAGGCAACATATCAAGATGCCTGGATGGATGAAACTCGGAAAATGCACAAAACAAAAAGGAGAGAGAGGGAAGGCAGACCAGTGAAAAGACAACGAGAGAGACAAAGTGATAAGGAGCACTCCGAGTCAATCAGTCAAAGGACAACCTCAAGGAGTTCTTCACCCTCAAGGTGTCATTCAAAGTCTGACGAGGAGGGAGCGTCAAGTGGGACAGATCGCACTCCTAGACAAGAAGGCAACCTGCACAACAAGAGAGTAAGGAAGACAAACTACAAAAGAAGAAATCACAATGGTCAAAACTGGAAGTTGGCGCAGGAACATTCTTCGCCAAGTTGTGAAGATGAGCCTGAAGGAACATCCAGCAGGAGAACACATCACACCCATATCATGGGTGTCCGAGCACCAAATAAGTGGGAAGAAGAAATAGGTCGCATAAGCAAACTGACCCTCCCCAACAACGAACAGGAAAAGACCAACGCATCAATGGCATCTGGGGCAACAAAGAAACTGAGAAGAAGTCGTTGACATGTGAGAAAGGCAAAGATGGAAAGCCTGAAGATCAAACACAAAGAACAAGCACATGGTTGTTGAACAACTTCTCAAATGAAACAACGCCGAAGACAAGTCGACGAAGGCGCCCGGAGAAGCGTCTTAAAGACAACCCTGAGTCAAAGAACAACGTGTCACGGCCTACCCATTTCAGACATCCATTACTCGATACACTCTCAAAGGAACGCTTTATAAGGAGTATGGCCAGGAACTCCTCTGATTCAGAGAGTGCGTCCATCCGATCCTGGAAGTCGACAAAAGACTTCTCTGACCCAGAAAGCACGTCTATGGCCAGGAACTCCTCTGGTTCAGAGAGCGCGTCTGTCCGATCCTGGAAGTCGACAAGAGACTTCTCTGACCCAGAGAGCACGTCTGTTCAATCCCGTGAGTCGGCGGAGTCATGGTCCCGACAACAGCCATGGCGTCAACCACCCGAACGCACCATGGAACCAAAGGACATCCTTCCCGTCAAGAGCAACATGTCACACACTAAGGTCTCTGAATACTCAGGCACACCACAAGACAACCTGTCATGTCAATCACAAGTATATCCGGACAAAGATCAGACACCGTCACCCCTGAAGGGGTCCGCGAGGCTGACTCAAAGGACCTACAAAAGGAAAACAGAGACAGTAGACCTTAGTCACCGGATGGGAAGGGACCAGCCAGTCACTCCGCAAGGAAAACTGGACGTGTCCGTGGAGAGAGATCATCATCGGATGAGAGAGAGACATGCCTATGCACAGATAGCCCACGAGTTCGCCAGACAACCCGAGGCCGCAAATGAGTTATCGAACCAAACCAAGACAGTCTCGTCAGATAGTACCGTACTGTCTGGTATACATGACCCTGAATTGGAGGACAGTGTTGCCCTCGACCGGACAAGACAAAAGGAAGTAAAAGTAGATGCGGGTGCTCCGAAGAGGACCAGAACATTATCCACTCATGAAAGAGACCGAGCATCTGAACCAACAGCAGTTACACCACAGGAAGGAAACATGATGACTGCGGAGTGTGAGAGTAAACAGTTCACACGCAACGTGGTCAATAATGCCCTGAGTAAAACAACGGAAAGATTGACCAAACCCAAGCCCACCACTGATTCGACACTACTGAGGCTTGAAGAACAGGCTGTCCGCCGACCCGTGTGGTGGATTGAAGAATTGCGAACACTGAAGACATTGAGCTCATTTTGTTAAGAAAGGGGGAGATGTAATATAGTTGACATTCTAGTAGCTGGGGTGGGCGGAGCTAGGTGGGCTGAGGGGAAGAGGAGGGGTCAGGACAGGATGAGGGCAGTTAGACTAGGGACAGGGTTGAGACAAGTTGTATAGAAATAAAGCTCTGAAAGATAAGAACCTGTGTCTGTGGTTCTTTGTAGCAGGATGCTACAACCATTCCCTATAATGATGTAAACTCACACAACGGGTCCGACTTCTGTTGGCGCGGCCCTTTGGAGAACTCAATAGACTGGGTCTTTTATATCGGAATTTGGAAAATTCCTCTGGAAACCTGAAGACACTTGCCTGTTTTAGAAGGAGGAAAAGATCGGTGGTGTTCACTGGAGTATAAAAGCACGTGCTGCACTGCTGCACCCCCTCGCCGTACAATCTGTCAGATGTAAATACTAATGCATGGAACAGTATGGCGGGTATACATCTGCGTAAGACTCCCGGCCACGCCCTCAGACGCCATATTTCGAAAAGCAAGTGAAAATAAGTTCAAGAAAACATTCGTAACGTCAAGGTTTTTAATTTTTTAGAATATTAAATCTTGTGTTTAGGATGTGAACCGGGATAACATACCCATTGCCAATGAATGGGGTGCTGAAAGGGAAATTTTCAATAAAACATGAAAGAAGAAAGTTTGCTTGGGATTTTAGTGAATGTTTAGTGAAGCAACCTACAGCTGAATAAATCAAAACAAAGACGCCGTCATTGAATGAGGAATCCTTGCGACAATACACGGGGCAAGCTGGGAATTGAAAGTAAATGGACGGTTCTTAGGGGCGGGCGTTTTTTGTTTGAGTGCAACAATAAACACGCAGAAATATATTGATTCTGAAAATATACCATGGGGCAGATTTACAAGCCCCTTGGGCCACTTCTGCGTCACATTTCCCATGTTAAAAGTGACGCATAAGTGGAGCTAGGGGCTTGTAAATCTGCCCCCATGCATTTAACATTTTATCAGCAGGAACGCGAGTTCGGTTAAACATGAAAGGAAATTAAGTCGAGGAGGTTTTCCTAAGAACCAAGTATAATTGTTCAAATGCTTCAGTGGGGGTGAAAATGTCTTTTGTCTAATAATGCACGGTATACCTTGTTGTGTGCTTGAATCCTTTGAAAACTTGATGATGATGCTTAGTCAGTGGTGACAGTGGAACATTTCCAGGCAATTGGTTTAAAGTGCGTTAGAATGTAAAATGTAGGGTTAGATAATTAGAAAAAAGTATGTTTTTCACTCAACAGCAACCGCTATTGAATTGCAAAAGGATGATTCACCGCTGGACTGTTTGAAGTGGGCTTTCTTTTGAGACTCGATAATGCATGCCATGGTCTCTATTTCCTCCTGCTAACTGGTCAGTCTATCACCTACAGGCTGCTACATCTCAAGACCATTCATCCCGCCTCCTCAAGGTCTATTGCTTTACTGAGTTATTTTCGAGACAACAAGCGTTTTCCTTCCTTTCAAATTATTGTTCTTATCTGATTGTGAGAGTCTGAATTTGTGATATATTGTTAAATTAAAAGATCGTATCTTCTTCCTCCATAAAAAGAAAAAGTTGGAGTTGTATGCAGCTTTTTTCCATTGTTTTGCGAAGAAACGCTTGTCAGCAATTAAATACATTTTATTTGTGTAATTTCTATAACTTAAGTCCATTACAGAAACCAATGTGTTTGTCTCATCGATAATAAGTTATAATATGCCTGATTTCAAATAGTGCCAATCAATGTTGAATGAAAGCAAACATTCAAAAAACTCTGTCATTAATAAAACGTGTTGTAGTTTGTGCCTCGCAGAAACAAGGACATGGATTACATGCCGAGACAAATGTTTGTGCAATGTAGAAATTGAGTATTAGATCATTTTTGTGCAGCATTGAAATACTGTGCAAGGTTTACATGACCGAACAAGTATTAGATTTTTGAACCCAAGTAACTCAATAAATGTGCTATTTCAAGCTGAAGTTGACCTTTTTTCGGTTAAATTTGTACAACAGTTAACCTTTTGGCATACACAGCATACATTGAATTTCTCTTTGTACAAAATGAACCCTGAAAAAGTAACATTTTGCACCAATGACTTTGTGTCGTAATTTAGAATTACGTGTTTTTCAGTTTTACGTTCGTAAAGAGCATCACTTTTGTATAAAAATTAAGATTGGGAAACTATCAGGTAACTGTTATGAAGAGCTCATTAGAACTTGTCGATGTCAGATTAAAAAAGAAAATTCAAAATGGCTTTTGATGATCAAAATACACTAATGCATCCAAGCTTTGAGATCCATCCATCAAAATAATCTTTATTTGACTAATCAAAGTACACAACTATTAATAGATACAAAGTAAAAACTCTTAAAATTGGTTTAAAAAATATACATACAACTACATTATGTAGTTGTTAGACTTGGCACTTTTTGCACGGTCATCCCTAAACTTTTTGACTTTCTCCTAACCTTTTTTCTTACATGGTGTTGGTGGTTTTAAGCCACTTTAGCACTGCTGTCCAGTGTAAAGTGCTTGGGCTCTCTGTGTTAAATATGGTAGGGTTAGTCTACCCCTGTTTTGGCCTATTTCATTTACCTGTCAGTCCCTTGTAAAGTGGTTTCTCATTTACCCAGGGCTGGTAAATTAAATGCTACTGGTTGGCTTGCACCAAATTAGCCTTTTAAACCTATCACCGGCCTCTACCATTGCAGGGCCTGTATGCGCAGTGTTACTGCGGCTGTGACGTGGCACCTAAAGTGTGTGCCATGTCCGTGACCCTCCTTTTACTGCATGTCAGTTGCCCTAAGGTAGGCTCTAGCTAGCCCTATGGGCAGGGTGATTTTTAGGTAAAAGATAGGACATGTCCCTTAAGTGTGTGGCATGTCCTGGTAGTGACAAACAGCCATTTTTGGTTTCTCACTACTGTGGGGCTGCCCCCCCATAGGAATGCATTTGGAATTGCCTGATAAGTGCTTCAGTGGTAATTCCTGATATGAATGGAGCAGCGCAGTCAAGTTTGGTATGTTTGAAATAGTAATAATAAATGCTACGCAATGGCGTGCGCACATTTATTATAACTATTTTAGAAATGCCACTTTTAAAAGTTGGCAATTCTGTGTGCTATGTGTCTGCCTGCCTGATGTGAATTGCATGTCTGGCTTTTGAGTGACAGGGGCTGGTGAGGTGTGTGTGGCTCCAGGAAGGGCAGGGTGAGTCAGTGTGAGGCTGAATGGGACATCTACATTTTGAGTAGTGGGAGGGGAAGTCCCTGGTCCCTGAATAGGATTGTGCCTGCCCTAGTGAATGCTGGCTCTGCCCCCCTGTGGTGTGTCTGATGACGAGCCCCCACCTAACAATAGGGAAGAGGAGCCTGATAAACAATTACCCCCTGAACCAGTTTCTGCTGGTTCTCCAAGCCCTGTGCTGGCGCAGATAAAGGGGAGAAGTAGTATAAAGATAGGGGCTGTGACCTCATGAGGTGTGCTTTCTTGTGTTTGGGTGCTTACTTGCAGCTGGTAGGCTGCTGGACTACCAGGAGGAACTGCC
The DNA here is from genome assembly GCF_964263255.1 of Lissotriton vulgaris. Classification (NCBI taxonomy): domain Eukaryota; kingdom Metazoa; phylum Chordata; class Amphibia; order Caudata; family Salamandridae; genus Lissotriton; species Lissotriton vulgaris. Next base: position 928,758,548 of record NC_141696.1, on the reverse strand, counting down.
ACCTTGACTGTGCCTTGGGTGTGCTGGACTCCTGTTGAGGGTCTCAGGGACGCAGAGGTCTTAAGGGGGAAAGACCCTTGCTGGGTCTGGCTGTGGCTAACTGTCCCCCTTCCTTGGATCTCCCAAGGGACCGTGGGGAGTACTTGGGGGTGCTTCCCTCGCCAATTCTGCAGCCTTGGAACCCAGGGCGTGTGTGGAGCGCTTGCTGTGTTGTGCAGCACATGTGAGCGTTTTTGTGCTGCAACCGGGTTGCACTTTTCTGCTGAGAGATGGGAGGGGAGAGCTAAGGTGGGAGAATCGCTCTCCCTCTCCCTGGCAGTCGGTGCAGGCTAGGGCAGTGACCTGCAGCCACTGATACCACTGCAACCTGGGGGAAGCTTCCCCCACCGTCCTGTTGTCTTGTCCTGCCACTGGGAAACCTGGGACCACCCACGTCATACAGCAAAGACCCGAGGCTGTGAAGAAAGGGAGAGTCCTGCTGGCTGCAAAACCAGGAAGTGAGAGCAGAAGCCAGGCAACAACAAAGCCTGGTTGTGCGCAGGCCGTTTTCTGCGGAAGGAGCAGATGGAGACCGTTCTCCATGTCCGACTCCAGCCGCAGCCGATAGAGGAAAGCAGGACAGAGGCAGCACCTGAGTCAACCCGACCCCACAGGATGGAGTCGGTGCTCCACCAGTGACCACCTACATTGGGAGCATCTGACCGCTGTTGAATGCGGACGGCAGCGCCTTCTTTCGTTCAGCCCTCAAGGAGTGGTGAGTGGGGATGAGCCTCTTTTTCCTTGTTGTGTCTGACTCGGCCCGCAGTGGTGAAATACACAGCATTGTGGCAGCTGCACCGTGACCAGATTCTTGGGGACGCTCGCCGTGGGCAGAAACAAAGTGTATTTTTGGCCCCACTCCGGATTTGGTGTTCGGGGCACCCAGGTCATTTCCTCAGGATTAGGTCAGAACGGAGACCTCAGTATTCCACACTGAGTGGAGGGGCACGGCCTCAGGAGGGAATGAGGGCCTTGGGTGAGCTGTAGGCACTACGCCCTGGTGTGCCCCAGGAAGTCTGTGGGCACAAGAGATCCCCAAAGTAGTGTGGGTTATGCTCAGGGTGAACCCTACTATGAGGCCACTGCGGAGGAAATGTAATGTGCTATTGGGCAGTGTTGCTGATTATGTTTTGTTTTTTATAAAATGTGGTGATCCTTTTCTAGCAGTGATTCTTCAGTACCGTCTGCACACAGCTTGTAGTTCCTAATGTGCTCTACTAATGAGGTTTAGGCATGATGTGTTGTACCAGGGGCAATCCTAACTAGTAGTTACTGGCTACCCTTATTGTGATGATCATGATTTATGCCTAATGTGATGTGATGTATGCTTAATGCTAATGCCGGTAGTTACTGGTTGTGTTTTAGATTTACTTACATGATCTAATGGTTCTGACAGTGGCCCGATCGGCCCTGTCCTGTATATAATCCTCTGTGAATATTGCCTAGTGCCAGTTGGCACAGTGTAAATGTGTGAGTATGTCTCTAATGTGTTTATGATAATACAAAGGCTATTTTTTTTATATAATCTTAAGTGGAGTTTCTTTTGTGGTGTGCCTAGTTTCTTGCTGCTGCGTGTATGTGTTGCGCAAATGCTTTACACATTGCCTCTGGGATAAGCCTGACTTCTTTAGCCAAGCTACAAAGGGCGAGAGCAGGGGTTATCTTCAGCGTGTAACTCCCTTGCCCTGACTAGAGTGGTGGTTTCTGACTGGTTTTGGGGCAAGCCTTAGCCAACCAGAAATCTCATTTCGAGCAGTAGTAAAATGTCAACTTAATTTGCCCGTCCATTTTTAACACCAATAGTCTGAACAGAACAATTTTCTGTTTATCAGGACAGTGCGGATACATTTAATTACGACTAGACAAAGAGATTCAGTAGTTAGATGCTGTTAAACAATCAGAGCAGGCTTGCATTGAATGACAGCTAATGTTCGAAGAAATGGAAATTGAAATCACTTCCTGGGTGCAGAATAAAGTTTACAATACATCATAAAGTGGAAAGTGCATTGAATTGATTGGCCAAGCAGGCACATTTTGTAAGGTCTTTGGACAAAGTCCTGCATTTAGGAAACGAGACAAGAAAATACAGAATATTTAGTCTCAAACTGGTCAAATAGAATATATACAGTGAATTATTCACTAAACCAAAATAGGGCTCAACTCCAGTGAATGTCAGCAATAAAACAATATGGCATAAAACAATATGGCTTATCACTGATGGTTTAACTGCTTCTTTCATGGCTCTAAATTTCTCAATGTAATTGAAAAAAAAACCTTTGTTTTGTTGATGCAATCAAACATTCTGGGTTAGTGATATATTCAGGAACCCCCAAAATTATAAATGCATATGTTATGTATAACAGCCAAGGTATGGATGACATTTTGTCCAGGCACATGCAATCAATTATTACTACCACTACCCTCAAGCAGCTTGTCTCAGGCTTCTCCCATATCGAAATTCGCACTAGAAGGGGACACATTTAAATTAAATCCATCAGATTACGAGGGACCACCTCTATTTGACAAACATATGGCTTGATTTAGATCTTGACGAATAGGTTACGCCGTCGCAACGGTGAGGGAAATCTCATCCACCTAAATATAAATCTCAAAGGATTTTATGGGATTTATATTTCAGCAAATGGGACATCCTTCACTGTTGTGACGGAGTAACCTATCCACTAAGATCTAAATCAGGCCCATCATTTGGCCAGGTGTGGAAGAGAAGTAAAAGTCTGCACAGAAAATAGTTCTCAGACTCTTGCATTAAGCCAGAATCTGTGTTGGTCCCAATCTCCAGCACCATATCCACGGCTATGCATTTATTTGAATAAATTGTTAGGATTTTGTTTATTGCTTTAGGCCCAATTTAGCTGTACATTTGTAAGCAGCCTCAAAAGATCTTAGTAACGGCTGCTTTCTTGCATTGTAAACAAATATATACCATTACAACGCATGCGATTACAACGCGGTCGTTACAACTGCGTTGTTACATGGTAGTACATTACAACGCAAGTCAATACAACGACTTGCTCTAGATGGCGCGCTGGAATTAGGAGCAGTATTACTATTCCAACTCCAGTGTGTGCAACAGTAGGGAAAGTGTTGGAATAGTAAACTATACTATTCCTTAGTTTAGAGCGCCATCTAGAGCAAGTTGTTGTAATGACTTGCATTGTAATGTACAGCGATGTAACAACGCAGTTGTTGTAGCGACCATGTTGTAAAGTTAACGCAATGTAATGACCATGTTGTTAAAGTTGTTTCCCATTATAAACATAAACCGATCTTAGTCATGAGTCAAATGGAACCCCGTAGGGAAGTAAAATACTTTAGTCTATACACAGTTGTCTCACCAATGAAATGTGGGCACTTTTTTATATTCTTAAGTCCACATAATATTTTGTAAGACATAGTAAGGTTTGTGTTTAGATCCAAGTCTTTCATTAAACAGGTGACCCCTAGAGTCTGTTTGCAATTTTTGATGACAGGACTGCATCATTCTCATATAGTTGCATTGGGCGTTTTCCCACCTGGGGCATGTCATTTCCCTTCTTCACTAGGTGTCCCATACTATATCAAAATGTTGTATAAATATCAGCAAATCAGGGTTGGTCAGCTTATTTAGCACCCCTGTAATGTTCAATGATACTACCCTAACGGATCATCCTTTAAAGTTTCTTGGCAGTACTAGATTGTTATCAGTATCACTATAAAGAGACTATTTTGTCCGCTACTTTATCCTGTGCATTGTCATTATTACTTATATTATTTTTGGCTGATATGTCAGAGTAGAAGTAAATAATTTTCATTAAAGGAAGCAAAGCATTTCAAAAGCATTACTAACATTGACAATGGAATACCCCTGCAGGTCGCAGTTAGGGGGATTATTCAGTATAATAAGCTCTTGATGCTGACAATCTGCTGCTCTATAAAAATAACCCAAACAGAGGGCCTTATTTCTACTATCTGCCTTCTCCAAGTATTTTAGTATACATAACAAACTCCCTGTAAAAGGATGGGGTTTTAAAGTTGATTACTATACAATCTCCTGGGCAGTGTTCATGACAAGTACCCACCAGTGTTACCCTCCAGACCACAATCATTTCCTCAAAAATATCTTGCATGTACCGAGAGTGTTTCTCCATCCAGTAAGCAACTTATTTTAGATAAAACAAATCTTTCCTTTGAGATGACTACACAACTGGGACATCTTTGAGAACAGTTTATTCTAAAGCAATTGAAGATGAACTGAGTTGCCCAGCATGCTTGTTGGCTGCAAAGAAGATGTGTGTATTATTGTTTTCTAAATTAGCTATAATCGCTCCTTTTATGTTGTGGACCATGTTGCAACCGACAGGTGCTGAATAACACTTATTGCAGCATTTAATACATGAGCATCCAACACGTCCTTTACTAGCTTGCCTCGCCTTGTGAGGGGTTGTAATTTCATCAGGGGTGATAGAGGCAATAGGCTCCTTTTGGGAAGGGATACTAATATGATTTATCACCAAATCCTGTAGAATATTTAACTTAAATAATATTGAGACACAAAATCACTTCATTGACCCTGCTATTCTCGCTATACAGTTAGAAATATACCCAGGACTTGCTGCATAGCTTTTGTAATTTTTCAGTTCAGAGTAGATAGCACTAACTAATCCTGTGCTTAAAGACTTTACTGCAAAAATGGCAAAGGACTTTGTCACTGTTTCAGCTTGGCGTGGATGACACTGTGCTAATCCTATGCTCAAAAAAATCTGCTGGAAAAACAGATATTTGAGGTTAGCATGTGCATAGTGTGTGTAGTGCGTTAGAGTGTTCCATATAAAGGAGCTGAAAGGAGCTGCTCTCCACTTAAAACATTTGGGAACATCCCAGAGTTCCCCATTTCTTTTTTATTGTGTATAACAGAAAAAGTATATACAACTAATGCAGCTTCCTCCATAAAATACAAAACTAGAATGTGTATGTAGAATGCTGGGAATGTTTAGTGAAGTGATCAACAGTCAAAGAAATCAAACAAGCATTTGAGTCATTGATAAATGACAATCCCCTGTCACAATGTGGAATACAAGGAGGGAAGTGCAAGCAAATGACGATTAAAGGAGAATGTATACTATTATACAATACAATTGTATATGTACATAGACACAAACACACAGATACACACAAACACAGACATGATTCATAACTTCTGATGCAAGACAACTTTTTGTATGCAGGAATCTGTATTCTGTTAAGCATGATGGTAATTTATGAGATGAGTAATTTTCCTAAGAAAGAAATTATATAATTACTCAAATGTCAACTCGCGGATCCATGCCCTTTGTGTCTAATAGTTACTCATTCTCATGTACCTTCTTTTCAAATCTCAAGAAAATCTTAGTTAACGTTTTCACTTTAGATGAACAAATACTTCCAACTGCTTAATTTAAAGTGTCTTGTGTTGAGAAACCCATTCTTTTTCACTTATAAACATGTGTTTTCTCTTAGTAAATGGTGACCGCTGTAGGCCTACAGCACAAGGCTCCTAAACTGTATGATGTGGTTTTCATTTTGGAAACCAGTAATATCCGGACTTCTGTTTCCTCGTGGCCACTGTGGTCAGTCTATAACCTCAACGTGACACTTTAAGATCATTAAGAAGCACTCTTGCTTTGCTGATTTAGTACAATACAAATTACATTGACATTCTTTAAAAATGTTCATTCTCATGAAATTTTTATATTATAAATATGGCATTCGCTTAAGCAATTGTTTTACTTCATGCATACATAGGAAATTGCCTGAGTTGCATGCAGCTTTTCTTTGCTTTGTCTGGGGATACTTTACACTGCATTTGCACGCACACTTTATTATCTTGTGATCAAAGCACAGTAGGCGTCTTTAGGTCTATGCGCCATAGTGTCATGGAACATCCACCTACCAAAAACCAAGGGAGGGGTGATCGATATAGCCCTCTAACATAAATACCAAACTCCAGGGCACCATTGTTAAAATCATTTGTAGGATTCCTTATGTATACAAAAGAAATCAGTGAAAAGGGGAAATTCCCATTGATCATTCAAAAGAAATCTATTCTCGCAAACTGAATTAAGTTAGCTGGAAATTACACTAATATTGTAAAATCTGTATCTAGAAGCACCTTTGTAAGTCTTTCTGGATGGGTCCCCCTGCGTGGCTCAGTGGAGCCTGCATCATAAGCCTAATTACCCCTTGCAAGTTTCTGTATGCTTTTGATTTCCCCTCAATCCACAAATGACGTAGATCCATGTACAATGAAGGATTTTGGGATAGAGTGAAACCAGACTCAAAGGAGTCCTCTGTGGTCTGGGTTGGTGCAATGAGTGTCTACACTACTGTTGAGAATGGCTAAAGTCTTCTTGCTGGATTGAGGAACACTGGCCGTGGTAGTCATGATTGACAATAGATTTCAAACCAGGTTTTTTTATGATCTCTGCATCGGGAGAGTGGCCTTGGCTTTATATGGCCGGGAGATGCTTCATGGATTGCTGGTGGATGTCTGGACCTGCGAGGGACTCCAAGTCCCAGGAGACTGATTCTAATCCCCCACACATGTGCCTGTAGCAATGGGCGGGGGCTACATAACTGCTCGCTGCTTCCGCTTTGTGGAATGGGCACCTGGCGAAACCCGGGCCAAGGGTGTGCCCGTCGGAGCCGGAGACCGGAAGAGGCCGGGCTGGGCCCCCTCTAAACATGACTTCACCGCAAGGTCAGTCCTCCTAAATACAGCATATACATCTTTTAAAACTTGTGGATACAGTGATTGTTTTGGGCTGTGATACTATCAACAGGATGACTAAGCATGAAGGGAAGAGGATTGGTGCGCTTAATGGTAGCAGCGTGGCGGGGACGCTAGATCAATTTATATGAAGTGCAACGTCTGTTTTGGAAAAAGAGATAGCGAAAACAGAGCGTTGCTTTTCCTTGGATCCACAACAAACTAAAAGATCTTCCCTGGGCTTAATTGCTACAGTTTGTTCTCCAGTCCACTCTGCTGCTAATCTCAACATGCCCACGACTATTAATGAGGCGAGTGGCTCTGTGACCTCCCCAGCTGGGCTACTGGAGGACACCGCAAAATCACCAGTAGCTGCATTCAAAACTGCTTCTAGTGTGCCCTCGCGAACATCGACCAGATCTTTACCCAAAAATAAAAATAGAACTAATCAATCCACCCACGACCCGGCAGTAAAAAGAAAAAGGGGAGGAGGCCCACAGAGCCCTGCCATTGCGAAAGCGCCAAGGACTAATAAAAACGGAGGACGTATCTCCGCAGACGAGCTCAGCACACAAAACAATACTACTACCGGTTGCTCGGATTTAAATTTTGCTTCCATGGGTAGCTTAAGCTCGAACTCTAATGAGGAAATGTGGAGACGGCTAGAAAACTTATTAGCAACCTTATTAACTCCAATTACATACAGACTGAGTCGGATTGAGGAACGCCTAACCAACTCTGAAATACAGGTTAAGACAGGTTTTTCTGCCATAGTGGGCCTTCTTGTTCAACCTAATCCTACTGTTGTGAATATACCGAGTAACATATCTTTTAACCTGGGGAACATGGTGCAAGCATCAGCTACATCCAAAACCAAGTCTCCATGTTCACAAGTAATGAAATAAACTTCTTCCAAGGTGTCTGCAGATGTAGCCCTAGCACCACAACATAAACCAGCTCTTTCACACAGGGGTGATGCTGACCCAGGGAATCTATCAAGTGAATTTGCCCAATCAATTACGAGTACCCCGGGTGATGGCAGATTGGTAATTGTAATAGCACCAACTGCGAACATCAATTGCAAAAACTGTCCTTGGTCAGACTAGCTAGTACAGCTAGTGGAGAACGAGGAATCAGGGAACTGAAATATAATGCTGTTCAATCGAATCCCATGGCCTTTCATCTTCCTACAGCAGCTGCCCCTCTTGTGGTTGTTTTAATGAATGTTCCACCCCTGCGGGGAACACAGACCGAAACCACAGACCAATTATTATTTAAAGTGCTTCATTTGTTCAATATTCGACTTAAGGATGTTGGGATTTTGGAGGATGGTGTCGAAAGGCACATGATTATGGCTAGACGAACATCGTGGATAGGCCCTGCTAGGAAAGAAGGGAATGGTGATTGTGTAGTCGTCAGTTTTAACAATGTTCACATAACAAGATTTCGGCTGGATAATTTGGGAGGCATGCCGGGCAGACACACTGATAGAGTGACTATTCTACCACTAGCGAATTTTTACAAACGAGTGCCCCGCCCCTCTAATGTGCTGAAATATCAAGGGATGGATAGGCAAATACGGACACCCTTTGGATTAGCACAAAGACCAACAGAAATGTCTTTGTCAAATAGATTTGCCCCACTATCCAACTTAGATCTTTGTGATTGACTACATCCACCTATCCCGATTCTGGTAGATCAGTCTGACAGCTGCCCTTGCTTTCTCCAAAGCCCTAAAAAGTGTTTGCTCCATAAGGAGGATAAGAGTCAGGCTCCCATGGAGTTTTTATCACTTTCCGCAAATTCCGAGGGTATTCATCCCTCCCCAATTTCTGTGGCAACTTGGAATATTGCCGGATTACTTACTAAAACTTTGTCTTCTGATTGGTAAAGTTTTATTGAGGGGTATGATTTTATTGCCTTCCAGGAGACTTGGTCAGTAGATATGATCTGCCGTCCAGGCTACTTGGCTTTTGGTAAATCGGCAATTGCAAACACCAGGGGGAGATCTAGTGGGGCATTGTTAATATGGGTCAAGCAACAGACCTCGCTCCAAATAGAAGAATTATCAATAGATTGCCCTGACATTCTTGCCATCGAGGTCTGCTCAGAGTGAGACCCAGATTTTATACTATTTAATGTGTATGCAAGAGGGATTGCGGGTGGGAAGGCCTCGCCGACTATTGCCCTATTGGACACATTTATAAATGATCTAAATGGCTTAAATGTCTTGGTCATCGCAGGTGACCTCAACTGCATATTTGAGCCTCTGGGCCTCAGTATGGAGGAAGATCAGAACTTGGGGTTACCGTCTCTATCGCTGCCACCAATCAATAAATGGTCGGAGGTGGCGCTGCAGCTAAAAAGTTTAACGCTGGGGAGGGGGCATAGGGCTGCCAACGGGAGATCTCCCTCAGAAATGGAAGGCACTAATACCTTTTCTAATGGGACTAGAAGTAGTAGAATTGATCACCCTAAGGAAGCTTTGGAAACCGCAATTGGAGAATTTGGGCAGTAGTCTCAGAAGATGAAGGCGCCCTAAAGCAGATTAAGTCAACCATTCAAGAAACAATAAAACTACTTGGTTCTATAGATATCCACGATAATCCTCTTTTAGATCTCATAAAGGTTCACGAGGATCTGTTTGCTAAATTAAAGTCCCTGTTTACAAAAAATAGAAGACCATATAGTCAAACCATAAAAAAATCAGCCAAATGGTACCATAAGCGGTACAAAAGGGGGTGGTGATGGACGGAGCATCTGAATCAATCAAACACTCACACCCAGTCAAAATATCTGAGTTTAATCCATCACGGTTCTTTAGCCCACTCTTCCACTCCAGTTCAGACATGGCTATATGCAAATCAGTCTGACCCTGTGCCTCATGGGAACAGTCCAGCCTGAACTGCCAAGCCATGTCTTCCCTGGACCGGAAACAAGCTTCCGAGGACCAGTTTCTGGCATTCCAGCCGCCTTCAGCCCGGCTTGATTGAATCCAGTGGCAAAGTGAGCAAGGGACTCACATCTGAGCATACCTTGCCACACTTTTGGTGGCCAAAAGTGGTACAAAAGGGGGTAGTGATGGACGGAGCATCTGAATCAATCACACACTCACACCCAGTCAAAAGATCTGGGATTAATCCATCACCGTTCTTTAGCCCACTCTGCCACCCCAGTTCAGACATGGCTATATGCAAATCAGTCTGACCCTGTGCCTCATGGGAACAGTCCAGCCCGAACTGCCAAGCCATGTCTTCCCTGGACCGGAAACAAGCTTCAGAGGACCGGTTTCTGATATTCCAGCCGTCTTCAGCCCGGCTTGCTTGAATCCAGTGGCAAAGTGAGCAAGGATTCCAAAAGCGGTACAAAAGGGGGTGGTGATGGACGGAGCATCTGAGTCAATCAAACACTCACATGGTACCATAAGGCATGTGGAGTCGCATTCAAGCATCTCTCAAATGCAATCAAATCAGGAGCACCTCATGATGTTCAAATAGCAAGGGCAAATTATAAAAAAGTACAAATGCAGGCAAAAAAGGTCTTTGATGAGGACAGATGGATAAGTCTAACCAATCTCTGTAGGCGATCCCTAAACATAGGGATCGGCCCTCTGAGCACAGCGGTGCAATTTGCTATTCGCGATTGTAAAGTAATTTGAACCGTTATTCCCTCAAATATTGTACCACAATGTTTGTTGTCGAATTGTGCTTGTATTCAGCTCGTAAGTTCATGAATTCATTCATAATTCATTGTTCACCATCGTCACTTTTTTTAACTATATATTCAAAAATAATTCAAACTGATTAGAGATCAAATCCCAATGCATTTCGTGCACTTATGTGCACTTCTTAAGGGGAATCTAGGTTAAACCAAAATAATAAACAACATGAGTTACACTCTGTGGACATTATTAAGCAAAATATCATCATTTATCACATTATTTATCATATGAGCAAACTGATCATTCATTGTTTGTTAAAACGGGTTCAGTCAATAGATAACATATGAATATATCATCAATATCCAATTGACCTTGCCATAAGACAAAAATGGTACAATATTTGAAGGAATAAAGGATCAAATTACTTTACAATCACGCATAGCAAATTGCACCACTGTGCTCAGAGGGCTGATCCGTATGTTTAGGGATCGCCTACAGAGTTTGAAACAGATAACACTCTTGAAGTCAGAGAGTGATACCGCTGAAGCACGCAACAAAATCATTAAACATCTACATCTAAGACAGCTTGTGAGCAGTCCAAATCACCAGTATTCTTCATTAGGTCTAACCAATGCCAGCCAGGGGAAAAACTGGATTACATTCTGGCAATTAGTTAAATGGGGCAGCGGAGTGATTGACTCTACACCAGTTAATAATGTACCTCCGGAACTTTGGGTGGAGCATTACCTAGCTCAATTTGCATCCCCGCTCAGTAACGTAACAATCTATCCTGAGGTACTACAGAGGATGTTCTAACATTTAACAAGGGGGAGATAGAAAGGATCGTGGATGGGGTTCCAGCAGGGAGAGCCCCCGGCTCGGACTGTTTACCAGCCGATATTTATAAGTTTGATAGGAAGAACTGGACAGAATATATTTTTATCATCATAAATGGTATTACTAGAGGTGTGCCAATTCCAGACACTTGGCGTAGGGCCAAAATTATTCCCATATATAAAAAGGGTGACCATGCCAGGCCAGTCCTAGCAACTATAGGCAGATAAGCCTAATTGACACTTTACGGAAAATAGTGGCTAGACTTATGCTAGGTAAGGTTAACGAATGAGTAGTCGACCAGAATGTATTATCTACCTATCAAGCTGACTTTATGTATAAACTTTGTTTATTGCGCTGCACATTCAATTTGACATACCAATACGCTTTAAAAGCTGGAGCGGCGTCAACATTCAGCCCAGCCAGCGTCAATGCAGCTTTTAATGACAGGTCAAAACGGCGAAAAGGGAGGGAAAATTGCGGACATACGCGTGTGGTAGACCCTGGCAGGTAGTCCAAGTGCCAGTAGAGTGTTTTCAAAACACCATTGGTGGTGGCTCGGAGTAGTGGAGCGCCACAGCAAGGTGACGGCCCCTGCAATTGGGTCTGCATCGAGGCTACTTAGCAGTGTCCAGAGAAGGGAAAAAGAACAATAACCAAACAAAATGTCCCCATTCCCACCACCCCCCAACCTACCAACCCCCCACCCCCGTTCCAGGTCCAACTTTCTACCTCTTAACAGTGATCGCTCAAGCCTCAGGGTTTGCGGCAGCCAGCTGTGACAGCCGCAAGAGGCGTAGGTATCTAGGGCAGGTCACTTCTCTAAATTCAGAAGCTAGAAGCGTTAAGAAGGGTCGCCATAGTTCTGGGTATTTGTCTCCCTCCCCTTTGGCGATCAGTGACAATTTCTCCATCCCCAAGACGTGCCAGAGACGGTGCAACCAGCCCTGAAACGTGGGGACATGTGTAGTGCGCCAATAAGTGAGAATATTTTGCGTCGCCGACCCCAAGGCTATAGCTATCAGCCTTCCTCTGTGGGAGGGCAGCGGGTAAGTGATGGGATTGGGAGAGAACTCCTCGCTCAGCCCAACCCTTTTCAACGTCTACATGAGCCCCCTCACAGCCATCACACACCAACACAACCTCAACATCATTTCCTACGCAGACGACACCCAGCTGATCCTCTCCCTCACCAACGACCCCGCCAACCTACACCAAGGGATGATAGACGTAGCCAAGTGGATGATGAACAGCCGCCTGAAACTGAACTCGGACAAGACGGAAGTCCTCATCCTGGGATTTTCACCCTCCGCCTGGGACGACACCTGGTGGCCCCCCACCCTGGGCAGCGCACCCAAACTAACAGACCATGCATGCAACCTGGGCTTCATCCTGGACTCCTCCCTCTCTATGACCAGACAAGTCAACGCCGTCTCCTCGTCGTGCTTCAACATCCTGCGCATGCTACGTAAGATCTTCCGGTGGATCCCCACCGAGACCAGGAAGACGGTCACCCAGGCCCTCGTCACCAGCCGTCTGGACTACGGCAGCTCCCTCTACGCCGGAACCACCGCCAAACTCCAGAAGAGACTCCAGCGGATTCAGAACGCCTCAGCACAACTCATCCTGGACATCCCCCGTCGCAGCCACATCTCCGGACACCTGAGAGATCTGCACTGGCTCCCGGTCAACAAGAGAATCACCTTCCGTTTCCTCACCCACGCACACAAAGCCCTACACAACCAAGGCCGGGGATACCTCAACAGCTGCCTCAACTTCTACGCTCCCAAACGCCAGCTTCGATCGACCGGCCATGCCCTTGCCGCCGTCCCCCGCATCCGAAGAGCCACCACAGGAGGAAGGTCCTTCTCCTACCTGGCCGCCAAGACTTGGAACACCCTCCCGACCCACCTCCGCCTGACCCAGGACCACCTTGCCTTCAGGAAGCAGCTCAAGACCTGGCTGTTCGAACAGTAGCGGACCCCCCTCCCCCAGCGCCTTGAGACCCTCCGGGTGAGTAGTGCGCTATATAAATGCTTTGATTGATTGATTGATTGAGAGCCCAGCAGCACATATGCGGGGAACCTCGGGATGGTAGTGTCTAAGTGCAGGTCTACTTCATCTAACACCTGTTTCCAATAATCCTGCAGGTGAGAACAGTCCCACAATAGGTGTACCAGGGTACCCCTCTCCCCACATCCCCGCCAGCAGAGTGTGTCTCGTGTGTGGTCCATCTCGTGTAGCTTTTCAGGGGTATAATACCAGTACGTGGCAATTTTAATGAGAGTGTCCGTTAAGCCCATGTGATGAGCAGAATGACAGGCCCTATAACAAATGCCCTCCCACTCCTTATTACTCAGCGTGCGCCCCAAGTCCCTCTCCCACCTCGCTCTCCCTGCATTGTGAATATGTGTGTACCTGTCCAACAGCATGCGGTAAAGGTCCGATATCAAGTTGTGGTCGGATTTCCTTGAGAGCAGCCAGTACTCGTAGATGCTGAGTCTGCGGTCAGCCCCGGCTCTAGTGTCAAGCTGACTTTAGACCAAAAGTCAGCACAGTACAGTAATCCTAGCAGGGGGAACGCTCAATGCAGCTTTTGTTGATTTAAAATCAGCATGCAATCTAATGCCCCGCCATAAGCTATGGGACTCATTAAAGGAGGTTGGATGCCTCCAGAAATCCTAGGTTTTAATATTAAATTGCATGAGGCGAATTACGCCCAGGTAATGTGGGGACAGCAGGGCGAACTAACTGATTGGTTCCCAGTTAAGGGAGTGCGGCAAGTGTGTGTCCTTGCCCCTACACTATTCTCCCTGTTTATAAACAAGGTAATCTCCTACTACACTAACTCTCCAACCGATGCTCCAACTCTTGCCAGCTCAAGGGTTTCTCTTTTAATGTTTACAGACAATGCTTTAATTTTATCTAAAACTCAATCTGGTCTGCAATGCGCCCTTGACAGATTTACAGACTTTTGCAATGATCATGATCTCACAGTGAACGTTGACAAAACTAAGTTCATGGTGCTGCATAAACATAAACATAAATGTATACAAGGCAGAGTAGAAATGAAAAAAGCACCTTTGGAACAAACTGATACCTTCCCTTATTTAGGAGTGACTATGGGTAGGAGGATGAACTGGACTTCCCGGTTAGATGTCCTAGTTCTCAGGTACAACCAGTTAGCAGAAGCCCTAATAAAAGAACATTGACTTTCAACTACTAAACCAGTGGGGCCAGCTTTAACAATATATAATGGGAAAATAAGAGCTTCTCTAATATATGGTGCCGAACTCTGGGGGTCCGAAAAGTTATCGCCCCTAGTTCTGGCACAAAATAAGGTTCTGAGATCTTTGACCCCCCTCCCATAATCGACTCCTATTAAGCCCTTGCTATTAGACCTAGGCTGTGCTTCCTTTGATGAGGTGGCGGGATTTAGACCTATAGCTAATTGGAGGAGGCTATGGACTACCCCAGAATTGGCGTCCTACGCCAATGTTCTAATGTACATTAGAAATGCGGATTTGTCCTCAAAATTAAATGACTCCAGAAGCTTAAGTGCAATTTGTCTGACATGGGGCTCAGACATTTGTGGGAAGACCCGATAGCGAATTAATTTCCCAATAAAATTGAGTACAAAGCACTCTATTGGGATATGGTAAGAAGTCCCTGTCAGTGGTGGGCAGTAATTCGCTTACAGGTATCTTCCTGGAACACAAGTTTTCAGTGAAAGCAGAAGCCTACTGGAATCTGATCACGAAACCTAGTGACAGGAAAATATATCATCAATTTAGAGTGGGCACCCTTCTGTTAAGATCTTTCACAGCAAAATGGAACAAGGCCCTAGATACTAATTGCCCCTCGTGTCCATCTCAGGAAGAGACGATAACCCAGGTATTGTTTGTGTGTCCGGGCTATCAGTGCCCCCGCTGTAAGTGGCATAAGCCGATGTGTTCCAATCTTGGTACCAGATCGGGTATGACAGCTCTGCGTATTTTGGTAACAAACACTCAAGCAGATATTGTCATTGCCACAACGAAATTTCTTAGCTGGTCCTGGGCACTGCAAAGGAAAAACCTCCATGCTCTAGGAACTACTATTTGAGTACACCATTGGTAAGCGGGTATCTCCCTTCTAGACCTTATAAGATAATAGTTTTTATGGAATTGTTTTTATAGCTGATTAATATGATATAATTGTTCGGGATTTTCGATAATGCTGCTATTACATTTTGTAGAATTCTTTGCTTTTACGACACTTTTATGACACTTTTATGACTGTATTGGGTCTTTTTTGATTGAAAAATTATCGAATAAAGACTAACTGAACTGAACTGAACTATATGGCCAAGCTATTGTCTTTGCTTGATGCCACTTGCATGTGGTGCAGCATAAAGTTGCCCATTCTTTACAAGTCACAAAAATTCAAATTTCACCTACTCATGACACGCCGAATAAACGTGCGTTTTGCGCAAGAGAGTTACGTGTCTTTATGAGTCTTACATGTTACACCTGATACTGCTGATGCAGATGGTCTGCATTTTAGAATGTTTTAATTACTCACTTAGAATGTATACTGACTCAAAAGAGAATACATTTAAAAAAAGTAGCAAGTCATTAATTTTATTTATTTATTTATCGCATTTATAAAGCGCCTTAATCACCCCAAATAGGGCATCTCCGCGCTAAGGACAAACGGTACAGCATAAAGGGGGAGAAGAAGTTAAAAGAGATGGGTCTTAAGCTTCTTTCTAAGCTGTCAATGTGTTTTATTTCTGAAGCTTTGCACCTGATGTATAAATAGGTGCAAGTCTGTCTGTGTGACTGTAGAAATGTTGTTCTTAGTTTTAAATGATCCTTGTATGTGCCTTATTTAAAATGATTTTGAACGATAAAAGTTAAATTACTATATGCATTTATGCTACACATATATAATTATGAATGTACTTCTACTGCATACTCATTGTTATGCAGTTTCATTGCTCATTATGTGCATTGTTAGATTAAAGTATTAACAAACAATATTATGTTTGCATAGCGCTTTTAAATGTGCACACATATATACAAAGGTGCACTATAGATTTAATACTTAAAGTTGACTGTTTTATATTAAAGGCCTAAAGTGTGCTCTGATGAGAATCCATTTATTCTTGCATTAATGTTGGCTTGTTTATTTTGCAGGAGTTCTCACTGACTGTTAGATGAATTGATACATTTAATGTAACAAGTATTTGATACTTGCTTGAAAATGGATTTTGACGATGAGCACATCAGACCTCTGTGGACCAACAGTGGACGATTTTCTTTGCCCATGCGTGTGGAACCGAGATGTAGTTGCCATGTTTAGTGTTGGATCTTTTTCTACTGATGCAGAATACACTATATGGAAACTCTAAGGACTTTTGAAACAAATGCGATGAGCTACTATTGATGATGTTCCAAAATGTGAGTTAACAATGTATTCTTGTGATCTTTTGCCTAATCCCTATTTTCTTTTTTAGTTTTGTGCTGTGAAGGGTTATGTGCCTTAGTATGCCTCTGAGAAATTTGAGTTACTAATGCCTATGAAATAACAAGCTAGATTGTATTCAGAACATCATATATTAAAGTTGTTGTTTTGTATAGCAGCTACTGAACTGCTTGTTTGTTTGATTCTTGTTCACTTAAATTTCTTTAGGATGCTAGACTTCCCTGTAGCAAAACAGCATCCATACAGTTTGATACTGTGAGTGATCTATTTTAATCTAATCTCTAACTTGTAATAAACCCCTAAAAATTGGCTACAGATTCCTGGTCCTCATTTGTGGGCAATTAGTCGCACTGTAAATGTATTGATCGGACAAGGTAAGCTAACTTTTTTCTCGTCAAGCTCCATTGGAGGACCAAGTTATCAAGTAAGTATAACTGAGTTAATGATCCAGCCGAGGATTAAATTAGAGGTGGAAAAGAGACAATAGAGACCAATATTGTAGAGTTCAACTGCCCTGGATTGTATGCAAATGCATGCATCAAGTAGCATGCAGATGCAGGACTAACAATCTTGGAATGCGGTTCCTATCAATGGAAACTGATTCCAGGTTGGCGTTCTTGCACCATAATGCCTTTGCATGCACATATCACAAAGTATGTATGCGTTAGGACTTAACCACAAAAGTGTGTGCCTCCATCATGGCAAACGGCAGCAAGTTATTCATCTTACCATTCTAATATGGCAGGCAGCATAATTAGAATGGTAAATTAAAATGTTGAAGGAAAAGAAACCAAGTCATTCCAGGGGTGTCTTATCAACCATTGCCAGGCAATCCATAGCAGTGGACTAAAGGGGTTTTCTGAGTTCCAGGTCTGCTGTCTTTGGCTGCGAGCTTTCATCTCATGCACCAAAGATACATGAAAGTCCTGCAACAATCCTCCAGGATGAAATTGGGAAGAGGTTTGATGAATGGGACTGTCACTGAGAGTGGTATAAGCAGTGTTCCTGCTGAAAAGATCTACCTAGAAAAGTGATCCACATATTAGCTGCCTGAAGAAGAGAAGGAACTATACATGAAGGACTTAGTATCAACTACGGTGCGCTGAGAGATTTCGGAAACATAGTGACCTACCTGGATCTGTGTTGAACTGATTGCTTCCCTTTCCATCAGTGCACTGTTAGAGGACTGTTTAACCTCAAGGCATGTGGCCCTGAATGAAAACATCTAATTGCGAAAGACCAGGAAAGAACGAATTTTCAAACCCCGCAATAACGTTGTGCCAGCTTCTGAAGCATGGCAGTGAATTAAGACAAGTTCCCTATCCTCCGCTCAAAGCAACCTCTGTTTTCAATAAATTGAAAATATCATTATATGTAAAGTTGCCTCAAGGTTATGATTCATTAGAAGAAAACAAAAATGAAGATGCAAATATGGAGAAACTGGGTTCTGTGCAGGGAAAACAAAATGAACAATATTAATGTTGTCAGTAGCCTTAAAAACCACAATGGCCAAGCATTTAACCCCTTCGATGCTGATGACGAGCTCAGCTCGTCATCAGCTACGGCGCTCGTATGCTGATGATGAGCTGAGCTCGTCATGTTACTCGGGACTTTCGAAATACCAGCACACAGCGGGAAAACCGCTAGCAGTCAAGGTGTTAAATCATGTAGAATATGCTATCCTCATCCAAAAGTGAGGCAAGACTTTCGATGATATTGTTGACTCTCCTTTCTACAGGTTGGCTGACCTCCCTTCTACACACCCAATTGGAATCCTAAAATAACAGAATGATGGATATAAATACTTTAAATATCATTTCTTCCAACACCCTGCGTTCTTCTCCAGTATATTATTCTATCTTAATATTAATATCCTATTTCAAAGATATTCATAGGACAACAAATTGGTCAATGGTTTCTACACAAACCTGTTTATTGTAAACCCATTGAGCAAGCTGCAGTGGATGTGGCGAGGAAGCTTTGAACTTACATAATGGAACTTACTGTCTTATAATGAAATTGAAGTTTCTCCTAGCTATTAGTGATGGAGAGCTCTGATTTTATTAAAGACAATGGAGGAGAACATCATCCTACACCTATATGTGTGAATAATTGTTTCCGACCGGTGCAGTGCTGGGTTCGTGAGAATAGTTTGCTACATGTCCAAACTTATTCATCCAGGTATGTTCAGCTGCAAGCAATTTAAGGTTTGGACCTAGAATGTAGTAATTTTTACTCCCTCAAACCCCCTTCTATAAACTCCCCCATAAAAAGAAATATATTAGACTCTTCGCTCTTCCTTCTCAATCCAAATGACTGAATACCATATTCAACACTCAAATTAATTTCATAATTCACTATACTAATTGGTTCTGGAATATCGTGCTACTCACCGAAAAAGCACTTCAACACCTCGTCAGGGGTAGAAGAGCTATATAAATGCAATTACAATGCATTATCAACCATCACGTCTATACCAGGGACTCTGCAATACAGTGATTGACATTTCTACCCCATTACCTACACCAGTAACATTATTTTGACTGATTTTGAGAGAGTTGCTCTGGTGTTCTTGAGTACATAAGCAAACAAAACACTGAATGGGACAAATATCTAAATTGTATTGCTGCTTTTTATACCACATATGATCGAGTGAATCGAAATCAATCATCGGAATAACACAGTGTGAAGAGTTTTGATCCTATGCTTCTTCATTTTTTTAACACTGTGCTTGCAAAGTCTTGGGGGCAGGTATAGTTAGGTAAAAGAGTACCTGAGAACTTAGCATTGTCAATGGTTGAAAGCATGGGTGCATTTTTTGTTGTTTCTTTATTTGATTTATTTAAAGCAAATTAGCTTATTTAAAGCAAATTCGCCTAAACACTTTAGACTTATGTGCTGCTTTCCGGTTAATGTAACAGGAGATTATATATATATATATATATATATATATATATATATATATATATATATATATATATATATATATATATATATATATATATATATATATATATATATATATATATATATATATATATTACCTACTGGCGGTTGCCAGTAGGTAGTTATAGTTAGGATTATTTTCAATGCAAAATCTCAACATTCTATTGTGAATAACTTTGGCGCTGGTTGAGGAATCTGCTTGAAAATTGCCTCAAATTTGCCTCGGGGCGCCCCGGTCCTTCCCTGAAAGTTTGGGGGGGATTTGTCAAGCGGGGGCCAAGATAAAAGGGGGGTCCCAAAACATGTTTTCCTCATGTTAATTTCCATAGGGCGGTCGACCTCACTTTTAGCCCAAACGGCTAAATGGATTTCCACCAAACTTGGCAAAATTGTAGAGACTGGTAGCCCGATGCGCCTTTGCTATGTCTCAAGATATGTGCTCCAGTGAATTTTGAGTAATTTAGGTTAAAAAAAAGTACATATATCTATGGCCGCGCCCCGGTACGCACACCAGGGTGCTAACCAGCGGCTACGCGCGTTCGCGCGTGGAAACCTGATTGCTCTCAGGTGTCTGTAAACATTCAAAACAGTCCAGATCGGCCACATTCTTGTGTCTCGGTAGGATCGAGACACAAGAGGTGGCAAAAACAAAGGGGGAAATGACCATAAGGGGGCAGAGTAGACCCCTCCTGAACCCCTAGGTTTGATGTGGGGGCTATAAAAAGGCGCGGGGGGAGCGCCTGGTACGCGCACCGCGGAGCGTACCAGGAAGCGTTCCATTGGAAAAAAGAATGATAGAGTTTTAAAAAATGAAGCCTTTTTTTATAATTTAGAGGTAGTTCTAAAAAGAACTGTTTTTTTCTTCTTTTTGTTGTTTTATATTTTTTTAATGTTTCTTGAACATTTTGTACTTTTTTTGGCTTTTATAAACTATTTTTTTTAAATTATTTTTATGGGGAGAAACAAAGAACAGGGAATTGAAAATGGCTCAACTGGAGCAAAAAACAATCTGGAAAAAATTAGGGTTTTTTGGGGCAATTGTGGTTGTCACCAGCAAGGAGGATGAGCTTTATGCTCTGCTCACCATAGGAGATGGTCTTACCACAAAAAATACCTGTAATTCTGAATTCTACAAACCGTGGTTGTATGCAAGGGATCGTCTCCCTTGTCTCTGGTTCCGATGGAGTGGGTGGCTTTCTTTTGGAGGTGGTGGTTGTAGATTGGGGAGGGTTACTGGCGAGTTCTCTCACCTCTGCGGGTGAATAGTTGTTTGGATGCTTGCGCTGCTATTTTTTGTTAGGGTTCCCCCTTGAAAGTTCCATGCCACGGATTAGGCAAGTCACTTTCGGCGCATTGACTTTTTTCTTGCCCTCTGGGATTGAAAAAACTCCCATACAATGTGCTGCCTTGGCTTGTATGGGGTATTGTCTTCTGGCAGCCACCTTCTCCCTTCCTCCTCCTCCTCCTCCTCCTCCTCCTCCTCCTCCTCCTCTTCTTGACCACCAATGTAATGTTGTGGTGGTTCTCTTGGTGGTGGTGGTGCAGATGTTCCAGTTGCTGCTGCTACTGTAGCCATTTTAAAGTACAAACTTTTTCACAAAGATGTTCAAACAGGTCTTCCTCAATCAAAGGACTAAGTCATATTAAGGAAAAAAGGTGGGGTCTTTCATCGTTTGGAAAAAAAACCTATCCTGAACCAATTAAAAGTGTTATTTTCAGGTCACATGACCCGGGCTTTCATCATTTAGAAACCAAAACTGTTATGCACCAATGAAAAGTGTTATTTTTAGGTCACATGACCTAATGCACTTACGCGACGCGCCCCGGGCGCGCCGGGGGGCGCGCCACGGGGCGTGCCACGGGGCGTGGCGCGTAAGCACTTCAAATGATTACGGTGCGCGATCGTATTCGCTCGAGTATTTCCGGGTGCGCTTAGGCCGTGCGTATCACGCAGACGCGGCTACGCGATACGTCATGATGTTTTCGTTCGCGGCAATAGCGCTAACAGGACGCTAACCGGTGCGCGACCCAGGGCGCTTCGGAAAAATGCGCTTTCCAGTGCGCACACCGGGGCGCGCACCGGAAGTGCACCAGGGCAAAAAAAAAAAAAAAAGTATTATATAAATATACAATATAGGATTCATTATAAAAAATATTACATTTCATTGGTTTGAAGCCCTATATATAGTTAGGAATTAGCATTTAAAAAACCTATGAAATTCACTGAAAAAAACATAGGTTTCACACCAGTTATAGTTAGGAATTAGCATTTAAAAATCTATTAAATTCACTGAAAAAACCATAGGTTTCACACCAGTTATAGTTAGCAGGAAGTTTTACTCGCATAAAACCATTGAAATTCCCACGTTATAGTTAGTTGGACTCACTATAACTTGCGCGTGCAATGCACTGCTGATGACGTCACATATTACATCACTCATGACATGGTCAGTGACATCACTCATGACATCACTGATGACACCATCCTTGTGACAGAGTGACAGACCTCCTTTCTCTGTAATGTAACCCATGAAACACATATTGAAAAATATAAATTAACATTTAAAAATAAATGGAGATACCCATACCAGTTACAACAACCAATTCAATAATTCCACCATCTATATACACATCCACTCATTCACCAACAGTTCTATATAGTCACTCATACATATACTCACTCATCATATGTAGTGATTCACCTATACATCCTGTTACACACCGACAGTCATCCAAAAGTTACTCTCACACATACTCACACATGCAAGTAATCTATTGAACATCCATTTATTTGCATATACAGCTATACACACACTACCACCTTACTTCTAAGGAAACTTACACATACTTACTCTCTTAAACAATCACTTATAGAAACACATAATTATTTAAACAGGAACTCTTTCAATATCTCACTCTCACATATACTCACTTATATACATCAATACTCACATATACTAGATTAAAACATATGTAGTTATTGATTAAGACACTAGTGAGACAGTCATTCACTCACTAACACACACATATACACACTCATCCACCCATACAGTCCTGCACATATGCTGTCTTCAAAACACATACAAAGAGAGAGTTAGTCATTCATACATCTATGTGATAAGTAATACCCCCACAAAACCATACAAACACTCATACTGATACTAAAAAAACATCTAATAAACCATATACCTACACATGTACCTCCTCACCAACCCATGCAGCCACTTACACACAAAGTGAAACACTAATACATATATATAAATATTTAAACATTACTCACTAATATATGTATTCACTAAGAAACACTTAATAAGCAAGTTAACTAATCAATTTTTATAAAAAAAAACTCCATTTAGACACTTATTTAAACATTTATTCTTCCATCAACTTTTATATATACATATATAAAACAAATGTATTTTTCAAAAAGACACACATTTACTGGATGGTGTCATCAGTGATGTCATGAGTGATGTCACTGACCGTGTCATGAGTGATGTAATATGTGACGTCATCAGCAGTGCATTGCACGCGCAAGTTATAGTGAGTCCAACTAACTATAACATGGGAATTTCAATGGTTCTATGCGAGTAAAACTTCCTGCTAACTATAACTGGTGTGAAACCTATGGTTTTTTCAGTGAATATATATATATATATATATATATATATATATATATATATATATATATATATATATATTACGCTCCAAACATCCCAGGAAACCTTATTTTACTCGCACAAAACCATTGAAATTCGCATATATAGTTAGTTGCACTAACTATATATCGCGCACCCGCAATCCACTGCTGATCATGTCACATATTACATCATTCATGACATGGTCAGTGACATCACTAATTACATCACTGATGACAACATCCAGTGACTATATGTTTCTGTAAAGTTAAAATATGTCTTACATATTGAAGAATGAGTGGATGTATAAGTGTCTGGATGAAGGATTTAGTAGGTGCTTGACTGACTGTATGAGTGAGTGATTAAATGTGTCTCACTGAGTGCATGGGTTAGTGACTAAACTGTCTTAATTTGTGCATCATTATGTATGTTGTTCTGTAAACTGCTGCATGTGTTGATCAGTAGCTATATGAGTAACTATATGGGTTATTGATTGGTTGCCCAAGTATTTGTATGGGAGACTGAGTGTGTGTGTGGGTGGCTGGGAGGTGTTTGACTCTGTGCATAGATGTGTGAGCAGTTGATTCACTAGATGTGTGGGTTCAAAAGTGCATGTGGAAACAGCTGTATGGGCGGTTGACTGTGTGCATGAGTGTATTGGTGAGTGAATGGATATCCCAGTGCTACATGTCAAAGTAAGTACATATGTAAAACACAGTACATGTGAGAGTTGACATATATAAATAACTGTGGATAAGAGCCAGTGAATGTGTGAGTGGCTGTATGGATCATTGTGAGCTTGTATCAGGGATTGTATAAGAGAGTAAATATGTGTTAGTATATGTTTGAATAAGTAAGGTGTGTATAACTGTATAGTTGAGGAAATGGAGGTGTGATTGATTCTTTGCATGATTGACTAGGTGTGTGAGTAACTCCATGGATGAGTGACAGTCTGTGAGTGTCTGTTTACACTGAGTGTATCTAAGGTTATATTAGAGTCTGAAGAGGTTCATCGTATTATCACATGAATGATGTCATCAGTGATGTGATCAGTAATGTAAACTGAGATGTCATCAGTGACGTCATCAGTGATGTCATTTGAGATGTCATCAGTGATGTCACTGACCATGTCATGAATGATGTAATATGTGACATGATCAGCAGTGGATTGCGGGTGCGCGATATATAGTTATATAAGGTTTTGTAAATGCTAATCCCTAACTATATATCGTCTATAACCTATGTTTTTTTCAGTGAATTTTCAAGGTTTTGTAAATGCTAATTCCTAACTATATATGGTCTATAACCTATGGTTTTTTCAGTGAATTTCAATGTTTTTTTAATAGCAAATATCAAAAGCTGTAAAATGTATTCTTTTTCTAATTCAAAAATATATTTTATATTTTTGTAATATAATTTTTTTATTTATATTTTTTAATTATTTTTTTTTGTTTCGCTGCCGGTCCGCGAACCGGGCAGCTTCCCGTTAGCTTCATTTTGTTCCGCGACCCAGTCCGCAAACCGGTAAATGTTCCGTTAGCGCAACTACCGCGTTAGAAAGCAACATCGTGACGCGTCGCGTAAGCGCGACGTATCACGTTACCGCGTAATGCGTCTTATGACGCGCCGCGTTAGCGCACCCGGAAGCGCTCCGGAACGCGAACCGAGGCGCGAAGCGCAGCGCCCCGGAAGCGATTCGGGGCGCGGCGCGGAGTGCGTAACGTAAGCATAACAGGTCATGTGACTTGTTTATAAAACTTTTCATTGGTTCATTTTACTTTTGGTTTCCTAATGATGGAAGGCTTGGTCATATGACCTAAAAATAACACTTTTCATTGGTTTAGAACATTTTTTTTTCCCAAATGATGAAAGCCCCCACCTTTTTTCCTCACTCTGACTTTCATTTTTATGAGAGAAAGACCTTTTTTGAATACCATAGAAATGGCTTCATTGATTGCTGCAGCTGGTGGACCCCCACCACCACCACAACCTCGTAGGAAGAGAGGACCACCTCCTCAGGTCATCCTACAACAAGAGGAGGATGAAGAGGAAGAATAGGAAGAGGAGCAAGGGACAGGGAGGTTTTTACCTGAACAGCCAAGGAGGTCCCATGTTAAAGAAAGTTATATTTGGCAATTTTTTTCAATTCCCCCGGAACAAAAAAAGGAAAATGCCCGGTATGTTACCTGCCTGATTTGTAAAAATGAACTGTCCAGAGGAACAGAAAAAAAATACAGTTTTATTTTATTTTATTATTTATTTTATTTTATCAACTTATATGGCGCAACAGCTACCCAAAAAGGGTTTCCCGGCGCCTAACACACAGCTTGGTAGAAAGTGTAGCCAGCATAAGTGATCAGATTACTGGTTAAACAACCAGGTTTTTATCTCCTTTCGAAACCTGAGAGGGTTTTGCTCTTTGCGTATTTGAATTGGGAGTGTTTTCCACATGACGGGACCCAGGTAGGCAAAGGATTTGCCTCCCATCCTGGCCAGCTTAAATCTGGGGACACAGAATTTTTCAGCTGCTTTTGATCGTAAATTCCTATTAGGGATGTAGGGGGAAGCGAGTGCCTGCAAATATTTAGGAGCGGTACCTGATTTGATTTTAAACATGTAGTTTAATGCTTTAAACCTAATGCGATTCTCCACCCTCAACCAGTGCAGTTCACGCAGGTAAGGGGACACGCTGCTGTTTTTAGGTATGCCACAAAGAAGACGAGCAGCCGCATTTTGTACAAGCTGCAGTCTTTTTGTGACTGCTTTATTTGCACCTAGATACAGGATGTTCCCGTAGTCAAGCCGAGATGTAATTAAGGCGTTGACCACCGTTTTCTGCATAGGGCTAGGCAGCATCCACAGGATCTTCCTGAGCCATCTCAAGATGGTAAAGCAGATGCTCACTGCTTTGTTGACTTGCTGTTTCATGGACAGAGAGTTGTCCTGGATTATCCCCAGATTTCTAGCCTGTGGCACAGGTGTCAGGAGATTTCCCATCTGGGCAGGCCAATGTAATGAGTTCCAAAGCTCTGGTTGCCTGCCCAGAAGGAGAATCTCCGTCTTATCTCCATTTAATTTCAACTGGTTAGTTGACATCCAGTTGAAAATGGATAGCAGGCCAGCTTTAAGGAGAGATGGAGAAGAAGTTTGGGGTTCAGATAGTGAGAACACAATCTGAGAATCGTCGGCATACGACATGAAGGTTAGACCCGCTTTTTCCACAAGATCCGCTAGGGGTCTAAGATATAAATTGAAAAAGAGCGGGCTAAGGATGGAGCCCTGCGGTAATCCATGAGGGGAATTGAAAGTTTCCGAACATGCCGCTGACGACGATATTTGAAAGGTCCGATGACTCAGGAATGATCTAATCCATTTGAGTGCGTTTCCGCCTATTCCATTTTTCCCAGTAGAGCGATAAGCCTTTTATGCGATACAGTGTCAAAGGCTGCGCTTAAGTCAAGTAAAATAAGCGCAACCGTTTGACCATCATCGAGGAGTTTCCTCATGGTTTCAGAAACACCCAGTAGGGCAGTTTCTGTAGAAAAACCCGCTCGGAAACCTGACTGGGTGGAGTGAAGTAAGGCATTTTCCTCTGAAAAAAGCGTCAGTGCTGAATGCACATGTCTTTCCAAGCATTTGGAAAAAGCGGGAAGGAGTGAAATAGGCCTATAATTGGCAAATGTATCCGGATCGGCTGTAGGTTTTTTCAACAGGGGTGTCACTATGGCATGTTTCCATATCTTTGGCACTGTGGAAAGCTCTAAAGATGAATTTAGGGTGTCCGCAATGATTTTAAGGGCAGGCGTGTCAAGTAATTTTATTATCTTGATAGGAATGGGATCCTGTGGAGAACCAGATTTTATCGTCTTCATAATTGAGATGAGAGCATCAGTTGTAATAGGGGGCCATTTTTGAAGGGTCTGATTTATGGTCGGAGTGTACTCCCAGTCTTCCTTAGGGGCAGTTGTCGAAGTGTTTTTATCTATCTCGACAATCAAATTGTCAATTTTATCAGAAAAAAATTGAGCTAAATCCTGGCATTGCTTCATGTTTAGGGGTCGCATTGGAGCAGTAGTTTGAGCCCCTGTGAGGTCTTTAACTGTATTAAACAGCGTTTTTGATTTATTCGCAGCTTCCATTATGGTCGTGGCTACATAAGTAGTCTGAGCTTTTCTACAACAGTTATGGTAATTATACCATGCATCGCCATATGGAAAGGTGGCACCCCATAAATTACAGTGCTGCACAACTACGTGATCTGGTGGATAACCCCCGACCTGTGGCCAGTACATTCACCAATGAAGAGGCAGTGACGGGACCAGAGGCGAGGGAGATGGTCCCAAATATTCAAATGAAATTTGGCAATGTGAAGCACGTATGCATTTTTTGTGGCCAACTCATTTGCTTCAGAGAGAGCAGCATAAACTTAATTAATAAAGCAATTGACAATCACAAATGTGCAAAACGCCCCAGGAAATAAATTATCTTTTTTTTGTTGCTCCTGTTGAGCCCTTCATAATGAATCATTTTTGTTTCCCCCCCCATAAAAAAAAACAAAAAAATATAAAACCGTTCAAAAACTACAAAAAAAAATGTTCAGAAAAATAATAAAAAAAATATAAAACAACAAAAATAATTAAAAAAAAGTTCTTTTCAGAACTACCTCCCCTTTATAAGAAATTGCTAGAATGTTTAGCACTCTGACAACCTCTATTTCTTTTGGTTCGCTTCCCGGTTCGCGCGCCGGTACGCGAACCGGAAGCGAACTCAAAAAAAAGAAGAGTAAGTAAACTGAGAGTAATGTTAAAAGAAAGACAGTTAGAGGGAGTAACACAGAGATACTGGTTAAAGAGGGACTGAGAACAGGAGTGGAAAGAGTAGAGTAAAAAAAGTAATAGAAAAAGGAATGAGGGAAGTAGCAAAGGCAGGAATCTGAGGGTTAAAGAAATGAAGCAGTGGAACTAATAAAAGTTAAATGTAAAAGAGATGTAACAGAATGAGTACTAAACACTTACCTTATAATTATCGTTAACTTAGTCACGTGTTATTTTTATACTTTCAATCTGTGAATGAGAGAACAAAAATGTTAAAATTGATAGAAAGTAGTAAAAGATGAGTGAGCATGAGACAAGATGAGTACATATTAAAAATCGCAATTCAAAGTACAGAATTAATTATACATATTAAATGGTTTATTTTTGCTGTTCTCAGAATATATCAAATTTCACTGAAAACAGTGAGTTGAAGGTATTCATCATATAACAGCGGGGGAAAAAAAACACAATCAAAATGATTGTGTTTAAAAAACCCATATAATATAATCAATCAGAAATCAGAACTCCTCAAAAGTAACTTACTTTCCATGACGTCAACGGATGTCCTATGAACAGCTTATACTCTGTTGTGCTGTTATTATTTTCTGCCCGCCACTTTCTGAAAGATAAGCTCTATCGTTTTAAGAAAAATGAGACATACAAAGCAATTTAAAACAGCACACTAAATTACAACAACATCTAGAATCATTATAATCCAGTTACCTACCCTAAATTCTCACTTCTGAAAACAAGTCAAAAGGCAACATTGCTTCATAGTCAAATTCTAATCATTGCCGAAAGACCAGCCTTTTTTAAATTTCGAATAAGCTGTGTAATATCTTGAAGTTGTTAAAGGACCATCATGTCATATAATAGCTGCAGTTACAAATGTTCTTCCTGAAATCGACGACTGTGCAGCCAAAACATTTTTAATTAGACTTGACAACTTATTTACATCCGGTTTATATAGTTGGAATTGTAAAATGACATTTCACCGATAAGTTTCTATAAATAATGTAGACAGCATTACAGACTTACATCACCTCTACTCCTTCTTTTGATCTGCTGCTTGAATTAGCTTATTAAAAAAAACAATTTTCGCTCTGTGCTACACTTATCCACAAGGCTATATAGTGTAGGAGCCATTAGAACCTCTTGAAATTCCTCAGAACAAATCCTGAGATTCCTTTCCTAAAATTTTGGTTGTAAGAACACCAGGTAAGAATTTTGAAGGTGAAAAGTCAATCTTTTTTTGAAAGTTAAAACAGAATCATTGCAGAATGACATGCCATTTCCAGACTTCAAATAAGTTATGTAATGTCCTGATGTTGTTGAAGGACCCTCATGATATATAATTGCTGCAGTCAGAAAAGTCCTTCATGATAATGACAACTGAGAAGCCACACATTTTTTAATTAAAGTTGTCAATTTTGTTCCATCAGGCCTACATCGTTGGAACATTAAAATGACATACTGGCCATATCTTCGTATAAATAATGTGGACAGCATTGCAGACTTACATTGGCTACATTCCATGTTTTGATCGACTGCTTTTACTAGCTTATTAAAAGATACTGATTTAGTGTCTGGCAAAGTTAAATATATAAATCTTTCTGAGTCTACACTAGTAATACTTGATAACTTACAATTCTCGCAGTCATGCTGCCATTGATAAGAAAGGCCAAACAGATGATCTACATCTACACCTTCATCTTGGAATACATTAAGCATATACATTAAAAACTCCTGACAATCTTGCTGAATGTTTTGAGAGAATTGTGTTTGACCTGAACATTCGTCTAACAGATTTCGAATTTCAGACACACTTTCTACTCTTGTTCTATCAGCACTACATTTCTCTAACACAGAATTCAACAAACAGCAAAAACTTTGATCCGAATTGATCACAATCTGTTCTTTTAAAGTTTCTAGAGAAAAGACAACATTAACCACTACATTAGCATAGCAGTTCACACCAGAACTATTTTCAATTTGAAAACCAACAACATCTTCAACAGAATTCATTTTCTTTCTGCTTACAATTTTGGGTTCATTGACTTTTGGTCTTTTTTCTACAACCTCCCTACTATTAGTGACATTTCTTCGTTTCCGGCCTACCACACGTTTCTCAAACAAAGGATATTGAGTCAAATGTGGCGCATACTCTCTTCCTAACCTATTGTATTCCATAACACAATCTAGATCCGCACAAATGTTTGTGACATCACACTCAATCAAGTACAAACCCGATAAAGTTCTGACTCGTGACAATGCTACATAAGCCATACACTCCTTGAACACAGAACTGCCAATATTCACCAAAGCACTGTCTACACTTAAACCTTGTGATTTATGGATTGTCACCGCATATGCCAAGCAAACAGGAAATTGCTTACGGCGAACATAAACAAGCAGAAACCTAGCTGTGCAATGACCAATTAGCTGTACTTCCTCAATGCCATCAAATTTAATTTTTAAAAATTCAATTCCATCCCTATTTCTGTATTTCTCAAAATCAACAACATTACCCATTGATCCATTTACCAGACCTCTTTCAACATGTACATTTATTCTCAAAATGATACGGCAATTTAAGCACACATTCAGAGTCTTTTCAAAACCAGCAGTTTTAGATATAGTCTTCTCTAATGAATCCAATTTAGATTTCAAATTCTCAGTCAAAACAATTGTTGCACCCATATGCTCTATTCTGTCAATAGCTTCCAGTTTCACAATCTCTTGGTTTTCTAAATTCAACATTTTGTTGTTCAAGATGGAACATTCTGCAAGAGTTGGCATCAAACATGTTCCAGATTTCTTCTCAGTAATTTTATGAAAAATATTCTCTGGCAGAACGTCTTCTTCTGGAAACAAATTTGACAGTAATCGTGCATGTAAAGCTTCTTTCCCACGCTCAGTCACTTTCCTGATTCTAACATCTTGTAGAATATTCTTGTAATCTTCATCCTTCGCCTGACGCATATTTTCACGAAGCTCAGCATAACTGAAGTTTAACCATATGTTAACGTTGCCAATGCTCCCTAGGCACTTCCTGGTATCTTCATGCGTAAGCAGTTTAAACACTGGTTGTCCTTTCACTGGTGTCAGCTGCAGAAGATCACCGAAAACAATGATGTGTTTGCCACCAAATAACACATCATACTCTGTTTTAAGAACTTCCTGCATTCTCAAATGCACAAAGGCAAGCATGACATTGGAAACCATGCTTACTTCGTCAATGATAAGAAGTTTCATCTTCTTCAGGACTCTAGATACTTCACAACAAGCATCTCCCGATAACTTGTGGTATTGTAATTTGTTATCATGCTCCACTGGCAGCATCAGTAGACGATGCAAAGTAATACCTTTAATATTATAAGCTGCCAGTCCAGTTGGAGCGGTGACAACACAAGACAGCGATGACTCAGTCCTTTTCTGCAAATAACATGAAATTGCTTTAATGAGGAAACTTTTTCCAGTTCCTGCTTCTCCACTCACGTACAATCGGATAGGCTTCAACGACGTACATGAGCACTGTTTCTTCTCATGACTTAATCCATGATCAATTTGGTTGGTAACTTAATCATATATTTTCCTCTGCTCAACGTTAAGTTGTCTTTCTAAATCTTCTAAGTTTACCACATCCTCCTGAGCATGTGCCATGGCTCTTTCCACTTCAATCATGGCAGTGACAGCTTCATTTTCAATAACTGGTCCTTCTAGTGGATCCTGACTCAATGAAACAGAACTCTGACTGTCCTGAGAACTGTCTCTAGCAATCTCGGCTGCTATTGTTGCTTCCTGCTCGATTTCTGCATTCAACATTTCTAGATATTTTGGGAAAGCAGGACATTCTATGGACTCCTTGGCTGCATTGAAAGAGTCTTCGTAACAGAGGAAATCTCCAAGCAGTTCCTCTTCTGCACGCCAAGGTTTGAAAAGTTGCAAAAGAGCTAAATAGAAAAACTCTTTTCTTTCTGGAGATTCGCAATCCAATTTTCGATGATTTACCAATAGACATTTTTTTTGCTTGACCAGACATCCCTCACTTCCAATTACAGCATACACTCCTTTATCAATATCTTCTGTGATGTTCCTCTTGAAAATGTAATTTTGTAGAACCTCATACAGACAAACATTCTCCAAGTGACTGCTTCTATTAGGATAATATGTATCCAACATGTTGGTCTTCAAAATATCTGTACTGCTTGGCTCCTTCTCCGCCAAATACTCAATTTCCCGTACAGGTTTGAGAACTCGATTATGCGTTGCAGCGAGACCAAGACTTGCGCAAATGATACTCCTAGATTTGGCATAGAGACTTGCTGAAGATAACCGGTCAGAACATTCATAAGCTCCGATTTCTCGATGTGACAACATCTTCAGACTGAAACTGTACAACTTCTTACTGAGGCTCTTTTCATGGGAAATGTCCTCCCACATATCCTTACAGTTGCCAGCCACAAACTGTATATCCATGTTAGCATTCCACATGGACAAAATCACTGGGTTGTAGTCATTGATGTTCTTGGACTCTTTGTTTCTCTTCAAATTGTATGTATTTTTGGGTGATTTCCTTGCACATTATGTTGCAGCGAAGACATCAAATTGTTCACTCTTCCTTTAGATATCACCAATCGTGGAAATCCAAAACAACATTTTGTGTAGTACTTGTTCTTGTTTCTGAATTTACGACGATAGTACTTTCCACAACGATGGCTTTGAAATCGTAAAACTTGTTCTCTTAGACTTTTGTCTTCCTTTGTCTTTGGAACAGCACATGTACAATACTGTTCTATGAAATTCATCACTAAGTCATCCGAATCTGTTCCAAATTTGGGTGCATCTTTGATCCATAGCAGCATATGTATATGAGGAACACCTCTTGCTTGATACTCCTTTCTCTAGAAGAAATCCAACACCTCTCCAAGAGGTGGATTTTTCTTGTTCATGATGAAAGACATCATAGCTTCAAATCAATGATTGAAGTACCTGCATACATTCACTGGATCCAAAGAGCACAGTTCTCCGGGTGTCTTGAATTCAATATTTTCAATGTTTCCATTTGCCTCTCGTAGAAATTCAAGTAAGTCTTCCCAGCCATACTCAGCACAGCTGAGAGTGAGGAACCATGTGGGAGTTCCTAAGTTCCTCAGCATACATTTTAAGTCACCATGACGACGGTACCAATACTCATTAGTACCATGCTGACATGCCATCAGATTAATCAGGTGAGAATCCAAAATACTGTCTTGCACATTGACTTTATCCATAAAGTCCCTTGCTGAGATATTTTGCAGTTGTAAACCACTTTTCAGGATGTGGTTCACTGCATAAGACAGTCCAGACAGATCACTTTCAAACAGTAGATGAAACAAATAGGGAATGCATTGACGAAACCTAGGATCTTCTGCATACAATCATAAAGTCCGGTATTCAGAAGCAGGAATTTGATCAGGTCGCTCATCATATCGTCCTCCTCGACCTGTGGGAAATAACTGTGGAAAACACCGAGCTTCCAAACTTTCCTCCCAAACACTAATGGGACTCCCTTTGGCTTGTTTCATTTGAAACAACTCAATAGCATTCCCCATGACTTCCTTGGAATGCAAAGGATGAACACTATAATGTTCATATATTTCTTCATTTTTAGAGGCTTCTACTTTCTCAATTTTCTTCTTCACTTACTTCCTCTTCTGCTACACACACATTCTTGTAGTACTCATTGGGGCAGATTTATGTTAACTGGCGCATCCCGAGGGATGCGCCAGTTAACATGCGCCACAGTGCGCCACAGCTATGCCACCCATGGTGCGCCGCATTTATGATGCGGCACACCATGGGGCAAAAACGGCACAGATGCGTGACGCATCTTGCCGGAAATGTGGCGCATTGCTGGAGTTGCGTCGCAAGCGCGACGCAGCTCCAGCAATGCTCTGGGGGGGCCTATTCTTTCAATGCTGCCTCAAGCCTTACGCCTGCTTCAAGCAGGCGCAGGGTTTTGACGCAGCATTGCCCTGAAAGTGACTGAGTGAAATCTCATAGATTTCACTCAGCCACTTTCAAGAGGCGTTCCTGCGCAGGAATGCCCCCCCTGCGCAGGAACGCCTCCTCATGGCGCAGTGCTGTACAACGTGACGCATCTCATAGATGCGTCACGTTGTAAATAGGGCGCAGGGATGCGCCACGTTTCCGTGCCGTTGCGTCACGCAACGGCCGCGTAAACGTGGCGCAAGCCCTTCATAAATCTGCCCCATTGTTTTTTATCAAATACAATGTTGCCTTTTTGACTTTCCTAACATCCACTAAATCTTGCCAGATTTTCTTACTCTTTGTCGGAACACCATTAACTAGGATAACCAGAGGTTCCTCTTCCTCTACTCCAATTCTATTAATGTTTTTCTTCAAATCTAAAGGCAAATAAACAACTCTTCCCTTTAATCATCTCTGTAAATCTGATGGAGGCAATTTCCCTGTCTTTGGCTCCATTCGTACAATAGCCTGAAAGGGATGCAAACTTTGAATCAAAATAGATTCATAAGTATTTAAATCCTTCAATTCAGAAGGAATGTCAACCAATTCCAGATTATTATGAACCGCTCTAGCAGGCATCCGGTTTTGGTTTAATTTGTTAAAACAATAAGTACACATACGTTGGTCCGATCCCAAATCAAAACAATTTTCTACCATCAAGTATGTAGCAAAATCCTTCCATTCACTATTGTTTTCCATTTCACTTTTTGCATATAAATCCACTAACTTAGTCTGATTCTTATAATAAGTCCGTCGACAACACACACAAGTGAAATTAGGCCTCTCACTTGATTTCACCTGAAAGATGGAAATTTCCTTGTGAAACTTATCTATATTAGAAATCTCTACACTCTCTTCCACATTACCTTCTTCTAATGGGTCAATTTCAACATTGTTCTCTTTACTAGCAAAGTAACAGAACTCAATTTCTTCACAAATATTCTTCACATGTAGTTCTGAACCATGCAAAAGAGCACTGCTCAATTGTTTAAACATAATTGCTGGACTCTTAGCATAATACAACATTCTCACTAATTTCCTCACTTTATTATGATGCACTGCTAGCATCCTGAAATGATGAAAAACACTCTGGCATACTCTTCTGGAAAGACAAGCCAGGGAATGCCCATGCAAACCTGTTACTTCTCTCACTCTGCAAGGATCTAATTCTTGAAACAACTTCATTTTCTGTTTTAAACTTTTCTTATTAAATGTACGTACAAAATCACAAAACAAATTGATGGAATCCTGTCGCACACTACAAATGCTACTACATTTCCAGGTGTAGACTGGTCCCTTAGGACGTCTTCCTAAAATCTCATCACCTAACACCTCTTCTGCATCTGCAGACACAAGTTTTTCTTTTTCAACCGGACAACCATCTTTTACCTCATTTGCTCGACCACTGGTGTCAACTGCATGCACCAAATCATTGTCTTGAAAGTAACTCTCCTCATTAAAAAATGCCTCACAACTTGAAGTATGCATCCATTCTCCTGAGAATACTTCACAAAAATTAGTACGATTAACTACTCTCTTCCATCTACTATTTGATTCGAAATCAGAAATTACCTTGTTTAGTTTCCTAATTCTATTGATTACCAAAATAAATAACTTTCGCTTAATTTCAAAAGCCTGATCAATAATTTTTTCTACATTTTTCTTTTTCCTATAAAATGTCACTTTCTGTTGGCCTTTCTTAAAATTTTTTAACAAATTGACAATTATCCTGTTGCGGAACATTCGCCTACGAATGTCCCTGAATTGAATATCCCTTCTACTGCCATGCACAGACTTATCTCCTGCTCTAGCAGAAACTTTTTTTACGGGCCTTTCCTTTTCCTTTAAATTGTCTCTCTTCTTCTGCACTAAAACATGTTCAATACTGGTATTTTTTTGTCTGAAAATTGTTTTTAAAAATGATTTTATTTTCTTACCCGGAGCTTTTTTGGCAACTTGATACGATTTCATATTACAGGACTGTTCCAAATCTTTACCAAGATGGAGTGTAAGTCGCTTTGCTTCTTTTAGTTTTCGCTGCCTTGAGGGCATTTTTAAAGTTTTCTAAAGATCTTCGATTAAATCTGTGGAAAAATATTTAAAAAATTGATTCTAACCACTATTACCAAACAGTAAACTAATAACAGAAGGCAAACAATTAACAGACTAGATGTCAATTCCATCTACAGTAATTTAACAACATAGACAAAGGGGCCACATTTACAAGGCACTTGCACCATGGGGGAAATAAGTTAAAATTCCAAGAACACATAGGGTCGTATTTACAAGGCCCTTGCACCAGAAAGAAGTGACTTGAAATGGCCAAGCACACATGAGGGTGTATTTACAAGACCCTTGCATCAGGGGGAAGTGACTTACAATTACCATGCACACATGAGGGCGTATTTACAAGGCCCTTGCACCACCATAAGGTGTGGCCTATGCAGAAGTATGCTGGATTGTCTGTCTGCCATGGTAAATCCAAGAAATATCTAGGAGCAAAAAGGCAGGTCTGGCAGCCACAAAAGCTTGTTTGAGGTGAGGCCTACTCAGCGTTGCAGATGACATTTTGGCTTATTGAAGAGTACAGAAGACATAATACATGTGCAGGCCAACAGATGAAGTGAGTCATGTCCACTGCACACTTCAACAAAGACCAGACCTCCTCTGTCTCCCTGGACAGGCCTAAACCTCATCAGCACAATGTGATTAGTAATGTTAGGAAACACAGGTGATGTAATTGAAAAACGTGCAAATATTTTTGCTCATTTCACAATCACATCACCTGTGTTTCCTCAGCTTAGATATCTCATTGAGCAGATATAGTCTAGCATAGCCAAGAGTACGCAGAAGGTGAGGACTGTATGCAGCAGTGCAATGTACATAATTCTCCTCCAATGACAATTACAGAAGGCTTAGCATATCCATTCCCCCTAAACAGTCCTAAATGTATATCATAATTATCATAGTGACTATGAAACTCTACCAGTACATATTGTGAAACCTAAATGACTTCAAGAAACAACTTTTTAAACCATCAAACAAGCAAATTATTCTCCCATATTCATGTTGAGAAATAAAATATTTATTTAAAAAAGCAAACCCCTTGTTGTCCTTCTCATAAATGTGAAAAGTATTCCTTTTTTAAAAAAAACGATTTTCTGGTCATAATTTCAAAACACAAAACAGCTCCTATGTACAAGCACACCCTGGCTGGCTTCCTTATTTTCTCCAATAGGCATACTAATCTCCTTCTAAATTAAAGGAATCTTGTCTCACCTTAGCACGATTTTTAAACACATCATGTAAGGAAATTAGTCTCCCAGATTCCTGGGAGAAGTACCTTAAAATTGTCTAGCACACATAGAGGCGTATTTACAAGGCACATGCACCACAGGAAAATGACTTAAATTTGCAAAGCACTCATGAGGGTGTATTTACAAGAACCTAGCACCACCTTTAAAGTCACTTTTAAAATGAAACAAGAAACAAGCAAATAATTCTCCCATATTCATGTTGGAAAGTGAAATATTTATTTAAAAAAAGCACACCCCATGTTATCGTTCTCATAAATGTAAAAAGCATGTCTTTTTCTTAAAAAACGATTTTTTGGTCATAATTTGAAAACACAGCACACCTCCTATGTACAAGAACACCCTGTCAGTACTAATACTTCACATTATCTATAATTATAATTTGTCAAAGAAGCAAAATCTTTTTTGAAAAAATAATGAAAACACTTGACACAAAACAACATTTTAAATGTACAGCTAACTTCCTTATTTTCTCAATATACTATACTACTCTCTATCTAAATTAAATGATTTATTTTTACCTTAGCAAATGCTTTTTGAATTTCAAAACAGTCTCAGAAACACACCAATTTTTGTTTAGCAGAACAAAAGGTATGCACTCCAGAGGCTGGAACCAACAAAGGCACTGAAATGCTGAAATTCATCACACATATCTCTCATGTGACCCAATCAAAACTCTTCCCTCACTTTTTTCAAATCAACACCCTTCCCCCCTCTGCCCTTTCTGGCCTTTTTCCATAGCAACTACCTCCTCCCAGACCTCTCATGTTTACAAGTTCACACAACAATGTTTCAAATGAACTCTGAACTCTCAGTACACCTGCTAATCCACTGCAATGTTTCTTAAAATCATGTGTTCTTAACCATTCAAATTACATGTTTCAAAGAACACATCCATGCACCCTAACTTTCTGTTTTCAGCAATGGAAATCCACCAATCACTGCTACTGAATCATTAGCACACAAACTCCACATTTTCCTTTCTTTACAAACTCCTACTGTTTCAACTGCCATTTCATTCCCACACTTCATCTGACTGCAGCAGAACCTCCTCTCACCATGTTTTCTGTCTGGATTGTTGGACATAGTTACATTCACTGGGCTCACAGGTATGCTGAAAACAGAAATTTACACAACCTCAATTTACAAAATGTGGAAATCAAATGGATTGGCCAAAGAGGATTGAGATGTCACCAATTGATACCATTGGTGAAAACCTTTTTACATTTGCCAAACCCTGACCTCATAATAGTGCACTGTGGAGGAAATGATTTGGGCACTTTGACTGGGGTAGGTCTGGAAATGCTCTTAAAGGACACCTTTGAGCAATTAATGGCACTTTTCCCTCAAACTGCCTTGGTATATTCCAATATATGCCAAAGACAGAAATGGAGGTGGTCCAATCAAATTTCTCCACAAATTGAGAAAGCGAGGAAGCATGTAAATAAGTCTGTTTCAGCTTATATGAGAGACCATGGAATGGGTGCCATCTACAACAATAACTTGCGTTATTACATGCAAGATATCTACAGAGGAGATGGTGTGCACTTCTCAGATGAGGGCAACAGAGTTTTCATACAAAATTTAAGACTGTGTATTGGTACCTACTTATAAGTACCTAGAACTTACACAGAACCCAAAAGCTCTTTTTAGAGCTACCTTAACTATAATTACTCTTTTAAAATTTCGAATGTACCTTTTTTCACAAATTTTCACTTATGTTCGCTTCCCGGTTCGCTACCCGGTTCGCGTACCGGCAGCTAACCGCGCGAAAAATTCATAAAATGTTTTTTTTTTTACATATATGAACCTCCTCAGCCACCCTCAGAAAACCTAGGGGGTCAGGATACATCTCCCGTGCCCCCTTATACTCATTTCCCCACATTGTTTTTCCGCCATCTTGTGATTAAATTCGACTGAAACACAAAATGGCGAACTCCCGTTACGCTACCTGTAAGCTACCCGGTTCGCGTACCTGGACGCGCCTCTACGGCGAAAAATCCATCACTGTTCTTTAGCCCACTCTGCCACCCAGTTCAGAAATGGCTATATGCAAATCAGTCTGACCCTGTGCCTCATGGGAACAGTCCAGCCCGAACTGCCAAGCCATGTCTTCCCTGGACCGGAAACAAGCTTCCGAGGACCGGTTTCTGGCATTCCAGCCGTCTTCAGCCCGGCTTGCTTGAATCTAGTGGCAAAGTGAGCAAGGGACTCACGTCTGAGCTTACCCTGCCACACTTATGGCGGCCAAAAGCAGTACAAAAGGGGGTGGTGATGGACGGAGCATCTGAATCAATCAAATTCTCACACCCAGTCAAAAGATCTGGGTTTAATCCATCACCATTCTTTAGCCCACTCTGCCACCCCAGGCTTGGCAGTTCGGGCTGGACTGTTCCAATGAGGCACAGGGTCAGACTGATTTGCATATAGCCATGTCTGAACTGGGGTGGCAGAGTGGGCTAAAGAACGGTGATGGATTAAACCCATATCTTTTGACTGGGTGTGAGTGTTTGATTGATTCAGATGCTCCGTCCATCACCACCCCCTTTTGTACCGTGGATACCTGTGGGGCCCTTGTAAGTATTTATGTCAACCTCCTTTCCATGGAGCGAAATTACCACAGAGCAATCTTTGTAATGCACAATCAGAAAGCAATGCAGCATTTGTTTCTTTTTAGTTTATATGGAGTGCAAGGGATTTTAGTCCTTACCCAAAACAATGTAGGTCTGTTTTCTAGATACGTGAAACGTACTGTTGTGAAATGGAAGGGGACTTCTCAGGGTAACTGTCCAGCCCTATTCACCTGAATTCCAGGTACCACGGAAACAGAGATAATTCATCCTCGTACCTCCGGGCTAACCCTCTACACTGACTGGTGAAAAGATGCGTGTGGTTATCCATAAGAGGAAAGGGGGAAAATAGTAATTAGGAAGAAAGGAATTCTCCTGAATTAGGTCAGCTTTCTCAAGGCAGGTACTTGGTATAGACTCTCCAGTCAACATCACATACAGCAGGTTAACGTTTTAAGGCAATAAGGTCCTAAAGGGAAAACAAGCAAAACTGTGGTAAAGATCACCTACAATCAAATGCGCACCCACAATGTAGTTAACTTCGCTCCGAAAACACAAGAGTCATCAGCTCATCTGCTATTGTGAATAATGCATCAAACACAAGATAGAACTCCCATTAAGTCAGAGGAGTAATTTGGAAATATCCCTATTAGCATCATAAGGAACAGTTTAAAATGTCAAGCCACAGTCTTGATAGTCAAAATGTACATCAATGAATAGAAGACAGTAGCAGAATGCAATCTTGTAGCCACAATGAATAGGCTGAGTAAACAAGGAAAGGATCTGCGTACTGGGCTTACAGGGGAGACTCAATACTAATGTTTCGAGTTCGGAGATAGTGTTGGAAGATCTTTTTCTCTCATGGAGGGAAATGAAGCCAAGCATCAAGGATACGGAGGATGCAAGTTAAATAGACGATGGTTCCGATCACTTGATGGTTGCACTTCTGATCACATGACTGCCGCACATACCATAATCTGAGACATCGCGAGTTCTCAAGTTACAGTGGCAATCTTCATGGAACGAAAGGAGGCCATACTAAAAAGGTGAGGGTGAAACTCCCAAAATACCAGAGGAGCCCCAAAACACTTTGCCTAACACCGCCGTGAAACTAGGCATGACCGCCATAGGCACCAAGTAAAAACCCGGTAACTCAAATCACCAAGAAAAGTGAGCAGGGAGAACGCCTAGGCGGTCATTATAGAAAAGCATACAGGGCACAGGAGAGGAATAAATTGAGCAACTAGTGCTGGGTCGTAACAGTACCCACTCCCAAAGGCTGACTAAGGACACGTGGTTAGTAGAGTTATGAGCATGAAAGAGACACACAAGGCGGGGCAGTGCACATGACGGGAAGGCTCCCAAGAACATTCTTCGGGTGGATAACCCTTCCAATCCACCAGCTAGAACAGCTTACCCTAACATCTCCGAGAGTCAAGCATATGGTTAGCCTCATATTCCTCAAGTTCCTAAACCCCAAGTGGGGGTGCAGAGGGGTGTGTTGTGGGAGTGAAGGGCTTGAGTAAGGATGTACGAAACATAGG
The DNA here is from genome assembly GCF_964263255.1 of Lissotriton vulgaris. NCBI lineage: Eukaryota > Metazoa > Chordata > Amphibia > Caudata > Salamandridae > Lissotriton > Lissotriton vulgaris. Next base: position 928,716,941 of record NC_141696.1, on the reverse strand, counting down.
ATGGAGATGATACTTAGCAGGTAATTCCAGCTTCACAGCAACTGGATGTATGATTTATAAGATCTTAAAGGGTCCAACATACTGCAGCTGGAGTTTTTTGGAACCCCCAAATGCAAATTCTGGAAGCTAACCAAACAAAGTCACTTGCGACATACGAAGGAGCTGGCCGTCTATGCCTATCTGCCTGTCTCTTCATGGTCTCTTTAGTAGCCTGTAGGTGTGTTTTTGCAGTTTGCATTTCTCTATTATTATGGTACAAAGCGAATCAACTGCTAGTACCTTGTATGTAGGCTGTACAGGTAAAGACTTGGGATGAAAATCCATTGTACAAAAAATGTAGATATGCCCAGCAAAGAATGATGGTTGTTGTTATAGGCAAATTCGGCTAAAGGTAGTGCCATAACCCAACTGCTGATCAAAATGGATAATAAACAATGTAGGTACTGTTCCTTAGACTGATTGGTACATTCTGTTTGCCCATCCGATTGTGGATCAAATGCTCATGACAACCAGAGGTCCATTTGTAGACCTGAGCATACTTCCCACCAAGCCCTCAACAAAAATTGTGGTCCCCGGTTAGAGACTATTGCTGAAGGTATTCCGTGGAATCTTATAATGTGTTGAATAAATGTTACAACTAGATCTTTGGCTGTGGGAAGTTTTGGTAAGAGAGACAAAGTGAGCAATTTTGGAGAAAAAGTCTACCTCCACAAGAATGGTGGTCTGACCTAGGTCTTTTGAGAGATCCGTAACAAAATCCATGCTGATGGTGTGCCATGGGGAGGCGGGGACAATGAGTGGTTGCAGAAGACCTGGAGTTGGTGCATATGTGGCTTTATTTGTAGCACAAATCTGACAGGAGTTCACAAAGACATGTACATCGCCTCATAGTCCCACCAAAATCATCTAAGTCATGACTCTGGTTTTTGCTATTCCAGGATGACTGGCCAGAGAAGAAGAATGGCATAGTTTCAAGATTATATCTCTGAACTCAGGTGGAATGAACAGCTTCATATCGAAATATAAGAGCCCCTCTTTCACAGAATACAATTGACTGGACAGGCATGATGTAAGTTGGGATGCCTTGGGATGCTAGGAAACTGTCAGTTGACCCACCCAATTCCGTGGGGCGTCGGGTTCAGGGGTGTCCTTAGGCATTGAGTTTCCTTACCAGCTCCGGTCACGGTCATCCTCCAGAAATGGGCTGCAGGCGTTGATTGGAGATTCAAGACAGGTCAGAGATCACCAGATCTCGGGTCAGGATCACCAGGGAGACCTCCTCGTGTTGTTGGATTACTCAAATTTGGGCGGCGGGACATCGGGTGCAGAGTGGTGCAGACTTGCAGTCTGGTGGTGGCAACTGGCCAGCAGCCAATCAGCCAGGACACTAGAGTTAGGCCATTTTTCAAAAAACATCTCTAAGATGCCCCCTGAGTGCATTTTTTTAAATCCCATATTGGCATCGATGTGGGTTTAATATGCTGCAAAGTTTGATACCAAACTTTGCAGTTTTCAGTAAAGTCATTATGGTGCTGTGGAGTTTGTAATGGCAAACTCACAGCACCATGTGCTCTTAATGGCATTACTGCACTTACAATGTCTAAGAATTGGTTTAGACACTGTAGGGATACAGGGCTCATGTACCTGTACCCTCACCACTGGTATAGTGCACCCACCTAGAGGGGTGGCTTACCTATGCCAGGGCAGTGGGTTATAGGCATGGCACACAGGGATGTGTGCCATGTCGACTCTTCACCTTATTCTGCACCAAGTGATGCAGCCTGGAATGACAGTGTGTGAGTGTCAAGGTACAGGGCCCCTAATGGGGGCACAATAAGTGCTGCAGCCCTTAGGAGCCTTCCCTGGCCACAGTGCCCTTGATACCTATGGTACCAGTTAGAAAGGGACTTACATGTGGCCATAGAATTCCAATTTGGTTTTGAATCAATGCAGTTTAGGAAAAGAATATAGGCCCCGGGTACCTGATTCACAGGAACCCAGGGCACACTCAGTCAGAGTACATTAACATTTTGGCAAAAATTGAGACCAACCATACAAAAAGAGAGCACTTTCTCAAAATGACCTATATGGCAGAATTTACATTTAGAGGATGCATTTTGACATTGATACCCACTAATAAGGTAAAGTTCCAATGCACATTGCTTCTTTCTTTCAAGACTTGATTTTCAGGACAAAGATATACCTGAAGAATTGATGTTTTGTATCTGCCTAGGTGAATCTAATGTTTTTTATTATTAACAGATTCATTGCAGAGGGTGCGGCCTCCACATTTTCTACATCAACACTGGAATGTAGGAGCCACATCCTCTCATTCCGTAGCAGAAAAATCCTTTTGTACACAACCGTCCTACTCCAGCATGTTCTGATGCAGGGGGGAGTAGAATTGCTTTCTCTCATCATGACAGGTGTTGATTTTTTTTCAAGGCGTGCACACTTGTATTGATCAGGTGAATCATTGATATATTAGAGATCACTGGAACAGCTAAGTCAGGGTCAGTGTGGGAGAGGTACCACTGAAAAGGGGAGGCTGCCAAATGGATTTGTGCTCAGGAATTGCCACCGTATGGTGTTCTACATGAACAAATGCACCACTAGATACTAGAGGCCTCATTTAAGGCATTTTGGCATAGGATAGCGCAGCAAGTCACCCTGTTTGGCTGCTCTGTGCCAGAGTAAAAGGGCAGGAATGCAACGTATTTAAGCAATATGGTGCATTCCTGTCCTTTTTGCCTGTGCTGGTGCCGGATTTAAAGCCTAGGGCCAACGTAGGCACCCTTGCACCACAATGCAAGGGTGCCTCTGTTGCAGGGAGGATTGTTTTTGTGCAGGAAAGAGCAACCAAACACTTCATGTTACTCTTTTAATATGGGTTAAACTGTGGGATCCTGAATATGCTTTACCGCCCATTTGTAAACTTTCTGTAGAAAATAGGCTGAATACCGAGGAAATGTGTTTGACAGAATATGATGGCCACCATACCAAAGTTACCAATGTGAATATCGGCCAAACACACTGTGGACAGAAAAGAGAATCTTTCGCCCAAGTAGATAGGTATTTTTTCAACCTTTAATTCACAGATACAAGCACATATAATAGCAACATTACTGTTGTATGGGGAAAATATATCCTGCATATTATAGGGACCAGCACAAGAAGTGAGTTAGATGTGCATGGAATCATAACTCACATAGGAGGAAGAGACATATCAGGCAACAATGGTTGATTTCCCTCCAAACATATCATAGACATATGGCAATGCATAGTCTATATAGCCCGTTTTGTGAGCGAGTTGCTGTAGGATTCACTACTTTCCAGTATGATAACTTGATGAACATGTTTATGTGGTACTTCTATGGTTCAAGTCTCCTTATGTATGTTAATTAATGTTCTATCTACTAATCTATACTACTATTATAAAGAGAGAACCCAAACTTTGAGCCAGGTAATCTCAAAAAGTACAGCACCAATCACTACACCCAATACACCATTCTAAAGGGGACATGCAGCAGATGGACATAGGCTATATATATGGACACCATATACATTAAAAAGGGTAAACGACCTCAGTGGAAAAGTAGTCCTTTGTGGGCGTCGCGAAATTCACCTGGGCGTTACCGTTGACAGGGGGCGTTCACACTGCCTCCGAGGCTCACATCGAAAAAGGGGCGCAGTTTTCTGGATTAAACAAAGGGCCGCCTATCAAGTGACGCAACGTTCAGCTGAGGCTTAACCGTTGCCAGAGGGGACGACGCTGACATCATGGAAGGTGCGTGCCTTGTAAGCATTATTAAAGCGCGATTTTCACAAACTCCTCCTTCATTCGCATACGGGGCCCCGCTTACACTAAGGGGCGCGCCTTTCACTGCTGCCGAATCACGCCACATAACTCTTAACAGTGACAGTACTTGCGGTCAAACTTTAAAGAAATCGTTAACCATTTGTCAAGCTCGCACGTTCTCACAGGGGGATGACCACAATGAAAAGAGGCAAGGCTTTGGCACCGAACGAAAACAACGCGTTTCACATTTCAATAACGTTTCATTACTTCACAAAGTCAGCGTTCATCACTACAGTATCAGAGGGATCTGCACTGGACACAAAGCAAGGCACTTTACCAAGCATTTCAATAACGTTTCATTATTTCACGAAGTCAGCGTTCATCACTACAGTATCATAGGGATCTGCCCTGGACACAAGGCAAGTCACTTTACCAAGCAAGGATTACACTCCACAACATCAGATTTAACACTCTAACACTCGCAAGACTTGCTGCACAAACATAAAAATAACCTTTCACAATTTTTAAAACAACAACGTGCTCACAGGGGGAACAACTCCAAACAAGGAAACACGATTAACATTTACTCCATGGTACTTCAGCAGTACACACTTTCAAACGCTGCAGCAAACAACACATTACAACACAAACACACATTTCAGCAAACACAGAAGGTATGACACAATTCCTTCGGGTACTTTTTTCATCCCCGGACAAACTTGGGACGGGCTGCTAGTACGAACTAAAGAAGATGTATCTGAAATTGTTTTCTATTGAGATATGACTCCACGATCATGCAACACTAAATGTGAACTATTTATGTCTCCTCACAAAATAAATATATTTAGAGCACTAACCCCAAATTGGTCTATAAACCAACGGGTGTTACTGCAATTACACCTTACTACCTTCATTTATCTTCCTTTTCTTTCCCTTGCCCTCTCTTTTCTCTTCATTTCCATATTTCCCCCCATTTGTTTCAGTTTCCCTTAATCTTCTGGTTTTTGGTCTTACCCTTCCCCCTTTCTCTCCTCTTTTTCTCCACATTCTTGTATTTTTCCCCATCTTGTCCCCTCTTGTCCTCCCCTATCATGCCAAAGCACCTTAACCACTACTAAACTTGTTGTATCAACAGAACGATCATGAACACCTTCCCTTGCCAGCACCTAACACTTGGTGGAAGTCCTGCCTGTCCAAGTGGTGGTCCTCCGGCCATTGATCCTTGGAAGTGGTGCTGAATGTGCCCAGATAACCCAAATACAAAACTTGGAACTTAGAGAATTTTCAGCCAAAAAGGTCTATGAGACCAAGGAGGAGACCAGGACCTACCCCATAGCCAATCTGCCCAAGCTGTATCTCTAATCAGCAGGCCTTTACTGTAGCTCCCATTATATTCTTCTCTGCAGCAGCAAATCCTGTTCAGTGGCTCCTTGCAGAAGAGGTATCCGGCATTGTGGAGTCCTGGTCAGCTGCAGCCTGCAACTGCAGATTTTCAACTTCCATGAAATGGACTAATTCCAAAAATAGAAATCTTCACTGTGACTTTGTCCAGTGGCTACCAGATGCTTTTTCCTTATTCTCCACTGGCTGCCTTGCCCCATTGTACTTTATCTTTTCAGACATTTTTCTTCAAAATTTCTGCTAAGTCTGAAGTTAAGCATAGACTGCTTCCAATCCACATTGTATATCCGAACCGCGCTTCATTGCTGATGGCCATAACTTTCGATTTTTGTCTGGTCTTGAGAGTCTAGATATCTGCCACGGGTGCTTTGATATTCTATGTGCCAATTTTCACTTTAACATTTTTAAATTCCTAACTCCAGTTCTACTGAATTCATTTTTGTCATCTTGTCAAATACTTTATTAGAATGTTCTCTATATTTCTAAACTGTTGAGAGACTTTTCACTTGTTTTCGTACTGCATACATACTTTACACATTGCCTCTAAGTTAGGCCCAAGTGCTTTTGTGACAAGCTACCAGAGGGTTAAGCAAAAGTTAATTTGGTGACTTTTATGTGATTCACACTGATAGTGCTTGCAGCTGTTGTTTGAGAAGGACTCACGTCGTCTCTGCCAACAACCCAATTTCTAACATAAACCTTGTGACCAATTTCATATTCTTCCTATTTATATTATTTATTTTCCTCTTTCAATGATTAATTTCTTTTTAAAGCTATACAAAAGCTACAAAAACGACACAATGGTTTAACAAAAAATTTGTAGTTTTACAATAGGTTTCACACCTAGTTCTCACATAGGCTGTAAGTAGGTTTAAAGTGCAAAAATAGATAATATTGCCCATGTCTTCAAATATTGCAAAGGTAGAGGTGAAAAAATGATTTTGTCCTTTATGCCTGTTTCAGAATCTGTTTCCAGGTACCTTGTAACAACTTTTGTTGACACGATTTAAAAAAAACATATGAACAACAGTATTATTAAACTTTTCAACCTATTTTCTAGGCTATGCCGGGGCAAAGTGCAAACCATGGCCTCTTTTGCAATTCCAAACATGTGGGTAGGAGCATGTACATTTGGTTAGGATGCCATTTCTGGAAAAATGGTTATGAAGGGTGAAGCATGAACTTACCCAGTTGCTGAAAAACAGCTCAACTGTTGGGTAATGTGGGCCAGGGAATTTTCAGCACTTACAGGGTTGACAGATATTATATGCAATAGTTAGTCCGCTCAGTTTCCTTTAAAGATATTGGAAATACTGGAAAACAAAGGCCTCTTACTATGGATTTCCTCTAATAACCTTCAAACTCAGCTCTGATCCGGCACATGTACGCTACAATCCACAGAAAAATCACTTCCCAAGTATCACAATTGTCTTTCTGATTCAACCTTCTCCTGTCATCATAATTGTGGGCTTATCCATAGCCTCCAACACAGTTGACCACCCTCTATTCCTCTCTAGAGTTACTAGACATTAATGGCTAGGCCCACAAGTACCTCACCTCTTTTTTCTCCATTTTCTCAGTTGCCTGAGTCTCAAAGACATCAACATCCCCATATTTGTCATATCACTCAAGAATATGTCATTGGCCCTCTCCTTTTCTCACTCTACATTTCACCCCTCAGTGGCGTAGTCTCCTATTTATATCTTTCTGATTACTTTTACACTGAGGACAAGCCCATATTTTTTTCATTTGCAAATCCACCTATAGTCACATGTCACCAAGTACTGTACTGTTGCTGAGATTTTGCATAGCATTATGGTCGCTCACAGTGAGCTCCTTCCTCCCTTTGTCTTATCAATAGGTGCAGCAGCTTTTGGAGTTGCATTTTTCCACTGGTGTTGACGATGTTGACAAATGTTACTGTTAGAGTGTTGGAAGGAAGATTATTAGTAGGGGTAACTATGAACCTACTACTAGCAATCAGGGGCACCAACTAAATATAGGGCCAGAAAAGGTATCAATTAATTATTCCCTTGCTCAACCCTTGGTAGCTGGCAATGAGCAGGCAGGCTTAACTTAGGAGACAGGTGTGTAAAGCATTTAAAACAACATTAATTTAAATAAGTAAGACACAACACAAAATAAAAATTCCACACCAATCAATAAAAATAGGAAAAATTGTTAACTTTGAAATTACACCAAAATTACAAAATTCCAAGATAGAGAACCAGAAATAATAATTTTCACAGCTTAATACCTTTATAGTCCTTAAATAAATACAGTACCAACTTGGGACAACTGGTTGCACTTAACAGGGACCAAGTCAAAGTTTGAGACCAACCACGATGGAGTCCTCTTCGGAAATCCTAAGCAGGAGGCTCCGGTCAAAATTTTACCTTCTGGCTTAGAAACTTTCCTGAAGGATTTTCTCTCGACATTGTGCGATTTCCTTCAGCAGGCTGATTTCAATGTAATGTCATCTGTTTGCATCTCTGCGAGGCCTCAGTCCTATCCTGGAAGTCTGGAGCTCCAGAGCTTTCAGCGGGACCAACCTGAAATCCAAGCCGGGTTGTGGTTGAAGGTAGTCAGCTTGGCTCCCATTGCCGGGTCGGTCCAGTTTTAGAGCTTTTTCCCAAAGTTGCTCCAAACTTTTCCAAACATGTGGAACTTGTTCCTGAAGTTCCACTTGAGGGTTCGAAATGTCCAAACACTAATACAAGGGTCTAGAGGTTCTGAGATGGCCATTGGAAGGCTGGGACTACAATTCACACAATGCATTTGGCCAAATCCTTAAAAGGCCACTGGATGCACTTAAGACTGGTGACTTCTTGAGGGAGATCTTGCAGGGAAGCTCTGTTTACCTGTTGCTCTCAGAGATTCCATTCCTTAACCCTTTTTAAAGCAAGGCAAAGTCCTCAGGGTGGTAGTAACAAGTGTGCAACAGGAGCTGTCCTACAGGGAGCTATCCTGTGTGGTGCAGACTAGGGCTCCAGCAGGGCAGTCCTACTTCTTGTAGTTCCAGGCAGCAAATTGAGTTGCTATGCAGCTCTCACATTTATTCAATGATCTGGGATGACAGTCAGGGGGCATCCCTGTCCAATGAGGTGCAGGGTGCCTCCAAAAAGCATGACAGATTCCTCCAAAGTCTGGCATATCCTTGTTCCACGAAGCACTGCATTTTAAAATTCAAAAAGGAGATGTTATATCATTTAGAGTAAAAGCTGGCTAATCCAGCCCACTGGTGTAGCTCATTTCCCTCAACCCTCCCCCTTCTCCTCCTCAAATGCCATTCTTGACCTGTCATCTGACTTGGGTTAGAAGACGAGGGGGTAGGATTAGCTGGCATTCCTTACTGCTCTGCTCTCTTTGAATCCCAGTTTGATTACCCAGCCCTCGACCTGACCTTTTGTTTACAGCTGCAGATCCTCCCCCACCAGATAACCTGTGCTCTATGCAGGCCACTTATCATCTCATCAAAGCAGTTTGACTAAACTTCTTTAGGCTGACCAATCAGGTGAGGCTGTGTGAAAGCTTGATTTTGACTCACAGAATAGGAAGTTCCATAACTTCTTTTCTGTACACGTTATGATAAAGTCAACAGTGGAAAGTTGTTGGATTTATCATTGCAGATCTTTCAAGTCATTGAATGATATATTTGAATGCCTTCATAACAATGTTTATACTTAAATAAAATATTCCAAAGTTAGCCTATGAATCTAACACTCTGCAATGGGGGGTACTAAATTGGCAGTTTTTCCCTCACCAGCTCATAAAATATTTTTGTAATATCCCAGGTTATAGTTACAAGGCATTCCACCCCTGTGCCACCTAGGGGAGACCTTACTAGTGAATTATATGTAACAAATAAGGCGGATTACCACTATGGAGGTACCTTTAATTCTAAAGTCGATTTTGCATAGATTTTACTTTTACAGATTGTCTGCAAAGCAGGGCTGCCTTTAAAAATGATAGCAAGCAACAGAGTAGTGCCCACTCCAGTGCAGGAAATCTACTAGGCCTCTAATACACATGCCAATTATATACTAGTGACTTATAGGTAGTTTATTTCCCTCTTGCCTTAGTATATACAAGGAACTTACAGGGATCTGTCATTGCCAATTGTAATAATATCTAATTTACTAGTAATTGCCTTGTACCTTTTTCATCATCACCTCATTGACCCTGGCTAGCAGAGTCAGAGTCTGTTACCAACAGTATCAGTCATAAAATGGGGTTGATCAGGGCCAACATGGATGAGTTTCACACATAGAGTGTATTTGTTGTAATCAGCTTTTGCTAGCTTATTAATTTATTAGTATTGTTTTGTGATGTATTGCTTCTTGAAGCTAGTTAGAGTCCTTGGGCTACATGTATCAAAAAGTCATTTTGTGATTCTCAAATAGCGATTTTTTGAGAATCGCAAAATGCTATGTATGTGGGATTTGCAATACATTTTGCGAAAACTACATATTCCTTAATTGCGAATCGCAAATTGTGATTCGCAATTAAGGAATACCTCCCCATTCATTCTATGGGCCTAGAGGCCCATAAGAATAAAAGGGAAGATATTCTCAATTTGCGATTAGCAATTTGCGAATCGCAAGTTGAGAATTCAATTTCAAGGGTGCAGTGGTGCCCAAAGGACACCCTGTTGCATCTTGAAATAAGCATGGGTGCACATGTGGCGCACATACATGCCCTAAGGGCATGTATGTGCTTCACATGGCACTTCAAAAAATGAAAAAAAGTGCATTTTTCAAAGAAATTGCAAATTACCATCAACTTGAAGTTGGTGGTAATTTGCGATTCCTTAAGGCGAAATTGCACTTTTCTGGTGGCAAAATTTGCGATTCCTTAAATGCAATCGTAAAATAAGGAATCGCAAATTTTGCGATTCCTTATTTTGCACGCAGATTTGCTACATACATTCCTTTTAGCAAAAATGCGTTTGCAAATGCCAAAATTCAGCAAATGTCGGCATTTGTGAAGGCATTTGTGCTTGATACATATGGCCCCTTGTGCTTTGTCTGTGCTCTATACAAATATTCAAGGTGAATGCCTCAGAGATGACAAATGAGGCCGTACCCATGATCCCAATAAAAATGTGTTTTATTAGTGCATCTGCTTGGCGGAGAGTTTGTGTCGCGTTTCAACCCACACAGAGAGTATGCTTGTGGGTTTGGTAAATATCAAAATTACCTTACCAATATGTGCTATTAAATCAGACATAGATAAATAGCAATACATTCTCTGATTTGCAAAATGTAGTCACTGAGTCATTGGTTGATACGCAACCATACGCTTCAGTAGTTTAAAAACCCATCAAGATATAACCTGGGGATACAAACTGCATTGGTGTAAAAAATGTCTGTGCTTTAATGGTAAGAAATACACAATTAACAGAAAAATTGTGAATGCAGAAATAATATTCAATCTGTATTAATCAATCTTCCAACTTGACATATAGATAACGTTTTTAAATTATCCAGAATATATGTTTCCTTATGTGTCTATCACATAAGAGTGTGCTCTTTGTTACATCAAAAAGAAGCATTGATATATAGTAAGATACACAGTAACCTCAAAATCATTAAATACATTTTAGAATCTCATCTGAAAACATGTTTCTACAATTTAAAAAGCAAAACATCCAAATAGGGCACAGAACTCCCAGGGCTGGTATAATGTGTATTTTCGGCTACTATATTATTACTCTCTGTAAAGTAATGTGAACTGAAAATGACTTGTTTGGTTAAACAAACTACATTCTACATTCCATTGCATTCTTACCACCATTAATATTTCAGATTCTTACCCACATTTTTAATCATATTAGCCTACCACTGAATACCCAAAATTGCATGTTCTATTTATATGCCAAGGACAGAATATAGCAAATTCTTCCATGATATGTACATGTATAATGTTTAAATTAGGCGCTCAAAAGAGTGCCTCCAGCAGGGGTTAGGCAAACTTTTCTTAGAAAGACCTTTTTGGTCAGAATTTCTGGCGTTCTGAAGCAGAGATATGCATATATCATGGCCTTAGAGCCCAACGTGGGGGCTTTACTGGCCAATAAAAGCCCACTCCAGTGTTAAAGGCCCAAGCAGAAGCCGAGGACCTTTAACAAAGGAGCATGCCTCCAATGGCTAGTTCGAGCTCGCTACGAGGGCTCTAAGGCTATTAGAACATTCTTCCTCTGGAATGTTCTAATTTGTAAAAGCAAAGGCCTCTTGAGCTTGTGGGGGTTTAAATCCCCTCGGCTCTGAGAGGCCTTTGTTCACAGCAACAGCTGTGAAATGAAAAAAACATTGGAATATTGCTCTCTGGGCTTCAACCAGCTATTAGTAGCTTAGAGCACTCCTCTGTTTTCACTTGAGGGCGCAACATTCCAATGTTCTAATTAAGATTGAAGGTCTTCAGGTATCCTGGAACTAAAATTGAATGAAGATGTAGGTTAAAAATATAGGTTAAGCATGGACAACAATCCAAAGCTCCATGGATGAATTTCAAGCTAGTTTGAGTCCATTACAGGTAGTTCACATGCTGTACCAGCTCACACCAAATTGCAGGCAGTGCTTAATTTGTTGGCACCAGGTTCCTTGTGGGAAACATGACGGATGACTTGGGAGTGTATATGCAGTATTGGCACATGTGACGAAGGCTATCTCATCCATCACAACCCAGCACCTAAGATTCCCTAAGCCAGGATTTAATCATGGACAAATCGAGGTAGTCATCTACGCAATTGCAGACTTCACAATACTAGGTACCGTTGTTTTCATGTTTCTCACATTGGTGCGAACTGCCGACATGACACAAGTATTTAGAACAAGCAATCACACACAGTCATTAACTGTATAGAAAATCTGTGCTGTCAAATATTGCTTTACTAATGTTGTAGGTCAGTAACTGTATATGTATAGACAAGGGCTATTAGAGGTAACATATCACACATGGGCATTAACACGCATGTGTGGAGGTAGTTCAAAGTCAGCATATACAATCCATCCTCATTCCTCTACCATAGGGGACCATAATTACAGGTCAAGATCATGTTTCACAACACCCACTAGTAATCCCTGCAACGCTGTAGAGGAAGCCTACAGTCAGAACATAGAAGGACCCATGGCATTATTGAATAGTTCTTCTGCTACGCATTAATGCAGGTTTGGATGACTAGACTAACCCTGGCCGTAGGACTACGCTACGCTCCCGGAGCGCGCATAGTTTGCGCCAATATGCGCTATGCGAATTGCACGTAGCACAGTGCAAAAATCATAGCGTAGCAGACATTTTTTGCTTGCTCACAGTCCTCAACGTCAAGTTGGCGACTGCGAGCGAGCAAAAAACATCCCAGCTGGACTTTTTCCTCGTTCGCTATCAGCAACATTAAGTTGCCGATCGCAAGCGTGGAAAATAAACCTCCTGGTGAGATTCTCAACGGTCAGGTTTCTCACTTGCGATGAGAAACTATCAGTCCGCGTTGAGAAAGCTGCCACTCGAGTATAAATGTACTTGAGCGGCAGAAAGTGACTGCTTGCACTGTGCAAGATGCGGTTTGCACTGATTGTACAGTGTGGACAAGCATCCGGCACTGTGCAATCAGTGCGAACAGCCTTTTGCACAGTGCACTACGCAGTTCGCATAGCTATGCTTTGCTTGCGTAGTGCAAATTGCACTACGCGTAGTAAGCGTAGCGCTACTACGCGTACTACGCCCAGGGTTAGCCTAGACAAGTCTGGTAGTACACTGTTTGACTACCCCAAGATTGTATATGACACGATTCTAGAATGGGTCGCTTTGCATAATCTAGCATGCATTATTAAATGCCTTTTTAGGATGCTCCTAATAGAAATGTGCGATCAAATGAGAGACAACTAACTATGGGGCCGACTATAATGGAGGATTTTCCGCATCCTCCGGGCCGGCGGAAGCCACCGCCGGCCTGGAGGATGCGGAAAATCCTCTGCGAACCCACCAAAGACCCACCGCCACATTACGATGGCTGGTGGCTCTTGGTTTCAGTCCGCCGCTTTTCCGCTGCTGTTGGCTTACAACCGCGGCGGAAAAGCCCTAATATGGTGGCGGTGTTTCTCAGACACCGCCAGACATATTAGGATGGCTTGCAAAAAATGCTTTTCCACGGCGGGTTCTCCGTCGTGGAAAAGCATACGGATCTTCACCTCGGGGGCCCGTAGCAGGCCCCCTGGGTGAATGGGGGGTGCACATTGGGGGTACCTATGGTACCCCCTGCATTTGTATGCAGAAATCGGCAGCCATCGCGCGGTGCCTGCCGCTTTCTGCATACAAATGCAATGTATGCATTTTTAACATTGCGGCGGGTGCAGCTTGAAGCCGCACCCGCCGCAATGTTAAACATAGAGGATGTGACCGCCAGGGTGGCGGTCACATCCTAATTGCACAGGAGGGAACGCCGCAGCCCATGCTGACGTTCCCTCCTACTCAGGGCTCGCGGACGGACGCAAGTCCGTCCGCGATCGTAATGTGCCCCATAGTACGGTGACAACCACTCAAAGGATGAATGGCTGGGGATACAGGAAACTGTGCAAAACATCTTTATTTGTGACTGGCATTATTACTGACATCTTCCCAGCATGCATCATAGTGAAGCAATGATCTTGCTAGATGCTGCCACATATTGTCATATCCAAAGCAAATAAAGTGACATTAAACACAATTAAATGAAACTACAATTACAAAATCTCATGAGACCAATGTGTTTTGCTTTACAGGATTAATGATATTAATTGCAGCAGCCTCCCCCCCATCCCCCGCTGCTCCCGGCCCCTCCCCAGCCTGAGAGTCGGTGTGGGTGGGTGGCTGTATCGAATCATTCACATTTGCAAATCCATGTTGGAAGGGAGCTGGATCCACATGAAATGTTGCCAACTGTTTGCCAATGGATGTACCCTGCTGAAGTATTACATCAATTACGAAAGTCAAAATAGCAGTCTTGCCATCGAGTGCACCAAAGGGCCGACTCGTGTGATCTAGCAGTGCCTGTCTACTTTACTTCTGTTCAGTTTATAATGTTAATTTGGGACTCAAATATTCCAAAAAACATACAGTATAATAGCGAATTACTCCATAATAAAACAAACAAATGACATAAAACAGTACACGTGAATTCACAGTAAAAGGATAAGTACAAGTAAAGAGGTTAATTTTATCTATTTATAGAGGTTAAATAAAACGTACTTTAAATGCAAATGTCACACCGTCCTTCTTCGTTACCAAGTCTTGACGAAAAAGGTAACAGTACAAAATTAAATAAATCCCTTGTCAGCACATACATATTGTCAAAACCTCCAGTCTGTTCTTACTCCATCGATTCTTAGAAAAGTCTTAAACCAATATAATCTCCCTTTGTTGGACAGGGTATAAAAATACGTTTTAAAACGTTTATCTTCAACTTGCTCCATATAACAAAATGCACATTTCAGCCTAGGGCATGGACCATCTAGCCATACAAATATTTGCATTGGCTAATGAAATATTTTTGAAAATACATCCTCGTACCCAAAGATGATTTATTGCGAAAATAATCAAACCCTAAGGATGATTTATACATTACATTAAGGTCCTCAATAGACATCTGCTCCCAAAATCTGCGCTTGACTACCTTTAAGGTCTCCTTCCTTATTCACCCTGGGTCTCTCCATATTTCATTAAATTCTAAGGCAAGTAAAGAACTCTGATCAAAGGTCACCCAGAGTAACTTTAATGTACAGTCACGTCTCAAATGATCGTTTAAGGACTGAAATAGAGCATCGCCCTTGGGTTTTCCGAAAGTTTAATGGGTTTTATGGACACCCTGTAGGGAATATTTTTATTATTTTAACTCAATATGTACCAAGGAACATGAGAGATCATGAGAGATTTTTATTTTTTTCCTTACTTGTTGTGGATATTGCATTGATGTCCTTCCTTCCATTCATATTGTAAAGCGCTCTGATATCTCTCGGGATCTTGTTCACGCTAGATAAAACTTTATAAATAAATAAAAATAAATAAATAAATCAAATGAATAAATCAGCTTGGATAATCTACGAGCCCTCAGAAAGTCCTATTGGGACAACAGCAAAATGAGGCACTGACAGATGTTTGTCTCCTTTTTTTGAAAAATGGAACAGTAATCAGGCACGAAAAATAGGCACCAAAACTGCCAGGAGAATTACATAAAATGTGAAGGCAAGAGGTGTAATCCATAGCTACAGATTGAATGTAAAATGTAATCATCCTTAATGGAGCTGTGCAGACTACCAGAAAGTTTGGAGGCGATTCTTATATGCATGAGACATCCTTCCATTGCCATCAGAGAGGAGTTCATGCTGCTGTAATGGTGTTGCAGGGCTCTCAATGGCTGCGCTTTCTAGCAGGACAACGTCAATTGATACCTGATGCTAGGCCATTCTCAATTAATTTTGATGTCTGTGTTTGACTGTAAATGATCTTCTGAACAATTTGGATGATCTCCTTGTCTCTTTGTACAGCACCACTACTGCCTATTGCTTTAGGTTGTGGTTTGATATTGAAGGAGTAGTCATGCCTATTGACACTGACACAACAGCCATTCTGTCTTCAGATTACTGCTCCACATTCTTCAGCAAAATCATTAGGATTGAATCATTTAGCAAGAGTTTGTATCTGCAGCAGCATCCCTTTGTTGGATGTGCCTTCACTTATTGTGGTGAAATAAAAAAAAATGGAATGCTTGAATGAATCTATTTTAATACACAGGGACGTATTCAGGTCTATCTTCCTTTGAAGGCTCTGGGCCCAAAAACTCCTCTGAAAGGTAATGGACATACACCCTTGCCTTGAGTTCTAAATTGTACTGAAGTCTGGATCCCTAAGGCTGATATTTTGTTGTCATAGGCAAACACAGATCGTGCTTGTACGCCATTACATAAGCCTGTCTCATGGATTGCAGTCTTGTTGGACCAGGAGGGGTGCCCAGAGTTCTACCGTCATAGTGGTGGAAGGTTACTGGTTTTAACAGGAGTTAAGAAGCATGAGTGTGATGGTGGCAGCAAATCATTTAATCATCAGTAGAAGTGAACAGGCCCTTTTTAACCTGCACCACTGGAGTGAGGCCCACAGGCTCGTTCATTTTAAAGTTCAGCTGCTGTGCTTAACTCACCCCTTGGCCCACATCAGTTTTGTTTGTAGTGCCGAACATGGGTTGTGCTGGATCTCAAGTTAAGGGGATGAATCAATTAAGGTGAACAGAGGCCAGAATCAAAAATCAAAGACTTTAACAACAGTTTTACCTCTGATACCATAAATCACGCAAAGGTTTTTAGACAAAGATGTCCCTTTTATTGACTCTGTGATTGTGCTTCTTGCTCTTTTTGCTTTAACAAAGCTTTCTAAAATGTTAGGAAACCCTACATCTAATACATAATGATCTTAACAGTATTTCATGTAACAGTAATGCACAGCATATATACAAAACATAGACTTTACTGAATCGGAAGAACAGCTATTGACAAATTTGTACACAATCAAAAATGCATACACAGAAAAAATCAAATAATCAAAAACAAAATGGGTTCACCCAGGATTCTTTTGAATCCTACTATTTTTCTGCCTGAACCAAACTTTTTTTTGTTCGATGGCACTTTATATTTTTGAGGTCCTATTAGGGGTCAGAGATTGTTATGGGATTTATTAGGGTGAGCCCAAAAAATCTGGTACTACCCACTGAGTCAAACAGTATCCCTTATTTGTTGTTCCAATTCTGATCCACTAAAAATGATGCCAACATGTTTCGACCTTGTGGATTCTGGACCATCACTTTATGAAAGGTCTTAGTCAGGGCGAGAAAGATATGACGTAGGACAGTGTTCAATCTGTGTAAAGAATAATAGCTAGTTTTAGTGTATAGACTTATAAATACTATGGTGTGCAAGCTGGTTAATTCATCTCTTATGTACCGACATTTCTGACAGGATGCTCTTGGTGGGGGTTCATTGTCTGTATCGAATAAAGTTAGAAAAGACAAATACGTTTTCTTGTTCTTTACTGTTCATGAGTCTGAACTGGTCACAGATCTTTATATTATGGACCTACCAGTATAACTCTTGAGTATCGCGAGAGGGCGTCTGTTGTTTTCTTTCATCTTTTCTCTTTTATGATGTATCCAGGCTTATTTAACATGCATTCATCTAGTGGAAAAAATAATTCTAGGTTACCATTTGTAATTGAGGATTTGAAATGCACAGCATTAGGCATGTTTTGTTTTCTATTACTGTGTGATTTAGAAACGAATGCCCCGTGGGTTCTTGCATGATAGGATGCTGTATTGTCTGAATACAATAACCGTGTATTCTTGTGAGAGGATACTGGTTCGAATGGTGCCCCGTGAGTTCCGCATTGCGGGATGTATTGTTGAGTGCATGCAGTAACCCTGTTTTCCCATGTGAGTAAATTGTATAAGAGTGTGGAGCGTAGTGTGCCTTTACTGATTAGGTCGACTTGCGCTCTCTCGTGGGTTTACTCGTACAACCGCTTGTCTGTTAGGTTTGTCCGTGAGTCCATGAAATTGGTTTTCTGAAGTTCTATCACGGTTAAGGTACCTGGTTTGCATGATCTTTCTGCTGTCTCGAAGGCAATCTTCTAATGAAAATGCTTCCGTCTTGCCGGTTCTTCTCGTTTGAGTTTTTCTGCTGCTTTCGTTAATGTAGCGTGTGACGTCTTGTTAATGCGCGGTGTCCATGGAAACGTCTCCGTTGTCTTTCGACATCGTACTCATTCTAGTGCAAACGTGTTGCTTCAAGTTTCTTTGTAGTTTCTCTTTGTCCACGTCGTTACCATAGCGACACTTCCTGTTTCTCGATGTTCGCATTACTTATTACGTATACATGTTGCATCTTCATTCGTGGCATTTTAGCCTGAAACAGAGCTCTCGTGTATTTATATCGTTTTTCTTCTTTAAGATAGATGTTGGAACTCGCTTGTGGTGCTACCCCATTATGCAATATGTTTCTATTTCTGAAATGTGGGGGATCAACAAACAAATATACACTCCATATTTGTGTTTTACTGTTTTCATCTCTTTCTTATAAGTGACCCTTCATGGTGTTTTGGGTTCAATAGTGTTCTCATTTATATTAGTCCTTTGAAGTATATCTTCGCAAATGTCATTACGCTGTTATTTAGCATGTATATGATTCTACAAGAGGAAAAGAGTGGGAATCTAGGATCAAATATACATCTTTGTTCCCATTTTCCTAGCTCGTTAATATCAATCACCTGAATCTGGAATTATCCACAGTTGGTAATTTCGGACATTTCATTCAAACCATTGTCTGTTGTGCCCAGAAACAGTATGGTTTTAGCTTCTATTTTAGATAACATGTTCTCAATATCATTCCCTGTTATCTTTCTCAGCACAGTCCATTTCATTTCTGTTGCATTGTGACTCTTTTCAATACAATGAGAGACTAGATTTGCATTTGGTGTTTTACATTTAATTCATGACCAGTGTTGTGTGATCCGTTTTCTTATTGGTTGACTTGCTTTTCCAATATATGCATATGCGCAGGGGGCATATAATGCAGTAAACTACATTGTGGGTATTACAATTAGTACATTTTTTATGTTTTATGTACTTTTTCCCATAGATAAATTTGTTTCCTTCAATCATACTGTCGCATGAAGCTCAATTTCCACATTTCCTGTGCCCTTTAATCATGGGAAGCAAAAGCATCGTTCTTAGTGAGGTTTCTTGTTTTTTCATTTTTGTGTTAGCACGTACAAGTTTATCTCTAATGCTCTTGTTTTTCTTCAGAGCAAAAATGGGAACCTGCCTAAACGGTTCCAGACTTTTGATTGTATTCCAGTTTCTTCTGACAATCTTTTGGACCTCGTTGGTGATTCCTGACAATTTAGTTACACATACCAGGGGACTATTCTCACTCTTGAGTCTTGGAGTCAGCATGGAGTCTTGAGGCGTATACCAGGCTCTTTTCTTCGCCTTTTTCAACATCTTTTTTGGGTAGTTCCTTTTTAGTAACTTCGTTAAAAGTACGGCCGCATTTTCAAAATAATCTGCCTTTCTGATGCAGTTGCACTGAATTCTCAGGAACTGACTTAACGGCAAACATTTGCAGAGTGGCTGAAATATTGGAATCCAGATATACAGTTCACCCTTAACAGTAACAATCAGGAGATGCATTTCTTGGACCTGATGATTAAACACGAAGATAGGCGTCTTTACACCACACTATATACCAAAAAAACTGACAGGAATACATTTCTTTATTTCGAGAGTTTTCATCAGCGGAATCTACGGCAAAATCTCCTGTTAAGTCAGTTTCTGAGAATTCAGTAAAACTGTTGTTAAAGCACATGGGTTGTGCATCACAGCCGGGTGTATGTGTACCTGGGAAGGGTAAAATATATTTGATATTTTTGTTTTATAAAACAAGACATTTGCCTGAAGGCGTCTTGGGGCTAGCGTCTATGCTAAAGAGACGAAAAAGAAAAACATCAGCAAGAGAGCTGATTGGTTTCTATGTGGAGTGTGGGAATAGCCTGGTTATGAGCTGTTTCTAAAAATCAGCAAGTTTGATTGGCTTTATAAGTGCCAAGGAAACCTATTCCAGAGTTTGCAAGTGGAATGTACAAAACATCTGCGAGTATGAATTCTCTGTATCCTGGTATTTTTGGAGGTTTCCAAGCTGAGGCATCTACATGGAACTTACCAGGAAATTGTTTTCTTCAGATATTCAAGACTTAAACTGTGTAGAACTTTGTGTGCTGTGCACAGCGCTTTTGTAGAAATCAAAACTCCTTCTCAGGGGTCTATCTGATACTTAGTCCTTCAAAAGCTGAACAAAAGTTGGCACAGAAACTGCAATATCAAAAGACATGTTTATTAAACTTAAATCAGTGAGACTATGTCACACAGAAGCCTTAGCAACTGAATGAGGCAGTCTGAAGAATGCAGAAACCTGGGGCTTTATATATGTTTTAGAGTTACATAGTAAGCATAAATAAAAGGGGCAGTCCTGGCTCATGTGAGCACACGAAAATGCCTAATATGGACTTGCAAGTTCTACTTGCTCAACCAAGTGGGAGGAGCTAACAGTTTTCAGAAAGTAGTAAACACAATCCTCTCTGAAACTAATCAGTAACAGCTGCAGACCCTACCGGGCATGTCTGGGCTTGCGTTAAAGTGGAGGAGGCTAAAAATATCCTGTTACTGGGCAGACTTCCGGCGCAGCTAACAGGAAGGTAGGACAAAGCACATTGTGAGCACATGGCAGCACATGGCAGACAAGATGGCTGCCAGAAATACAAAATGGCTTCGGCTAACACTAACCCATTGCTGCTAATTTACAACACTTTAAAAACCAATCTGTGTTTATCGGGTACCAGTGCAAATCCTTCAGGGCCTTAGAGACTGAATCAAATTGTGGGATGTTTTAAATCAGCCTGGCCACTGCATTCTGTACTCTCTGCAATTTCTTAAGTGAGCTTTGCTGGATGCCCTAGTACGATGCATTACAGTAATCTAGTTGTGATAATACCATAGAAATGACAACGATCTTTCCTAAGTTTATGGGGATGAAAGGAAGAATGTTCCTGAGGATTTGTAGCTGGTAAATGCAGGTAGAGGTGAGTTTGTTTGTTTGTCTAAAAAATGAGAGCTTGGAATCAAAAGTTATTTCAAGATTTCTCACCTTAGAAACAGGGATCGGAAGAGGTCCCAGTGTCTAAGGCCACCAGATATCTGTCCAAAAGGAGGTGTCACGCCCAAAGAGAAGCACTCCAGTTTTATCTGAATGCAGCTTGAGACAGTGGTTGCTCATCCAGCTACCCACTGCTCACATACAATTGGTAAACCTATGTGGCACTCCTTGATGTTACTTGTGATGGACACTACAATTTGTGTGTCATCGGCGTAGGAGATGGTTGAGAAGCTGAAAGATCGTATAAGCTTAGCAAGAGGGGCCACATATATATTAAATAAGGTGGGATTAAGCGATGATCCTTGTGGAATGCCACAAGACAGAGACAAAGGAGTAGATACAGAGTCTCCTAACATGACTGTTTGCTGTCTGGCCGAGAGAAAGAAGTGCAGGAGATCTGATGCTGGTACAGCGATTCCAATTTCCTTTATCCTTTGCATCAGGACCTGATGCTTCACTGTGTCTAAAGCTGCATATAGGTCCAATAGTATGAGCGCAGCTTTGCCTCCATTATCCATAGTGTCCCTAATTTCTACTGAGGCCACTATGAGTGCTGATTCTTTACAGTGCGTCTTTCTGAAGCCAAATGGGGCTTCATTGAGGATCACATTTTAGGCAAGGTAGTTGGCTATAATGATGTTCATATGTTTTTCTAAAAGTTTTTCTGAGAAAGGAAGACATGATACTGCCCGGTAGTTCTTTTCCTCATGAGGATCAAGAGAAGGATTTTAGAGAAGAGGCAAAATGCAGACTTTTTTTCACTCGGTTGGAAATGAGCTTGGTTGTTAATATGATTTAGTAGTGTGGTAAGATGGGGCCACTGTGCCTGTAATCTCGTGAAGTATTGTAGGAGAGCAAGGATGAGATGGAGCACCGGATTTGGTTTATTTGATCAGGTCCAATAATCTTTCCGTAGAGAGACAGGAAAAATTAAGGAGTTTAGGATGGTGAGGTTCCACTAACTAATTTTCATAACAGGGACTGCTGGTATTAGTGTTAGTATTAAAATCCCAATAGACGGTCTCCACTTAATTTTCAAATAAATACACAATATTGTTCCAGAATAGGGTAAGGACGATGCAGTACTGTGCAGTGCGTGCATGTGGAATGCGTGGGCTGGGTGTATGTTTTCCTGTGAGTATATGAAGGTTGTAGTGCTGAGCAGTGTGTGCATGTTAAGTATTTCTCCTGGGTGTATGTTTACCTATGAGTCGTACAGTACAGGGATGGTACAGTGCTGTGCAGTGCATGTATGCTGTATACATCCACTGGGTGTATGTGTGCCTGCAAATGGTGCAATACATGGAGGATCCTGGCTTTCATTTTGGGACATCCAGGCCTGCATTGTGAAACATGAGGAGAGGAGGTAGAGGAATCTCTGGGTATTGCTGCATTCCTTTAAGTTGGGTGGGACACACACTGAAGAGGGGGTGAGACAGGCTTCTTTCTCTCTTGCACTTCAAAATGTGCTCTTTGATTCAGTGAAAGATCACAAGGAAGACACCTGGGCAAATCTCAGGATGGAGATGAGGCTGATAAGACAATTATAAAGAACAGGGCTGGGGGCCTAGGTTAAACTTTTGATTATAATTATGCAGGCCTAATCGTAGTAATTATGGTAATTCTGTGTCACTCTTTGACACAGACTTATGGATAATAACAAGATCATGCCTGCTCACATAATTAAAAATAATTTGTGGAAAAACAATCCTACCACAAGAGCAAGCGTGAGTGGCTACTCATGTTTGCAATTAATATTCTGCTGCATTTAGCACTACTTCTTATCACAAAATGTATTCTCTCATCAATTTTAGATGTGAGGGTGCATTTTTGTGTTAAGCAATAGAGCTAAACTTAGAATTACTTTCTCCCATAATTATGTGTAATCGTGTTGAATTTATAGGCAACTCCATGTGATTATGCAACACTGAATTAAACAAGTTCGGCCCTCCCCTACCTTTGGTACACACTGTACCTGACATCCAGGTCTGAACTCTAGTCACTCCCATAGCATGTGTTGTGGGGCTATCACCTTTGGAGTCCTCCTTTCAAGAGGGCAAAGGAGCAGGCACTTTAAAAAGAAGCAGACCCCAACATAAAATTCAAAGACGCAGGGCCCAGTTAACAAAGATAAAGTTAGATTTCCGTCTAAGCTTACTAATTTTTGGTATTCACGAAGAGTAAAAGTAGTTTCTTTATGACTGCAGTGTCCCTGCACTCAGGGAAAAGTCTCTACACTCAGGGTGGAGGTTTCGCACTCTGGGCACAGGCTCTACACTCGGGCACTACACATGACATGAAATAGTAAGCACATACACCTCAAATCAATTAATTTCACCTGAAACTCATTACATTCAAAGCACATAAATGCCTCCCAAATCCAAGACTCTTTTTCAACCAACACCATAGAACTAATTGTTAATCCCTGTGTGACCAGGCAACTGCTTGCCCTACTTGTCTGCTGCCTTCAAGTTACACACCCAAGATTCTGCCTGACCTAAGGAGGAAGCACAAATTAATTGAGAAGGAGAAAGAAGATATTGTGCACTTTGCAGTTCAACACTACAAAGAATTACATGGCCAGTCCAAATTTTTAACTTGTGTGACACAGAAGGCAGAACTGTTGCAGCAGTTGGCAGATGGAATCACTGCATTGGGGAGGATGTCTGAACAGTATGTAAATTAAAGAAAAGTGGCAGGATGAGAGGAGACAGATGAAGGAGAAGTTCACTACGATAGACATGACTAGAGCGGTAATTGGTGGACAATCTGGAACCTGTCTCTCTCACACCCCACTTGAAAAGGCTGTCCTCTCCACTATGCACCCCTACCTGCTGCATGGGCTGCCTGTAATAGATGACCGTAATGTGGTGCCAGGTAATACATTAAGCACAAGAGCCATTTCATATGTAAATAAGTGCTTTTTCATTAGCAATCTCATGAAAGAATTATTCCGCTCCTTGTACTGATTTCACAACTGGTCAGGTACCGCATCATGGGCAGCTGGTAGACACCAGTAAGTTCACTTACGTATAACGACACAAAATACTCATGTTCTGTTTCGATGTATGACACATTAGCAGTATGTGGTTTGTCAAACATCCCTTTTGTCACCCAGCTCCATATGCAAAAATATGGTTCAAAAGATTAGAAAACTTCATAACATGCTATGTAATATGAGGTCATGACCCAACATTTCTATTACAAAAATGTATTCCAAAAATAAATCAAACTGTCTGTTCAAATGAAGAATAGCTCTAACTGTTTAAAAAGTGTATTTGAATAATACATGCATGTATTTTAACACTTTTGTTTATTTTCTCGCGTATGTATGTATTGTCATCATTACAGCTGCTGTCAGAACCACATCAGCCATCAACAGCACACAATTATTCTAACTACATCTCAGGGACTAATAGACTTACTTCCAGCACGATTAGACCCATTACCTATCTGCCCATCAGGTAAGTGCGTCCAATTTTGATGGAAAATATTAATTTGCATACATTTCACCATGACTAACTCTTGTAAAAATGAGCTTGAGATAGGAGGCACCTACTTCAAAGCTTACAATAATGGTGTGTGATTTCCAGACATTTTTCAGTGCTGTTCATGCTTTGGTGTTCATGTTCACTTATTACAAATGCTGAAAATTAATGAAGGTGAAGCTGCTAGTTTGAGGTCCTCAATCCAAGACTCAAGGAGCCAGATTCAGCAGCTGACCTCACAGGGAATATCTAAACCATACAGATCTGTGAATGGAGTAGGTGGGGAACAAGTACCCTCTATTAATGAATCACATTCCCATAACTACCCACTGGCCACCTGTCTCCATGCTGGTTGACCCAATAGTCATATCAGTGAGTGTCTTATTTGGAGGGGGATAGCAGCTGCACATGATGGCCAGTTGGAAAAAATAATTTTTCAACAGCAGTCCTACGTGCTGCCGGATATTTGTTCACTAGGGGCTAGTCTGTCTGATATTTCAGGCTCACTACAAGGACTCCCTCAGATGTTTGACAGGCAGACCTGTGTCTTGGAGATTGTGAGAAGAAAAACTAGGCCATTTTTTATGGAACCATTCTTTTTATTGTGAGGTCCGAGAGATAAACACAGCACTACGCCTACAACCCTGGGCCTAGGTTGCATATCAACTTTAACTGGAATACACAGCTTTAGTGCCAACAACCCAGGAGGCAGGCAGCGATCAGGAGTCTCGTAGGACCAATATAACAAGTAAGAAAAGCAAACAAAAGAAAACCTGAAACTAGTTGGGGAAGAAGAACAGAGAAAAAAGGAAACGGGGAATAACTTCCTCCCTCGACCACCTATCCCTTCCCCCTCATGCTCCCTCTGTACAGTAGCGAAGCACCAACCCTTGGGTGTGTCTGTCCCCTAACCACAGCCTGTGTAGGCCTGCAGGCTATGCAATTTGTTGGTTAGCGAATCAGTAGACCGAGTTAGCTTGGGATTAGTTGCAAGATCTTTAGATATTGAGGGCAAGTGACCTCCCGCAGTTCAACTGAGAGGATCTGAATGAATGGGACCCATAGGCCACTAGGATTCCTCCTTGTGGTCTGCCACCAGAGACAGATGCTATATATCTAAGGTTAGCCATGGTTTATGTTGCCAGTGTGCAGATTACCTGACGCGCAGCTAGTAGAGCAAGGGCGATTTGGTGCCCTCTCAAGGAGCGCAGAGGGAATGTTAGTAGGTTCAGCAAACCCAAGATTGTGTAAACTGGAAGGCGCGGGATGGTAGTATTAAAGGCTCTGTCGATATCGTCCAGAACCGCCGCCCAGAAGCGTTCTAGCTTAGGGCAATGCCAAAGCAAGTGGACGAGTGAGCCCTTTCTTGCCGCATCCTTGCCAGCATTTCTCAGACCTGCTCTTATCCCAACTGTGAATGCGTGCGTGTCTATGGAATTCCAATCGAAGCACATGTTAGATGTGAAGACATCTAACATGGGCTTCGATTGGAATTCCACAGAGCATATTATCAAGCCCATTATCGCCGCTTATCGGCCGTTTTCGGCCGATAAAGCGGCGATAATTTTAGCGCACAGGCTTGATAATATGCCCCTTGGTCTCTAGTTGGCAGAGGTATGCACCCTGTCCAAGATGGTACAACAATCATAGTCAGGGTAATCTAGATACACTCTAAACAATAGTCTGTGCTCAGACTCTGGTAGCTTTTCATAGAGCAGACAGGCTTATCAAAAGAGGCAATGTGTAAATTATTTGAGCAACGCACACACACACACACACACTAAGAAAATGAAAACACCACACAAATACTCCACACATATTTAGAAAATTAGAGACTCATTTTATGAGTAAAACAAAAACCACTAAAATCAAATAACTCTCAAACTTTCAAGGACCATCATGGATATTCCAGACCCTTGCATTGTGTTTTAGACACTTAGGGACACCAAAAGGAACTTAAAGAATAAGTTCCAGAAGCTTGAAAAGTTTGGTGCAACTTTGGAAAAAAGTTGCTTGCTTGCCCTCTAAGTTTGTCCCACTGAAAAGCTCGAGAGGTCCAGTTTCCAGAGTTTGACTGGGAGCTGGTTGAAAGCCAAGCCAGTGAATCCTCACCAAAGCCGTCCTGGTGAAGAGCATTGAGGGACTCCAGGAGAAAAAGCTCTGTAAAACTTTCTTAGTCCAAATTTAAATGACTTGACTGGCTACAATCTGCGAGAGTCAAGCAACCAACCCTCAACCGCAGAAAAAGCTCTAGAAAAGTTTCTAAGTCAGATAGTATAAACTTTGACCACGGTCTTATGCAAAAGGTAGCTGCACAGAGCTCCATCACAGTCAGCCTGAACCTTTAACTTTGTCCCGGTCTAGAGCGATCAGATGTCCCAATAGGCGCTATAGGTTTATATGTATATATCTTTAAAGAATCCTATCTTTGGTTCCCAATATTGGACTGTTTTCATTTTGGTGTCATTTTAAAGATTAAAATATCTCCTGCTTTTTATGAATTGGTGTTGGATTTTTATTGTGTGCTGTATCTTGATTATTTATTGAATTGGTGTTTTTAAATGCTTTACATACCTGTCTCTGAAGTTAAGCCTGCCTGCTCGCAGACAAGCTACCAAGGGTTGAGCATGGGAATCATTTTCTGAGACCTATTCTGAGCCCTAGACTGTGTCAGTGGCCTTATTGTCAGTGTTAAATGCATATTTACCATTCCTAATAATCCACTTTCCAACATTTAGTCTTCAGCGGTGTGAATAAGGACTTGTGTTTAAAAAGTACACCTTTCAATAAAGTAAATTAATAATTTAAAAATCCTCTAAATTGTCTCAGAAAAAACTTTTAAGTTTGATTTTGGGAATTTGGACTAAACCGTTTTTCATCTATTGTTTAGATTTTCCCTAAATTGTTCTATGTTTGTATTGCTAAATGTTGTGACCCCAAACTAGGCAGCTGTGGAGCTAGACCTAGCTAAATTGCCAAAACTCAAGATAGCAGAGGTTAGGGGCTGCCTTCTTCCAACAAGATTAAGAAGGCAGGGTTGCTTAAGTCCCTGAAGGCCTGGGCTGGGGTAGCTGAGGAGATTCAAAGAGGGTGAGGGCTGTCCCCCCCCCAATATCACCCAGGTGAAGTGGGACAATGAGGCCTCCTCCCTGGGTTCCAGATATAGATATGTGTTTATAGATGGTGGGAAGGGCCCCCAAACAGGAACCACCATTGTCCCTCGCTGAGAGATAGCTTGAGGTCTAACTAACTTTCATGGATTTGAGGCAGAGGAAACTGGAACTCGCTAAGAAGAACTAGGAGAGAGAGGAGGTGTGAAAAAGAAATGATGGCAGTGAAAAGGATGGAGAGGTTGAGATGTCCAAGGGTGGGGGATTTGACCGCAAACTTCCCAGGGGTATAGTACCTAAGTACACAGAAGAGGATGGCATTGATAAGTGACAGGAAGCCTTTGAGAGGGCCCTGGGGATAGGTTCACTCTAAGTATTGGGGTGCACTACTGTGGAAGTTGATTCCAGTAGCTGGGAAGGATAGGCTCCTGACCCTGAGAGAGGAGAATACGGAATCATACCAGCAGGTGAAAGCATGCTTGGTCAAGAGATTTGGTCTGACTCCAGAGCAGTACAGGGTGGAGTTCAGAGACACTCAGAAAGTGAGAACACAGTCCTGGGTGAACTTTGTGGATATTTCAGTGAAGGCAAAAGAGGCTGTATTGTTGGTATCAAATTAGACATATATGAGGGATAGCATAATTTGTTTTTGAAGGGACACATTTTGACTCATTGTGCTGAAGAGTAGTTACACCAGTATCTAGTGGACTCTAAGTTGACAGACCCCAGAGAGCTGAAGGAAGCAGTTGATGAGTGGGTGAGAACCCGGGTGTATAATCAGCACCAGGGGGTGATCAGAAGAAGGTTGGACAGATCCTCCCCAGGGCAAAGCCCAGGGAAAAGAAAGTCTCAAACAGAAGGAGTCCTCAAATGACCCACAATACCTAAACAAGGAGGGGGGTCCAAGGCAACCCAAATTCAAAGGGAGGTGGTATATGGGAAAGAATGGTAACTTATTTGATCCCTCCAAGGTGGGTAAGTGCTATTACTGCAATCAGCCAGGGCATAAAAGTGAGACAGTGCCCCGTAGAGGGGCAGGCAGGTGGGGAAAGCAACTTTAGTGTCCCTGGGTGAGGTAAATATTGCAACTCATGCTGCCCTACCTACAAACATAGAAAAGTACAGGCAGACGCCTAACGTTAATGAGACTGAGGATGGGGCTATCAGATACACAGGGGCTAGTGTAACTATAGTTCTGGACAAGCTGGTGCCTCAAGAGAGGTTGCAAACTGGTGAGTTTCACAAAGTGACCTTGCAGACAGCAGTACCAAACTCCATCCTATGTTTATGGCGGATTTGGAATGGGGAGGTGTAGCAGGCTCAATGAAGGTAGATGTGTCTCTTGTGCTCCAAGTACAGTGTTTACTGGGCAATGACCTTGAAGCATCTGAGTACCAGTCAGCCCCCCAAACAATAATGGTGCCCAGGGCACAGGATGAGTTTGCAACAGTAGCTACTCTGATTATTTGTGTGAAATTCAATGTCACATCCGTGTAGTACAATTCAGTTATATAATGGAGCCTTTTTGCTCGATTATACCGAGCCACAATCTTTTCCACAATAGAGAGGCTTTTCTTCTTATCTCCTACTTGACCTAATTAATCTATTATTTTATGAGTACTAGTCTAATCTAACATATCTGGTTTCTTTTAAACCACCAGTCTTACAGAGAATATTTTCATCTGAGATATTCAAAAGTAAAGGATCTATTGCAATGTGGCATGAATGTGTGTATTTTAGTTGAACTCATTTATCCTATTTGAATGTCACAGACAGATTGGAAACAATTTCTGATGATTCTAATGGGTAGGTAGCACAGATAAGCCAAATCAAATAACTTGAAAAGGCCAAATAATATTTTCAGCAATTTGGTATGCTATATTTAAGTGGTAAACTACTTCCAAGAGAAACTAGATTGTATTAAACAACAACGTGATGCACATACCTCCCTGACTGGTCCACTGAGTGTTGCACTCAACACTTAAATTAAAGGCTACAGCATGTTTACCACTATTAATGAAAGATATGTACCACTCTTTAAAAAGTATTCTGAAGGTCACGTCATTATTAAATACGCACAGATATCTACTACCTGAAGATATGATTAGTACCACAAGGACAAACTAATACGGCGTACCTACAATCAATCTGAGAACAACCATAATGCTATTTTTGACATACAAACGATCTTTGGATTGAAAAAGCCCCAAGCTTGCACACCGTTGAGGGTCAAAACATGATTCAAAACACGTATTGGCTGGCCTAAGTTATCTGCTGCCTCACATTTGAATAAAAAAAGAACAGGTGATGGACGGAATGCTGAACAAATCAATCATTCACTCTCAGTCACTGTTCTGGGTTAAATCCTTCATCTGTTTGCTCTCCACTCCATCCCAGTTTGGACCCAGCCATGTGCAAAGCAGTCTTGACCCGGTTCCCCATGAGAAAAGTTCAGTCCAAACTACAAGGCCAGGTCCTCCCTGGACCAGAAACAAGCAACCTGGGACCGATTTCGGGGTATAACCCCTCAACAGCCAGGCTATCTTGAATCCAGGGGCAGAGGGAGCACAGGACCCAGGTCTGAGAATACCCTTCCCACTTAGAGCAACAAATGCAAAAAGAAAAGATGATGGATGGAATGCTGAGCAAATCAAACATTTAACCCTAATCACAGATCTGGATTAAATCCATCAATTATCTGGCTAACAAGCCATTCCAGTTTGGACTTATCCATAAGCAAATAAATCTTGATCCTGCTCCCCATGGGAACAGAACAGTCTGAACTGCCAGGCCAGGTCTTCTATGGACCGGAAACTAACTACCTGGGAACTGTTTCAGGGTATCACCCCTGTTTAGCAGGACTAGTTTGAATCCAGTGGCATAGTGGGCACGGGACCCATGTCTAGACATACCCTTCCCAGTGAGGGCAACAAATGCAAAAAAACGTGAGGATGGGCTGAATGCTAAACAAATCAAAATATTCACCCCCAGTCAGAGATCTGGGTTGAATCCAACTTTTTTTTTTGCTCGCCACACCATTCCAGTTTGGACCCAGCCATTTGCAAATCAGTCTTGACCATAATCGCCATGGGAACAGTCCAGTGACAGAGGAGGAATGCGCCGTATCTCATAGATATGGTGCATTTCTGCCCTTTACCTTTGATACAGGGCAGCGCAGCAAAGTGACTTACTATGCTACATCAAAATCTTATAAATGAGGCCCCAAGTCTGTATATATTTATTATGCCACTCCATCTGCATGCTGGAGCAATTTTTGTGTTTTCAGAAGAAGAAGCACAGACCTGACTACTTCTGAGGCTCTGATATTCTGCTAAGTCTTGAAAGATAAGGGATGGATGCAAATAAAAAATAATTGAACACTACCACTGTAATCGAATTTGAATTTAATTATAGATTATACACAAACCTCAGCGCCCGAACAAGCCATAAGGCATTCCATTAAGGATGTTGTGAAGAGCAGGAGACGTTACTCGGGGACCGTGATGACAACACAAGTGTTGAACCATAAGAATTACTACCATTATTCTAATATTTTTTGTGGTGGCACGAAAAAGAGGGTGATACGCAGCATTTGATTGTGCAACCACAATTTATTCAGCTAGCTTTTTAGAAGCAGTTGGGTGGGCATCACTAGCTCTTTCTCTTTTTTGTGCATCAAATCAGTGCATTTAGGTCAGTATTAATACACAACTATGGTGCACCATTTTCACACCATCCTTTACATGAGTAAATAACAATTCTGTCAGGTGAATTTCACCAATCCTGATTTTTGAGCATCCCACAAATGTGTTCAATAAATATTACATATGGTAAATATTGCACACATGCAGTATTTATCATTTCTATTTATTTCATAAGCGCATGATGGTTATTTTTTTAGGAAAGCAAATACAACACAAGGCTATCTTGCCATATCGGTCTCCTAGAGCACATCAGCAGTTGGCGTCACAATACTGATTTTATACCCTGCAGATATTCATAAGGAGGCGCCAATTCTTCAAAGAAGCTGATACAACCCGCTACCAGCCATTACCTTCCATGCAGTGAGCTCCCACGCAGTTTCACTTATATCATCATGCATCAAGTAGTTACTGACCCAGAATAAGAGATTCTAACAGAGCACGCTGTAAAACATTATGACCATTTAATGTTGTCAGATAATGATGAAACCATCTCCTAAAACTTTTACAGACTGTGGGAGCAAATTGCTTTGAAGGTGAATGCTGTGTCATTTACACAGTAGACAGAAGACGTCAGGAAAATAATCCATTCACTTGAGTGCAGGGTTTGTTAAATTATTTGAAATCACCACAAATATTCGGATGTAAACCGTTACAATGCAAGCTTTTACCACGCATGCTGTTACAACACAGATTTTACTACGCATACCATTACAACGCATAGCACTTTGGGGTACTGGATAGTGAATAGATTCATTTACTATTCCAACTCCAGTCCCCGTGGACACTAGGGAAGGTGTTGGATTGTAAATTAAATCTATTTCCCATCCTAGAGCGCCCCCCAGCGCAATGCGTTGTAATGGTTTTCATTGTAAAACCTGCGTTGTAATAGCACTGCGTGGTAAAAGTTGCGTTGTAAAGGATGTTTCCCCAAATATTCACTTGCCACAGGAGGGGGCCCTGCATTACATATGTATTCGAAGCTGTGGGAGGAAATAGTTTATGTGATCCTGTACCTATCACGGATAAAAGGGATTGCCACAGGATTGGAGTATAGAGGAAGGTAGGAGGAAACAGGTAAGTGGACATTATACTTTAGAAGATGCAAAATATGTAGAGTGCAGTTTTTTTTTCGGGAGGTTGTAACATAATTCATGAGATTTGTGCGAGGGATAGTGTTCAATGCCAGGATATATATTATATAATATTGCAGTATGGTCTTTGTCCCGGTGCTCAAGGGTTGTGACCTGCCTACATCTCCCTAGCTACGGCCAGTAGTTATTTAAAAATCAAGGGGCATATTATCAAGGAGCCGCAATAAAATTATCGCCGCTTTAGCGTCCGTTTTTGGACAAAAAGCGGTGATAATTTTATCGCTCTATTACCAAGGATACGCTAGCGCGAGTTTCCTTGCCTTAGCGTCCGTTTTCTTTCCGCCTCGCATCGCTAATGAGATGCAAGTTAGGCGTGCCTCGTAAAACTTCATTGTAAAATATCGCTAACGGGGATTTGCGATATTTACAAGGAGGCCCCGTCCGGTGTATCGCAGATCTTTTTCGTGCTAACTCTGCTTTAACGCAGGAATTTAACGTCTGTTAAATTCCTGACTAAGGCATACCTGACATGGGGGGTGGATTGTGGGGCTAAGGCCGCAGGGCCCTATAATCAAGCATATCACCGTTTTCCATGAAACCTCGCTAGAAAACCAGCGTTGTTCCATGGAAAACGGAGATATCCCCGCTATCACTGGAATTTTTATTGCCTCAGTGATAATACGCTAACCGGGCAATAAATTCCAGCAATAAATAAAAAAGCGCTAAGCGTGCTTTGCAATATTTATCGCTGTCTATTAATAATATGCCCCCAAGTTTTAGGAACTAGAGTTAACTACCTTTTCTACCTTTCTTAAGTACTCCTACCACTCTTAGGTCTAACTCATGTTCAAACAAAGGTGTACCTATAAGCATTTTAAAATTTCCCCAACTTACAGTCACGGTCTATGTGATATATTCTTTAGAACGGATTTTAAAAATGTAGGGACACATATATAAGTAAGTCACCTCAAAGATACATAAAGCACAATCTGTGATATGAGATGCTTTATTATAAAGTTTAACATAGATGATATCACTATAGTGTGAGCAAAGTTTATTCCCGAATGAAAACAAGTGAGTAAGAAGAATTAAATAAGTGTTAAGGTTTGTAATTCGTGATCACTACTTTCAGTGGCAGGTACCCCATCAGAACCCTCTGACCAGGTAAATATGCAATTGCTGTAGCAAGTGTCTCAGAGCCATTGGCTGCACCTGCAACATCTATTAAAATGTGCTGCTAGTGCTAGCACAATTATGGGGCTTATTTACAAGCCCATTGCGCCGCCACTGCACCTTTTTTTTTAGGCTACTGCTGCTCTTAATTTGCTCCATATTTACATGGATGCAGATGCGTCACTTGTTCTACAAGTGGGGTTGGTTTTTACCTGGGTCCGATTCGGCTGCGCCAAGGTTAATTTTAATTTATGCAAGGTAGGCGTTCCGTCATAAATGCCTACAGTAAAAACTGCTGCAGTGGTATTTACTACTTTTTTTTCCTGCTTCGGGCCACTACGGTGCCAATGCATCACTATCCCTATGCTTGCTAAAACCCTGGTGTAGGGATTATGCATTGGCTGTGCCCTATGGACCACACCAGCAGTAGTGTTCAATAAGTTTATTAAAGTTTTAAAAGGGTAAAAAATAGTTAAATATAATACATAATGATACAGTTACTGGAGAAAAGGACAAAATACATAAGTTCATTATAATATTCGATCAAATGAGAGATAGATTGTCACAAATGATATTTAGATAAAATATGAAGTAAAATTAGCATGATCACGTTAACGAACCATAAGGAACATCAAATGTATCATTCCTATAGAAGAAAGAAAAAGAAAAGAGTAGTGACTTGATTGGAATATTCAATCAAGTCACGAGGTAAATGGGCCACAGAAGGTAGGTATGTACATGTAATGTCACAATTTATGACATTGCTTTCTGATTTCCCACATACAAGTGGGCACTATGTCCACTAGTATGCTTCACTTCCAGGACCAATATGTTTTAGCGCAAGGTGAATTTGTCATCTTTTCACGCTCAAACACATTGGTCCCCTGTAGTGTAGTTCCTATATTCCCAATAGGCTCTGCACATTGGAATAATATATTCAGCATTGTAGAAGTAGGACTGAGGTCGACTAGGTCTCTACTGACTATATTAGACTTAAGGTTTGTCAGCTAGCTCAGAGGTCACTAGAAACTTTCTCGAATAAACGAGGAGGAGTTTAACCTCCCTGGATAGACAAGAAGGGATTAGCTTCTGACAACCATATAACATGACAACTTTGCTCCCTCAGAATAAGAGTGTATCTCTAGAGTCGTGTGAAAACAATAGACAGCTATTTCGCTCAGTCAAATGTGTGTACTAAGTTTCACCAGACTGCAGAGAAAAGAGAGACAGGCGTTTTCAATAAAAAGGTGTAATTTATTGAGCAGTCTTCTTTCTCATGCAGGAGAAATGAATTGCCATAGTTGCAATACTTAATGTAAAGTAAAGTACGTACAGTTAAAAGAGTATTATGAAATAATACTGCAAAAGCATTGATATGGTTTCTTAGCCATAAGATACTTTAAAATGGATAAAAAAATACATACATATATACATTGACTAACGTACTAAACTGGTGCTTTTAAAATACGCCTACCCCGGTGTACCTGACCTAAGCCTACTACGTGGGAAGGAGTAAGTAAGTAGCAGTTTAAGTTAAGTTGGTTTTGCCAAGAATCTGACTCAAAAATTCTCTTTAAGGATTTAGTCAGCTCCATACCTGGGTAATAGAATGCAGGAGGTCTGGTATCTCTCTTTCAGGACTCGATATCCCAGCAGCCCGCGAAGGCCGGAGCTGGATTTCTCAGCAGGAGAAAAGACAGCATCTCTCTCAGTGCGTCAAAAAGGAGGGGCAGCGTCCGTGGGCTCTCGCATCAGCTGGGCTCTCGGGCAAGTAGATAGTTGCTCGGCTCCAAAACCACCACTGTGTGTTTGCTTAAGGCAATGTTGGTATATTTATACCTGAAAGGTGCCGAGTTTGACGTAAGGTTTGGACATAAGATGTCAATAAAGATGTCACTAAGAACTGACTGTTCCTTTAGTGTTCACAGGAGTTTAATGACAAATCAAAACAAAAGCAAATGGGGATTTCCCAGGTTGCTGGAGGTTTGGTGTGTCGAAAGAACTCGTTGTGCTTTCTAGGAATCCAAGGAAGTAGCTTCTGCTGTGCCTTGGACTGCAAGGGCTATTTATTTAAATATGGATCTGATTCTTATGCCATTATAGGGATATTATTGATTATAGCCTTACAAGGGCATAAAATAGCAATATTGATTCAGGTTCCTAGATAAAAGCACAATACGCACTCCACGATCTAATTTCCATCATTACTTAAACTAAGCAATAGTAAACATTTAAAGGTGCATGTGTATTCCAACCCACCCCAAAATACATTTTATGCATTCATAATAGTGTATGCGAAATACACGAAAATGATTATTGGTACTGTACGCTTTTCAAGCAGTGTAATCATTCAGTTAAACATGCTTATATATATTAGCTGAACGATTTGCGAAAATTACACATGAAATGGCTCTTAATACAGAAAAGAAGGTCGAGACCATTCCATCACATATAAATACAGTTGCTGTAAATGTGCTAGAAGCTGAGGTAATATATTGTCTCTAGAGTTTCCTAAAAATAGAAGCTCTGTTCTTTAAGAATAGTTCTACTTTAAGCAGAGTACATGTGCCAAAAAAAAGGTAAATATTTTGGAAGTTTGAAAAAATGATTTCGCTTTCAGGGGAAAAAATAGTTCCAAATGTTTCCAGTAGCTTTTGTTTATCAAAGCCGAAGGCCGAATTCAGAGTTCAGGGGAACGCTGTGTGCTCGTTGCTTAAAAGTTATTCTTTCTGTTCAGGGGAGAACATCATTTCAGACAGACTCGCAAAAAATTGGTCTACGACATCAGGTGAAAGTTCGACCAAGTTTGAAAGTGCCGAAACAGTGCAGTTGTGAGAATGATTGCTATCATCGATGTCAGGATCAGCAATGCTCACAGAAGGTCGTACCTGGGTGATGCTGCTCTCATCTCATACTTCACTGCCACCTAATCGTAGTGGTGAAGTCTCAACGAATGCCGTCATCAGAATGGGTAGCCGCTGGGGACAACACGATGCATGAGCCGTTACATGACTTAGCAAAGTATCTGTATCCAATGGTACTGCTAATGGTAGTGTAAGACAGACGTCCAACACGCATTCTTCTCTGCATAGCATACATCGAAGCACAGGTAGGATGCAATTTTGCCAGATAGGTCTGAATGAAAGAAACCAGGTCATATTCAGATCTCTTAGCCGGGCTAAACCAAGGACTTTAGTTATGCGGTCCCGATAGCGTATAGCTAGGATCGTTTCTTCCATTGTTGCTTGAGTCTTGTCTGCGACTTGGCTTGCCATATCAGAGCAGAAGGGTCAAAAATAAAATTCCTGCTACGAGTCCCAAAAGTAGTGGTAGGCCGCCAAAGACAGAATGGGCAAAATTGGGAAAGATGTCCAGAACTGCTTCGAAGGGTGTTAACAGTCCGGAAAAAATTGTCTTAAATATTTGTGGGATACCACTGGCATCAGACATACTTAGGATTTGGCTTAGCATTTCTATGAAATGCACGGGGCAATTTGTTGATAAAAGGGTGTGTATCTCTGCCGTTGTCCTTGGAACCAGAAGATCATACGTTTTTTGATGACGTAAAAGGCACGGTTGTCTGCAACAGACTTCATTCTGCTTAAAGTATCAATTCGTATAGAAGAGATATTCAAAGAAGGCCAAATCGTCGCCTCCGTATCTGGAGAGCTGTTTGAATACAATACTTGCATACAGCAAGTGACCATGAAACTAACGCTTACGAGATAGGCTTTCCTGGCACCATGCCACAACAGCTGTGGTTCATTATTAGAATATAGCTCCCGTTAGAAAGCCGTCTAAAGAATGGCTCTATTTGTGTTGCAGGTGTGCTGTGCTGGTGACATGAAAGGCTAGTTGAAGTCCCCGCACAGGCCCCATGCAAATTAATACCTTGGCACAGAAGTATACCGCTTAGTGAGTGTTTACAATTGTTACCACTAAGAAATACATTCTGCTTCTTTTCACTATAATATGTGTGTGTGTAAGGCAATTTCCAAGATGACTTAATGTACCCTTTACCCAACCTTTCATAGTGGCCCGCTGGTATATACTCCTGGCAGTATTTAAATTGGAAAGTTGTTATCGGAATTGTAATTATTCCGTGTATTATACATTCAATGACAGGTCTTTCTGACATTGTCAATGGTAATATCTCAAGTTTTTCAATGCTCAGAATCATATAGTCTGCTCCTTTTTGTGCCAAACTGATTTGTTTTTCAGTAAACAAAAGCACACAGCAGCTGACCAAGGTTTCACACATCAACTTTGTCTGTTTCAGAAATATTTGGTGGTGCCGCTACTCTCACCATCCGCTGCCGTGGATGTATAACTGAGCAATAGTATAGAGAAGTAGAGAGGCGCACTCAATGAAGTCAATGTTCTAAGAAAGTCCAAAGAAAAGCGTAGATCTTCTGTTCTTATTCAAAATGTGTTCTTTATTTTCATATACAACGGCACAGCCAACGCGTTTTATTCCCATTCGTGCCTAGGGAATTTCATCAGGGCTGCAAAAGGATATTAATATACATAAGTTTGTGAAGTACCTTATGTTTAGACATACATATAAAATGGCACTAGTCCAAATGGATTTACAAGGAAATACTTTTGAAGACAGATTTGCCAGATTTTTTAAAAAACAACCATCCCATAGATCCAAAACATCTTAGACAGAATTTGCTGTATGCCAAGTGATAGGTTCTAATTATCTCCTTGTGAAAGCAAGTACACCCTCACCGGTACCTTGCTGTCACAAGGCCATTTCATGCCATGAAGCTTGACACTGGCAATAAGCACCTGACCTTGCCTATTGGAGGGATAGGCACCCGAAAAAGTACAAGTGATTGTGACATGCTGGATGTCGAAAAGAAAGTGTGCGGTCCAAGTGACCATAGTCCAAGATTTAACCATAAGAGTCAAGAGAAAAGAAAAAAGAGTCCCTTAAGAGTCAAGAAAAAGAGTACATTAAGGTGCAAAATTGTCGTAGTGTGGAAGTCCATGAGGCCCTCAACTATCACAATTGTGACACGAAGATTCTAGGACTCACCAAGTACAAAAAAGTCATCAGGTCCATGCTACAATCCTAGATGAGGTCACTCCTAGGAAACTGATGTATAAGAATGATCACAGTAGACCAGGATGTATTCCTAAAGTGAAAATAGAATAATATAATATATGGTACATATCGTCTTCATAGTTGGATCAAGGTTTAAAGTGTCAAAGTAGTAGCCAGACAAGCTTGTCTATGTGTCCCATGCTTATTGGGACAAGTTGTGTATCGAAACGAACATTACAGCTGTAATGTTTCTGCTTAAAATAAAGTTCTATGTACGGAGTGCGGGGGGCCTAAATACGCGATACTCCCAAGACCAGAATATTTTATTTTAATTCATGAAAAAAGAAGGAATTATTAAAAACAAGGTCAGAGTAATCCCTTGTGGATTTGGTATGTGAGAAAAGGAGACCGTATTATACCTGAAAAAGGCTTCACACTCGATTCCAAAATAGAATGGTAATTCAAGACCCCCGGTTAGCTGGAAGGTGTCACTTTGGCAACTCAAGAAGTGTATTGGTTCCGGATCCCTGCATACGGAAAACGATCAGAAATTGAGATATGATTTGTTTTTCAGTAAGGTTAAAGATAGAGAATAATGACGTTGTGTTTATCAAACGCCATGGCACGTAGCCTGAATGCAGATTTTGTAACATCCAGCCTAGCTGTACAATAGAACGTAATTGGGACTGACAGTGTTGTAACATTTAGTAAGTTCTGATCTATTATATTGATAGCAGATGATACAATACTGTCTAGTGAATATATTCTGGAGGACAGAGTCATTAACCCATTGCCCAAAACAGAAAGTGATTTTTGCAAATGAATACGATCAATTTCTCGTATTTTCTCTGCTGTCTCAATTTGAGTTACTTTCCAAGCTTTGTTGTACGGAGCGTATAAACCGGCCGCTATGAAACGTTTTTGGCGCTGTTTGCGTGGTCCCATTATGAAATCCGCAAGTCAGCACCGTCTTTAAGGAAAGTCAAGTGTTGCTTAATTTCAGCTAGTGTGGATGTCTGTAGCCATTCAAGGCATGGTTTCCCTACACTGTATTTTGTTACTATCCCTGGATGTTGTCTCTGGGAGTATCTAGGGTCTGGTCTAGTCATTCTGAACCCCTGTGTTTTGTTCAGGAATCTATCTTGACAGTTATTTGTGTCTGTTGGCCAGATCAACCACTTTTTCCAATCAGGATGTGTTCTGTTTTGGTGTAAAATATTGGATACGTCTATCTCAACATCTGTAGTGGTATTACTATCAGGTATTGGCTTTGGAATAGACGGTTTGTTTAAGTCTTTAATCTTAGCTAGGCCAAGACAAGTAGTCTGTTGAATGGTGTCATTTAAAAATATTATTTGTTCTGGGATCATGCAGGCTCTAAATAATGCTTCTAAACCTTGGACCTGCCAATTATTTGTACCCAAGATGGTTTTCGTTTCAATTTTGTTGTTCCAGAAATCAAAACCAAATGTAATCATTTTTTCATAAAATGTTTTAGAATAAATCAATTTAGTATTTGTCAACATCGTTTTTATCCCTGTCTTATTTAACAGTTTAAAATAAAACGTTTCTGCATCACTTGTGTTAAACCCTGAGAAGTATGGGAATTTCTCATAGAATGTTTTCGAACTGCCTTTTGGTGGAGTTGCACAATGTTCCCATTGATTATACTTAAAAACATTTCTAGGTTGAGCAGATTTATGTAAATAGTGATGTGCAAAGTGATTGTAGCAGTACATTTGTTCATAATTCGACGAACCCTGTAAGTAATCATGTTCTGTAAATTTTGCTGACATTACTAAATCTGACATCATATTATTTATGCTTTCAAAGTCCCAATCATCAGAGAATGTGCTTGGTTTCACAAAGTCACTTAATGAAACTTTGAACTGATGTGGATATTTCAAGAGTTCAACCGGGCCATAGATTTCGTAATACGTTTTGTCCCAAGCTACCCCACCGGGTATTGGAATGGCTGTGACATTCACTGATGATAGTTCTCTTTTCTCGATGTGAGTTGACTTATGCGGCTTAAGGACCAAGTTGATGTTCTGACTTGCTGTGTCCATTGTGCTGTATTTTCCCTCAATGAATTTTCCCAAACAAAGTGCCATGATGAGCCAAAGCAGGAGGAAAAGTACACCTAACACACTCCATAATTCAATCCATGGAGAAATCAGATAGGTTTCTTTGAGTTGATGAAAGAGTTCAGTTAATTTGTCTTTGAAAGTTTTTGTTATTGGCATTTTTTTCAGGTTCACTTGGATCTTCAGAAAAGTTATCGAAATTGATGAAGTAGCCGATGCAGTTCTGTCAATTGTTGGAATTGCTTCCGAATTTTCCTTTGCTTTTTCATTTTTTCTTTCATTAGCATAGTCTGAGGCTACATCGTTATAGACAGGTGTTTCTTGACGAACTGTTTCAATTTGGGTTTCAAGAGGCACAAGTTCCATGTCATTGTTGCATAGTCCTTTTTTATTCACTGCAGGTTTATCAAATGGGATTAGTCTCTCAGTTTGAATCTCTTGGATTGTAGCAAATTTTGGTATTCTGCTATTTCTTCGGAGTCCACTGGGCCACCTACTTATTATTGGCCACATGATTGTGGTTTTACCAGGTCGATGGATATAACTCGGTTCTCCTTTTTACCAGCAAGGGGCAGTAGTACAACTGATCTTGTTCCACTGACAGCTAAGACAGGTACTGCTTTTCTGTAAGAAGGCCCAAATTCCTTCTTCACCGCGATCTTCTCTCTGACCAGATCCCCAATCTTTGGAATCCAGACAGGCCTTGCTGGGACAGGTGGTTTATCTTCAGTGGCTGTTGGCTGCTGTTTAAACATTATGTTGCTCAGGTCTTTTCTTGTTTCATTTAAGTCCTGTAAAACAGCCAAACGATCTTTGACATCAAAGCATTTTCTTTCTACCACTGAAGTCTGACTATCTAAGTCCTGAATATGCATTCTAGTTCCGAACAATAGTTCGTACGGACTGAAACCTTTTAGAGAATTTCTTGGTAGATTGTTAAGACTACGTTGGACAATTGTTAAATGTTGGACCCACCCATCACCCGAACCTAATACCCTCCCCGTTATAGATTGCTTTATGTCCCGGTTTTTTCTTTCCACAATCCCATTTCCCTCAGGATGGAAGGGACAAGAGTACCGCAATGCAATGCCCATGCTGGTCATGGCCTCCTTATAAGTTTGAGAGCTAAAAGCAGGACCATGGTCAGAATGTAGCATGCCAATTGCGTATGTGCCAATAAAGACTCGCAAATCTTTTATAACAGTTCTGGCGTCAGCCGAGCGCTGGGGTCTGTATTTTTAAGTGAATCTAGTCTTAAAAGGAAATTAATGGGACGCTGGATTTTTCGTATAGATAGCCTTATGCTAACTACAAGAATGGCCATGGCAATACTCCGGTCGGTTCACTACTGCAATCTCTGTTGCAGTTCGGACAGCTCTTTGCAAATTTGTAATGTTGCAGGCTCATCCCCGGCACCAGTATTCTGATTGTAATTCTTTCAGAGATTCTTTGATCTCTTGGTGCCTCGGACCTTCACCCATATGTGCGTCTGCTATTAATAAGACTCTCCTGTTCGTGTTTGGAATTACTCTATCCCCCACTCCAGGGATTCGAGCAAAAGGAACGGAGTTTGCATCAATTATGTATGTATAATTGATTGGATAGTTCACGGGTAGTGCTGCACAGTCGCCTTTAGAAGACGTTTTTACCGCCAGCATGGTTTCCCCGTCTATGTATTTTTCTAAACGCTTTTTTGTGGCTACGAAAGCCGATTTAGCTGCTTCTGCTGTGGCTGTATTAGCGAATGAATTCCCTGCAACGTGAACGCCATCACGTGTATGTATCACGTGAGTCTTTCGTAGTTCTTTCTGCAAAATAACTACCTGTTCCCAAAGCTTCTTATGCTTTATTG
Organism: Lissotriton vulgaris; assembly: GCF_964263255.1. Classification (NCBI taxonomy): domain Eukaryota; kingdom Metazoa; phylum Chordata; class Amphibia; order Caudata; family Salamandridae; genus Lissotriton; species Lissotriton vulgaris. Next base: position 928,674,458 of record NC_141696.1, on the reverse strand, counting down.
TGGCACCTGTGTCATCTTTGTAACCATTTTGAACCCAGTTCTGCAAGTCATTATTGTAAGATTTGACGCAAAAATGTGAATCGCACACTATTAGTTTCGGGAATTCACAATCAGCATTTTCAAGCGCCATCTTTAAAGATCTGATTTCAGCTCACTGAGCCGAGCAGTTTCTCAGTGATTCAGTTTTTGTTATTTGTGGTCTGAATTTACCCCAGCGCCAGCGACCTTTAACAATCGCGCACGCTGCATTGTAGGATTTATTATCCACATCGTAATGTTGTGCAAATCTATCCATATAGATTACACAAGAGTATTGTTGGAGAGGCAGAATTTCGATTGGGAGAGGATATTCTTCTTCATATTTTAGATCTTTCCGTTTTTTCATGTTCGGATCAAAATAGTATTTCACGTCTTTTGCAGCAAAAGAATTTTCCCACTGTATCCATTTTGGATCTAATGCCACCGTTTTTAGATTAACTGGGTTTAATAACGCCTCAAGGGCTGATTCTGCTGTAAAAACAGTTATTCTTTTGCCTTGGTCTTGGGCTCTTTCTTTTGCCACAATAGTTCAAACCGCATTTACAATATTTTCTGTAAGACTGAATGTTTTTTCAGTTTCTGTGTACAGATGTGGTTTGTAAGCTATTGGTACCGTTTCTCCCTCATTAGAGGTCAGGTACAAGAATCCGCATCTTCCTGGGATGACTCGGATTACAAGGTTGCGTGTGTTATCGCAAGTTTGTAATTTTGTTTTAGCTAACATGGTATACAACCTTTACAACGAAACTTTTACAACGACCTACCATTACAACGCAACTTTTACCACGCAAACTATTACAACGCATTGCTCTGGGGGGCGCTCTAGGATAGGGAATAGGTTAATTTACTATCCAATAACCTTCCCTACTATCCACGGGGACTGGAGTTGGAATAGTAAATTAAACTATTCACTATCCAGCGCCTAAAAGCAATATGCGTTGTAATGGTATGCGTGGTAAAAACCGCGTTGTAAAGGTAGGCGTTGTAAAAGTATGCGTTGTAACGTCATACATCCAGCTAACATGTCTGTTTGCAATGATCTCAAAATTTCGGTGTGTTTCTGAGTCCAATTGATTGGTTTAAAATCAGGTTTTATTAATTCATAGAGAGGTTTAACCCTCTCTGCATAATTTAGAATGTAAGTTCTTCCAAAATTCAGGAAACCTAGTATTGATTGTAAGTTCTTCAGCGTTTTTGGTGCTTGGAGTACAGCGCACTTCTCTTAGAAGTTGTCTTCTAGGCTTGTGCCTTCACTTGATATTTCATATCCTAAAAACAGGACAGTCAGGTGGGCAATTCGCGACTTTTTAAAGTTGAATTTGTAACCCTCCGCCGCGAACCCAAGTATTATGGTGTTCACTCTTTTCAAGTGAGTATCCAGGTCATCGTCTGTGAGATAGATATCATCGACATAAGATAATGCATCATCATCATATATTTGTAGTAACTCTGTTACCCTTTCTGAGAATAATCCTGGGCTATTCTTGAATCCCTGTGGGAGTCGACAGAATTTTTTTCTGTGACCCCATTATTGAGAAAGCGGTTAAATACCTGCTTTCAGGTGCAATGTTTTGACAAAAGAATCCATTAGAGATGTGTAATGTTGTTTTGTATTTTTTGCGAACGGTGTTATTCATTAGTGCTGCACTGTGTGAGTTTTGAACAGCAAATGACTTGCAACATGAGTTAAGGTGTCTGTAGTCCAAGACTCGACGATATGAATCGTCTGATTTGGAGACAGGAAACAAAGGATTGCTCATTTGAGAGGTGCATGTTTCGATCACCCCTTGGTATTCAAGTTGATCTAAGATCTCCCTGACTTGTTTTTTAGCTCCTTGCTTAATTGGGTACTGCCTTTGTGCAGTTGGTTGACATTTTAACTGGATTTTGTGAGGAGGAGAGTCCTCATCCCATCCTACATGATTTTTATATAATGCAGGAGCTTGAGCTACTGCCCATTTTCTTGCATATATGTATGTTCTATGAATTAGAATATGATTTGAGAAGGCAGGCATAATCATTTCTTCGCCATGAGGGCACTCCCTGACAAACTCTGGTGGCCAGTCTTTCTCAGCTAATAGGATGTCATAGCCTTTTGAAAGGTTATCCCAAAATAGACTCCTCACTTTCCTAGTCTTATCTCCCTCTATACGCAATGTTATTTCGTATATTTTATGAGGTTTGCTAACTCTGGTATCTGCAGTTTCCACCTGAATGTATTCATTCGTGTCCACTGTCTCCAGATGATTCATAAGGATCTTGCGAGCTGTTGTCACTTCTGCTGCGCTGTCTAGCATTGTCTGAGCCCACTCTCCGTTTTTCAGCTGTGTCCTCGGTATCCTCGGCATGTTTGATTATTTTAATACTGGCTACCTTCTTTCTTGGAAATTGTAATTTTTTACTTTGAGCAGGTTCCTTGTCTTTGGACTTGACGTGCTCTTCCCTGTGTTCTGACCGTCCTCCTCTTTCCGATTTCTGCGAGGAAGTCTGAAAAGATCGAGAGGGACGTGTATCAATATCTTGATATCTATCAGGCTTTTTCAAATTATCCCTATTTCTAAGGTTGTATCTTTTCTCAGAGGGCTCCCTCTGGGGAGACTTGTGTCCTTGGTCCGTGTAGTATCCCCTTAATGTGTAGTATTGCTTTTAGATGACATCACCTGACATCAGTCTAGAATTGTTATGTTTTCTATGTGCATTCTACATTCTTTATCTGGGAGTTATTCCTGTCTCCTGAACCTTGCCAGCAAGTGGTTGTTTAAGCTGTGTCCTTGGTACTCAATAAAGTACTTCCTCTGCAACCTGTGTATCAGTTTACTTCATAAACTGGCGACGAGGATGGGATGAAGAAGGACTCACCCTCTGCCTAATGCAAGAAGTACAATTTTTTTTATAATATAAGAAAAAAAAGAAGAAACCAAGGACCAGCGTTCACACGTTTTCAAAGATATTTCACTGTTATTTATTTTTCTTTCCTGTTTGCGGCAGCAATTTAATCAAGTGCTTTGATCGCACCTGCGGCAGTGTACAGCAACGTGTGTCCCGTTATTGATTTTTTAATTGCTGTATCTTACTCCATTGTTTCCTTCGACTTTGACTATTTTGCCAGCCTGCGCTTTAACATTTTTGAGATCGTGTTTGGTGTCATCGTAAAAGGAAGGAGTTAAGGCGCTGACCTGTTTATTTTCAAACGCGAGTTGACATTCTGCCGCGTGCATCTCTGTGAGCCTCAGCCTTCGCGTGGAGCTTCAGGTTCGCGCTGACGACTCCAGCTCCGCGTCTGCTCAATGTCAACATTCTACATGACGCGCTGAACGTATTAACCCCACGCATTAATCACGCAAAGGTCAAAGCGTCGTGTAGCGACCATTTTATGCAATTGTTTTTGATTCTACTTCACATCGTGTGCGTCCAGCCTCGCACACGTTGGTTGGGAACACTAAACTATTTTTTTTCTTGTTGTTTCTCTTCCTTGATTGGAAACTGTACAATGTACATCTACATTTATTGAATTGCTGGATTATTATTTTTCTTCATCTTGCTGCCTGAAGGAATTTCTTTCAAGAGACACTATTGACTATGGTAATTACCTTTGTCGCAATTCTCAAGAAACGAAGTTGACCACGGTGACTACGTTTATTTTATTAATTTATTATTTTCAATATGCACTCAAATGTTTGACTAAGTTATCGACATTGCATTATTTTCTTTCTCTCCAGTTTTAACTGTTTTCTTTCGTGCAGGTTTCCTCATTATTACTAGGAATGTCTAATAACATTGCTGCTCCTTCTCATTTTTTACCCACTGCTGGGGACCCTAAGGTAGAATGGGACCTGTGGTATCCCACATTCCTGGCCTATGTGGATGTAGTAGAGGAGGATGGTTGCTCAGCTAAAAGGAAATTAGCCCTGTTAAAGAATTGCTTAGGCGGCGCAGGTCTTAAGGAGTTGGAGAACTTGCCTCCCATCGATGGAGCAGGTGACTTTAACGTTTTTGAGATCGTTGTAAAACAGTTAGCCACTAGATTTGGCAGGAGAATAAATGTAGTTATGGAGAGGTTCAAATTTTACTCCCGAGCGCAGAAAGACGATGAGTCAATTGAGAATTACGTAGCTGCATTACGAACCTTAGCTGCTTCGTGCGCATTTGAAACAATTCATTTTGAGCAGGTACTAAGAGACCAGTTAATGATGAAGACCAAAAGTAAAAAGATACAGGAACGGCTGTGGATGGGTACCGAGTCTTCTCTAAATGCTGTCCTTAATATAGCTAAAGGGATTGAACAATTGGAACTCTTTGTAAGTGAGATCAGAGATCATGATGTTAAGAGTAAAGTAATAATCCCAGAGGTTGCCTTAGTAAAGGAGGTCCATAACCAAAGGAAATTTCCTATTTCTCAAACTAGGAAAGACTATTTCCCTAGAGACAATAGACCCTCTGGTAAGAAAAACCCTATTATTTGTTATAGGTGTGGTGCGAATGATCACGTTGGCAATTATAAGGGTTGTCCAGCGTGGAATAAAATCTGTGTTAAATGTAAAAAAACGGGGCATTTTAGTAAAATGTGCAGATCCCCACAGAAAGTGAACTTGTTAACCGAGTTTGACTATGAAGTTCCTGAAGAAATCCAAGAAATCAACACTCTACTATGTGTTGGTGATTCTACATGTCAAGGTTTTCCCAAGGATAAGATTTTCATTAATGGTATAGAAATCACTATGCTTATAGATTCCTGTGCTTGGTATAGCATAATTGGTAGTGATATTTTTAACAGATACTGGAATTCCTCATGCCTACTACCATCAGATATTTGTCCAGGTGGATATACTGGTCGGAAGATTGATTTGCTAGGATACATGTGGGCGGATATAAGATTTAAAAGTAATAGTATCAAAGGGAAAGTTTATGTAGCATCCAAGGGTGCTTCTATTTTGAGTTGGCCACACCAACACGAGTTGAGAATTAAATTAGATCCCAATGCCTCTCCACCTGTATATATAGTATCTCCTGCTGAGGATGAATTTACAATTTTGGTAAAGAACAAGTTCCCTGAGATTTTCTCTGATGTCTTCGGTGAATTTGTAAATTTTAAACACAAAATTATCTTGAAAGAAAATGCAACACCTGTCCGACACAGAGTCAGGAACGTTCCTTTGGCCTATCGGGATAAATTAAAAACCATTCTTTCGGATTTGGTGACTCGTGGTATCATTGAACCAACGAGTCTTCCCCCTGGGTTTCCCCAGTAGTTTTGTCAATTAAAAGTAATGGGGAACTTCGTCTGTGTGTAGACCTCCGCAGTTTGAACACTGAAATTTGGGTGGATAGACATCCTTTACCTAACATTCATGAACTAATCTCTACCCTCTCTGGTGCTTGCGTTTTTTCAACCTTAGATTTAGCTAGTGCGTATCACCAGGTCTTACTCCATGAGGACTCTAAATTCCTTACCACTTTCATAACCCCTGAGGGCATGTTCCAGTTCCGTCGCATGCCATTTGGCTTAGTCAGTGCGGCTTCGGTATTCCAACGTCTTATGAAAGAGGTTTTGGAGGGCTGTAATAGTGCCATTGCCTTCCAAGACGACATCTTGATATATGGAAAAGATCATGAGGACCATGACAGAAATCTGGACAAAGTACTGATGTCTGTCAAAGCTAAGGGTTTGACTCTGAAGCTTTCTAAATGCAAATTTAGACAGAGCACTGTGGAGTATTTAGGACACGAAATCTCCGCTCAGGGTATCAAACCAAAACTTAATCACATTTTAAGCATAACTAAGGCTCCTGCCCCTAGTAACAAAGAACAATTGGTGTCTTTTCTGGGCCTCACCGAGTTTTATAGCAAATTTGTCTCAGACTACTCTTCCAAAGTTCATGTTTTAAGACTGTTATTAAAAAAAGATGCAAAATTTGTTTGGAAAGGTGAACATCAAACTGCTTTTGAGTTACTTAAAAAGGAGATTATTAATGCCCCTTTCCTGAGGCCTTTTGACTTGGGTAGAGAATGCATTGTGTGCGTGGACGCGAGCAACGTGGGACTTGGTTCTGTGCTGATGCAAAAGAGTCAAGGTGAGGAATATGTTGTCTCCTATGCCTCTCGTACCCTTTGTGGGGCAGAATTCAACTATTCCACTATAGAAAAGGAACTTTTGGCGTGTACCTGGGCTGTCGAGCACTTCAGGCAATTTATTTGGGGAACAAGATTCTGTTTGCGAACCGACCACAAACCTTTGATAAGCATGTTGGCCGCAGGTGGCGGTCGTACTTTGACTGCACGTTTGGCACGTCTGGCTGCTAAGTTACAAGAGTTTCAATGCGTTGTGGAATATGTCCCTGGTCGCCTAAATGTTCACGCTGACTGTATGTCCAGATTGCCTTGTGTTTCCTTAGTTGCTACAGACTCTCCTTGCGATGTTGATGTAGTCTTAACTATTGGTGATGTAAATGATGCTAAATGCAATGCCACGTCCAGTGTTATTTCTGAGTCTGCTTGGCGGGATGCCATGTCTCAGGATGTTTCTTTGTCCAATGTGGTGGATTTTCTGAAGCAAGGGTGGCCTGAAGAAAAGAAACTTTCTGGCGATGTTCTATCTTTTAGCAAAATAAAAGAAGAACTCATGTTTGACCAGGGTTTTGTAACCAGGTGTGATAAAATAGTACCCCCTTCCGGTCTACGTGAAAAAATAATTTCTATGGCACATGAAGGTCACATGGGGATGTCTAACACCAAAAGACGTATCCGCGAATTCTACTGGTGGCCTGGTGTCAACAGGATGGTGGACAAATGGGTTAGTTCTTGTTCTCCTTGCTCCAGTAGTGATAAAACTGCTAAACCCTTGGCTGCCAAATCTGATGTTTCACCTATTGAGTACTCCATGTGCCCTTGGAAAAAGCTTGGAATTGATATTGTTGGTCCTTTGGATTTGTCCGACAATAAATCTGTTTTTATTTTAGTTTTAATTGATTATTTCTCCAAATGGCCGGAGATAAAGTTTGTGGACAAGACTGGTTCTTCTCAGATTGTTGAATTTCTTGATGAGGTCTTCTGCAGGGAAGGAATTCCAGCTGAGCTGGTATCAGACAATGGTCCACAATTCATTAGTAGTGAGTTTTTATCTTTCCTTGACAGGTGTGGAGTGGTTCATAAAAGGGTGTCTAATTACAACCCTCAAGCCAACGGTCAAACTGAGCGCTTCAACAGGGTCATTAAAGAGTCGACACAACTTGCCATTAAAAGTAAATTAGATTGGAGGAAGACTCTTCGTGCTTCTCTCCTCTCATATCGTACCTCCCCCAATTCCGTTATGGGTTTTTCCCCTTTCGAGCTGTTAAAGGGTCGCAAACCTGGTTCTAAATTATTACCCTGGTGGATGAAATTAAAAATTCCTCCCGTGCCTAGTGTTGATCCCTCCTCCTTGGTTAAAAATAAGGTGTTGAAATATCAGGAGAAGATGAGATGTAATCCTACTTTTCCTGTTGTTTCTAAACCTGGCATCAAGGTTGGCGATTTGGTGCGAGTTAAGTTCGGGAGATCTGGTGGTTCCAGGTGGAACAAATGGTCAGATCTTTGTAAGGTCACTGAAGTCTTCAGTAAAGCTGTCAGAGTGGATGGTGGTAAAGTGTGGAATTTTCGCAGAGTCTCTTTGTGCAGAACACCCAATGTGTTGATGAATTCTCTACCTTCCTCAAATCCTCCTTTAATTTCTCCTGGTGATAATTGCCACCCCACTGATGACTGTCACCCCGCTCTGTTGGACACTTTTTGTGGTGATGTTCAAATTTCCTCAAGTAACAATGATGTTTCTGCCCCCAACAATGTTGTTTCTTCTCCCAATATTTCAACTCATTCCGATCAGCTTTCTTCTGACACTATTGTTCCCTCTCATGATGTACAGTCTTCTGATGTACCCCTGAGGAGGAGTTCTCGTGTCAGATCAACTCCTGCTAAGTTACGCGATTTTGTTCACTAGTTTTTTTTTTCTGTTTTTTTTTTTTAAGGGGGGGAGGTGTGTAGTATCCCCTTAATGTGTAGTATTGCTTTTAGATGACATCACCTGACATCAGTCTAGAATTGTTATGTTTTCTATGTGCATTCTACATTCTTTATCTGGGAGTTATTCCTGTCTCCTGAACCTTGCCAGCAAGTGGTTGTTTAAGCTGTGTCCTTGGTACTCAATAAAGTACTTCCTCTGCAACCTGTGTATCAGTTTACTTGAGTCCGGAGATCTTTCTCTCCGCCGAGGAGACCTTCCTCTGGACTGGAATCTTTTTTCTTTGGGAGTGGATTGTTTATTTCCATCCCAGCTCCTCTTTGGAGTGTTTAGATTATTTTTAATAAATATCTTTTCAGGATATTCAGTTAGTTGGGGTTTTACCGGTTTCCTACCCAAACTATCTCTACCTAGTTCTTCATAGGATTTTTCTATGATTCTGGCAAGTTCAATTGGTTGGTCTGCTATATCTGTTTCTTTCAATTTCTGGTGGATCCCCACAGATGCTGCTTCTCCTTTTATGTTGGCTAATAATATAGCCGATACCTGCTTGAAGTCTTTCAGTAATTTCATACCCAGAGTTAAAGCAGGTTCTGGACCGTATTCATTTTGAATCTGTCTTAGTACATCTGGTATTACCGTCATGGACGGAACACCATGAGTTTTTGTGTAAATGGAAGCAAAGACTGTGCCCCAAGTGTCACAATCCTCCACATGTGGTGCGATCCCCATTGGAAGGCAGATAGTCAGAATTCTGTGTTTCTCACTAGGGGTAGTATTTGGAAATACCGCCTCTATTTGAGTTATCTTTTGTGCTAGCCAGAATGGAATTTCTTCCCATTTTGCGGGTGTTTTACCAAGACATGATTGTATGTTCTGTGGTGTAATTTTGTTTGTGTTTCCCTGATGAGGGATCAGCTGTAGAATGTTAATAGCTGGTTGGACTGTTGAAGTCCGCATTACATATTGGACTAATTGTCTATGTATTTTAATTAGTACTTTTAGCTGGGCTAAAAGTTCCTGGTCTGACATTTTTTCAATGTCTGGATGTGGTGTGTAGCTGGCTAGAACCGGCCACGTTGCTCCTGGTCTACCTAGTGGACTGAGCCTGGTGATGTGATTATTATGTTTTAGGGCGCCTTTAAACCAGAGCAGGTGCTCTTGGTAATTTAGTGGGATTTCAACGTCCTCGAAAGGAGTGTATTCATCTGGAGGTTCCTCTATTTTCTAATAGTGGAATTCGTGTGTTACAGCGTTTGCTGCTAGAAAGTTTATCCATGAATAGAATACCTCTGTCTGCCGATATTCATGGGCCTCTACCACGAATATGACTGTACCACCTCGTGATGTCAGTCCGTTTTCTATAAGTTTAAGAGTTATAGTTTTTCTTATGTTGACCGGAATGAGTATAACATTCAGGTCATTCTGTAGGAGACTCGTGTCCTCCTCTAGGAGTCGGGCTGCTATTCCAGCTGCCTCCCTCTGGTCTTCACTTTCCCCCATTTTACCGGAAGAAAGGTTTTTGTTGCAGATCAAGTTTCAAGGAAACAAAAGATTAGGTGCACAATATTTTGGAACACTGTATCCTTCAACGTTGACTAAACCAAAAACTATACATAGGAATCTTTTCCTACTAAGTTCCCGCGGATTTTAACCTTTTACCCACTCCAGACGTCTTTTGGAGTATTTACGGGAAAAAGGGTCTGTGTGAAAAAGCACGACTGAGTTACTCTAACGTCTTGCGTTAGTTTTATCGCCTTACCAAACGTTGGGTGCCATGTAGTGTAGTTCCTATATTCCCAATAGGCTCTGCGCATTGGAATAATATATTCAGCAGTGTAGACGTAGGACTGAGGACGACTAGGTCTCTACTGACTGTATTAGACTTAAGGTTTGCCAGCTAGCTCAGAGGTCACTAGAAACTTTCTCGAATAAACGAGGAGGAGTTTAACCTCTCTGGATAGACATGAAGGGATTAGCTTCTGACAACCATATAACATGACAACTTTGCTCCCTCAGAATAAGAGTGTATCTCTAGAGTCGTGTGAAAACAATAGACAGCTATTTCACTCAGTCAAATGTGCGTACTTAGTTTCACCAGAGTGCAGAGAAAAGAGAGACGGGCGTTTTCAATAAAAAGGTGTAATTTATTGAGCAGTCTTCTTTCTCATGCAAGAGAAATGAATTGCCATAATTGCAATACTTAATGTAAAGTAAAGTGCGTACAGTAAAAAGAGTATTATGAAATAATACTGTAAAAGCATTGATATGGTTTCTTAGCCATAAGATACTTTAAAATGGATAAAATATATACATACATATATACATTGACTAACGTACTCAACTGGTGCTTCTAAAATACGCCTACCCCGGTGTACCTGACCTAAGCCTAATACGTGGGAAGGAGTAAGTAAGTAGCAGTTTAAGTTAAGTTGGTTTTTTCAAGAATCTGACTCAAGAATTCTCTTTAAGGATTTAGTCAGCTCGATACCTGGGTAATAGAATATAGGAGGTCTGGTATCTCTCTTTCAGGACTCGATATCCCAGCAGCCCGCGAAGGCGGCTGAGAACACCGGAGCTGCATTTCTCGGCAGAAGAAAAGACAGCGTCTCTCTCAGTGCGTCAAAGAGGAGGGACAGCGTCCGTAGGCTCTCGCATCAGCTGGGCTCTCGGGCAGGTAGATAGCTGCTTGGCTCCAAAACCACCCCCGTGTGTTTGCTTAAGGCAACGTTGGTATATTTATACCTGAAAGGTGCCGAGTTTGATGTAAGGTTTGGACATAAGACGTCATTAAAGATGTCACTAAGAACTGACTGTTCCTTTAGTGTTCGCAGGAGTTTAATGAAAAATCAAAATAAAAGCAAATGGGGATTTCCCAGGTTGCTGGAGGTTTGGTGTGTCGAAGGAACTCGTTGTGCTTTCTAGGAATCGAAGGAAGTAGCTTCTGCCGTGCCTCGGACTGCAAGGGCTATTTATTTAAATATGGATCTGATTCTTATGCCATTATAGGGATATTATTGATTATAGCCGTACAAGGGCATAAAATAGCAATATGGATTCAGGTTCCTAGATAAAAACACAATTGTATCATTACTATAGAAGAAAGAAAAAGAAAAGAGTAGTGACTTGATTGGAATATTCAATCAAGTCACGAGGTAAATGGGCCACAGAAGGTGCCACAATTTATGACATTGCTTGCTGATTTCACACATACAAGTGGGCACTATGTCCACTAGCATGCTTCAAATCCAGGACCAATATGTTTTAGCGCAAGGTGAATTTGTCACCTTTTCACTCTCAAACACATTGGGCCCCATTTAATAGGCGATGGCTAGTGTAAACTAACGCATCACCTCTGTATTGTGACACATTGCTGTAGTTGCATTGGTTTTCCTGCCAACTCCAGCAAGGCACCAAAAAACCCTGTGCCATGGTGCGCTGTATTGTAAATACAGCACACCAATGGTGGCACAAGGGTTTCTGCTGCAGCTGCAAGTAAACTGGTGCATCACTGCTTTAACACAGCAATGCATCATTTTCTTGTAAATGAGGCCCTTAGTGTACAGTGTAAATCAACTGTGGTCGACAAACAAAGTGCAGTAACAAGTTTGACAAACAATAAAGCAACAGATTACATGGCTGGCGAAGGAAAAACTCCCTTGGCAACTAAATTACTGGCAAGCTTAGCTAGCAAAGTCTTTGTGCTCATAGGTGAGAAGGACCATACCAATGGTATAAAAGTAGCTTCTGCATCAATTTCAAAGAAATAGTACCACTGTCATCTTCAGCAGGCACGCAGCACCAACGCAACAGCCATCATTTAGAACCTTTTCAATGGAATAAGATGAGACATTGAAATTTATTTTGTTCCTACTGCTGACACAGCTCCATGTAATGCAGGAAGAATTGATAACAAAACAACCACACATGTTTACGTAAAACAACAGGGTGCTGACAATGTCTTTAGCCCTCATGCAGGCATGCATCTTTCCTCACTATCAGTGGCCACAAAAAATCTGAATGTCCTACATAGAGGCAAAATTCATTGCAGCAGATGCTGTGGAAGATGGACATACAGAACACTAGAATACATTTGAGAGACCCCCCCCCATCCCACATCTGATTAGGATGGAGATTCCCCATTAGAGGCTAGTGTTTAGCCGTTGGGCCACACTGCAGTGATAGATGAACAAATATCTTTCCCATAGTGGCAGGCTAGCACGCTTGCAAAGTTTTCTAAAACCTCACATGCAACGTCTATACTCCTTGCCATAAAGAACATTAGGAAGCAGCAGCTAGACTTCATGAAGCAGGGGGAACCATACTGCCCACCTAGTACAAGAAAAAAATAGACATCAGGTAAGATCAAACACCAGTGTACTGAATAACCTGAGTACCTCCACTCTTATTATCTCTTGACAAAATTTCAGTGGTGATTTAGAATGCAATGAATACCTTAGGACATTGTTGAAGGATCAGGAACTGGCAATTCCTGAAGGCTCGATTTGCTTCAGGGGATAGCACTATATCCTCTTCAGTTCCCTCAACGTCTTTACTATCCTTGTCCTCCTAGGCACCGCCTCAAAAGGCAAAAAAGAAGGCTAGCTAGACTGCCTATCTGCATTCTGACGTGGGAGATATTCCAAATTGAAGTAATTTGTAATTCAATTGCTTTTTTTTACAGCTAAATATGTTATTCTTTATTAAATGGATGTATGATAGTACAACGCAATCTTTTTGATCGCGGTACTTTACATAGCGGATTTTACAACGCAAGTCGTTACAACGACTTGCGTTGGAAGGCGCGGATTGAGGATTATTATAATTTTCTATTCTAACACCAGTCCACGTAGCAGTAGGGAAGGTGTTGGAATAGAAAATACAATATTCCTTAACCAACAGCGCCATCCAGCGCAAGTCGTAGTAAGGACTTGCGTTGAAATGGCAGCGTGGTAAAGGTCGTGCGGTGTAAACACCGCGTTGTAAATGACGTTTCCCACATTGAATGGGCGGGCATTGGCTTTAACTCTGTTGAGTAAACATTTCTTCAAGCACATTATTGATGGGAGTCTTTTATTTTAAATCTACTTAATGTTGGCATATTTTTCAATTAAAAAGAATTTTGTAATCAGCATCTTCTTTGGCACTGGCATTCCCATTCTATTGCAGCCTCAGCTTGCAAACTGATGTTTCTTCCTCATCCTCCTCCACAGGTTTCAGTACAGGTCGTGTAACTGCAATATTGTGCAGCATACTGCAGATTACAATGAAGCCACAAACACTCTGTCAGGCTGATACTTTAAGACACCTCCACCTTGATGCAGATATCTGAATTAGGCCTTAGAATTCCAAACGCCTTTTCCATGGTGCTCCAATTGTGTATTTGAGCTTTATTGTATGCTTGCTCCTGTACAGTACTTGGATTACACTCTAGACTTAAGAGACACAGCACCAAGGGGTAAATAGCATCACGTATATGATAAGAAGATTTGAATTATGTACACTAAAACAAGTATAATGCACCATGTTTGCTATATTTTAAGTAGAGCGAATTTAATGTTCTTTGCAGTTAGAAAGGGGCGTTGCTGCTTATTAAGCAGCCATGTTCTCTGGGTTTGATGGGTTTGTATTTTGTGGGGTATTCAGCTTCTTTCAGAGAGACATGCATTTCACAATGATATCTTTCACAACAATCCATACAAAAAAGATCTTGTTTTGTGCCATGGGGGGTCACCAAGATTACCTGGCCACAGTCTGTGGCATCTGTCACACTTGGAAATCCTGCAAATCCATAAATCGTAACCTTACTGTAATTTGTTGTTTCTGTATCTGTTGGAAGAACAATATGTTGAAGGCAAATATTTAGCCAAGCATATATAATTTGCTTTATTATTTTTCATAATCAATCAATGATAGCTTGTAGAGGGCGGTTAATCCCTTGTGAGGTTATCTGGTACTGTGGATCTTGCTGTTGTTGCTCAGTTGAACAGACAGGTCTTGAGCCCCTTCCTTAATTCCAGTAGTGAGGGTGAGGTCTGGAGGTGAAGAGGGAGGACATTCCAGGACTTGGCTGCAAGGTAGGGGAAGGAACGACCATTGATGCCGCTCCGATGGATGCAAGGGTGTAAGTGAGATGGAGGAAGGTGGAGCGAAGTTGTCTAGAGGGTTGGTGGAAGTTCAGGCAATGGTTGATGTATGCTGGTTCTTTGTTATGCAGGGCTCTGTATGTGTGGATCTATATTTTGAAATGGCATCTATTCTGAATAGGTAGGGGTGATGTGGGTCCACTTGGGGAGGTCAAGGATGAGTCTGGCTGCAGAATTCTGTTTGGTCTGTAGCCTCATGAGTTGGAGCGAGTTGAATCCGGCGCAGAGTGTGTTGCTGTAGTCCAGCCATCTGGTGACAAGGGCTTGGGTGACGTTTTTGTCTGGTGTTGACCAGGAGCCGTTTGGGGATCTTGCAGAGTGTTGATTCGGTTTTTAATGGTAAGTTGGCTGTCCAGGATGATGCCAAGGTTGCAGGCATGAGCTGTTGGCATGGATGAGAGACCCACTTTGGAAACCACCTGGAGTTTTTCCATAGGGAGGTGTTGTTCCAGAAGATCAGTACTTTTGTTTTCTCTGTATCAGCTTCAGGCAGTTGTGTTTCTTTCAATTTGTAATGCTCGTCATGCACCTCTGGAAGTTGGCCCTCATGGAGACGAGCTCTTCTAATAGTGAGAGGGTGAGCTGGGTGTCGTCGGCGTAGGATATGTTTAGTCCATGGTTTTTGACGATATCCGCCATGGGGGTCATGTAAGGCTGCCTGTGCTTTACCATGCACTGTACAGACTATGTGCTGAATGGAGCCAGTAGCTACAATGTCAAGCACAACATGAACTTTCAGGAAGGGAGGAATTGGAGTTTGTATGTCTAAGTTAGGCTTTAAAATATCACCAAGTGACAATACAATGTTCTGTGAAGTGCACAGGTCAAACATTTTAAAGACATATAGGTAATACGTCTTTAAAAATATCCAGCTCATTGGATTGTCATTGTACGATGAAACTGTACAGCCTGGCATCTTTTGTACTGCATGCTGTAGAAACACAGGGAGTTGGTGACGCTGAATTAAGTGTCCAAGCAGTGTTAGTGGTGTTCAGTAGTGTGTGACTATTAGCAATTTAAAAGTCAATGTTCAGACAAAGGTCTTTGTTTAATTCAGGTGTGTCTCCTTGGAGCTGAGGTTCCTTAGATGTTTTTAAAAACTGATTCTGCTTTTATTGCTCATAAAGCTACTAGGACATTACCAATTTTTATTAGCACTTCAAAATTTACCACCGGCATTGAGCAGAGGATGTTTTTGGCGCAAACTAAATTATGTTGTACTTCCGTGGTCAAGATCATTATTACTTTTTAAATTATTTCTTGTGGTTTTTTTTATTGCATGCAGTAAATAACATCTAGAGGTATTTACCATGTGCAATAAAATATGCATTTTTTAAATATTACCTATCAGTATTAGCCGCATTTGATAAGTACACTGAGAAACATACATATGCTTCAAAGGGAGTCAGAAATATGCGAGGCATGGAGTAACCGCATTACTTCAGGCGTATAATCAGGGTCTGAGCTCAATTAATTGCCATCAGATGGTTTAACATCGCCCTGATTATGACGGTGTGATAGGAGTAGGTGCTACTTACAACACCTAGTGAAATCTGATACCTCAGGGATTGGAAGGATTTGGGTGGGATAAATAGTACCTATTTTGAATTGTTGGTGAATAACATGAATGTTGCTGCTTACTGCACCAAAATCTGCAAATCACTGTAAATACATACTATTTTTCCTTGGTAACTTTTAGCACGTCCAAATTTAAACTTAGAGTCAGGTATTTAAAAGTACTGGGAATGATAAATATACCACAACACAGAATTTCGACCTCTTCACAAATAGGGGTTTTCAAAGCAGTCGGAAAACATCAACCCACTCATATCTGGATCTAGGTGTAGCAAACATTAAGCTCAAATATGGTGACTTACCTTCATTTGAAGGCTCTGAATGTGCATCCTTGTTATTAAAATCTGTATAATAATTCATCTTACACATTTTTCATTTACATTTTGGCTATACTGACCCAACTGCGACAGGATTAGGACTTGGAATTTAGCAAGAAAACTTCAATAGAATGTTAACAGGTAGCCAATTGTAGAAGAAAAGCCAGAGGGTAAATCATGCCACCATATGTGGGTTGCAGCATATAATCTTTTGACAAGATTTAGAAAGGATCTGCTTGGGTTTTATTACTTTTTTAAAGCAGACGTGATTCAAAATCTTTCTTGGCATTTACAAACCAATGCAAATTGGTATTTGCGTTGGTTTGTTAGAAAAAGTAACATAAATCAGCATGAGGGGCCACAAGCTCCTCCAAGCATCTGGATCTTAGTAAGAGATCAAAAGGTGATGGGAGTCCTGTTGGCGGTATTGTCCGTTGGTCTTGCATCAATATTGGGCATGTCTGTAAAACAGTAGCCCAATAGTATAGTCTTAGATTTGGAAGTGCCCAGCCCTGCTCTTTCCAGAGGAACAGATGAAAATTTGAACACTCTCCTTGGTTGGGAGTATGCCCATATAAACTGAGAGAATAACCGACCAAATCTTAAAAGCATTGTATTGGGGAATTCCAAGGGGATTGATCTAAAGAAATACAGGATTTTGGGGAAGAAAATCATTTTAAGGACATTGCATCAGCCTACAATGAATAAGCGAAGGTTGTTAAGATGACTCTGAGCCTTCTTTTTCTCCAGAGCGAGGGGGTCCAAGTTTTCCCGGACTATCAAATCGGTCTCGGCCAAGTGTTTACCCCTAGATATTTTGCTTTAGGAACAACTCTTTTATCTGTCCGGGTGATCTTTTTTTTTTGCTATAATTCGGGTTTTCCCTTTTCTTTAATGTGTATCCAGACACTGCACCAAAGTGCTGAGCCTCTTCTATTGCAATTTTAGCTTTTTGGGGGTCCAGAGTCACAAAGGCTAAATCATACGCGTAGGCCATGATTTTGGTTTCTAGGCCGTGTCTATAAATAGCCGGGATTTCCTGGCTTTTGTACAACTTTTTAATAAAAGGGTCAATGTACATTGCAAAGAGCAAGGGGGAGCAAGGACAGCCCTGACGGGTCCCACGTGTGATTTTAATTTACTCCGTTAATAGCAAGTTGATAGACACCCTGGCTGAGGGATTATGATATAGCGATGTAATGCCCTGAATAGCCCTAGGTCCAAAGTTAATTCTCTGCATGACGCACCAAAGAAACATTGAGGAGACCCGATCAAATGCTTTTTCAGCATTGTTAAGTATTAAAGACAGCAGATCTTCTGTGGTCTGTGCTGAATCGAACAGAGTGATAGTCCTGCTGATGTGCTCTGTAGTCCCTTTGTTGGGGATAAACCCATGCTGCCACCTAGACATAAGACTCTCGATTGTAGCTGAAAGTCGGGACGCAAATATTTTGGAATACATTTTACATTCTCTTTTGATGAGCATAATTGGGCGATACGAGCCCAGTTATAGCGGAGACTTATCTTTTTTGGAAAGACGATAATCTTGGCTGCTGCCCACGATTGGGGTGGGGTCCCACCATTAAAAATGTGGGTCACCAAGGATTTAAAAATATCTTTCATTTGAGAAGAGAATACTTTTTAAAATTCAACTGGTATGCAATCAGTGCCTGCCACCTTACCATCTGCTAGGTTAGCCAGAGCCATGGCAATTTCATCCCTAGAGGGAGGATATTCCAGCTGTTTCCGATCCTCCCTGCCAAGGGGTGACAACAAAATAGGGTCAAGGAAATTGTCGATCTCTAGCAGTCTATTGCCTTATGAGCTAATACCCCCTTCAGAATGTAGGCTTTGTTAGAATTCGCAGAAAGCTGTTTGTAATACATCCGGATTCTTGGTAATTACCCCTGCCGAAGTCTTAATAGAGTGTATCGCATTAGGGGTAGTCTGTTGTCTGGTTCTCATGGCCAGCGGGTAGCAAATCAGCTCGCAGCACTCATAAATATTTTTGCGAGCAGCAGCTTACTAGGCAGCACCTTTCTCGGCCAAAATAGAGCTTATATCTGCTTTGATAGCAGCTAAAGTGAGTTATACGGGCTCTATCTCTGCCCCAATCTGTACTGCAACAATACAATTTTCCTCGGCCTTTGCTATTTTTTTTGTAATTCTATAATCTGAACTTTCTCCTGCTTGTTTTTTCTAAGTGAGAATTGCAAGGCATCCCCACGAATGCAATCTTTTAGAGTGTCCCACACCACCATAGTTGGGGCAGAGCCGATGTTGGTGTCTAGGAAATCTTGGATCCAGCTTTTCATGTGATTTTGGTTTCCTACATCAAATAATAGTGCTCTCTCAAAACTCCAGGGCAAAACTTCTGTGGGAGTAGCCAGGCCCCATATATTAAGGATTAGAGGATTGTGGTCTGATAATATTCGAGGAAGAATATCAATACTGCTATTATGGATCAGAGAAGGTGAGGCCAAAAAATATTCTAACCGTGCTAAGGAATGATGAGGTGCAGAATAATATGTGTACCCTGACTGATTTGGTTTCAGACAGGACCAGACATCCACAAGCCCATGTATATGTAGAAGGTTTTTAAACGGCTTGCAGAACCTTATGTTTCCAATTTGTATACCCCTGTTGATCATTAGTTCCCCAGTTGCTGGGCAAGTTAATATTAAGGTTCCCAAATACATTAACAAGCAGAGGCTAGGGTGCTGGCTTCCCAGAGACCCAATTGAGCACGCCAGGGTCATCCAGTATGCACCCGTATATGGAGAATAGAGTCAAAGAGTATACAGGAGTTAACTGACATTCTGCTAGAGCCCATCTTCCTTGAGGATCTAACTTAGCCAGAATAGGTTGTAGCAAACGCTTGTGTTGTGCTAAAATGACAACTCCCCTTGTGCGTGCGCCCTGCGGTGTTCCCCCAATGAGGCTGTATCCCATAGTTTTTAGGAGATGTGTCTGGGAGCCCTCTATATGTGTTTCCTGGAGGCAGACTAAGTCAGGCCACATCAAGCGCAGTCCCTGGGCTATCATCTGTCTTTTACGAGTATCGTTCAACCTGCAGATGTTCAAGGAAACAATTTTAAACTGTGTTGAATTTGTCATGTGTGTCTGTTACAGTGTTACTGAGTAAGTTACTAACACGATGACAGGAATCAATGGCCTAAAAAAACGGATTTATAAACATATGACAGAAATCTGCCCCTCATGATGAAATAGAGTGAACCATCCACATTGTTGCGCATTCTATGGATTCAAAAGCGAAGTTCCAGCACAGAAACATAACCAAATTGGCACATGAACAGAAAATGAATAAGACTCTTAAAGGCTCACCCCCCCCCGCCCACTCCTCGGCCTTCCTCAACCCTCAGGACCCCCCCGCCCACCCCCCCTAAAGTGAGCATTAAGGTAACACCTGAATGATGGATACCTGCAATAACACTCTGCCACCCGAACCAGCAGTGTTAAAAAAACGGTGCATAAACGCTTAATAGGCCGATAAGTAAAAGGGAGCAAAATACTAGCCTAGAACAGTTTAGAAAGGAAGAGGAAAAAGAATTGAAAAAAAGAAAAAAAGAGGTGCCATCCAAAGCCTGCCTCACTTCTGTCCTTTTCAAAAAACATAAAGACAAGAAGAGTGTCTAGCATGCAACAATTTTAGAGCAATTGTCCTTAATGATCCATAGCTATGTTCTTTACTAGCCTTAATTTCAGGGAGATATTCTTGGGCTTTAATCTCAGACAGAAAAGTAAGTGAGGAGCCGTTCGCGATGACTTTTATTTTGGCAGGGTTCCTAAGAAAAACTTGAGCCCCTAGTTGCCGAAAGGTGATAAATAACTGGCGGAGATGCCATCTTCGTTCCACTGTAGAGTGGCAAAAGTCAGGCTTTGCGAAAAAGGATACCCCTTCAAAGCACTTCTGGGAATTCTGCCGGGCCTGCTCAAAAACCATCTGCCTAAGTAGAAAGTTCCCGTAAAACACCAAAAAGGCTTGAGGTTTCTCTTCCTCAATGGTGTTAGCCTGTTGTTTCTTCCTTGTAAAGGGAAAGCGGTGGGCCCGCTCAACAGCGTGCTCCCAGTACCACGCTCTTTCCTCAGGAGTTTCACGATTTTGTGCCAGGGTCTCCCACCCACCCCTCCAGGACTCCCTAGTAGGCAGAGGTTGTTTTAACGCTATCTGTTCTCCTGTTCCTCCATCTTCCACAGGATGTCTGTCATGCAATCACTTTGGGTGGGGCATTGACATTTCTCAGGGTGGAAACTCCAGTTTCAAGGCTTTCTTGCTGCCTTCAATCATGGTAACTCGCTCCCTAATGTTCGAACCGATTTTATTTAGTTTTCTAAGTCCCCCTTGCAGTTTTCTTGTGGCGCCTTTGGCATGTTGATTATCGATGCATACTTCATTTTGGAAATGTTTGATTTAGGATAGTATAGCAGTCAAAGTGGGCTCCTCTTGTTGATCTAGTGTGACATTGATGCGCTCTGCTCCGAGATCTTGCCAGGCTTGTCGCCATAGAGAAATGTAAGTTGAGACCCCGAATAGTCCCATTTTAGCTGGCTGTGCTTTTCTGATCATTTACCTCTTTGTTTGCCAGATGCAGTCTTATTTCGTTGGACTGTGCCAGTTCCCTCGGAGAAGTTGTTACAGTTAGCATGTGAAAGTTCACCATCGCTAGATGAAGATGAGATTTCTTCAGCTGAGGAGTTGGACCCGTCTGACACTGAGAAAAAGTGTTTGCCTGCTGGTGCGAGTCGCTAATGAATTAGAGACTCATAAAATAGGGTTAGCGACTGACTCTTATGAAGGGGCATGCTAAGGGCTGCATTAAAAAAATTCATTGACAAAGCAGTCCCAGACATGGTGGTCTGCTGACCTCAGCAGGCCACCATCCCTGGGAGTGCCAGTCAATCCAAATGGGGTGCAAATTGCGACAGCCTCATTAATATTCATAAGGCATGCACTTTGCAACCCCATTGGGAATTGCAAACAGTGTTTGAGATACTGTTGTACATTGGATTTTGTGACTCGCAAATTGCGATTCGCAATTTGTAGCAAATTGTGAGTCGCAAAATCCAATGGTCGTACATCTGGCTCTTAATGTATTTGGGATAGAATATCTCATGTTCTGTTCCAGAAGTCTATTTGAGTCACCAGAGGTGCTGCCTAGAGCTCAGTCATCCCTGAGGTTAGCCATATCACCCCTGGATTGTACTTCTCTCTCAGTGATATTATTTGTGGTGTTGCAGCGGAAGCATGGTAAAATTGTATTTGCTTACTCTCCATAGTTCTCTGACCGTACTGTGCCATTTATGATTAGACAATCTGCAGCATCTTCATTTATCTCAGAGGCAATGATCTCCTGACAAATCTCTCTGCTCCGAAGAAGGGTTGGAAATTAGCATTGCCAAACACCTTGTTAGCTGTCCAATAAGGACAATTAATTGACAGCTAACTCCCAAATTTGAGACCAGATTTAGGTGTACCACTCTTAAAACCATACTGTAAAAGTAAAGAAAAAATGAAGAAGTTATGTTGAGTTAGGATTATGCAGACCAAAAGCTCTGCAACAGAAATGCAAAACAAAAGCGGTAACACCTGATGGTCTGACAGAGCTCGCTGTTTGTCTCTACAACACATTTAAGTCATTAGTAAACAGTTTCCAACAGGACTTAAATATAGACTCAGACAAATATTAGATGAATTTGGTTATTTTATTAAAGATTCAAAATTCATTGCCACAAGCAATCTCTTGAGAAATTCAGTTGAGAATATCACAGCTTGTATAAAAGCGCCAAACATTTAGGTAAACTTTATCGGATGCTTTCTATAATAATCTATTTACAGAGTTACAAAGTCCCACAACCATTAAGGCAGAAGGAGAGTTTGTTGTCTAACAGCTCTAATGCTACGAAGGAAAGGAAAGGGTTCAAATTTAGAGTCAATTTAAGGGCAAGTTCATTAGCAATTTGGAATATTTCAGCAAAGAAGATTTCAGTTCATTAGCTACGAACTATAGCATTAGCAAAGTAGTCCAATTAAAAATATAGCTCTCAAAAATCGATCAGCATAGTGTCCTCTTCGAAGAGGAATTTGGAAATGGGTCCTAAATGCATTGTGGAGGCATTAAAATTATCGATCACAAAACAACCTGGTTTTGCAAGGGGGTCACCTACGTTTTTGGTCGCAGACTTGGCAGTCATCTAGGGAAACCTACCAAACCCAGAGACTTCTTAAAAGTAGACACCTGGCGGAGTCCAGGTAGGTGTGGCTTGCATGGATCCCCCTCAGTTTTCTTAGCCGGAATCCCCTGCAAACCTCAAATTTGCTAAAAATGTTATTTTACTCACATTTCTGTCTGGTAACGCCATGTCGGCACAAATTTCCTACCATCCAGCATTCTCCCGCATTTCCCGATAAAAATGATGTTGATAAAAATGACATTGGCTGGGAAATAAAGACTAACACACATGCATTCCACGTGACTCAGTGTGTGTTTGCCTTGGGTGAAGTCAGGTAGGGCGGGAGCAGATGCATCTTTGAACCAGGTACCAATGACAGTCAAGAAAGTAAAGGATTTGTTGATAATCAGGAACTCAATGGTAATGACAGGCATAATGGAGGATTGTTGCATTGAGATAGATAATTGTTAGAAATCGGATCTCTAGTTGGCAATGGTTTGCACCCTGTCCAAGAAGGAACCCTCACTCTAGTCAGAGTAGGGGAGTCACAAAGCTAAGCCAACTCCTGCTCATCTCCTTGGTAGCTTGGCATGAGCAGTCAGGCTTAACCCAGAAGCAATGTGTAAAGCATTTGTACATTCACACAGTAGCAAAGTGAAAACACTACAAAAGGATCCACACCAGCTTAGAAAAACAGTCCATATTTATCTGAATGAAAAACGACCAAAACAACAAAAATCCGACTTTCAGAAGTTAAAATATCACTTTTAAAATATTAAGCAAGTTTAGTCCATAGAAATCAATGGATGTGTTTCTTTTAGCACAAAGTCCCACAGATGTGCCATAAATCAAAGACAAAACAGGAGCAAAGGGGAGGTGAGGCACCAGAAAAGCAAAGTAATGCATCAGTTTCTTAATCCACAGGGGAGGTGATGCATTGGTTCCTTACTTCCATGGGAGGTGATGATTCGGTTCCTTACTATCGGGGAAGGGGATGTGATACATCAGTTCCTTACTGGGAGGGGAGGTGATGCATCGATTTCCAGACACAGAGCATCTGTTCCTGACTGCTGTGCGGCATCAGGGAAGTATCGGCATCGCAGGACCATGCATTGAAAATCCAGACATGCTGCATTGGTGCAATTGTCCAGCGGCAAAGCAGCCGTTGCGTCGATTTCACAGCCACCAACCAGGTGCTGCGTCAAAGTCAGAGCAGGTGCGTCTGCGAGATGGTGCTCAGGACTCATGCAGCAGTGATTTTTCTGAAGCGGTGCAATGACGAGCTGGGGACTGAAATGAAAGCCATGTAATGAAAGAAGGGGGTTCCCCGATGGGCTTTTAAGGATATAGGCAGGCCGTGAGGGGGAGAAAACTGAAAATAGAACAAGAAACGTAACCCCGCCAAATGATGTAGTGGTCCTAACAATAGGATCCCAATATGTATGGGGCGATAAGCCTAGGAGTTAGCACTGCACATGACAAAATTCAGTCAATCCAATTATACTCAAGAAAAAGTATTTAGCAAATATATATATATTTTTATTCTTTTTATATACTCTTGGAGTTGATGTAGAAAAAACTTACATAAATAGATAACATTTTAGATCCACATAGTTTTCTTTAGAACATCAGACAACATGCATAAGTGAGAAGAGGGGATAAAAATAACAGAAATTCATCCTACTTTGGGGCCTACCCAGTAACAATTCACACTTCAGTCATACTCACATCCTCACAGATTTCTAAATTAATCTATCTAAAATTCTATCATTCAACTTTCATTCTTCCATACATTCCTATCGTCCTGGCGTATGCAACCCAGGGATGGTAAGTATGTTGCATAGATTAGAATGTTATTCCAGATAGATGGTATTAATACGGCTCCTAATGAATATAAAACAGTATGCCGTATTTCTAGAGACACAAGCCGACGTGCGTTTCGGTGACAGGCCAGTCAACAATCCCCAGCCCTGACGAAGGTGTGGCCCATCTGGCCTGTCACCGAAACGCGCGTCGGCTTGTGTCTCTAGAAATACGGCATACTGTTTTATATTCATTAGGAGCCGTATTAATACCATCTATCTGGAATAACATTCTGATCTATGCAACATACTTACCATCCCTGGGTTGCATACGCCAGGACGATAGGAATGTATGGAAGAATGAAAGTTGAATGATAGAATTTTAGATAGATTAATTTAGAAATCTGTGAGGATGTGAGTATGACTGAAGTGTGAATTGTTACTGGGTAGGCCAAAAAGTAGGATGCATTTCTGTTATTTTTATCCCCTCTTCTCACTTATGCATGTTGTCTGATGTTCTAAAGAAAACTATGTGGATCTAAAATGTTATCTATTTATGTATGTTTTTTCTACATCAACTCCAAGAGTATATAAAAAGAATAAAAATATATATATATTTGCTAAATACTTTTTCTTGAGTATAATTGGATTGACTGAATTTTGTCATGTGCAGTGCTAACTCCTAGGCTTATCGCCCCATACATATTGGGATCCTATTGTTAGGACCACTACATCATTTGGCGGGGTTACGTTTCTTGTTCTATTTTCAGTTTTCTGAAATGAAAGCCATGGCCAATGCCCCAGTTGGGATCCACGCTTCAGGCCAGGGAGCAGCAATGTGTCGATCTTTTGCAGTGATGCATATAAAAAACAGGCTCTGGGAGTCGATGCATGTGTTTTCTCCTTAAGATCACCCGATTCTACTTCCAAAGGCCCAGGGACTGGTGTAGGCACCACTTTGTAAGTCGGGACTCCCAGCAGGAGAGCCCAGGCACTGATAAGTGAAGTCTTTGATGGCCCTGAGACTTCTTAATAGGAGGCAGGCATGCAAAGGCCCATTGCAGAACCATTGAAGCAGGTTGTAGAATGCAAAGTTCAGCATTTTTTCTTCCAGGACAGAAGCAGCAAGCTGTAGACCAGCACAACAAAGCAACAGCCAGAGTGGCAGTCCCTCCTACAGCATCCAGCTCTTCGCCCTGGCAGAATGTCCTCAGTCCAGAAGTGTTTTGATTTTGGGGTGTCAGAGGTCAAATACTTTTACCCCTTTCTGCATTTGAAGTAAGCAAACTTCAAAGGAAAGTCTGAGTAGTGCACCTGACCCTGCCTTCCCGGACCTGGCTCAAGACACTCTACAGGGGGGTATAGACAGCTTTGTGTGAGGGCATGCAAGGCTCTATTCGGATGTCAGTGACAAGTCCTCCCACCATTCTAGCTTAGGAAGGCCCATCAGCCTGGTGATGGACCATCAGGATATACAAGGCACTGCTCAGCTCCCTTTGTGTGATTGTCTAGAGGGAATGCATAAGAACCCTGCTGTCAGCCAACCCAGATGTGGACTACTGACAGGCAGAAACACAAAATAGTTAGGCAAGAAAATGCCCACTTTCTAAAAGTGGCATTTTCAAACACTCCATTTAAAAAAACAACTTCACTCAAATACATATTGTTAAAATGTGAGTTCAGAGCATCCAAACTATAAATCTCTATCTGCTCCCAATGGAAAATTGCACTTAAAAGATATTTCAAGGCAATTCCCATGTTACCCTATACAAGAGATAGTCCTTGCAAAAGTGAAAAACAAAATTAGCAGTATTTCAGAATTAGGACATGTAAAAACACACCAGTACATGTCCTACCTTTTAAAAGCCGCACCCTGCCCATGGACCTTCCTTGCACCTAACTTTGGGGTGACTTAAATGTAGTAATAGGGGAAATTTGGGCCTGGCAAGTGGGTGCACTTGCCAGGACAGCATGGCAGTTTAAAACTGCACACACAGACACTGCAGTGGCAGGTCTGACAGATGTTTGAAGGGCTACGCGTGGGTGGCACAATCAGTGTTGCAGGCCCACTAGTAGCATTTGATTTACTGGCCCTGGCACACCTATTACATTTAACTAGGGACTTACTAGTAAATCAAATATGCAAATCATGGATAAACCAATCACCAATACAATTTAGACCAAAAGCATATGTACTTTAACACTGATTAGCAGTGGTAACATGCCCAGAGTCCTAAAGCCAACAGAAACAGGTCAGAATAAACAAGAAGAAGAAGGCAAAATGTTTGAAGATAACCCTGCAAAAAGGGCCTTGTCCAACAATAACACTATAGCAGTTTGACTGCTGGGAGTCAGTGGTGAGAACTGGGCAGATGTGGTAGTAGATTGAGTTGGTAATAACGCTTCGCAATTGACAGTGAGACAGACCTTGTAGAGACCCTGCATTTTCGGGACCAGAGAAGCGCAGGAGCGCCAACGACCGAGCATGCCGCTCACACCAGCCGCCTCGGGACTACAGATCCCGTCGTCCCTTGCTGCGGCGCATACCCTGACGCGATTGCAGCGACAGGAGGGGCCTTAAAAGAACTGTGCCCTCCGCGTAGCGGGACGCAGGCTGGACGCCCTGGGCTAAGCCCGGGCAAAGGGCGGGCCCTCTACGGCCCTCATCGGCCAGAAGAGACTGGACTGGGCCAGTAATCCTGACCTAAAAGTGTTGAGGTATACATATCTGCCATTTGGCTATCCATAAGTCACCAATGTGTGGGTAGTGGGTATAGATCTTGCTTACTTCATTGTATTCATTGAGCAGGGTTTTCTGTCCTACAAAGGCGCCCGCATCTACTACGGTCCTCTCAAAAGACACTTTATAAATAGCATGGAGATGCGTGAGACAAGAAGCAGGGCAGCAGCGGGCGGGAAGAAATTAACAGGCACCCTAGATGATTTCATTGTAAGAACAAATACACTGATAGACGAGGGTTTTCTTTTGATGGAAAGAAGGGTATCGCAGAACTTGGCTTCTGCAAAACGGTCCTCTATGGGCCATTTTGCTAATGTACGGAGCCCTAATATACGAGAGAGTAATATATTATCTATGGATGTGACTAGTACAGCTGTTCCTCAAACCCCTAATCCTACTCAGACTCCCCTAGTTCTTACCTTATCATCCTCCCAGGTATCTACTAGTGTTTTGATACATATAGCAGCCTCACCTAAAGATAAAAATGTCGTGTTACAGGGGGTAAAGGAAGGGGCAATTCCTAAAAAGAGAACGAACCAAAATTTGCCTATTAAACCTCATGGTAAAGACCTATCTAAAGATACAAGTAATGCACTTAATGCCACTGATACTGATTTACACGGAAAAGACGGCCTGTCCCCTAACATATTGCCCCTAGCTATTCTAGGAGACACCATCTTGGATGACTCAATGGCTGATTTAATCTCCAATAGCTCTAGAAATGGTTCCCCAGAGGGAAGCGTTAATACTAGCAGGGGAAAAGAGAGTACAATGCTATATATGCTGGAGACCTTAATGAAAACTCTCTTAACCCCACTGACAGAATTTCTCAAGGAGATTGAAAAACAAATTCAAGATTTGAAGAGAGACACTCATATGCAGTATGAGAATCTGGCCAAACGGATAGCCGATTCAAGCGCGCCCAAGGCCAAAGCTATAGCAACGACATCTACTAATTCTGGCCCTATATTGGCAAAGGGTGTCCCAAATAGCACCCCATCAAGTACAACTAATCCTGAAAAAGGAAAACTCCCTAGTAAACAGCTATTAAAAAACTCAATCAGTACCTAAAAGCTCAGCCCCACCTGCTAAGGAAGTAACAGCTCCACAAACTCCTGTCCAATTACCTGATAAAGGCCAACCAGCTAAAACTGATGTGCGTAGAAGTATAAATTTACCTCCAAGAGCATCACCATATGTTGTGATTTTACCTGGGGTCCCGGACCTGGGTGCACAATCCACTGAAACCAATGGGGCACTCGTAAACAAGGTTATCCATTGGCTTAATGACAACTACCCTCTCCCGCCAGATATTAAAAGCAACATTTTAATGGTAGAAAGGATACCATGGATTGGGTATAACAGAAAAAAGGCACAGGGTGACTGTGGTGATAACTTTTGAAAATCCCCGCACTGCGGAGTACATCACAACGAGGGCCCCAAGAAACCATGGCCTGTCCATTGTGGCCAGGGCATTACCCTATTTCTACTCCCATGGGGAACATCCGGATAACAGATGGAGCTGGACTAGGGACAGCCGTTATCCAAGGGGCGGAAATGGTGTGGAACATGACAGGAATCAGCATAATACACAATGGGCAGGGGTGAATGAAGATGGGTGGACCGTGGTGAAACGTAGGGAGAGGATTCCTCATTTCTTCCCGCAAAGGCATGATCCAGGATGGTTCGGACATCAGCAATTTCCTCCACCACTTATTCCATGTTACAATCGTTTTGATTGTCTTGAAATGGTGGATTGACTTTCAGAGGCTGAAGAGGTCTCTAAGTCACCTATTCCTGTAAGCCTGGGGGAGATTAACTTATCAGGGCATGATGTGTCACATTAACTAGAGTGGAGCCCATGATAACACAAGGGAATGCTGGGTGGCCAAGCAGGGGTTGCTGCAGAGGTGCTGCATAAAAGAGAATTCTGTAAGGTGTTTTTTTGGAATGTGGCAGGCATTAAACAAAAAATCCTCAATCCATTCTGGGATGACGTAACTACTGGCGTAGCCATTTTAGCCCTACAAGAAACTTGGGCCATTGCACCGATACATTTAAATGGCTACAAAACCTACTTTACCCCTGAGGTGGGGGGGTTCATATGGAAGACCCAAGGGTTGACTGATAACGTATATATCTAACCTGCTAGTATATGATAGGATTTCTTTCTCCCTTGGATCCAGTTATTATCAGAAAATAGTGATAGATACAAGGAAGGGTCTAAGGATTGCCATTTTAAATTTCTATAATAACCTACCAAGTAGCATGATTAAGGAGGTACTTATTATGATAAGTGAAGATACACAATCTGAAATTGATAAAAAAAGGGGTGAAGTAATGATATTATGGGGTGGTGACTTTAACTGCTCATTGTGCAAAAAGGGTCAAAAGGGTATATGTGGCCTGATGTTGAAACAGGATATTAATTTAACGCATATTGAACATACCCTATTTGGAGATTTAGTCAATGAGATGATTTTTAATTATCCACCCAACGCCATTCGCTCCAACTTTTGTGGGTCGGGGGCCTCAACTATCATTGATTTTAGCCTCTGTACAAATAGCTCTGCTGGAAGATTGACTACCTCTAACTTAATGGACTTAGCATTAAGTGATCACTTCCCACAGGTAGTAGAAATGGAGAACCTATTTGTCTCATCCCAAAATGTACCAAGCTCTAAGTATATGGCACAGGATGTGAAGTTAGGTGCCCAAAATGGTTATACTCTTAAATGAAGTAAAGTGGTCCCGGATGATTTTTGTCCAAAGTGGTGAATAAGTGCATGAATAGCTTTTTGATCTGCCTGGATGAACACGCAGAGAGTAATGACATTTTAGCTCATTTTAAAATTATTGCTACTACAATTAAGGAGGTTTTGTGGGTTACACGTAAACATTGCCTAAAGACTAATAAGAAATGGTTTGATAAGAAGTGTACTAAAGCCTTAACAAAACTTAAACATGCGATTCACCAGAGACCACAGGATGTAACTCTAATCAGAGAAATAAGGAAGAACTATAATACAGTACTGAAAGACAGGAAGGATCTGATAAAAAGGGAGGCATGGGACGAACTTTGTTCGGCGTCACAATCGAAGGATCAGGCTGCTTTCTGGAGGGTTATAAATACTCCGCTCCTTTATGACAATAAAGCACGCATGGAAATTGCCATTACAGAAGATGAGTGGGTGGCCCATTTCTCCTCCCTTTATATGACTGCTGAACTGGTGCCCGATACAGGCCCTGATCCGATGTTGGCAAATATGGATCTACCAAAAGATTTGGTTGTGACCCTTCCCGAGGTCCTTGCGAGTCTGAAGGCAACTAAGGGGGTAAGGCGGCTGGACCCGATGGCATACCAGCTGACCTTTATAAGACTAATACTGATTTATGGGGGCCAATGTTGGTCCAGCTTTTTAATGTTGCTTTGGCAAAAGGCCTAATCCCTACCTGGTTTACGTCAATCATTGTCCCGATTTTTAAGAAAGGAGATAGGCCAAATTGCACATGTTATAGGCCAATTTCTTTATTAGATTCCTCCATAAAAATTCTTGGGAGAGTGGTTTTAGCTAAGCTGCAATGCTGGGCAGAAGAAAATGGGGTGATAAGTGATTTTCAATACGGATTTCAAAGGGGTTTGGGGACTATTGAGCAAGGGTTAAACCTATTTATTTTGCAACAGAAGTATATAAGGGTTAAAAAACAGCGCCTATACCTCACTTTTGTCGACTTATCGTCGGCCTTTGATTGTGTGCCCCATAACAAGCTGTGGGAAATAATGGTTGAACTGGGGGTAGATAATGCTATTATATGCTTCCTGAGAGATTCATATTCTGGGGCCACTGCAAAGGTCCGGTACGGTAAAGAGGGTGAATGTAGCAGGCACTTTGGGATTGGTTGTGGCATACGCCAAGGGTGCGTTTTAGCGCCCTTTTTATTTTTAGTGTACATAAATGGCCTGGAGAATCGCCTCATGCAGGAGGGCAGGGATATGCCTATGGTGGGAAGGAGACCTGTCCCTGCTCTACTGTATGCGGACGACGCAGTCCTGATGGCACGCACCCCAATGGCACTTCAAACTCTGCTTACATCTTTTAATAGTTTCATGCTTAGCTTGGACCTGAAAATCAATTGCTCCAAGACATTTTCTATGTACTGTGGGACAAGAACAAGCAGGCATTTGAAGCCTATTTTTATAAACTCCAATCCCGTAGAGAAGACCTCTACTTTCCCGTATCTGGGCATCTTGTTTCATGAAAGTGGCTCCTGGACTAGTGCAATTAATGCTAGAACCCTGTTGTTTTCTAAAACTGTTATGGCTTTACAGTGTTTTCTAAAAAAGTTGGGGGGAAAACCCATAAGGGAAATTTTAACCATATACAATGCCACTTGTATAGCGGTAGCTATATACGGTTCTGGTTTATGGGGTTATTCTAATGTCAGTACGATTCAAACCGTGGAAAACAAGTTTTTACGGCACATCTTGTCCATCCCAGAAAGCACTGCAACTTTTATATGCCATGCTGAATTGGGTTTGGTGTATATTACTGACACAATTAAGATCCAGCCGATTCTCCTTTGGCACAGGGTTTGGACAAGCGATGACTGTGTGGTCAACCGGGCTATCTTAAAGGACGTACTAGTACTTGATAATATTAATAGTTTTAAATGGATATGTTATGTTAGAAATTTTCTTGACAAACTGAGCTGTGTTCAATATTTTGAGGACCCATTATCTATGGTACACATTTCAAGAAGTGGACTAAAAAACTTGTGTATCGATCACCTCATGGAAAAAAGACGACTAGAGGAGGTGAAAAAAAAGGCTGTCTTTGCCCACCAGGCGATCATAACTGGAGAGAAACTACAGCCATATTTATCTCTATACATGTCCAACCATGAACGTTTCCTTTTAACCCGGTTTAGACTTAACATTTTTTTTAGGTTACTATCTTTCCCTGAGATGAATTGTTGGCTGAAAGACTTGTGTCCCTGCCCATGTGATGATGTGTCCCCGCAATCCGATATTCATATTTTATTTTTTTGTAAATTTTATATTTATTATCCCAATTCTTAAAGATCTAAATGTATATAGATGTCGCCTAGCGTTTTTAGAGTTTCAAAAAATGGAAACTGTTTTTATGGTAGCGTCACTCTCTGAATTTCTTAAATTGGTTTTTAACTGTTGTAAAACCCTTCGTATGAATTAATTTTTATGCTGTATTTATGTCTTTTAATATGCCTTTTTGCTGTGATTTTAAATAATGGTCATCCGACCCATTGTAAACTGTATTTTACATGCTACTTTCATGGTTACAACTGTGGTGCCAGTTTGCCATTGCTAGACATTGCAGAGGACATGCAATGTGTCAATCCTGGGCAGCATAGTATGAGCTTGTATTTACCAGTGTCATATTTCCGCCTCTGGTTTAAACACATGGGTTGCTGGTATGTATAAGGCTTGATCCTAGCATTTTTGGGGTGTGTGGGGAGAGATGTTTTGAAGTTTACTCTGTCATTAGTACAGGTACCAAACTCTAATACGGACAGCATGACATGAGGAGCTTTCGAATATGCCAGAAGCTGCTTGTCTTACTTCATTTATTGGGGCAAATTTGAGGTGCAATGCTCCCAAGTTTGTTTGCTCAGCTTTTAACACACCCTTCAAATTATTATAAATATTGTAGGGCAATTGATTACGTTTTGTATCTTGGAAGCTTTTTAGTACAGAGTGCATGGTTTCAGACAAGAATGACAATTAAATATCATGGAGGATATGTACTAGGATGTGGTGGAGCGTGTTTTTAGCCTCCTTGTCTTAACGACATGGTCTGCCACTTCTGAAACGTAAGGCTGCACCATATTTACAAGAATGTGGTGCAGCCTTGCATTTCCCCCTGTGATGGCGCTAACGCAGGCACCCTTGCTCCAGAGTTCCATAGTGTCTGCGTGCAGAGGAGGATTGTTTATGTGTAGGAAGATGTCCCTTCCTGCACATAAACAATCCTAAAATGCCATTCTGACACTTTCATGCATGCTGCTTCATGCAGCACATATGAAAGTGGTAAAATTGCATTTTTTTAAAAGGTTTGTTTATGTACAGGAATGGATACCTTCCTATACATAAACGAACCATAGCATCTTGCTTTTTCCATGTGTGCTGGACAAGGCAGCACACATGGAAAAACCAAAAACGGGGAAAAAACATGCATTTCTCCTCATTTCGCCAACTCAAGACCGGGGTTTTCCTGGTCTTAATTTTGGCGCTATCTCCTATGTTGGCCACCCTTTTACATAGGGGGCAGCATAAAATACAATGGGAGTTGCAGTGGAACACCCACCACAACACCCACTGCATGCCCCTTTCACGCTATAGCGTGAAAGGGTGCCTTATGTACAAGGCAGGTTTAAGACACATTCAGTGGCTTCATGCTGCCTTGTAAATAAGGTGCAGCCCCTATTTCTACCACAACGCCCATAAAAGTGATGTTGTGGTGGCGATAGGGGCTTGTACCAATGCCCCCTTGTTTAAGTGTGAACTGCATCTAATTTAAAAGTAGTGTTTACTGATTAAACCAATTCACTGGCCACCTGCCTATCAAAAGGTTGCAGGGTGAAATAAAACAGGACCCCTTCACTTCCATTATGTACAAGAAAAAAATATCTTTATTATTGTGCATTCGTGTTTAGTAAACTGGCTTGCGAAAAATGCAAGCATGCAATTTGACTGAGCATCAGGAGCAAGGAGTTAGGTAGAAGCTTAAAAGCAATTTATAACAATGTGCGTTTTCTTGCTAGTGTAGGAGACCTTATAATATGACAATGATTTGAATGTGCCCCAACCTATGAGAGACATTGCCAGAAAAGTGAAATTAATGAGCTTTCAAGCTTTACAGGAAAGATATATTTGCCCTGAGCACATCAATTTAGATATTTTCAAATTAATAACGAGCTGAACCATTCTAATCCAAAAATGCCCCAGTCAGATGAAGAGGGGTTGCCAACTCTTTTATTAAAATTCAAGGATAACCCTAAAGCCTTGACCTATAGAATTTAAGTAGCAGGTTTAGTGAATAATGAATGCAGAACAGATCCACCTCGAATGCCACAATGCTCTGAGCTGCGTCATATAGCATTGAAAACTGAAAGCAAGTAAAAAGAAATGTTATTCATTTATGCAATGCAGTTTAAGGGAATGAAATCTCTCTCGCTCTCTCTCTCTCTCTCTCTTTCTCTCTCTCTCTCTCTCTCTGTCTCTTTCTCTCTTTCTCGCTGTAATGAAATGATTTTTTGAAAGGATTTTTTTATTTTTGCAGATTAATTAAAATCATTAAAAAAATGTTAGGCCATAAGCAAATGTTGAGAAACACACATAGACACCCACACACACACTCTTTTTCTCTTTTCCTGTCCCTCTATCTCTCTCTCTCTCTCTCACACACACACACACACATTCTCGCTTTCTCTAAGAATCACAACACGTTTGTGACTGGCACTAATACATTTCCTTAGTGTTTGCAGTGAATGTTGCAAACAGCTTTCAACATCGTCTTATCAAAGCAGAATCATGGAGGTGGAAATGTATGACCAGAATGTTTGTGCCCATTTGTATTGTTACAAATTATTGATTTGGCGATGTGCTTTGTTGTTTTTTATGCCAGTTGTGTGCTGTAATAGTGTATTGTGGTGTTGCTGTGTGTTACTCTGGTTGTTGTGTTGCATTCTTTTTTTGTCAGCTTTGGTATGGTGTACCATGTGCTGCTTTTGTTGTGCTGTGTTTTTACTTTGTGGTATGTCCCTGTTCTTTGTTTGCTATAGAAATGTCAGTAAATGCCACATTTCTAGTTTAAACCGTGTTATTTTACAGTTCCAGTGACGGACAACAATTCCACACTGTCTTGGGCGATAAAATATCAGTGCCATAGCTCTTCAGATACTTAAAACACTATCCAGTCCAACCCATTCTGTCTTAAATTGCACTTCAGTCCTCACTCTATATCATACTGCCTGTACTAAACAAAGCAATTTAAAAAGTATTACGTTTAATCATGTTTAAATACAGTTGATGATGATGTTTATTTTGTGTACGCTTCTCTTTGTCTCTCTTCGTTACTGTAGTTATGCAACTTTTCTTACGTGCTGCCCTATTCATTTGCAGCATTTTTTCTTTTCTTATTGTATACTGTATTTATATTCATATATTTTTTATTAGGGCCTGATTTAGATCTCAGCAGACGGATTAGTCCGTCACAACAGTGACGGATAACGCTTCTGCTGAAATATAAATCCCATAGGACATAATGGGATTTATATTTCGGCGGACGAGAAATCCATCACCGTTGTAACGGAGTAACCCGTCCGCCAAGATCTAAATCAGGCCCTCTGTGTTCAGTATACTCTGTCATATACACATGTTCATGTCTTATCACTTAATTGTTATCATTGCAAACCAGTGGTGGAAATTGGAATTGAGCAGTTATAGTTAGCATTGCTTTTCCATAGACAAGACTTTATTTTGCTTTGCTAATAACTTTTGCAAAGTTTGAAAATCTTCGCAAAGGTTTTTTTAAAAAAAATCCTCAGCTCCTTCCTGGAATGTTTTGGGGTGATCCTTCAAGCTGGGGATCAGGAAAAAGAGGGGGGGGGAGCAAATTTCTTCAAACATTTTCCATAGACTTCTTTAGGCAACTCTACCACAAAAACTGCTGAACAGAATTACACAAAATTTGTCAGGAAGCTAGATCTTGGTTTGCAGATTATGCTGTTTTTGATTTGTAAATCTGTTCAGTATTGCTTGAGAAATGAAGGTTAAAATATGACACATGGTTCACAGTAAATCTGTACCATTTATTGCTAAAAACCATCTAATCTGTTGTTACTTCACAGTTCACTAACTATTCAGAACTCAAAAAAACCCCTCAGTGATTTAAAGTCAGGCTTCAGCTCAAAGAGGACTACTGAACTACCGCAGGGAACATCAGAAAAGAAGTGCTGCCTGCTTTGAATCAGAATTAGACCTGGGCACATTTTTAATTATGCTGGAGTAATCAGAGGATTTCACTAATTACCCATTATTCTTGTGTGAAGAAATGACCGCAATTATGAAATAACACCAGCTTGAGTATTTAAGAGTAATTTGGGGCAAAAATCCTACCAGAGGAGCACAGGAATAAAGTACAAAGGGGCTTATTACAATGTCCCTCCTAGCAGGATGGAATCTGCCTGATTATTAGTCAACAGTTCCACCCACTGAATTAGGATGCAACC
This sequence comes from Lissotriton vulgaris, assembly GCF_964263255.1. Taxonomy (NCBI): domain Eukaryota; kingdom Metazoa; phylum Chordata; class Amphibia; order Caudata; family Salamandridae; genus Lissotriton; species Lissotriton vulgaris. The sequence goes on along the minus strand of NC_141696.1, from coordinate 928,638,384 downwards.
GCCATACGGGTGATTGGAAACATCAATGTTTTCATTGCAGCTTGTGCTGCGGCCAGAAAAGGGCCACAGCACAAGCTGCAATAGAAAAATGGATGTTTTCAAACATCCATACACCTCGTGCCAGGCACCATGCGGTGCCTGCCACATGATGCATAGATGTTTTGGGGGGTGTCCCCCAGGCCTCATTGAGAAGGCCGCAGGGGGAGGGGGCCCTGCTATGGGTTACCAAAGTCAGTTTCCAACAGCCTTTCTATGGCGGTCCGACTGCCATTGAAAGGCTGTGGGAAATGTGCTTCGTAATCCCTACGGCAGTGCCTGAGCAGGCACCGACTCCTTTATGGGGATTACAATCCACACTCCGCTCTAATTGTCTCTGTGAGCCCGTCAAAGCAGAGCGGACTTCCCCCGTGGGTTTCCCTGTGACAGATAGTATCATAATACAGATGTCAGACAGAAATCTTTGATGTCAAGCAGAAAGTCTACAACGAGTTGTCGGATGCGTTTCTGCTAAGCCTGGGTGGAGTTCCCAGAGTTTCGCTATGCAGAACTCCATGAAGTGCAAAAAAAACTCTGCTGCACTACGCGGAGCTTCACACGCAGCGGAGTGAATTAAATAAATGCTGTTGTGGGGATTTTCAGTGCCAGGTGCTTGTCCGCACTGTGCAATCACCTCGAATGGCACCAAACACAACGTAACCGGACGCTGCTTCCTTTCTGATGCTCAACGCGAACAGACAGTTTCTCAATGCGAGCGGTCATGAGCATACGCAACTAGCAATGAGAAATATGACCACTTGCATTGAGAAATCTCCCCGGGAGCTTGACTTTCCACGCTCGCGCTCACCAACTTGATGGTGGCTATTGCGAACGAGGAAAAATCTCGCTGGGAAGTGGTTTTTCCTTGCTCAGGTTCACCAACATAATGTTAATGAACGTGAGGGAGTAAAAAACTTTTCAGAAAACTGCAAGCTCCTCATAATGCGGAGTGCGGAAAACACCACAAACTCCGCAAGCGGAACGGAGTTCGCTGCTCCACCTCAGACAGACAACATCGCTCCCCATCTTCGCAAGAAACCTCAAAACCTGGCTCTTCGACAGACCCCCTCCTTGATGGAATGGAACCTGCACCGCCCCACCCCTAGCGCCTTGAGACCCTTACGGGTGAGTAGTCGCGCTTTAACAAACTCCTGATTGATTGATTGATTGCCCAGACTTACTTTCCGCCCGACATCATAATGAGGCTCTAGCAGAGAGTGAACAGCTGCTTACTATTGCCACTTGTGTCCTTTAGTAATTAGTTATTTTTTCTTAAAGCAAAATGTATTCTGGGCCCCATTTTGGGCACAAGGGTTCATTTTGCACTGAGAATGTATGGCTAAATGCTGGATTATGCTTCTCACACAATTAGGCGTAATTAAAAGTAATTTTGCAGTAGTTACAAGAAAATACTCTAGAGAAAATTATGCCACTTATGTCCATCCCCAATCAAGTATGGGATTCAACCCTGATCCTCCACTGAATTTTAATATAGTATTCCCAAACTTTCTTTAAACTGACCGGCAAGGCATGTTCAGCATTGTGGGATCTGTTTTCCAGTGGTTCAGATAATTCTGCTAAAAGAGTACTCAGTAAGTAACTCTTAGACAAGTGTACTCTAAAACCTCCACACTGACTCGAAGAACATTCCAAAGTTCTGTCTTTTTACCAGCTCTCTTCAAAACCTAAACAGCTTTCTCTAAGACCATTGGGAACAGCTATAACATTGGCAGTAACATATAATACAACGACACCTAGATGCACATCTGAATTCTGGATTGACTCACATATAGTGATTCATGAATACTTAAAAATTGTGATTCTTACTCTCCAGCGCAAAAGAGCATGAGGACTTTTATTTGGCCTGTCCCCAATGCTATTAGTGTTCCTTACACTCTCAATGTTGTTCAGAAATCCCAATGCTATCTTTGATTCAGAATTATCATTCACAATTGAAGTTAACATGTAGATCAAAAACATGGTCTTCTACCTTTCTTTCCTCTATGAGGTTCACCACTTTTGAAATCTCATGACCAAATCACTATTTTCCCTAGAGTGTCTCTTTCACACATACACTGCTGCAGTGTTTTTTGCCTGTTCAGTCTAGAGCTTGGGTATTTCTGTGGAGAATGTCTGAATTAAGTGGATGTGATTGTGTCTATAATTCTATTAATCAGTGCTCAACCTTTGTTAGAGGGAGTGAGAAAGCTCTACTGATTTATGGCAATGACCAAGAAATATACTGCCCTGGTTCAGGATTTAAAAATTATACCAAATTGTTCAAGTGATCATAATCCGCTCATAGCCACTCCTATCATAAATACACAGATGGGGACCACTGAAGAACCTGTGATCAAGTATAGTCCCAATAAGGGTACCAGGTTGAAATGGGACCAGGTGGGCCCCCAAAGATATTAGCATGAAATCATCTCAGGCAACCGTAATCTTATAGATGGGTGTTTGAAGCTAGACTCTACCTTGTTTGAAATAGTTTGGGACTTAGAGGCCCTTTGCTCCGAAATCTCCCTGAGGTGGTGAAGAAGATCCCTCAAAAGCAAGTTCTTTTGGTGCACTAGTTCAATAACGAATGTACTAAAGTGCACAAGGAGCTAAAAGGGGACCCAAATACAATCCCCTGTGACAGAGAGTGAGTATAAACTTAAGGGGCAAATATAAAATGGTGATCGAACAGCAGAAAAGGGAATTGTTGAAGGAGGCGTGGGAGGACTTAGCATGTGCAGGTTCCCTTAAGGATTAAAAACAATTAGGGAAATTATAAACCACCCAAGATTTACAGAAGATGTGAGACAAATGGACTAACTGATCATAGGCGAAGGCTGAGAAGCTCACTTCACCCGCATCTTTAACACCTTACATAGATTGTTAAATGCAGTAGCACAGGAAATGTCCAATGATCCAACCCAAGTTTTAGAGCGAAGTTCTTCCATCTCAGTTCAAAAAGTAGAGGTGGCTATCTCACAGGGCATTCGTTTGAAGGCCCCCAGCCCACAAAGGGTACCCCTTGATCTTTTTAAGAGAAATCCTAGTTTGTGGGCACAATTATTAACTAACATCTTTAAATCAACAATTATTGGCCCACTGCCGGGGGTCGTGGAATGAAGCAATGGTAGTCCCTGTTTTTAAAAAGGCAGGATGGAATGACTCTGCATGTTACAGACCCATATAATTGATTGAAACCATATCATTGATTGACGCAGCAGTAAAGGTCCTGGGTAGGGTCCTCCTCGCGCTTTTAGAAGAGTGGGCATCTACGAAAGGGGTCCTGTAGAGAACACAATACAGCCTTAGAAGCGACATGGACACGACTGAACAATCCCTTAAACTGTCCCTGATTGTCAGTAAGCACATGAAGTCCACGAAGAGCTCTATACATCTGTCCTTCATGGACTTATCCGGTGCCTTTGATACTGTCAATCAGGGCAAGTTGTGGGCCATGATGGAAGATATCGGTGTTGAAAAAGCATTAGTAGTCCTACTACGAAGGCTTCACTCAAACACACTGGTTACTGTAAAATATGGCAGCAAAGGGCAAAAAAAAAAATCTATCATCTCCACTGAGGGGGTCCGACAAGGCTGTATTTCAGCCCTGTTTTTATTTGTTATTTATATAAATGAGCTTGAGGCCTTTCTATTAAAAGGAGGGTTTGATTTCCCAAGAATTCATAGTAAATTTGTCCCTCTGCTTTCATATCCAAATGCTAGTCTTGCTGGCAAAGACAGCTATTGGTCTGCAGAAATCCCTTGATGTTTTTACAGAATTCATGACATCCCTTGGTTTACAAGATAATTTCAATAAATCATACAACATGGTATGTGGCCTTCGGACTGCAAAAAACAAATCTTTTGTGATGCTGGGAAAGGTGATAGAAAAAGTTATAAATTGTTCATACTTGGGCAACTTATTTAATACTCAGAGGTAAAGGGACCCCCTTCTGTCCGTCAGAGCACAGCAGATAAGCCGAGCTGCAGATGCGCTATTTCGGTTTGCATCTAAGTTGGGGCAAAAACCAGTAAAATAACTACTAACTCTCTAAAGTGCTAAATGCCTCCCTATCACCACTTATGGGGCAGGGGTATAATAGATGCCAACAGCTCCAAGTAGTAGAGAAAAAACGTCAGTAAAAGACTTCTGATGGTACCAAAAGCACATCCACAACATTTCTTCATGCAGAACGGGGCCTAGAACTCTTAGAGGATCGTATTGGTCTTGCCCCGTTGTGCCTATGGGTTAAGTTCTGGAAAATGGAGGACTTATCGTTCTCGAGAGACATCATTTGGATTGTCTTACCTCTCTCAGTATTGATAAGATCCCCTGGCTTCACTTTTTGAAAGATAGGTTTAATGGGCTAGACCAAGATCACTTTTTTGAATACCCCCATATTATTCCCCTAAACGCCAAATATATTATCAAACAGGCTTCCTTTGTTAAGGGCAATATGCGTAATTGTCAGCCTTCAGTCCATACGGGAGCTTACCCCCCATTCCCCAAAAATGGTCATACAACAGTTTTACCTAACGTTCAGCACAAATCTCCAGAACAGATTTTATTTCACTAGGTTTCGGGCAGGCACTGTGCACTTTTTGGTCGCTTTCCCTTGTCAAGGAGGATGGTTGGACAAGCTCACACCATGCCCCAGTGACAACTTATCTAAGTAAAGCACGATGCACTTTGTACTATTTTGTGCACTTTATAAGTCAGTGAGAGACAGATTTCTGCTCTCGTTATTATGAAAGCTTTGACCGTGCACATATAGCAATAGCTTTAGCTTTCTCCACTCATTGGTTTCTACTGACGTTTGTATTGCGGTAGCAAACTTCTTCAGGGTGCTGCTATGATTAGAAAGCGATATGAGTAAAATCTGCTCTAAATTGCCAGGGAACGACCCCGCTTAGCCATGCTGGCTTTTTATTAATGGGGGAGCAGGCCAGTATGAACCAGTAATGGGCCCGCTCACAGCTTAATCCCTAATAGCCCTAATTTTAACCTTTTAACGTACCTTGTATTAGGCACCTAACGATTCCATGGTCACTTATAAATTCCTTTTGTAGGTATACATTTCCATTTCTTTAAATTATGATGTCCCAACATACATGTAGGGATAGAGTGGGTGACATGGACTGTTCTAGTCGTTCTGATATTTATTGATGGTTTTAGGGTCTCCTTGGGCAAGGTGCACTATTTTATATATTTAATTATTTTATTTATCTTAATGACCTCCCAGATCCACTGTAGGCCAGAAACAAATTATTAACCTGGGCGACATGGTGGACCCTTTATGGTCCCTTTCTTGGGGCTTTTATTTGACGTTTTTGTCACATAGGTCCTGATTATAGGCTTAGGGCCGTATCCTATATTACAAACAAGATGCACTTTATAGATCATGATATTTAACCTGGTATGGAATGTCATTATGTTCTGATGAAGTTTTTATGCATTGTAAATTGTATAGTGTTCACTGTTATGGTCGAAATACAGTTTCTTTGATGATGATGATGAAGTTGATGCTCTTTAGACAGTTCAGTTTCTTAAAAGCAGCACTGCTCTGCTGTACACCAGTGCACTGGTTCATCATAAGACCTATAGTGTTCGCCTGATATATTTGCAGATCAAGGTAGTGTAAAAGTAAACACATTGACAATGCTGGCAATATCCCAAAACATGGAATATCATAAATATTTCAAAACATTTACAGTAGCAGATGTATTTATTTATTTGTTGCACAATGCAGTACACAACCATGTTCATTAAAAATGGCCTGTTGCTTCTGTCATCCCATCTGCTGGAGAACAATCAGTCTGCTTAGTGCCACACCTAAGGGGAGCCACAAAGGCCAGGTATTAGCACCCCGTGGCTGAGACAATGTGTCTACACAGGATCTGCGACACTTTGTCTTTTTTTGTCATTTTTATGAAGCCCCCCGGAGGTTGTTCAAAATCCCTTATAAAAAAGCTAAACTTTTCGCAGGTTCGCCCAGCTCTTTTTTATTTGCAACTTTTAAAGCCTGAACATATTCCGCTTACTGTTGGTTTTTTAAAATGCTCCTTAAGGTACAGGAAATGTTTGGATTCATAACTGATCTGGATGCTGTGTATTTTTAAGAATGGATTTTATTATAATATGATGTATACCATTCCTTTAAACTTCTGATTGATCTACCGGCCAATTGTACTCCTCTGATCTTGTATATTTCTTCTGCTTTGTTTTTATAATGATAAAATGTAACTTTTATGGTTTTTATTTTGAGAACCGAATAAAGTTTAATGAAAAAAAAACAAAAAAACATCAGTCTGCTTAGTGCCGCAGACTACCTTTGTACCATGCTGCAGGAGTGGAGTGTAATGTCTGGCATAGGATTTTTACTGGAAGCATACCCTTCCGCTACAAAGTCATATGCTTAGACAAATTCGAATACATTCCACACATTGGATGTGTGCTCTACGGTGCAGCACACATGTAATGATTGGAACTTTTAGAGAAATAAAAGATGTAACCATATTTGTACCTCCTTCAAGGAGGCCTACTTTTTTGACATAACCCAGGCTCGCTGTTTTAGCAAAACATGCTTTTTGTCAAAACTATTGGTGTTTGCAGTAATCTGCCCATTTCACACCTAGGTAATTCCCCCTTGACCTAAAGTGGTGCAAAGCGCTATTTGCACTGAGGAAGGGGCAGCTTTCAGTGCACAATACCTTTCCTGCTGGAAAGTGAATATTCTTCCAAGCCTTTACACTGCGTTGTGTAGTTTAACACTTGTGCAAAGTCTTAATATATCTGCCACACACTTTTTTCCATGCTTGAAAAATAAAACATAAGCTCACACCTAAAAAGGGAAGCATATGTGTTTTATTCAGGGTGAAAGACGACATGGAACACCGTCATATTTTAAAGCAGAGATTTCACTACATAGATAAAATCTGCCAAGTTGAGAAAACACGAGGAAATAAAAAGGGCATTTACTCTCTGTGTCTGGATTTTAAACTGTGTGGGCAATCTTTAGAAGAAGGAAATAGTTTGATTGACAAACAACGTTGAAATTGTGAGTTCACTCAAGTGTATATCTGTCACTTTCCTCAAAAATCTAAAATGAGTCATTACTTTCTCAGTATTCATAATGAATTGTGAGTTGCTTCATTAGCCTCCGCATACCTCGTTCTCCAAGAGGGCAACTGATTCAATATTGCATTACGAAGGTTCCCAGACACATCTAACCTCGTGAGCCCATTATCAAATATATTTAAATATCATAATAGGGGAAGCACACTCATGCTGGGATGACACGCCTCATCTCCTTTTTAGATCTCTTGGAGATGTTTAAGTCCTTCAATTTCTCTTACAAAGTTTCTGGTTCACATTATGCATCATGAGGTGACCTATTATGAGATGTCTCTAATGACTTAACTCCGTATAAAATGAACAATGAGCAAAATTAAAAAGGAAACGAATTAGGTTACAGAGGGGCGTACTATTAACAACATATTGACAACATAATACAGCTTCAGATCACTTACTCCAACACCAATTCTTTGCAAAAAATATAAAGTTATTTATCGCACAAAACTCAAAAAGTGCAAAAAGATTAGAAAGGGCGCATAGCAGTGATTGAGTGACAAGCATCCACGAGCCAACCTTCTCCAGGGTCTGTGAGCTTTGTCAAAGTTCAATCATGGGTTTGTTTCATAATATCATAGCCAAACACATTTAGGTGTCATACATAAATGTGCAAATCATGGATATTGAACGCATTTTGGAGAAATTGAGGGGCATATTATCAAGGGGGTTTATCTCCGCTTTTTTGGCTTTAAAAGCCAAGAAAGCGGAGCTAAAATTATCTCTCTATTACCTAGCTGTCACTAACACCAGTTAGCGACAGCTAGTAGGAGATAGCGACCATCTTGGACCCCGCTTTGCATGTCAGTGAAATTTATCACTAATGACATGCAAAGTGGGCGTGCCAAGATGTTAGCGACTGGAAACAGTAGCTAACATCTCTATCTCCTATTACCAACATTTGGAGATATTCGCGCTAAGCGCGAATATCTCCAAAAGCTAACACCTGCCCTGAGCAGTTCTTAGCCATGTTATCCAATGGGAGGTGGATAACATGGCTAAGAGCATTAGCTCGGTAATGCATGAATATCGCTGACTTTTCAGCGATATTCATGCATTTTGGCCGATTTTTATCGCTTAGGAGATAAACCTTGATAATAGCAAGGTTCCTAAGTGATAAAAATCGCCGCAGCTCGGCGATAAAAATATTGCCGCTAAGCCAACATAGCGATAATTATCGCTAGTTGTTGGTAATATGCCCCTGAGTTACTTGCATAACACGAAGTGAAATGTGATTACTTACCAGTGGTCTTCATTACTCTGACAATCCTTTTTCTTTTACCAGCGCTGAATACAATGAGATGTCCCGCCTGCCCCAGGCACCGAGTGACCCAGCATTATTTACATCTGTGTTAGAGCGCTCCTCCTCATGTTCAAGGTAACAAAGCAAAACCATTTCAGAATAAACGGTGTTGTCCACTCTGCCTGAGGAAACAAGATTGCAAGCCTTCAGTGAGAGCAGCACTCCTGCTGATGAGGATGATCCTATACACTGACCTGACCAATATAGTTTGTGTGGCCAGCCCCTAGGCCACTCCCTATCCCTGAGGATAAAAAATCAACAACATCCAGGAGTGTCTTGGCCCAATTACCTAAATCAGCGCCCTCACAAGCCCCCTGTGGCCCCAAACCACCAGCCTCGCCTGTCTCCTGTGAAAATTACAATCATAACATTGCAAGACTGTTTGTAAAGGGCTGCGGCAGGACCGGCTATGGGAATAAAGGCTCAGGATGCAGTCACCAATGTTAACACCATGAGTAGAAACGTGGTTGCTGCAGCAGGAGAATCAGCTAAGCCAGATTATTGACCTCCTAAACTCCCAACGCAATCTCATAAAGTCCCAGAATGATTTAAAAGCCCAAAGAAAACTTCTGGAGCATCACCTGAGTGTCCTTCCTCTACATTCAAGGGTGTGGAAAGGATGCCTTCAGAACATTTACTACAGTAGTGTCTGATTTAGCTGCCACTTTCTGTGGTGAAGCACCATCTGCTATCAGCTCGGTCACAGAAACATGTAGTGCTGGAAACTCCATAGAAAGTAGGACACTACTGACCACAGAAATACCTATCATCACTTACCCCTGTTAACACTCAGGTTGCTTCAGTGGCCCATAGTAGCAGTCTTTAATCTGGCCTGATTGAGGACAACAAAGAACTAGTCCTGGTTGAAATTTACATCCCATCGGGGTATCTTGCATAATTCCAGGAATATTGTGTTACATGTGTTACATGAAGTTCCTAAAATTACACTATTATGCCACTTTGGGCCATATGTATCAACATACCCTTTTGCGATTCCTTAATAGCGATTTTCAAGGAATCGCTATTTAGAAATCGCAAAATGGTATATGAAGAAATTCACTATTTTTAAGCGATTCCTTAAAATTCCTTAATTGCGATTAGCAAATTGCTAATCGCAATTAAGGAATAATTTCCCATTCATTTCTATGGGCCAGGAGGCCCATAGGAATGAATGGGAAATTATTCTCAATTTGCGATTCGCAATTTGCGAATCGCAAATTGAGAAAAATTTCAAGGTTGCAGTTGCCCATTTGTGTTATTAAGTGAAAGTATGTTTAGATGCCCAAATGTCCGAAATAAATTGCATAATCATAATGTTTTAACTATGAAAACAAATCCTGGAAATCTTGCACACATGCTGGTGATATCGAGGTCTGCTATGCAAACCACCTGCACATTGATTGTGAGAAAATGCTTCCTATTTCAGTACACTTGGTCTCAGTCATGAGGTGGCATCAATGCAATGTAGATTCCATCTATAGCACCAAACAAATGCGGCATGCCTCTCAATCCTTAGGACGCAGCATTGATATTGTTCAGTGTACAGTATCAATTGGAAATTGGAAGTAGCCATTCATAGGCCTGGGCCTAACACTGAAGACAGCTGAAAAAGTTGGCTGAGACATGAGATTGGAGTCAATAACTTATTATACATACAGACGTTGTAAATATTTATGTAATCTATTGTTCCTCATGTAAGCGTCCGTTGACGGAAACTCTGTCATGTTGGCACACTTGTGTTTTAGCAAAAGGTCACTTGCCTCCTAACCACCATATGTAGCAGAGCTCCCCCACTGTTACTGCTCAATAGCTTCTGATGCAACCCACCATGGATCTAAATATAGGTGACAGAGTCATGAACTTCAATCCTGAGGAGTTGGACATCCTTGTGGTAAAAACTCTGATGAACTACAGCCAGTGATATGGATTAGCAGGGCTCGAGGTATTTTACATACATAAATATCATTGAAAGCTATATATAATTTGTCATTAATAATACAGTGGGTGGACGAACACTCTGACACTAATGTATAAAATGTCACTTTCGCTATGCAAACCTTATGATTCAGCTTTGCACACAAGGTAATGGAAGACAAAATAATTGTTGTCCCTTGTGTGTCTAAAAAAGAGATTTGTCACTTTCTTTTCATTTTGGTTAGCCTTGGAATATTCAAAACAGAGATCCTACTGTGAGTTCCCAGCTTTCACAAGTAAAAGCCAGTGCCTGACCAAGAACATATGCATAAATTGTTCAGGTGATACTGATCTTTCATGGACACTAACCTGATATTTGTTTATATTGTTCAAACAGTCGTACATCAGGATTTGGACAGTAATGTAGCTTTAAACCATTACTGATTGAACAACAGATGTAAAACTAAAAATAAGACCCACAGTACTTAACCGGCCAGATAGGTTGACAAAAAATGGATTCTAATAGATATTGGTCAGGCCCTGCAGGGTTCCCCTTTGGCATGGGTAAGCTGTGTGGCCACTATACACTAATAGGCTCTAGTGGGATCGTTTAAGTGATGAGCTATGTATCCATCCCCAAAACAGTCCAAAGCACAAAAAGATGCACAAGGTCGAGTGAACCAATCGTAATATATCACTTTTAAGTATGCTGTCTCTGTAATTCTGACAGAATAATGTGTTTAGGACGAGAACCTGCACCCACCTTTAGGTGGCATGCTTCATCATATGGTCCCTTCACACAGCAGCCACCGATGTTACTGGTGTACTTGTGTGTGTTACAACGCCATTCCATGGGGGAAGAGCACCAGGAGTGATTTTGAAATAGTTGTTGCCCTATCTGAGCTATAGGTTTGGCTGGAGAATGCAGAGTGTGAAGAAGAGAGTTGTGAAAGTAAAACTACCTGTGCACTGAACAATGGCTTCATTCCGGTGTTCCTAATGAATAGATTAGGGCTAAGGGAGTGATACTTCAACCCAATAACAGTGAGGGAGCAACATGTTTCTGACCTTATGAGGAGATTTTGGGCATTCTTCAGGAGAAATATCTTGAATAGTCACTCTGCCATATGATGGGGCATAAAGGAGGTATGAAATATGTAAAACAATATGCGAAAAAAGTAAATACAGACAGTGACCCCTAGTGGTGGTGTTTGTCCACTGTCATCGTCACCCACAGTTATTGGGTATTAGGCCTAAACTCAAACCTTCTTTGACAAACCAAAGCAGGGCTTCTGTGGTCCACAATTGCTCCTTGGCGGGTCATCAAGGGGTTTACCTGTTTTTTACTGGTGGCTTGTTATTGTTGTATGGGCATTATGTTCCTGATACAACTGTGCCACTTAAAATGGTTTGAGAACTGCAACAACATTCTTCCTCCCACAGAGTTTGAGGAGACCTCTATGCTGCAAACATTACCGCCTACCCTGTTTTGGGAAAGGGTTCCATATCAGATAATAGTACAGAGTTTTTGCAGTTGCTGTTTATGTTAATAAATTCAACGTCTGACATAATTATTCCTGGTTCCTTTTTAGATGATCTGGACATAAAGGCTGTTAAAATATGATGTCTGATTTGCACAGTCCTTGATGATGAGGATCCTTATTTAAATGCTAGGAACATAAAGAAACGTATTTCCTTCACTATGCACACCGATATATACAAAAAACTAGTTAGCCATGATAAATATGCAATACGCACAATGTGAAAAATGCTGTGCCCTGCTTTTAAATAGCCATTGGAATTTCTTGACCAAATTTCCTTATTTAAATAGTGATGATAAGTGAGATCCTTCAGCGTTTTATTATTCACAAAACCCAGAACATTTAAAAAGGAACCTGATCACCAATAATAATGTATTCTTGTGTGTCTACTAAGAACTGCACCATACAAGACTATCAGTATTGGAAAAAATATATAAAATGAAAATGATTGGGGAAGAATATTTTGGCAAGTACAAGGTAAGGCAGCCCTGTTTAAAGCATGTATACTGTCAAAGGAATTTATTTTCCCAAATAACAGTATCAAACAGACAACTTGCACGGGGTTTGAGAGTATAAAAGATTAAAAATCAGCTTCAATGGCAAACGTCAATTTAACACTATTCCCAAATTGGCAAATGAAAATAAAACATGACTAAATAATGTGATCCAGAATTGAACGTGTACCTCCATTATGTTATATCCTGAAAGAATAGTCTTATGCCTATTGAAGCAGACACACCTATCTCTATCCAACAATCCTGGTTCAACAACTAGAACAACATATAGGGGCCCATTAGCATGTCGGACGGATCGCCACCGCCCGCATGGCGGTGGCGATCCGCCCGACATTTCTGCCTGCCCGCATGCTGCCAAGGAAAGGCAGGTGGTCCTCACCATCGGGGGCCTGAATGGGCCCCCAAGTATTCTGGGGGTGGGGGCTGCACATGGGGAGTACCTATGGTACCCCCCTGCATTTGCCAGTACAAGGTGGCAGGCACCGCGCGGTGCCTGTAAGGTTGTGCTGGCAAATGCACAACTTGCATTTCTGGCATTGCGGCGGGTGGTGCTTTCAGCACTGCCTGCCGCAATGTCAGGAATGCGGGATCCTAATGGAATGTGCAGGACCACCGCACCCTTAGTGGGCGGTCCCATTTCCCGGGAGTATGGTGGGCAGACAAAGCCCGCCCGCCATACTAATGAGCCCCATAGTGTGGGGAAGCTGTGCCAACGTGGGTTAGCATGTTCTGACTAATGGTTATGAAGGAGCATTTTTCCATAATTAGTGAAAATATGGATTTTTTTGATTTCTTTCGAGGACCACACCCAACTAAAATGAACATTTCATATTTGCAGCAGCCTATGCACTTTATATTGCATGGCAAAGATATTCAGGAAATGAAGCTGCTGAAGGAATTAGACACCTGACAGAAAAAGTCTGCAACTTACATTCAGATACATAAATCTTGCTATGCAAACATAATCAAAAACAGTGTATTTCCTAAATAGCATAGTGTCCTCAGGCCTTGACATTATAAAAGGGTACTCAAGGGGGTGAATTTGAGTTTGTCAGTCCTCGGTGGCTTGGCGGCTTCTGCCACCCCGGTGGTCCGACTGCCCGATTCTGAGTTTAGCAGTCGTAATGCTGCAGCCCTTATGCAACCCCAGTTCCCCTGCAGCTTTACAGCAGTGTGAGGTACTAATATTCTGGAGGTGCTGTTGAGGCACTGCCAAGAATAGATTGAGTTTTTTCAATGCCAGCCTTTTCATGGCAGTGAGCCTGTCATGAAAAGGTTGGCAGTCAGGGAACTTTGGGGGCCCCACAGGGCCCCCTGTTGCCTCAGCCATGTGGATACCTGCAAGTGTGCACTGTTGTGCCCCACTGTGTGTATGCACCCCATTTCCTGCACGGCATAGACTGCAGAATCCATGGTGTGCAGGAACAGGCTTTGGCATTCCCATTGCGGTGCCTTTTTCAAGGACACTGCTGTGGAAACACCAGAGGACCAGAACAGACAACAAAAAAACTTGTAATCTGGCGGGCAGCCAGCAGTGAGCTTTGTTGGTGTAGGAGCGGGGAAGTGGTGGGGCGGCCCGCTCCCATACCACCAAATTCAGAATCAGGCCCGAAGTCTTTTCAAACATGGATAGACTCAGATGTGAGCAATTATACAGCTAAAATGGGCATTACAGACATCGAGATGGGAAAATACCATAGCATTTCTTGGACGAAAGTGCTGTTTTTGATCCTTATAATTTGACTCACCTCAAAAGAAGCCACTTTCAACTTATTAAGTATAGAACAAATGTAAGAAACACATTTTTTTAGCTGAAAATCCACGTCGCTCACAGGGCTCCTGCATGGACTAATTTTCTTTCACATTACAACCTTCCATTTCGGCAAGTGGCAGAAGTATTAGTCCTAGCGCTGGTATGACAAAATGCACAATTCTTTCCTGCAAAACATGTGGTAATTACCCTTTGAGTTCTTAAGCCTAACTTAAGACAATCCTACATTCATAAGGTTATTTGCATGCACAAACCCTCTAGGCCATCCACCACTGTGTGTAATTAGATTATTTTACATAGAATTTGAGCTAGGTCTCAGTTACACATTATCAGTTGCAAGCGTTCCATCCATCCTGACTCATCATACACTCATGAATGATGGTTCATATTTAATGTTAACAACTGATTGCTGCAGAATGTCACAAAGCCAAGCATATTGGCTAACTGTATCAAAAGAGATAAAATGTTGAGGAATAGCCTTGTACACCCCAACTCACAGTGTGCTTGAAAATGTCTCTTAGCTAACCCTGGGTGTAAAACTCCACTCCACTCATGGAGTCTAAGGAGTTTTGGCAACGCCGCGTTCCACGTATAATGCACTATGCAACGGAGCTGAGGTTCTTTTTGTTTGGGGTCCCAAAATGCCAAAGTGACTTACCGGGTGCCTGTGATTACAGATGAGATTTCCTGAGCCATTTGCGAGCGCCACAAGATTTTCTAGGTCAACTGCATGGTCCCATGAGAGTTTGGGAATGTGAACACGTCATTCAGACGCCCCATTGGACTTCCGGCAGATGTTTTCCGAAAAACGTAATCCTGAACACACAGAATCTGCAATCTGGAGAAGGTTCTCTCCTGAGCAGCATCTAAACCTTCTCGAAATGTTGATTTGTATTAAAAAAAACTCATCAGATTGACATTTGGCTGTTTTTATTTTTGCAAGGATCGTTTTTTCTTTTTTTACTTTTTTTACTTTTTTTTAAGCGGAAGGAAGTGCTCCAACTTCCTGTTCCTGTCCAGCAGGCTCCTCCCAGTGCTTTATCCATCTCCGGTTCACTTTTTATTTGGACATGGAGCTGAAAGGATCATTCTTTGTGTCTGCTGCATAATATATACATGGATTGAGGACTTTTGAATTTGAGATTTCACAAGTAGGTTGGAAAATTGGTGTTGTTTGTTTGATAGGGACATCAAACATTATTCTGGTGAGTGGACTGTAGTTTCAGTGGGGGCCTAGTTGTTTCTTTGTAAATATTTTTTCTTTGTTTATAAAGGAAACATGCTTCACAGTTAACTACATTTTCTCCAACTTTTGAAATCAATTTGCAATATATATTTATTTAATTCACTATGTAGCCCAATAGTTGACCAATCAATCAATCAAAGCATTTATATAGCGCGCTACTCACCCGGAGGGTCTCAAGGCGCTTGGATGGTCCTCTACTGCTCGAATAGCCAGGTCTTGAATTGCTTCCTGAAGGAGAGGTGGTCTTGGGTCAGTCGGAGGTGGTTGGGGAGGGAGTTCCACGTCTTGGCAGCCAGGAAGGAGAAGGATCTTCCTCCCATGGTGGCTCTTCGGATGCGAGGAACGGTGGCGAGGGCGTTAGTGGTCGATCGGAGTTGGCGGGTGGGAGTGTAGAAGGTCAGGCGGTCGTTGTGGTATCTGGGGCCTTGGTTGTGGAGGGCTTTGTGTGCGTTGGTGAGGAGTCGGAACGTGATTCTCTGTAGGCCCAAAGTTACTCATGGGTGCATGAAACAACTGTTTCTGTGGTGTCTGTTGAATTTAAACATCATTTAGGGCATGGATGGCATTGGATTGAAATGCAAACATTTTTTATGTTATTTCACTTTTTTCATGTGTGTTAAATAAATGCCTTTGTTGGATGTGTGTGGTTGTTGTTACTTGCAAACCGTTTTTAGCCCTGTGGATTTTCTTTTTTGGCATTGTTGCATTAAAACTGTGTTGTTTAGCATGCCTCCTTTATCTGGCCAGTGTGAGAGTGTGTTTGTAATACTGGGCCAGCATTTGCCTTTGCAGAGCCTCCCCATGTGGCCAGAGGCCATTATGTAAAGTCTGTGTCAATATAGGCCTGCCTGAATTCATTGTTTTCCAGGCCTCCTGCTTGCTGTTGTAGTACGTGTGACTTGTGAATGACCATGTGGCTGGTGGCCATTTGTGGTGGCAGTTTGTGTGCTTTTGCCAAAGGCCTGCATGTCTTGCCTTTGTTCCTTTTGGCTTATTGCTTCTTGTTCTGGTAGGCTGGCCATGTGGCTGGTGGCCATTTTGCGAAGGCAGTCAGTCTGTTTTTGCCATAGGGCTGCATTGTCTGTCTTCCCGTGCTTGTTGTTGTGGCCTGGTCATGTGACTGTTAGCCATTTTGTGAAGGCAACCATTTTGCTTCTACTATAGGGCTGCATTATCTGTCTTCCCTTTCTTGTTGTTGAGGCCTGGTCATGTGGCTGGCGGCCATTTTGTGAAGGGGCAGACAATGTGCTTCTGCACTAGGCCTGCAAACCTTCTTTGTGGTGGCCATGCCTTCTTGCTGGTTGTTGTTTTGCATGCAATTTTTCTTATTTTATCCAGCAACAAAATGTAGCACAGTTTACTACATTTTCTAATAAATTTGCAACAGTATTGATTTGAATTGATTCACTATATGGCCTAGTCTGCCAATAGGTTTTCGAACCAAAAGGCCCAGAGCTACTCACGGGAGCATGAAACAACTGTTTCTCTGGTGTATGTTGAATTTAAACATCATTTAGGGCATGTATGGCATGGATTAAAATCACAGGTAGCAGCACGCTCTAATGCACATGGAACGGTTCTTATTCACACTTAGAGATCTCAGCACCATTATGAATAACGTATTGTGATAACACTGAGCTCCTACACTGCGCTATATCTTCTGCATTCTTTAATTTCTTTTCAGACATTCCCCCTGATGAAGAGCAACACTCGAAATGCATAATGGATGCATTTATGAATGATGTACACATATACAGTTTTCTTGAAATGCAGCAATGTTGCAATATCGTTTTGAAATGATCCAACATATGATTTTATATTTTGGAGATTGGTTCAAAATAAACCATTTACTAAGAAGAAGAATACTGGAGATTACTTTGGAATTTCACCATTCTTACGCGTATCCCACGCGCCAGTAGGATTCAAAACGTATCTTACAATGTGTAAGATTCTTTTTGATTGGATTGAAATGCAAAATCGTGTGTTTTGTATTTCACATTTTCATGTGTATTACATCAATGCCTTTTGATTTGTGTGGTTGTAATTTGAAAACCTTTTTAGACCTGTGGATTTTCATTTTTAGCATTGTTGCATTAAAGCTGTGTTATTTAGCATGCCTCCTTTGTCTGGCCAGTGTGTGAGTGTGTATGTCACAGTAGGCCATCTTTTGCCTTGGCTGAGCCTCCCCATGTGACGAGGGGCCATTTTATAAAGTCTGTGTCCATATAGGCCTGTTTGACTTCATTTTTTTCCAGGCCTCCTGCTAGTTATTGTTGTAAGTTGTGTGACCATGTGGCTAGTGGCCATTTTGTGGTGGCAGTTAGTGGGCATTACTGCTTTGCCATGGGCCTACATGTCTTTCCTTTGTTCCTCTTGGCTTATTGCTTCCATCCATTGTCAGCTGCAGCTCCCTGAATGCTGCATCCCGTATGCACAATGCCAAACCGTTACATTTGTATTTTTGTTGTTGTTCTTCTTCTTTCCTATCCTTCCTGAGTGTACTGTACAGTACACCATAAAAGCCCTTGTTATCAAAGTCTCACAAACGGCTACATTGTATTGTTAATTATTTTTCTAATAATCGAGGTAATAAATTTAATAATATTAATAACACTAATAAATGTGAACATACACTAAGTTATATATTAAATGGGTGTGTACTAGTAGCAATTGGACCACAACAATGAATGCCATGTTTCACTGATGTTCTTCTTGTTTCTTTGCTTTTAGGTGCACAAAAGAGGAGACAACATCACCCATGTACTGCCAGACAGAAGTTCTGTTGCCACGACATCATGTGATGTGTGACCACAGACATCTCTTCAACTTGTGCCACTGGGTGCTGCTGAAATCTTCAAGATGGCCCTAAAGAAAGGTACCAGGTCCAATACCAAGAAAGTTGCCAGTGAGAAGAAGGCACTGCCACCAGCCAAGACTGGTATATTGCCCAAGACTTTTTTTGGGAAACCAAGAATTGCGCCTGCAGCAGCGATGTCGGGGGATCAGGCTGGGAGCATCATCCTACATCAGTGGACCCACTGCACCAAATTAGGCCCCAGCCCATGTCTGTCACAGAGGCAGCCTGTCTAATCATGAGTCCAACGCCAACAAGCAGTGATGAAGAAATTGTATTATCGTTATCGCAAAGTAGTACCCAATCAATCCAGGAAACTCAGATAAGTGGGTAACAACAGCGTCAACCACCGCAATAGTAGTTGTTCCTCCCGAAGTAGGGGCAGTTCAGGAGATTGAGCTTTCTGCAGAGGAAGAAGAAGAGCAACCCACTCTTTCAGAAGATCCATTGTCTTCCAGATCCCCAGCAAGTAAAAGAAGGGTTAGTCCATCAACTTCTTCTGCAAGCCCCACTTCTGATGATCTGAACGCCACTTGGAAGCCACCTCAATCTGAGAGTGAGACACGCCAGGCGATGCTAGGGAATAGGAAGTTTCCAGAAAGCCTTAGAGTTATGGAGGTAGATGAAGAAGAGGAGGATGGTGATGATGACAAGCCAGTCATCATGGACATTAGCCCCGCGTCAGTGGAGACCGACATTATCCCATCCCAAATTGCTGTGAGTGATGTGGCACAGATACCACCTACATAGAGACCACCAACACCACCTACAGCTGCCATATTTACAAAGTCCTGGCAGCAACCTATGTCCACCACAACAACCGTCTCAGAAGTAGGTACTGCAGAGAGTCAAATGTCACGCCCACCTACCAGATCATTCGACATTGCAAGTGGCACCAGGAGCACCAGACATTTGACCTCCCCAGTTTGGGACTTCTTTTTGGTTAGCAGGAAGGAGGTGAACATTGCCATATGCTCCTTTTGAAGAGCAGGTGTTAGTTGGGGTAAGCCTGGAACACACTATGGACAAGGAACTCACTTCCTCTGTTACTCCATACCACCACCTCTACTCAGACCTTCAAACCTGACCACAAATCTCTTCTCTTCCAAAGACACTTCCAGAACTAATACACCCCTCTTCAAGTACCTCATGAAATGTATTTCTTTATTGTAAATGTGTTATCTTTGCCTGGACAATTGTCACCCTAGTGTGTTTTTCCTTTGTGTGTTTTTGAGTGACTGCCATTTATTGCTTTATTTTACCTCTATTTTGCAAAGTGTCCCAGTCTAAGATATGTAAGTATTGCAGATTTAAAAGAAGTTGGGTTTACGGTTAATAGTAAGGGGGAGTAAATAACTAAGGTCCTACTCCACTCAGCACTAATAAAAGATGCAATAGAAAAGGCGGAGACTGAGATGCTTTGGGAAGGAATTAGAATAATAAAAAGGGTAGAAGTGTTGATGGACAAACTAGGGAAATCATTCCTCAGGAACCATGCGGCATAGGGTGAAAGACAAATAAACATGATTAGCTTGGGCAGAGGTAAGAAAGATGCCCTTGAAATCACATTAATAGCAAAAGATCAGAGGTGGGATGTTGAAGATGTCCTTGCTGGGAATAGATATAGAGAGTTGGCATACATGAAAGGTGAGGAAGATGGTTACATGAGTAACATTGATTAGGAAGTAGGGTCGTCTTACAGCCTATCTATTCTGTCATGGAATGTAAACGGACACAATAGAATATGGCTTCAGGAAGACTTTAAAAACCACTTGAGGAAAAATAATATTGTATGCCTCCAGGAAACTTGGCTGTGCGATGAAACCCCTGCAATCGAAGGCTTCACTCACCATGTAAAACCAGCAAAAAAGAATATAGTAGGTAGACAATCTGGTGGTCAAATGACGTTGGTCTCAACAAGGATTGTTAAAGACATTGAACCACTTGATCTCAAGTGTAACTGGGCATTGGGTAGTAGAGTGCGAACCCTGAACAATATGTTAGGGGCGAAAATCTATGTATTATAAATGTGTATGTTCTGAAAGGGAAAACAAATGAGTATAAGGCTGGCCTAGAACGCTTATTTATTTATTTATTTATTTTTAATATTTATAGAGCGCTGCATATACCCTTGGGCGTCTTGGCGCTGTAAAACGGACTTGGAGGATTTATGTGATTGTTACCCAAGAGATGTGTTTATGATACTGGAGGACTTTAATCATAGACTAAACCCTAAAAAAACAGATTCTTGGATGAGGGATCTGCTAGGAGTATATAATATAGAATCTGCACAATTCCCCAGCTGCGACATCTCATCTCAAGATGATGGACTCAGGCAATTCCTGGGGGCCATGGGTCTGGTCTGCGTAAATGGAAGTAAGGAAATGGTCCAGCCCGCACATCGTACATTTAAAGTAGGGCAACAAATGTACCCAATAGATTACGTTTTTATACAGGCCTGGAACTTCCATTTAATCAAGCAGTTTAAAATACTCAGGGTGGAGGGTAGCGATCATTATCCATTGCAGGTAGAACTCCAGGTAAGCAGAACCCCACATAGACAAAAAGTATTACCAGTAGAGGTGGAATACCCCAAGCGTCTTACCACGCAAATTACTGATGAATATTTAAAGAAACTGAGCACCCACCAGATGACTGTTATTTTAGATGACCAAGCACCGGGAAAGGGCATATCCTTGTACGAGGATATAATAAGGCAACTGGTTGAATGCCTCAGGATTAAATTGAAGCACAGTAAATATAAGCCAGTAAATAATGCTAAATTTCAGCCTAACCATAGTAATCATTGGTTTGCTGATGAATGCCGGAAAGTACAGGCCGGTATTAGGAAACAGGAGAGATGCCTTAGAGGTAACTTTAGTGATGAAGCAGCATTAGAACTTAGGAAATCAAAGATAAAATACAAGGCAATTATTAGAGGAAAAAAAGGGCCTTTAAGGATAAATGTTGGGGGAACCTATTAGAGTTAATTGAAAAAAATGTGAAAGGCTGCTGGAAATTAATACAAGACTGCACGGGGAAAGTCTCTGGGACCTTACAGTGCTCTGTGCCAGAGGACAAGTGGGTGAGCTACCTGGAGGAAAGAGCACTTTTCCCCTGACCAAATTAGAGGTATAATGACTAGGGTAAATTTAACACGGGCCGGGGGCCCAGACAATCTACCACCTGTCATTATAAAAACAAACATAGAATGGTGGGCGGTGTTCTTTTCCAATATGTTCCAAAGGATTTTAAACACTGGTATTTTCCTGGATCAATCAATCAATCAATCAGTGACATTTATAGAGCGCACTACTTACCCGTTGGGTCTCAAGGCTCTTAGGGGAGGAGGGGGTGCCGTTACTGCTCGAACAGCCAGGTCTTGAGCTTCTTCCTGAAGGAGAGGTGGTCTTGGGTCAGGCGCAGGTCGGCCGGGAGGGAGTTCCAGGTCTTGGCGGCCAGGTAGGAGAAGGACCTTCCTCCTGTTGTCGCTCTACGGATGCGTGGGACGGTGGTGAGAACGCGGCTGGCTGAGCGGAGGTGACATTTGGGAGCGTAGAAGTTGATTCGTTTGTTGAGGTAGCTCGGGCCTTGATCGTGTAGGGCTTTGTGTGCGTGGGTGAGGAGACGGAAGGTGATTCTTTTGTTGACGGGGAGCCAATGCAGGTCTCTCAGGTGTCCGGAGATGTGGCTGTTTCGTGGGATGTCGAGGATGAGTCTGGCTGAGGCGTTCTGGATCCGCTGGAGTCTCTTCTGGAGCTTGGCGGTGGTTCCGGCGTAGAGGGCGTTGCCGTAGTCCAGTCGGCTGGTGACGAGGGCCTGGGTGGCGGTCTTCCTGGTCTCGGTAGGGATCCACCAGAAGATCTTCCGTAGCATGCGCAGGATGTTGAAGCACGCTGAGGAGACAGCGTTGACTTGCCTGGTCATGGAGAGGGAGGTGTCCAGGATGAAGCCCAGGTTGCGTGCGTGGTTTGTCGGTTTGGGTGCGGTGCCCAGGGCGGGGGGCCACCAGGAGTCGTCCCAGGTGGTGGGTGTGGAGCCCAGGATGAGGACCTCCGTCTTGTCTGAGTTCAGTTTCAGGCGGCTGGTCGTCATCCACTCGGCTACCTCCTTCATCCCTTCGTGCAGGTTGGCTCTGGCGGCGGCGGGGTCGTTGGTCA
The DNA here is from genome assembly GCF_964263255.1 of Lissotriton vulgaris. Classification (NCBI taxonomy): domain Eukaryota; kingdom Metazoa; phylum Chordata; class Amphibia; order Caudata; family Salamandridae; genus Lissotriton; species Lissotriton vulgaris. The sequence goes on along the minus strand of NC_141696.1, from coordinate 928,615,915 downwards.
GGGAGAGGATCGGCTGGGTGTCGTCGGCGTAGGAGATTATGTTGAGGTTGTGTTGGCGTGCGATGGCCGCGAGGGGGCTCGTGTAGACGTTGAAGAGGGTAGGGCTCAGCGAGGATCCTTGAGGGACGCCGCAAATGACTTCGGTGGCCTCTGACTTGTACGGTGGCAGGCGGACTCTCTGTGTTCTTCCGTCGAGGAAGGAGACGATCCATTCCAGTGCCTTCTCCTGGACTCCGACGTTGCTGAGGCGCTGCACTAGGGTGCTGTGGCAGACGGTGTCGAAGGCCGCGGAGAGGTCTAGGAGGATGAGGGCCGCTGTTTCTCCGTTGTCCATCAGGGCTCGGATGTCGTCTGTGGCGGCAATGAGGGCGGTCTCGGTGCTGTGGTTGGCTCGGAAGCTGGACTGCGAGGGGTTGAGGGATCCGTTCGTCTCGAGGTAGGCGGCCAGCTGTTTGTTGACGGTCTTCTCGATGACTTTGTCTGGAAACGGGAGTAGCGAGATTGGGCGGTAGTTCTTGAGTTCGGTGGGGTCTGCTGTAGGTTTCTTGAGTAGAGCGCTGAGTTCAGCGTGCTTCCAGCTCTCGGGGAAGGAGGCGGTGTCGAAGGAGGTGTTGATAATGTCCCGCAGGTGGGGTGCGATGACAGTGTCGGCCTTGTTGAAGACGTGGTGAGGGCAGGGGTCAGTCGGAGATCCGGAGTGGACGGAGTTCATCATGCGGACAGTGCCATTGGTGCTGATCGGAGTCCGGGCTCGGATGGTGGTGGTGGGTGGCGTTGCTGTGGTTGTGGCGTGCGTCGGATGGGTGCTGAAGCTGTTGTGTATGTCCGCGATCTTGTTGTGGAAGTAGGAGGCGAGGGAGTTGCAGAGGTCCTGCGAAGGTCCTGGATAGGTGGAAAGGGGGTATCGTAAGACCAATACATAAAAAAGGAGACATAAACTCCCCTAAAAACTATTGCCTAATAAACCTCCTAGAAATAGGTGAAAAGGTCTTCTCCAAAGTAATCTTAGGTTTACTAAAGGATTAGGCGGATGACAAACAGATAGTACCCCCTGAGCAGGGAGGGTTTGAAGAAGGCCACTCAACGGTGGCCCACTGTTTTGCTCTATTGTCCATCGCACGGAAGTCGATCGATCAGAGGGGTAATTTATTCTGCTGTTTCGTGGACTTCCGTGCAGCTTTCGATCTGGTGGACAGGGAACAGCTGTGGTCAACATTGGTAGGGTATGAAATACAGAGCGACTTGCTAGCCCTAATCCAAGCACTACATACTGAAAACTGGGCACAGATAATTTTGGATGAGGATGGAGGATTGACAGAGAGAATCCCAATTGAAAATGGCTTAAGGCCGGAGTGTGTACTGGCCCCCCTATTGTTTTTAGCTGATCTACCCCAAAAAATAAGAGAGGTTAGAGGCGCGAATCTGAAATTGAGAGGAAACCAAATATCGTGCCTTCTATATGCCGACGATTTGGTGATTATGGATCAGACGGAGATAGGCCTTCAGAGAAAATTAAATAGGTTTAAAGAATACTGTACAACTAAAAAATTAGTGGTAAACATGGAGAAGACAAAAATTGTATGTTTTGGAAGGAGGAATGCAAAGTTCTCATGGTACCTCAGCACAGTTCTGCTTGAGAGGGTAACATATTATGAATATCTGGGAATGTGGATTACTGGCACCCTGAAATGGCATACACACCTGCAAGCTTTAAAAATGAGAGCACTGGCTTCTGTGAAAGGCCTAAAAAGATTTAACAGTACCTATGGAGAAATGACGGACAGGCCGGTCATAAAAGCCTACCAAGCAATGGTGCCCCCGCAATTTTTATATGGAGCCGAGGTTCTTTACCTAAGTGGCAAGACCTCCTAGGATAAAGAGGAGGGAAATATACTAAAAAGCTTATTCCTGCTGCCTGAATCATCCATGGTACAGGCAGCAAGACTGGAGCTGGGTATTACCTCCTGGGCTTTATCTGCCTGTATGGCCCTTGTACTTTTCTGGCAGAGATTGGGAGCAGGAGAGCTTCTTAAAATTTCCCAATGGGCCAGAGAGGAAATTGCCACTAGCGAGTTACCATGGGCAAATGAGACCAGAGCATCAATGAGTAAGGCTTAAGGGGTGCTCGATCTGACGATAGGTCCGCTGCAAGATCAAATGACAATAGGTAAGAAAGAATTAAGGCTTTTAGGGGCCGATATGTCCCGTATATATGATCGGTAATACCTACTACAAAAATCCTTGGTGTCCCACTTGACATCGGCCTGGGAGACTGATCAACATTTTCTTTATGTAGACCGGCTACCAAGTTACAGTTTAAGGCGGGAAGTTTTAAAAATACGTATTGGGATAAACCCATGTTACGCGAACAATGGGGTTCGAAACTTTATGATAGGATGCAATGGTAAATGTACCTGTACATTAGGTACCACCTGCAATATCCTACACATTTTATTAGATTGTATGATGTTTTTAGATATACGTAAGGAGTTTTTACGTCCGATTTAAAAAAATTATAATATTATGAACAGGATGCAAGCTGTTAACCTTTTGGTGAAAATGGGGAACGTAGATATAGCCTGCGCTCTGGGGAAATATATGAAGAAAATTAAGGTGTTCCTCAAGTGCACAGAGTAAGTGATAAAAATGCTTCTCCCTAGTATCACATAAAGGTGGATCTCTTAAGGGATTATAGTTTTACTCGCGGCATGTGAAAGATCTGATGTATATGTATGAATTACATTATTTTAATAATTGAGATGTTATAATACTCCGATTTTAAATAGGAAATTAAACTATATGTATTTTGATGTGTAATAACGTTTTATGATACGGCTGTGTTATATTTTACTTGCATAAAAGTATGGATAAGAGGCAAATTGTACTTTTATGGTTGTAACTAACTAAATAAAGTTTTGTTTTGACTGACTGATTTTACCTCTTCTTGTTTCTCGTTTGTTTCCGTAACATGTACATTTGTAACACTCTCCTCATGTAAAGTTCTTGTTTCTATTGTGAAGCGCTCTGACACCTTTGGGTAAAGTCTGCACTATATGAAAATGCATTAAATAAATAAATAAATATGGTACCAGAGGCCAAACTACCCATCTAAGTAAACACCACTTGATCCAGTGGGGGGCGCACCTTAGCCTCCAAAAAACTGCAAGTGTTGTTGGTGGAGGGGATGAAGAAGAAGATCCGATCATGGTGGAAAGTGAACAAAAGGGAGACATTTTCTCTGGTACACAAAGCAGCGCTGTCCCTGTCCCTCAACAAACATGCATAGTTGGGCATGCAATCTTCATAGCAGAGTAGTAGTACTAGTAGTAATAAAGACCAATGTGTTCTCTGAGTCTTACAGTAATACCACCATCACTAGGCAGCCCACAAAATATAGGGGAAGAGGGAAGGCTGACTGAAAAGCCAGAATAAAGCAAGCTACAGACTGACTAATTGTAGTACAGAGTCAGAGACAGTTGGTTTTGATGTAAAAAAAAAAACAGACACACGAAATATAAATAACTAAGGGGCATATTATCAAGGGGTTTATCTCAGCTTTTTTGGCTTTAAAAGCCAAGAAAGCCGAGATAAAATTATCTCCCTATTACCTAGCTGTCGCTAACACCAGTTAGCGACAGCTGGTAGGAGATAGCGACCATCTTGGGTCCTACTTTGCATGTCAGTGATATTTATCACTAATGACATGCAAAGTGGGCGTGCCAAGATGTTATTATCTCCTATTACCAACTTTTGGAGATATTCGTGCTAAGCAAGATTATCTCCAAAAGCTAACACCTGCCCTGAGCAGTTCTTAGCCATGTTATCCAATGGGAGGTGGATAACATGGCTAAGAGCATTTGTTCGGTAATGCATGAACATCACTGACTTTTCACCGATATTCTTGCATTTCGGCCGATTTTTATCGCTTAGGACATAAACCTTGATAATATCAAGGCTCCTAAGCGATAAAAATCGTCGCTACACGGCGATAAAATTATTGCCGCTAAGCCAACCTAGCGATAATTATCGCTAGTTGTTGGTAATATGCCCCTAAGTTGGTAGGTAATGCAGGGATAACAAGAACACAGAAACAAACAGATTGAAGAAGATTTGGTAAAAAATTGAATTAGGAAACAGAACTAATAGTTCAAAAAAAATAAGGTACAGTAAAAGTTAAGGAAATATATAGAACAACTGGAGGACATACAGGTGCCAGCAAAGCCATTTGCAGAAGAGTGGTCCTGGGAGGCACCTGCAGCTCCCGCCTCAGCAGACTCCGTCTTCTTCTTACCCCTGGATGTTGATCATGCAAGACATAATTAAAGAGACAAAAATTGATTGGTGTGAAATAAATATCAAAAACTCACTCAAAAAAGATTTTTTGACAGGAAACAACGATTGCAATAAAATTGACCTACCTAATCAGATCGACTAGTAGAAGTTGCTGTCGCGGACCGTCCTTTATTTAATAATTACACCGTTCCACTCTGATTCCAGAACCCTAAACCTAAGTAACACCGCCTATTCCGAAGTCTTTGGAATGAATTGCCCAAAAATGATATTTGCTTCTTCTGATCTCATTTGCAATCATCAACCCCCTTTGACAGGCCAATTCACTAAGTCTGCATTTCTTTTAGTCCTCAAAAAGGCGTAGATGGACACATGCATATTGCATACACCAAAATTGGTTGTTTGCTGAGTTGCTATATTAGTCACTCACTAACGATCTACAAAAGGTTCTACTAAGGAGTCAGCACTACACGTGAGAGGAAATTGCGTCACGAGGACAGCAAAAAAATTACCAACTAACACTAACTAACTAAGTAACTACCTACCACTACCATAGTGACAGGACAAAGGAAAGGAGTCTCTCTAGTCTGCATTACTTAACTTAAGTTCTCTAACCTCTCTCACATAATCATCCCAAGCGAGTGCAAAGTTGCAAACAAGTAAGATTAATAGCGCTGAGCACCTGTCTAGAAGAATAACAATCCCATAATATAAGATTTTCAAATGTAACTTACCTGCATGTAAGCAGCAGCAGCAGCATTCTTGCTATTTTGTAAAAAAATAAGATTCACAATAGCACAGAACAGAACACACAATAGTAATATAATTAGCTACTCTCCAAGCCGCAAGACCTCAACACCTACTAGGTCCTGCAGGTCCTGCTCCCGGTGCAGGATGGAGGACCACTGATGCGTCAGTTGGTTATGGGTGCACCGGACCTCAGAGCATCGAAACACTGCCCAGAGCACCCTCGCCCACCTGCGGTGACGCTCCTGAATCCCGTACCCAGAACCAGGCCTGCCGCCTACTACCAGGGTTAAGGGGAGGTGGCGCTGCACAAAACAAATGAGTGCAGCCACCTCCACCTCTGAGAATAAGGCTTCACCCCTTCCAGGCGCTGCCTTCCACAAGGAGAGCGGCCCCTCCTGTTTTCCCGGGAACTGGAGGAAGCCGAAGCACTCTTGTTATTCTTGGCCAAGGTTCGGGGGGGGCAGGGGTCAGAAAAGAAAATATAGGAGCAAAAAATTAATTCAGATGAAAAAGAAAGCAAAAATAAAGAAAGTAATAGAAAAACAGTACAAAACGCAGGATAAACACACAAAAAGTAGATAAGACATGCTTAATATACATTCGGGAAGAGAGAGGGACAGATATTAAATAAAGGGGAGGATTGAAAAACAGGCCCCAGAACTATAACCAGACAAGAAAAACATGATGGCTGCCCCTATCTGCAACCGCATGGTGAAGTTTGCACAATATTTCCCCCTAAACACGCAATCCACGTTGCCGCGTGTCAGAAACTTCTCACGAGCATGCTCGAGCATGTGGAACAAGCAACTCTGCATGCTTGTGGAGCTATGCGTAGCGTTGCAGAGTATTTTTTACCACTTTGAGGAGTTTCATGTAGATCCGCTACGCGAACTCCACCCAGACTTACTCTTAGCCTTGAAAAGAAGCAGCTAATATGTGATTTGATAAAGTAAGTATCTTTGTTGCTATTTTGATGCAAAAAGAGGTCCATTAGTCTTCAAAAGTAGAAACATTAGACTTACAGAAGGTCTTGTCATTGTCATTTGTTTTAAGATGAATTTGTTGTTTGTAACCTCCTTTCTATACTGAAAAACATTCCGAGTGTCAACAAAAAGATTGAGACTTACCTCTAGGGTATTTCTACAGGCCAATTGTCTACTTAATTCAGCAAAGGAAATCTGAGCCCTATTAAACCACCTTCTTAGACATTTTCCATTTCAGTGTCCAATAATTTTGCTGGTTTATCCCAAACAGATCTTCTAGATTGACTGAGTAGTAATACCAGAGAGTCACGCATTATCAGTCCATATGAGAGAGACATTTACCTAACTTCTTCCCAAACCCATCTTCCCCTCCAACAACCTCCGAATTATCAAATTTGAGTCCTATCCATAATACACATTTATCTCTTAACCCCTTGCGTGCGGGGCGTATTTTCCGCCTGTGCTGACTCCGCCTTGCGCGGGCGGAGTCATGACGGAACGGTTCCATCATCAGCACAGCTCAACCGATGCTGATGACGGAACCGTTCTGTCATCAGCATGGAAGGGGTTAATGTTTTAGATGCTCAACCAGCAAAATAACCTATCATGTTTTCTTCTCTGGGCAGCTTTAAATCTAACCTCATTGTGTCTAATTTCTCCACTGGATAAATTATTAATTACTTCTGTACAAACACCCCCTTCTTATCTTTGAATGAAGCAGAGCTTCAGTCAAAAAGAATAGATTGTGCTTGAAATGAATTCATGGATTCATTCCATGTGTGTCCACTGCAAGAAACATGGGCAACGTCCCGAGAAGACAGGGCAGGATCTTTGACATTTATTCTGGAAACCATTCCGTCAAAGGTCAGTAATTCTCTCAGGAGGGTTAATAATATGGTTACGAATTTCACTATTCTGTTCAATCAAAATACTACATATTCCTTAACCTGATAATCATGGCCTAAACATTAGGACACTTAAGGGGCTTTTGTTCAACATTTTTAATGTTTACAATTGCCTGGTTCCTAATAAGAAAAGAGTCTCTAACTTTAAACATTTTGGACAGATATCTAGCCGAGGCAACAAATTGTCCCATAATACTTCTTGCCGGGGACTATAATTCTATCTATGAACCTTTGACTTGTATAGTCAATTTAACAGAATGAGAAGACAAGACCTTAAGCATTCCTACTTGCTGCTACTTTACAATTGACCTCTTTGTCCTATGTCTGTGGGTATGCAATGGAAGATTAGTTTCTGTTACAACTAGACAGTACACCTTTAGGAGAGCCCAATACAAACGTGGAATTGACTGCTTCATCATTGTCAATAAACTTTGGACAAATCTGATTGATTTTAAGGTTGTCCCCTGATCAGATAGCGAACATAATGCACTAGATTTACTTTTAAATGTAGATGTTCTGCTTAACCTAGGCAAAGATATGGGAGAGGCCACATTGAAGCCTGAAACTTCTAGAGTTATCAGAGGGCCAAATAAACAGTCTAGTTTTTCCACCATGATAAAAATATATGATACCTTTCCTGATACTACTTTCACCCCTGCGGAGCTTAAGTCTGGGACAGAAACACCAATAATGGAGCTCTATGACAAATCCCTTACTGCCCATAAAGGTTTTATTTATATATACTAAATCTTTATTTTCAAAGGGCAAGTCAAAGGGAGCTCTTTGGAATGGCATCGAGGTTTAAAGGGTTAAAACTAAACTTAATTGAACCATCAATTTAAAATCGTGTGATGGCATTAGGGTAGCTAGATCTGACTACCGGTGTCTGTTGACTAATAAAAAGAAAGAAGGGGAGAAAAGAACTGCAGGATCCACTACCGGCATCTTGCACTAATCAAAACACTGCTTTCAGGCAAATAATACCCCATGACAGCTTATCCCTACACAAATTCATAGATCACTATTTACAACCAAGTGTGTGGGTCAATAATTGTTCTGAGCTCTATACAAGTGAGGACCCTCTGGACCCTGAACTACACAAAAGATCACATGATGGTGGCAAAATAATTTTGTCTGACCAAGATCCTACTTTTCCCTCCTTGTCAGGCAGAATTAGTGCCAGCGAAGCCCCTAGTCCCCATATGATTCTAAAGGACCTATATGAGTCGGAAATTGCCATTTTGGGCCCATACATTCATACATTATCTAATGCCTTTCTTGAAGGTGCTCATTTACTTTCTACAGGGGGGAGAAAATGTTTTTCCAATTTATAAAAATGGATACTGAGCTTCTACATGGAACTATAGGCCTATGAGCCTTCTTCACAACTTACAAGTCAAACTTCAAGACTGGGTAGTAGGTGCCCAGATTTGACCCCTTAACCAGGCAGGGATTTGTGCCAAAATCAGGACTACTGGCCAAGCCTTCTGTTTTTTATTAATAATATGTAAATATGCCTATCTTTAAAAAAAATGTGTGTGGTGTTTGTAGCCTCAGGGCTGCATTTAACCTGGTTCTTATGAAAACGTTTGGGGGTGCTCTTGGCTCTATGGGTGTTCCATTACATATAATAAACACATAATTCGGGCTACATGAATCAAAGTATGCTAAGATCAGGAGAGGCAGAGGCGGGAGGGAGCTGACAAATCCTATCCATATTAACAGAAGAGTACATCTGGGCTGTTTACTAGCTCCCACTTTTTTCTGTATATTAAAGGAGCACTACATAACTGAGGGGCATATTTAAAAGGAGTTAACACCACCAGAACGTCACTTTTTTCAACATTCTGGTGGTGTTGACTCATTTGCCTTTTTTACAAGGCGGCATTAAGCTGCTTAACGTGGTTTAACAATGCCTTACAAATAATACCCCTATTTACGCAACACTTAGCCTGAAAGGGGTGTGCAATGGGTGTGCCTTTCTGCAAGTAAAAATTGCCCCTGCGATGCAGGCACCCTTGCAAAATGGCGCTAGTGTGCCTCCACTGGCGCCAGGCAGCTTTTTTAGCACCAGCACTGGGGGTATTACAGGGGTGCACCCATACTTGGGATTATAGTACAAACCTGCTTTTTGAAGTTGGCAGAGCACACATTACCAATTATGGCGTAAAATCGAGCTCCTCCAGTTTCTTGTAAATATGCCCTTGAGAGTGGAGTTGTGAGGGTCTAGTGTATGTGGCATTAGCAGAGACAAATTGTGCCACAACTGTACGAAGCTGGCTATGCATATACTATACCAAAGTAAGGAATCGTATGCACAGTGTCCAGAGAGTCCACAGAGGTATAGCAGAGGCTAAATTAGGTAAGTACTAACAGGTCTCACTGTGGTAGTGTGGACAAGCAGTTAGGATTATACAGAGGGTGTGTTAAGCATTTATTGTATTCACTCAATCAAGACTGATACACACGCTCAGAGACTGAATCCAGACCAATTGGGTAAGTATGAAAAAGCTATACTTGTATTTTATTTCTAAAACCAAGCAGTATGTAAAATATACTTTCAATTGTAAACCTTTACACAGATTTACTACAGGTTAGTATCACTTTAAAAAGCAGTTTGTATTACACAGTAATTGCATTTAGAATACTTTTTTGTTACTTTTAGATTACATGTGAGTACTGGGGGTGGTATGTCTAGATACCACATCTAAGGAGCTCACAATACAAGGTAAGTAAGACTTTTCATGGCTTTGAGTTTTCCTATACAAAACAACTGTTCAACACTTAGAACATTTTAGACCCAAAGTCTCATAACATGGGTTCCTATGGGAAAAATTGTTTATTCCACAAGTGGGAGTTTTGGGGGATAGGACCAAGGTTCCCCAAGTTCTAGCTAGACACTTGAGTTGCACAACCAGCGGCACTTGAATGACAGGGTGCAGAGTGCAGGGGCTCAATGTTAGCCAAAGGGGCTAAGGGGGCTTTCTGTTAGGGACTGCTTACGACAAGGTCACTCAGGTATGAGAGCAAAGCTTCTTTGGTTAATGTCAGCACTGCATGGGAAAACGACCAGCACAGGAGCTGCACCACAAGTGGCACTGGGATGGCTGGGTGCAGGGTGCCAAGGAGATGTTGGAGGCCTTTTGCTTTTCAATGGAGACCTTCGGTTTGGCAAAATTGATGCAGGCTCAGACAGGGAGACATCCTGAAGGAGACCACCTGCTGGAGAGGTAAGTTGGGTTCTTGGGAATGCCTGGACACCGTTGGTTGGGCAACCCAAGTCCGTGGGCCATCGGGTGTAGGGGTGTCTTCTGGCATTGTTTTTTTTACCAGTTTGGTTTGCAGTCGGGGGGACTCTTCAGGTTGAGGCTGCTGGCATCGTCTTACGGCTTGAGGGAAGTAGGGGATCACCAGTTCCCAGGTCAGGATAGCTGGGGAGACCTCCGCATGGTGTTGAGCCACTCGAACTCGGGCCAGAATGGTGCAGAATTGCGGTTTTGCCGGAATCCGGATTCTGGTCTTAGAGTCTGTGTTGAGCAAATACAGTGCTCATGGAAGACAGAGTCTGTAAGGTGAGTGCAGGGCAGGTCCTCCAGGCTCTGTGGAGCTGCTGGCTGCAAGTTCAAGTTCAGTAATTTGTGTAGCGCATTACTCACCCAGCGGGTCTCAAGGCGCTTGGGGGAGGGGGGTCCTTTATTTATCAAATATCCAAGTTTTTAGTTGCTTTCTGAAGGAGAGGTGGTTCTGTGTAAGGGGGAGGTGGGTGGGGAGAGAGTTCCAGGATTTGGCCGCTAAGTAGGAGAAGGATCTTCCCCCCATGGTGGATCTATGGAAGCGTGGAATACGGCGAGGGCTTGATTGGATGAACGTAGTTGGCGGGTGGGGGTGTAAAAGGACAGGCGCGTGTTGAGGCATTCGGGTCCTAGATCGTAGAGGGCTTTGTGTGCGTGGGTGAGGAGACGGATCGTTATTCTCTTGTTGATGGGGAGCCAGTGGAGGTCTTTCAGGTGGTTGGAAATGTGAGCTTGGCGAGGGATGTCTAGTATGAGTCTGGCTGAGGCGTTTTGGATGCATTGGAGTTTTTTCTGTAGTTTCGCTGTAGTTCCCGCGTAAAGGGTGTTTCCGTAGTCCAGTCAGCTTGTGACTAGTGCGTGGGTGACTGTTTTTCGTGTTTCGGTGGGGATCCAATGGAGATTTTTTGGAGCATGCGTAGGATGTTGAAGCATGATGAAGAGACGGCGTTGACTTGTCTGGTCATCGACAGGGAGGAGTCCAGGATGAAGCCCAGGTTACGTGTGTGGTCCATAGGTGTGGGTGCAGTTCCCAGGGCCGGTGGCCACCATGAGTCGTCCCAGGCAGAGGGGGATGATCCTAAGATGAGGACTTCCGTTTTGTCCGAGTTCAGTTTTAAACGGCTGTTCTTCATCCACTCGGCTACTTCTTTGATCCCTTCATGTAGGTTGGTCTTGGCGGTGTTTGGGTCTTTAGTGAGGGAGAGGATCAGCTGGGTGTCGTCTGCGTAGGAGATGATGTTGAGGTTGTGTTGGCGAGCGATGGATGCGAGGGGACTCATGTATACGTTGAAGAGGGTGGGACTGAGTGATGATCCTTGTGGTACACCGCAAATGACTTCGGTGGCCTCTGATCTAAAAGGGGGAGGCGGACTCTCTGGGTTCTTCCTGCGAGGAACGAGATGATCCAGTCCAGTGCTTTTCCTTGTATTCTGACGTTGCTGAGGCGTTGCATAAGGGTGTTATGACAGACTGTGTCGAAGGCTGCGGAGAGGTCAAGTAGGATGAGGGCAACTGTTTCTCCGTTGTCCAGTAGTGTTCGAATGTTGTCTGTTGCTGCGATGAGGGCGGTTCCGGTGCTGTGTTTGGCTCGAAAGCCGTTCTGTGAGGGGTCGAGGGATTTGTTGGATTCGAGGAAGGCGACGAGCTGACTGTTGACGGCTTTCTCAATGACTTTGGCAGGGAATGGGAGGAGCGAGATGGGACCGTAGTTTTTAAGTTCGGTGGGGTCTGCTGTGGGTTTCTTCAGAAGGGCGCTGAGTTCGGCATGTTTCCAGCTTTCCGGGAAGGTCGCGGAGTTGAGGGAGCAGTTGATGACGTCTCGGAGATGGGGTGCGATAATGGAGTCTGCTTTGTTGAAGATGTGGTGGGGACATGGGTCGGTTGGTGATCCTGAGTGGATGGAGTTGATCAGGTGGATGGTGTCTTCGGTGGTGATTGGGTTCCAGGCGCAAAGGTTGTTAGAGGGGGGTTTTGGTTCAGTGGTGGGTGGGTTGGACTGGTCTCTGGGCTGGTTTTCAAAGCTGTTATGTATGTCGGCGATTTTGTTGTGGCAGAATGAAGCTAGGGAGTCGCAGAGGACTTGAGATGGAGTGATGTTGTGGTACCGGCAGTGGGGTTGGCAAATTCTTTGACGATGTTGAATAGTTCTTTGCTGTTATGGGCGTTGTTGTCAAGTCGATCCTTGAATGCTGATTTCTTGGTGGATCGGATCAGTTGGTGGTGTTTGCGGGTGGCGTTCTTGAAGGTGGCCAGGTTATCAGTGGTTGTGTTTTTTCTCCAGACTTTCTCGAGGGTATGACAGGACTTCTTGGATTTCTTAAGGTCATTGTTGAACCAGGGGGCTTTTTTGCAACCTTGCTTGATTTGATGGTTTTTCAAGGGTGCTAGTTCGTCGGCGCTGTGGGTGATCCATTGTGTGAGGTTGATGGCTGCTTGGTTTGGGTCTGATGATTTGGCAGGAGGGTTTTTGTGAAGCGATGTGAAGAGCTGGTTGGTGGTAAATTTGTTCAAGTTTCTTCGGGGAATTGGTTGAAGGAGGTTGTGGGTCGTGGTCTTTTTGTAGTTGAAGTGAACGCAGCTGTGGTCCGTCCAATGGAGAGCTGTGGTGTGGTTGAAGGAGATGTGCTTGCTGGAGGTGAAGATTGGGTTGAGCGTGTGTCCGGCATAGCGGGTGGGGGTGTTAACAAGTTGTTTGAGTCTGAGATTGGCGAGGTTGTCCAGAAGGGTGGTGGTGTTGCTGTTGTTGTTCTTTTCCAGGTGGAAGTTGAGGTCTCCCAGTAGAATGTAGTCCTCGGAGGGGAGGGCGTGTGGGCTGATGAAGTCAGTGATGTCTTCGCTGAATTGTGTGTGGGGTCCTGGTGGCCTGTAGATGAGGGTGCCTCTGAGTGTAGTCTTGGGGTTGGTGTGGATCTGGAAGTGAAGGTGTTCGGCGGATGTGAGGTTGTCGTCAGAATTGGTTGTGATGCGGATAGTGTTCTTGTGGACGATGGCGATGCCTCCTCCAGTTTGGTTGATGCAGTCCTTTCGGATGATCTTGTATTCTTCCGGGATGGCTATGGCGATGTCGGGTGTGGAAGAGGCGTATATCCATGTTTCGGTAGGAAAGGCGACGTCCGGCAAAGTTCAGAGTTGCCCCTAAGTGCTAGATTTAGGTAAATTTAAAGGATTGTGCAGGACGGGAGCAATAGGTTACTTCCTTAGGGTGGGTACACCACCTATTATGCCACCCTCCAATGGGAGGGGGCATGAGCCTCTGCCTAATTGGCTAAGCACCCTCATCTTCAAGATGAAAGGGACTGAGCTGTGTGCTTCACCTTGCCTCCCCAACCTGAGGGGTACCATTAGCAAAGGTGGACACACCTCGCTTCCTAGTTTGCTTTTCCCACTGATTCTCCCACCCAAGGTAGGGACACCTTCCAAAGGCAGCAGGCCTTTGAAGCTTCCCCTTCTTGGACCCAGCCCATCTGGGGGAGGAGGCATGACACCTCTTCTCAGGATGGGCTTCGTCTCTGGACCCAGAGAGCTGAGTCCTCTACCCCGGGGTCCATAAACCTGTCTGGTGGTGGCAAATGCGGCAGCCATTCAGGAACCATGCCGGGGCAGTTTGTTTCTAAGGGGACATCCCTAAGATCCCCTCTGAGTGCATTTTATATTAAATATCACAATGGCATCAGTGTTGGTTTAATGTGCTGAGAAGTTTGCTACCAAACTTCCCAGGTTTCAGTAAAGTGGTTATGGAGCTGTAGAGTTTGTAATGGCCAACTCCCAGCCCATATACTGTTTATGGCTTTACTACACTTACAATGTCTAAATACAGACTTAGACATTGCAGGGGTACAGGGCTCGTGCCACTGTGCCCTCACCCGAGGGCTAGTGCACACAGGGATGTCTGCCATGTTGACTCTTCACTTTTCTTTGTACCAAAACATGCAGCCTGCAATGGCAGTGCGTGGATGTTAAGGTGCAGGACCACTAAGGATGGCACAATAGGTGCTGCAGGACTTAGAGGCCTTCCCTGGTAACAGTATCCTTGGTACCCATAGTACCTTTTACAAGGAGCTTACCTGTGGCCAGAGATTTGCCAATTGTGGGCAAAAAGGTACAGGTTTCTGAGACAACACAGGCCCTGGAAACCTGATTGGAACAGACTCAGGGCACATAGGTCAAGTTGCACAATCGATGTTGCAGGCCCACTAGCAACATTTGATTTACAGGTCCTGGCACTCTCCGTGCACTTTACTAGGGATTTACCAGTAAATCAAATATGCCAACTATGGAAACACCAATCTATTTTCTAATTTACAATAGGAACACTTGCACTTTAACAGTGGACAGCAGTGAGAAAGTGCGCAGAGACACTAAACCAGCAAAAACAATGTGTCTGAGAGCAAAAAGACAGGGGAAACACTCCAAAAGATGCCAGGTCTAACAATTATGTTTCTGTTAAAGTGCAGGAATTCCTTCGGATATTGAGTTTCAGGTAGAGTACATGCCACGCATTATGTATGCTTATACCTAGTTTGAGTATATGAGTGCATTGTCTAACATGTGAGTGTGTGTCCTGCCCTTGATATTATGTGCAAGATTTGAAGATGTAACATAAGAATGATTGGGTAGTGGAAATACATACTTGGGGTACATGCTTGCATCATATTATTGTGGATTGCGTGGTAAGCAGGTAAACTGGTATCAAGTCTAGGCTCAGAAATGTTGTGCGATTTTTTTATCAAATATTCAGTTTAGAAATATTGCTAGGTTGCATATGATTTTTTTAGGAACATTATATGTCTGAGCATGTACATTTTTAGGAAATGTGCCTTTTCTTACTGATTTGAGATAGGAGGGACACTAACATTGTATTAGGGGAGTATTTTATTTGACTATGTATGAGTATGGACTCCCATATATGTGGCCAGACAGGTAGATAAGGTACAATGATGTTAGAAGGGTTTTGTATGCATACACTTTGGTTTAGTTACATTAGTGGCTAACAACGTTGATTCAAAATAGTTAAAATAATTGTGCTTGCCTTCTGTTTTGATGTACAAGATGGTATTGTTCCTCCTACCACTGTCAGGTGGTGCCCATTGTTTGGAGTAGCAGGGACGTGTTTATTAGTTATATTTTGTCTCAGTATGGTGATGTAGGCTCTTATTCCTCCAACAAAGGCGTTGGTCATGAACCACCATGTTTCTGTCAATAGAAACTGTATTCTAAATATGGTGAAAGGAGAACTTGCTTTCTGGTGCTCCATCTGTTGTGTTTTTGGTATACCACTGTTGACAGAGTAAGAAAAATACAGCAGAGAAGGCAGAAAGGTGATGGAGCTGTGTCCTTCATAGCACCATGTTTTAAATAGACCTTCATGCCATTGGACGAGTAAACAGCTGCTTTTTGACGGCCTGTCTACATCGGCCAAATACTAAATTGGGCCTGCTGTATATCACCTTGTCTACAACTTTTCATGACCAGCACATGCAAAGTACCATAATTCTAATACAAAGTGATGCCACAAACACCCTGACTTCATTCAAGCCCACTCCAGTGAGGGCATTTTAGTAAGCTTAATATGATAAATACTTGAGTGTATATTGATGACTGACAACTATCACTAACCAGTTGCAATTGCTGTTGAAGTAGTCTGCTCTCTATTTGATTTTCCATAGGCAGTTGGCATACATTTTATGCTAACCCCTTAGCTATCTAGCTTTCTGTAACCACCTGTCTCTCTAATCTACTGTATAGGAGGGACGGAGTCCCACAATCAAAGCTGCCTTTGCTAAGCGGAAAGCATGCAGAGGACTTCACAATGTCCCTGGGGATTTTAGGAAACAAAGTGGTATTACAGTCAGGTCTTATTCACCTAGCAGATTAGAGTATACAGTGTGATCACTAAGGATCATGAGTATTTGACAGCTCTGAATAAGCCTCAGTGATCCATTGAGAGACTCACACATACCTAAAAAAGCTAATTGATGTGCCAGTTGAGATTTGTATAGATGTAGCTAAGACTTGAAATGTAGGACCTCTGGGAGAATGTGGCTGTATAATCATGGCTCTGCATTGGAGCCAGAAACTATGATACAAGATACTCCAGAAGGACCCAATACTACATGCTCACTTCTAAATTATTTTGCGTATGTTGCTCTTTATCTGTACTTAGGATTATAGTGCATCCCAAAATCAATTGATGTGCCTCTCGGGTCTCCTGCATAGCAAATGCAATGTAATTCAAAATGAGACCACTAGTCGCCCTTCTCCTGGTAGCAGAGGTCTCCCGAACTCACAGACCTACACATGCATTCGTTGTTGTGTTTTCAGTTTACTTCTGAAACACAGAGGAAGGCAGAATTGCACCATCCATATTTGTGAAATGCTCGATGAACCTGTGTCCTTACCGGGTTGGAAATATCACCGGTATTGCGACTCAGAACACCACTGATTTTTCCAAGCGCAAGCCCTGAAGAGTCACAATTGTACCGCGTTGTGACGAAACACGTGTTGGCTGGTCTTTTCTATTTTATATTGATTTGGTTTGATATATAAATATCTTCACAAAGATTCACCTGATGTCAACCTGTGAATTATTTGTACAAAGAGTACTGGTATAGCGGTTTCTGCACTGAAACCATCAATCTGAAACATGTGCATAGGACTTGGTTCTAAAGCAATTGTGTTTGGTTGGTTGTGGGGCATAATTTTATTTGAGAAATACCACAGCAGGATTTTTTGCATGGTCTATGGCAATCATCTGCTGAAGTCAATATTATATTTGTTGACTCATTCTTGAAATAGGGACCCTGTCTTCAGCAGATGCACTTAGCTCCTTCAGAATTATTAAAGTAGGCGCATTAATTATTATTTTGTAATCTACGTTATTACAGCACTTTCCACAAAGTGCGTCTTTAAGCTGTGTTCCCTTTTTAGACGATTCATGCATTTCCATTCATCTTTTTCTCGTGTTGGTTTATTTTTACTTCATTACATATAGATAATAGAGATTTGACAAGTGTTTTGTTTAGTAATTGTTCATGTTCCCAATATTAAAGTAAAATGATTTTAATTCTGCTAAAGATCTTCATAGCTTGTTATATATATGGATGGGATTTCAACTGACTTTGCTGTTTTTTGGTGAGCTGGGTCATCAGTTGCCCATTGCTTCTCCTTATGCAGAGAGCTTTCTAGACTACACAGCTTGTCAAGTAAGTAACTCTGGTGCAATGCTGAGTGCCTAATTTGTGGTATGATTAAGCAAAATGTTTTTGAGCGTGTCCCAAATGTAAGTTAGTGTGGAATGGGAGAGTGTTCCAGAGCTGGCAGCACCTTGACAAATATGTGGCTGCGGATGTGTGCTGTATGCATGAGGTCATCAGGGGGACAGTATATAGTTTATTTTTTATTTTTAGAAAAGCACATTATCAGCTTAAATGTAAGGGTTCTGTGTAGGCAGTTTTGTTTTGATGAAAAAGGTGAGTAATGCCCAATGAAGGCAAGTGCTGCTATGTAAATGAAGAATACAAAAAAGTGATGGATGGATTGCTTGAATTAATCTCAGCCACTGGTGGTTTCACATGGTTGTGAGAAAGTGGATTATTAGTTGGGGTGGGTGGTAGTCTGCCACAAGTAATAATGTCACTATTTTTGTTGGATCCCGTATAGAATTCAGGGGCATATTATCAAGGGGGTTTATCTCCGCTTTTTTGGCTTTAAAAGCCAAGAAAGCGGAGATAAAATTATCTCCCTATTACCTAGCTGTCGCTAACACCAGTTAGCGACAGCTAGTAGGAGATAGCGACCATCTTGGGCCCCACTTTGCATGTCAGTGATATTTATCACTAATGACATGCAAAGTGGGTGTGCCAAGATGTTAGCGACTGAAAACAGTCGCTAACATCGCTATCTCCTATTGCCAACTTTTGGAGATATTCGTGCTAAGCGCGAATATCTCCAAAAGCTAACACCTGCCCTAAGCAGTTCTTAGCCATGTTATCCAATGGGAGGTGAATAACATGGCTAAGAGCATTAGCTCGGTAATGCATGAACATCGCAGACTTTTCAGCGATATTCATACATTGCGGCGATTTTTATCGCATTTGCGATAAACCTTGGTAATACCAGGGTTTATTTGCGGTAAAAATCGCCGCAGCTCAGCGGTGAATTTTTGTCTCTAACGAAGCAATAGCGATAATTATCGCTATTGCTTGGTAATATGCCCCTCAGTCATTTAAACCTGAGCTCAACTTCAGGTAGCTATGTCACAGAGCAGAAAGGCTCAATTTAAGAAATGATGTAAAGGTACAACACAGTTACAAAGTCAAAAACACAAACAATCCAAATCTCACTTCAATAAAAAAAAGAATGGTTTAATGTTTTTTTTTTTAAGTCTTCATATTTGACAAAGGGAAGGAGCATCTAGGAAGATCTAGCCAAAGGTTTGAAGGATCTGGACGCCAAACACCTTCCGAGATCTATGGAACCCGGGCGCCAGCCTTTTCCCACCCACAGTTGATGAGAGGTCTACTGTCAAACTACCATTAATCTCGTCAACTTATTGAGCATTATCTTAATCCTTGGACTTCATAGAAATAATCCAAACACCTGGCACAATGTAGTTCCGCCAGCCCCTGGGACAGGAAAAAAGGATAATGTTCGCTGCGGTGGAGTCAAGGATCGAAAGCTATAAAGGGAGCCCACATTCTCGCCTTCTTGTAGGAGCCCATCTGGCAGTCAAGTCTGGCTATGTGTCTTGAAAAGCTTAACCATCCCGTCCTAGTAAGAGGGAGCTCAGAGACACATTTTAAACAAATTTCCGTACGAGCAGTAGCTATTAGGATAAAAAGCAGAGACAGGTCATTTTTCGCAAAGACTGTATTGTCTACTTCCCATACCCTGAATATCACCACGAAAAGGCTTACCTCGATGTACCTACCCAGGACTTTTTTCAATACTTTACCCACTTCTCGCCAGAAGAACTGGATAGCTGGACACTGCCAAACTGGATGCACATCATCCACTTTTTCCAGTTGATATTTCGGACAGCATCTTCTTTTATTTCCTTCCATCTTAGCAAGCTTCTTAAGCGACCAATATGCCCTGTGTATGGTAAACAAATGATTCCTCCTGAGTGGCGCTGAGGTCACTGATGCCCACAGTGTAGCAGGGGATACTTGCCATATGTTTTGGATGTCACAGCCAGGCATGTACAGCTTCCAGATTTAGTCTATCGGGTCCTTCCTCTATCATCTCCTTGTACTAATGACCAGTACCATTTTGAGATTTCCTTCCCATAGGCTTGTATCTTCACTAAGTCCTCCTCGACTTCTGACTCCGTCCCAAGATTTATCTGGGATGATGACCAGCTGGCCAGCTGATAGTATTTAAATCTTGATAGGTGGAAGTCTGTATTTAGGTTTAGAGCGTCCCACATTAATAACCCACCTTCCTCCGCAAGTTGACCCCATCTTAGTAAACCAGTATTCACCAGTGGCAAGCCTAAACTATCCTTCAAGCAGATTGGGGTCCCTGGAGAGTTCCAAATTGGCGCCATGCAGCTATAGTATGGAATCGCTAGAAACTGTTTGACCTGAATCCAAATTCTGCATGCAGGGATTAGGGTCTTAAATTTAATGTTTTTGAAAAACGTAGTGTGGCCAAATTTAAATAGAAAGCCTCTGCCTTCTTCTCCCGAGTTAAATATTAGAGCCTTATATCTCATCGGCATATCCTGGGGGTCTAACTGCAATTGCATGGAATTTTTCATAAAAAACGGCCTGTAATATAGTTGAAAAGTCCGGGACAGCTACTCCTCCTCCAGCTTTTTCTTCCTAAGTTTTCTCCCGGAAATTCTCACATTCTTATCCCTCCATATATAGAAAACTACTAAGTTGTCCCTGAAGTTTCCTAAACCAAACCGGCTTAAAAAACAAAGGGAGTGTGTTGAAAATAAAAGTAAACTTAGTGAGATTTGTCATTTTAATTAGGTTAGCCCTCCTTACGATGGAAATTGGTAGGGCCGCCCAACTTTGCAAAAGCCTTTTAGTCTCTTGCATGAGTCTAGCAAAGTTTATTTCACCCATTTTGTCCAAGTCTTTTGTGACTTCTTCTCCTAAATATCTAATCTCCGTCTTATCCAGATGTTTAAGCTGGTTGGGTACGGAGTTGTTTCATGACATAGTTTCAGTCTTATCTCCATTGACTTTACGCCCAAAGTTGCTTGCTAATTCCAGGACTATGGGTAAGGATGCCTACAAGTTAGCTTTATATACTACCAAGTCATCTGCATACAGGGCCTCTTTCCTGTACCAGTCCCCATACTGGAAAGGGGGAATTCTTTGACCCTATCTTATTCTTCTTGCAAGTGGCTCCAAATAGAGATTGAACAGCTGTGGTGAAAGTGGACATTCTTGCCACGTTCCCCTATTTATCCGAAAGCTAGTAGTTAGCGAGCTGTTAATCAATATCTTTGCTGTAGGGGTGGCATATATACATTGGATAGCATGGAGGAAGTTACCACCAAGAACATTTTGCTCTGCCACGTTGTACAGATAGGGCCAACTAACGTTGGCGGCTTCAACCAAAATAACCGACAAGGGGGCCCCGCTTCCGAAGCTACGTCTATCGCACCCACCAGATCTTGTGTCAAGTCAGAAAGCTGCCTCCCCTTCATAAAACCCTTCTGGTTTATACCTATTAAGTCTCCTAGGACCTTATCCAGTTTTCTGTCCAGAACTTGTGAGTACATTTTATAGTCTGCATTTAGCAGAGAGATAGGCAGATAAGAGTCAAATTTTTTTGTGTCGTTATCAGGTTTAAGTATTAACGTAATCACTGCTTTACTCCATGTATGGGGGAGGGGTGCTTGCTGTGTATAAATGACGTTCAACATCTCCACCAGGAGGGGGGTAATTTACTATTTCAAAATGTTGTATATCTCGTTAGGAAGGCTATCGGGCCAGGAGCTTTCCTGTTCTTTACATTTGTGATAATGATGCCTTTCTCTGCCTTGGAGATCTCTTGGTTGAGAGCTGCCAGCTGAATATTATTTAGGCAGGGAAGTTTGTCCTGATTTAGCTACTCTCCTATCTCCAATTGTGTCCCTTTCGCATCATCAGTGCATAACTCCTGGAAGAAGCTCTCAAAAGCCTCCTCAATTGTTTTTTCTTCCTGTTTTATTATTTATCCCTTCCTTAATATCATTTGTAATCAGGTTTTGTCTTGCTTTCCATGCTAGCATCTTCCCGCACCCATCCCCATATTCATGATTCGCCAACCTGCTAGCTTCCCATTTCTGTTTCACTGGTCCCTCCAAATGATCAGACAATTTCCCTTTAGCTTCTAACAATTTACTTTGTAGTTCCTCTTTAGTTGAGACTTGAGCAGACTCACTCTTTGTTAATTTTCCCTGAAGCTCATCAATGGCTTATTCATAATCCGTTACTCTGTTCTTCCCCCACCTTGTTCTTATAGGCAGCTATATTTCTTAATTTCCCCCAGAGAAATGCTTTGTAAGCATCACAGACATTATGTGGTTGAGCGGTATGAGAGTTTTGTTTAAAAAAGAAAACTGTGCCTCTTTCAAAAATCTTACCACTTCAGCATCCCTTAATAAGGTTATATCTGAAGTCCACCTTATCTGTGTTGACATTGGTTTAACCTGAATCTCTAATTTAACCGCTGCGTGGTCGGATGAATGTGACAGTAGATGTGTTACCTTAGGAATGCTGTTATTTAGTTTCTGGTGAGTCAGAAAGAAGTCCATTCTGGATGAATGGGCCAGCTTTTTGGTTTGAAATGTCTACCCTCTCTCATGTCCTGCTTTCATTCTCCAGGTATCCACCAACGCTAGATTTTTTAACAGGTGGTGCACAAAGTCCCTCATTTTAGGAGCGTTTACTGCTGGCCTGGTGGTAGATTTATCCAAGACTGGGTTTAGCAATGTATTAAAATCCCCCAAAATAATATTATCTTTTGTGGCAAGAAGCTGTAGGTATAGTTCTCTAAGTGGGGAAGGGTCATCAATATTAGGGCCATAATAGGTCACAAAATCATATCCTGTACTATGAATCTTAACATAGCTTATTGCTGATCCACCCCTAATGTCAGTCATGGAGCCCTCCAGCTTTGCCTGAGATGATTTTTATATAGGACTGCCACCCCCTTATATTCCAAAACTGATTTGTGCACACAAAAGAGAAATCCATCTATTCTTTTTAATGACTTCTAGCCATTCTTCATGACACAATTAGTTTCCTGTAATAAGATAACATCGCTATCAGAAAGTCTTAGTTACTCCAGAATCTTCCTTCATTTAGAAATTACCCTTAGACCATTGACATACCATGACATTTGTTAAAGATTACTGTTAGACCTGGCACCATTGGCGTGGGTCTCCCTTCCATTTTTGCTGTTGCCTCATGTATTTTTGCTGGTATTAGATGCTTTGGACACTGTGCCACTGCTGTCCAGTGCCACAGTGTAAGTGCTCCCTATTGTAAATTGATGTATTAATCAGTCGTTCCATGTTTGGCTATTTGGTTTACCTGTCAGACCCTAGTCTAGTGCACTGAGTGTGCCCAGGGCGTGTAAATCCAAATGCTGCTGGTGGGCTTGCAGCACTGGTTGTGCCACTGACAGAAGCAGCCTTGTAAAATGTGTCTAAGGTCTGCCATTGCAGAGCCTGTGTGCAGTCTGGTACTGCCATGCTGACTGGGCAAGTGCACCCACCTGCCAGTCCCTAAACCTTCCCTTTTCTTCATATGAGACACCCCTATGGTAGGCCCAAGGGCAGGGTGCATTGTAAGTATAAAGTAGGACATGCCCTGGTGCGTGTTGCATGTCCTAATAGTGAATTACTGACATTTTTGCTTTTTCACTATTGCAAGGCTACCTGTTTTCCATAGGCCAGAAAGGGCTGTTAGAATTATTACATTTTATAATACTAACTGACATGGTAGAAATTCGAGTTTATTATGCCTGGACTCAGAATGATAAAATGCATCTTTTAGTGAAGTAGGTTTTAACATTCTGTGTTTGAAAATACCACTTTTACAAAGTAGGCATTTGCTTGTCTAACCTTTCAAACCTGCCTCTGTTAAGGTTGTGTATTCCTTTATCTGGTTTTGTGAGTGACAGGGCTCAGTGATTCCAAGAGACAGGATGAGTCAGCCCAGTGGTGAATAGAGAGATCTGCATCTAGATGGGAGGAAGGAGTTGCACCTGAACCTTGAATAGGGCTGTGCCTGCCTTCCACAATGCTGGCTCCACCTCCTGTGGGGCGTCTGATGTTTCGGCCCTGCACTGTGAAAGGAAAGGAGAAGTCTGGTAAACAGAGTGCTTCAGAACTGGTTTGGACTGGGCAAAGGCCCCTCCCCCCTCAGAGAAAAAAGGATTTTGGGGTATAAATATTGGGACCCTGATCCCATGAAATTAGATCACTTTTGGACTACACGAAGAAGCCTTTACTGAGGAAAGGAACCTGAAGTAACTGAGAAGAGACTATTCCCAAGCTGAAGTGCTGCTTGGGAGATTGGCCTGCAGTGGTTGCCTTACTGCCAAAGGAAGGAGAAAGGAACTTTGTATACTTTGCTTTCAACTTGTGAAGGATCTCCAAGGATTTGGAAAATAGCTTTCCTCCTGCTGAAGTCTCAGGGACAACAGACTTCAACCCCCAGCTCCCCAGAGTCCTTGTGGAAGTCCGTGCTGCTGTTTTGGGCCTTCTGAGGGACTGGGTGACCAAAATGAAATGTGTCGCCATTGCTGCTGCTGCTGTCGCACTTCTGAACATGGGTGTCGTTGCTGGAGTTGTCGCAATGCACCACATCAAGAGAAGTGTGCCGCAACGAAGAGGAAGCATGTCGACGTCGCTGCTGCCTGTTGTCGCTCTTCTGAACAAGGGTGTTTCCCCTGGAGTTGTCCCACTGCATCTCATTGAGAGAAGAGTCTCGCAATGAGGTAAAAGCGTGCTGCCGACGCTGTGCCTGCCGTTGCACTTCTGAGCTGTCGCATTGCACGGCATCGAGGAAAGCGCCTCGCATCCCCGCTGCCATCGGAGCTGCTGCCATCGCATTTATGAACAAGGATGTCACCGTTGTAGTTGTCGCATTGAGCAGAATCTTCACGCATCGTGGGAGAAGAGTGTCGCAGTTGGAGCTGTTGCCGTTGCACTTCTGTATTTCAAAGCAAAGACCCAGTCCAATAGCGTGCTAATATAATAGTGACAGCAAGGGGAGTCTAATGGAAACCTTATCCCCACTACGCTCTCATAAACTTTATAAGGAGGTCCTGCACTTATGCTACGCTCAAATTTAAAACACCTGTTCTCCCGGGCAACACCTCAGAACATCCACTCACAATGAGCCAACAAAAAGTTGATCACATACGTCTACTATAAAAATTAGACATTCCTCCTACTCGTGAGAAAATATGTGCGAGAAGCAAATGACCCCTCACGGAAACACCACCATCGGGGTAACTGGTATGAAATTTCCAGACAGGCCCCTGTCTCATCATCGGTGATCACTTGCTTCTCAAAGAAAAGTGAGAGGAAAGAAAAGTAGTGTCCAAAACAAACAACATAGAAAGTGACAAATGGTGAAGTGCAGAAAATTCTGCTGGTGACAAACAAACACAAATAACGGGGTGCTAAAAACACACACTGCACACCAGTCCCTTAACCAATTTTATTCATAGGGCGGTGAAAGTGTGCTCTTATATGCTAAAAAGGCTGGTAGCTAGTCATGCATACCATTACCTATTGCCAGTGCCGACATGTTTCACTGCTATGTAACGTTTAGCAGTTTCATCAGGGCTGCACTCAATTGCTGCCACTTCACTCTCTTGGACACTAGTTCTAAAAAATGCTGCCGGGGGAGAACAGGTGAAAGCATATTTAAAAACACACCAACCCAGCGATGGCAAGAAACACAATATAATATGATGTGTGGGGTATTTACCAAGAGTCAGCCAAGTTGTTCATACCGGCTGCTCAGGTATCAACAAGGTCCCTGGGTACTGTTAACCTGAAAGTATCACTCGATCCTTGGACTACTTAGCAATCTGCCAAGAGAAAAAGACACACTGAGAATGGACCTGTATGATGATCTAAATTGGACCATGTACTGCTATCTGACATAGTACAAACTCCAAACTCCACTTAAAAAGATGTTGCCAACGTCACCCATATCCAGTGACGAAGCGTCTCCAAAACGGGACCAACACACATAAGACATGCCGGGCACACAGCCTTTCAAACTCATAAGGTATGCGATAGGCACATAAATCCATCCTGCCCATAAGCCCCACTTGCCTCATGATGTTGCAATGACGAACTAGTCTGTCGGGACCCGCCTCATGGTGTTTGTAATGAGGAGCAAGTCTGCCGGGACACGCCTCATGGCTTGCTGGATAATGAACACAGTACCAACAACCCCCCACTCTTCCTGGGATAGCCACCTGGCTTTCTAGATCATGCCCAAAGTGACACCACACTCACGCAAAGTATGCACACAAACTGCAGGATTCTAGTACTTCCCTGCCAAGATTTCATCCGCGCGTCTGTTCCTCACCGTCTACAAGCTCAGAAGACTCCCTTTCTCAGCCGTGCCGGTTGCTTCTGCCGGCCGCCTACAAACGCGAGGTGCGCGAGGACACGCCCCTCAGTACACCACGTGAGCGCGATTCAAAGCGTGGCGGCCATCTTAGCCTAGTCACGCTACTAGTATGCAAGGAGGCAAATGTCATAAAGCAACCCTACAAGGTGCCGCACTGTTAAGACCAGTGACATGATGTTATAAACTACTATTGGGCAGCTGGAACCCCGAATATCAAGAGGGTATGGATGTTGTTCCGGTGTTCCTATAAAAAGATGTTATTCTGCAAAAGAAACCCTGGGAAGGGCCCTCAATAGAACCCAGAGCCCGGACAACTTCTAAGTTTCCTAAAGTGCTACCACACATGTCAAAGGGCTACTAAACTCCTCCTACTGACAGGGCACGGTACCAATACCACTTTCCTTGTTGTTCCTCATAAAAACAACAACCAGTCAGGTCCTCTACATGTGCCCTGTGCTAAGGATTGACAGTTACATCTATACTAGATTGAGAATGTAAGGGAGAAACTCCAGTACATGAGCACAGAAGTTAACAATATCACCTCATACTATTGAGGTGCGCTAGTACAGGTAATGCAGAGAAAGGGATGTGGAATATGACAATGCAGAATGTCCCTCATAGTTTTATCTTGTTCCACTCTATAATTTCGTTAAGCCCTATCCTGTCAGTTTTCTCGCTGTAAATCCAGCGTGCTTCCTTTGCTAAAAGGATGCCTTCAATGTTCTGCGGGGAACCCTTGATTTTTTCAAGCACTGTCCAATTAAATGTATGTTTCTCAGTGAAACAATGTTGCACAAGTTTAGTGGTTAGTCTGCCCGCTCTGACGGTACTCAAATGTTGCTGTATGCGTACCTTGATCTTCCGGGACGTGAGCCCTATATAGTGGAGTCCGCACTGACATGTTAGCCTGTAAATCACCTGTGTAGAGTTACAATTGCTAAATTGATTTTGAAACCACTCCCTACCAGAGACGAGTGTCACACTTTTGCTCTTCTTAGTAAGTGGACACACAGAGCATGTACCACACGGAAAATGGCCATTGGGTATGGTGGAATTACAGTCCCGACCTGTTGCCTGGCTCTTCGAATGTACGAGTCTGTCTTTCAAATTGGCCGCCCTCTTAAAAGCAAATCTAGGTGGTGGCATACGGAACTCACTGTTGGAAAGAATTGACCAATGCTTGTGTATTGATTGACGAATTTTTGTGGCCATAGGGTAGTATGTCATGACCACTGGGACACAGTCTTCCTTTTGCTTCACCACTTTCTCCAATAGAGCGCTCCTAGGGGTATTGAGAGCTCTCTTTTTTGCCTGTTTTACTATCTTCTTCGGGTAGTTCCTGTTGGTCAACTTAGATGCTAGATGTTCAGATTGCTCCACAAAGGTGTTGGTATTGGAGCAATTGCGTCTGTACCTCAAAAATTGCCCCACGGGCAGATTGTCCCTCAATGCCCTGGGATGGAAGGAATCGTAAGACAGTAGGGAATTCCTATCTGTGGGCTTTTGATGTACACTGGTGTTAATTGTGCCCATATTGTGCTCAATGT
This sequence comes from Lissotriton vulgaris, assembly GCF_964263255.1. Taxonomy (NCBI): domain Eukaryota; kingdom Metazoa; phylum Chordata; class Amphibia; order Caudata; family Salamandridae; genus Lissotriton; species Lissotriton vulgaris. Next base: position 928,588,539 of record NC_141696.1, on the reverse strand, counting down.
CGAGGTCAAGATATACTGCCTTGTGTCTATCATAAGACCAGGTGAAGTTGAGGTTGTCATCTTGTACATTAAGCCAGTTCAGGAATTCCAGAAGGAGTTCTTCAGGTCCCGTCCAGATACACAGCACGTCATCTATATACCTCTTCCAGAGCCGAAGATTGCTCTGGAAGGGATTGCTGTTGTGATAGATGACGTGCTCCTCAAACTGACCAACATAGATACAAGCTATGCTAGGGGCCATTGTAGCCCCCATAGATGTCCCAGACACCTGGAGGTAGAGCTGATCCTTGTAGCTGAAGTAGTTCTTTGTTAATGCCAGCTCAATGCATTGCAATACAAATGTCTGGGTGGTGTCATAGAACCATTCCTGCGTCCCCAGGGCGCGGGCTGCTGCCACCAGCGCCGCGTCCTGGGCTATACAGGTGTACAGGGATTCAATGTCAATAGTGACAAAGAATTCATTAGCAGGGTCATATTGGATGTCCTCAAGTGTGTTCAAAATGTCAGTCGTGTCCTTGACAAATGATTTTTGATTGACCACAGATTCTCTCAGAAAATAGTCCGCATATTGAGATAGTGGTTCCAATACGGATCCGATGCCTGCCACGATCGGACGTCCAGGTGGGGGACGGGTCGGTTTATGGATTTTTGGTAAAATGTAAAAGGACGGAGTCCTAGGGCTGGTATTTATAAGGAAGTCCGCCTCTTTTACTGAAATCAATTTCTTTTCCTTAGCTTCACAAACCATTCCGCGAATAATTTTGGTCAGATCTTCCACAGGATCTTTGTTAAGTGGTATATAGTTAGTTCTGACACTCAGAAGGCGAAGTGCTTCTGTTTCATAGTCTGTTGTATTGAGAAGGACAACTGCCCCGCCCTTGTCGGCCGATTTTATGGTCAGCATGTGATTATTTTGAAGGCTTCTGACTGCTTCCCAGTCTTCCTTAGACATATTCTTGTAGTGGGATTGATTCTGGGTCTGTTCTATTTTTTCTATGTCTTGTAAGACAAGAGATTCGAAGACCGCTACTTCAGGCCCGACCGAGGTCGTGGGGGGGCAGAATGTAGAGGGTTTCCTCAGGTTGGAGGTGTAGGTGATACTCTCTGGTTGTTGATTGTCCTTAAAGAATTTCTTCAACTTGATTTTCCTCATTGTCTCATGGAATTCGAGTCTACACTTAAAAGCATCGTGTGTCGGGGTTGGTATAAATCCCAGGCCTTTGTTGAGGACTCTCCTCTCGTTTTCCATTAGAACCTGATTAGAGAGATTGACTACAATGTCTCTACTTATTTCTGGGTCCTGCCTCTGCTGCGCGTCAGCCGGGGAGAGAATGTCTGCCATTGCTGGCGTTGCTGGTTCTGTTGGTGGGTCTGGTTTCCTCTGCCTCTTCCACCACTTTGACCTCCCCCGCGATTGGTTGTTCGTTGGCCTTGGGCTAAAAAAGACCTGAGAAGGGCACCAAGATCCTCACTGCTTTGATTCTGTTGCTGAAACCTGACCCAGTTACCTTGTGGAGTCTCCTCGTCTTCCTCACTAGAGGTATTATCAAAGGTCCACTGGTTGGGGGTTCGTCTAGGTTGTTGTCTGCCCCCTCGGCCCCTCTGTCTACCTCCAGACGACTGCGGTTCTTGTAGCGCTGTATAGTACTCGTCTTTAACGTAGGGAAAAGCCCATTTGTGTGAGTATCTCTCAAGGTTACGAGTAAGACCCTTTAATTTTTGGGTGACCATATAATTCCTATATTCAGCGAGGTCGTCCTTGATTCTTTGGAGTTGTTCCTTAGTATCCACTAAGGTGGTGTCTCTCAGTATGGATTCCTCCAATTCTAGGATCTCTTTCAGTAATTCCTCACTGAGTCGTTTGGCCGTGCTGATAATCAAAATCAGCCAATCCCTGGTACACTTGTTGGCGATGAAACTCCAATCACTCCTGAATTTACTGTCATCCAGGAAGATTCGGGGTTCTATTCTTACAAGTAAACAGGCTGGGGCAGCACCTGCATTGTAGTACTCGGTCATAAGCGCCCCATGTAGGGCAATCCTAACCTGCCTCTTTTTAAGAGTGCTAAGCTTCTCCCATTCTTCCCTGGCTGTGGTGGTACTAAGCAAAGGATTATCAGGAAGCAGTGATGGGCCAGCTAGAACGGCAGCTATCTGTTCTTCAGTGAACGCTAGGCAGTTCTTATCCATTGATGACTATAAATGCCTACTCCCAAGGATAAAGGACAGCGGGACCCAAGACCCAGGGAACTGATAGTCACAAGGACCCCCCAGAAAAAACCCCACACAAAAGCCACAACAGTGCAGCACCTTGCCAGCCACCGAGTTAACATGTAAAAGACATCTAAAAGAATACTCCTCCGAACGGGGGATAGAGCTCTCACGGCTGAGCCGCCGTACCAAACATTCAAAACACAAAGGAGCTAAGAGGGAAAAATTGACAGGGTCGCCCTCCACTCATAAACTATATTTCAAAGCAAAGACCCAGTCCAATAGCGTGCTAATATAATAGTGACAGCAAGGGGAGTCTAATGGAAACCCTATCCCCACTACGCTCTCATAAACTTTATAAGGAGGTCCTGCACTTATGCTACCCTCGAATTTAAAACACCTGTTCTCCCGGGAAACACCTCAGAACATCCACTCACAATGAGCCAACAAAAAGTTGATCACATACGTCTACTATAAAAATTAGACATTCCTCCTACTCGTGAGAAAATATGTGCGAGAAGCAAATGACCCCTCACGGAAACACCACCATCGGGGTAACTGGTATGAAAATTCCAGACAGGCCCCTGTCTCATCATCAGTGATCACTTGCTTCTCAAAGAAAAGTGAGAGGAAAGAAAAGTAGTGTCCAAAACAAACAACATAGAAAGTGACAAATGGTGAAGTGCAGAAAATTCTGCTGGTGACAAACAAACACAAATAACGGGGTGCTAAAAACACACACTGCACACCAGTCCCTTAACCAATTTTATTCATAGGGCGGTGAAAGTGTGCTCTTATATGCTAAAAAGGCTGGTAGCTAGTCATGCATACCATTACCTATTGCCAGTGCCGACATGTTTCACTGCTATGTAACGTTTAGCAGTTTCATCAGGGCTGCACTCAATTGCTGCCACTTCACTCTCTTGGACACTAGTTCTAAAAAATGCTGCCGGGGGAGAACAGGTGAAAGCATATTTAAAAACACATCAACCCAGCGATGGCAAGAAACACAGTATAATATGATGTGTGGGGTATTTACCAAGAGTCAGCCAAGTTGTTCATACCGGCTGCTCAGGTATCAACAAGGTGCCTGGGTACTGTTAACCTGAAAGTATCACTCGATCCTTGGACTACTTAGCAATCTGCCAAGAGAAAAAGACACACTGAGAATGGACCTGTATGATGATCTAAATTGGACCATGTACTGCTATCTGACATAGTACAAACTCCAAACTCCACTTAAAAAGATGTTGCCAATGTCACCCATATCCAGTGACAAAGCGTCTCCAAAATGGGACCAACACACATAAGACATGCCGGGCACACAGCTTTTCAAACTCATAAGGTATGCCATAGGCACATAAATCCATGCTGCCCATAAGCCCCACTGGCCTCATGATGTCGCAATGACGAATTAGTCTGCCGGGACCCGCCTCATGGTGTTTGTAATGAGGAGCAAGTCTGCCGGGACACGCCTCATGGCTTGCTGGATAATGAACACAGTACCAACAACCCCCCGCTCTTCCTGGGATAGCCACCTGGCTTTCTAGATCATGCCCAAAGTGACACCACACTCACGCAAAGTATGCACACAAACTGCAGGCTTCTAGTACTTCCCTGCCAAGATTTCATCTGCGCGTCTGTTCCTCACCGTCTACTAGCTCAGAAGACTCCCTTTCTCAGCCTTGCCGGTTGCTTCTGCCGGCCGCCTACAAACGCAAGGTGCGCGAGGACACGCCCCTCAGTACACCACGTGAGCGCGATTCAAAGTGTGGCGGCCATCTTAGCCTAGTCACGCTACTAGTATGCAAGGAGGCAAATGTCATAAAGCAACCCTACAAGGTGCTGCACTGTCAAGACCAGTGGCATGATGTTATAAACTACTATTGGGCAGCTGGAACCCCGAATATCAAGAGGGTATGGATGTTGTTCCGGTGTTCCTATAAAAAGATGTTATTCTGCAAAAGAAACCCTGGGAAGGGCCCTCAATAGAACCCAGAGCCCGGACAACTTCTAAGTTTCCTAAAGTGCTACCACACATGTCAAAGGGCTACTAAACTCCTCCTACTGACAGGGCACGGTACCAATACCACTTTCCTTGTTGTTCCTCATAAAAACAACAACCAGTCAGGTCCTCTACATGTGCCCTGTGCTAAGGATTGACAGTTACATCTATACTAGATTGAGAATGTAAGGCAGAAACTCCAGTACATGAGCACAGAAGTTAACAATATCACCTCATACTATTGAGGTGCGCTAGTACAGGTAATGCAGAGAAAGGGATGTGGAATATGACAATGCAGAATGTCCCTCATAGTTTTATCCTGTTCCACTCTATAATTTTGTTAAGCCCTATCCTGTCAGTTTTCTCGCTGTAAATCCAGCGTGCTTCCTTTGCTAAAAGGATGCCTTCAATGTTCTGCGGGGAACCCTTGATTTTTTCAAGCACTGTCCAATTAAATATATGTTTCTCAGTGAAACAATGTTGCACAAGTTTAGTGGTTAGTCTGCCCGCTCTGACGGTACTCAAATGTTCCTGTATGCGTACCTTGATCTTCCGGGACGTGAGCCCTATATAGTGGAGTCCGCACTGACATGTTAGCCTGTAAATCACCTGTGTAGAGTTACAATTGCTAAATTGATTTTGAAACCACTCCCTACCAGAGACGAGTGTCACACTTTTGCTCTTCTTAGTAAGTGGACACACAGAGCATGTACCACACGGAAAATGGCCATTGGGTATGGTGGAATTACAGTCCCGACCTGTTGCCTGGCTCTTCGAATGTACGAGTCTGTCTTTCAAATTGGCTGTGTCCCAGTGGTCATGACATACGACCCTATGGCCACAAAAATTCGTCAATCAATACGCAAGCATTGGTCAATTCTTTCCAACAGTGAGTTCCGTATGCCACCACCTAGATTTGCTTTTAAGAGGGCGGCCAATTTGAAAGACAGACTCGTACATTCGAAGAGCCAGGCAACAGGTCGGGACTGTAATTCCACCATACCCAATTTAACTGAGTTTTAATGGCGGTGGTAGGAAGATAAGGACTTATCTTTCGGATCATGCATAGTTTGTGGTGGGCTATAGAGGCCACTTTGCTGGCAAGGTCCATGAAATTTAATGGTTGTCAAAAATTATTGCTAAGTTCCTTACTTTGGTCACTGGATTAGGGGGGGCACCAAAAGTTTGGGGCCACCATGAGGCAGGCCATTCTGGTGAGAGTTGTCCAAAAATCATTACCTCAGTTTTTTCCGAGTTAAGTTTTAGGCAATTCGCTGCCATCCACTCACCTAGTTCTGTCAATGCTCTCTGGAATCTTTTAGCTACCTCCTCTCCATCACCCCTTATAGCCAACACCAATTGCGTGTCGTCCGCGTAGGAGGTTAGGCTCATCCCATGTGCCTTGATGACATTGGCCAGGTCCGACACATATATATTAAAAAGTGTCGGACTCAGGGATGAGCCTTGAGGTACCCCACACGGTTGTGACAATTTGGCAGATTGGTAGGGGCCAAGAGTGACAGCCTGCGTTCTCTCAGAGAGAAAGGAGGCGAGGAGAGCTCTTGCCGTGGAGGAGATGCCTATTTTTCCGACACGGTCGACCAGAATACCATGGTCGACCATGTCAAAAGCTGCTGAGAGGTCCAGCAGAACCAACACCGCTGTACCACCTTGGTCTCTTATTATTCTTATGTCTTCGGATGCTTTAATAAGGGCAGTTTCAGTCCCATGGTATTTCCTAAATCCATACTGAGTATCATCTAACTTCTTGTGGGTTTCTATATACTCAGTTAATTGTAGGTTCATGGCCTTTTCCACCACTTTGGCCATGAACGGGAGACTGGCGATGGGTCGGTAGTTTTTTAGTTCTGACTTATCAGCTCCTGTTTTTTTTAACAGTGGTTTGAGCAGTGTGGTTTTTAGATTAAGGGGATATGTCCCTGGGAGCAGGATGGAATTGCAGACTTGTGTCAAGACTGGTATGATCGAGTCCATCACCGGTAAGAGCGCCGATAGTGGGTAAGGATCCAACTTGGATCCAGCTTTGATTGATACCTGAGCAGCCGGTATGAACAACTTGGCTGACTCTCGGTAAATACCCCACACATCATATTATACTGTGTTTCTTGCCATCGCTGGGTTGATGTGTTTTTAAATATGCTTTCACCTGTTCTCCCCCGGCAGCATTTTTTAGAACTAGTGTCCAAGAGAGTGAAGTGGCAGCAATTGAGTGCAGCCCTGATGAAAGTGCTAAAAGTTACATAGCAGTGAAACATGTCGGCACTGGCAATAGGTAATGGTATGCATGACTAGCTACCAGCCTTTTTAGCATATAAGAGCACACTTTCACCGCCCTATGAATAAAATTGGTTAAGGGACTGGTGTGCAGTGTGTGTTTTTAGCACCCCGTTATTTGTGTTTGTTTGTCACCAGCAGAATTTTCTGCACTTCACCATTTGTCACTTTCTATGTTGTTTGTTTTGGACACTACTTTTCTTTCCTCTCACTTTTCTTTGAGAAGCAAGTGATCACCGATGATGAGACAGGGGCCTGTCTGGAAATTTCATACCAGTTACCCCGATGGTGGTGTTTCCGTGAGGGGTCATTTGCTTCTCACACATATTTTCTCACGAGTAGGAGGAATGTCTAATTTTTATAGTAGACGTATGTGATCAACTTTTTGTTGGCTCATTGTGAGTGGATGTTCTGAGGTGTTGCCCGGGAGAACAGGTGTTTTAAATTCAAGCGTAGCATAAGTGCAGGACCTCTTTATAAAGTTTATGAGAGCGTAGTGGGGATAAGGTTTCCATTAGACTCCCCTTGCTGTCACTATTATATTAGCACGCTATTGGACTGGGTCTTTGCTTTCAAATATAGTTTATGAGTGGAGGGCGACCCTGTCCATTTTTCCCTCTTAGCTCCTTTGTGTTTTGAATATTTGGTACGGCGGCTCAGCCGTGAGAGCTCTATCCCCCGTTCTGAGGAGTATTCTTTTAGATGTCTTTTACATGTTAATTCGGTGGCTGGCAAGGTGCTGCACTGTTGTGGCTTTTGTGTGGGTTTTTTTCTGGGGGGTCCTTGTGACTATCAGTTCCCTGGGTCTTGGGCCCCGCTGTCCTTTATCTTTGGGAGTATGCATTTATAGTCATCAATGGATAAGAACTGCCTAGCGTTCACTGAAGAACAGATAGCTGTCATTCTAGCTGGCCCATCACTGCTTCCTGATAATCCTTTGCTTAGTACCACCACAGCCAGGGAAGAATGGGAGAAGCTTAGCACTCTTAAAAAGAGGCAGGTTAGGATTGCCCTACATGGGGCGCTTATGACCGAGTACTACAACGCAGGTGCTGCCCCAGCCAGTTTACTTGTAAGAGTAGAACCCCGAATCTTCCTGGACGACAGTAGATTCAGGCGTGATTGGAGTTTCATCGCCAACAAGTGTACCAGGGATTGGCTGATTTTGATTATCAGCACGGCCAAACGACTCAGTGAGGAATTACTGAAAGAGATCCTAGAATTGGAGGTATCCATATAGAGAGGCACCACCTTAGTGGATAATAAGGAACAACTCCAAAGAATCAAGGACGACCTCGCTGAATATAGGAATTATATGGTCACCCAAATATTAAAGGGTCTTACTCGTAACCTTGAGAGATACTCACACGAATGGGCTTTTCCCTACGAGTACTTTAGACGAGTACTATACAGCGCTACAAGAACCACAGTCGTCTGGAGGTAGACAGAGGGGCCGAGGGGGCAGACAACAACCTAGACGAACCCCCAACCAGTGGACCTTTGATAATACCTCTAGTGAGGAAGACGAGGAGACTCCACAAGGTAACCGGGTCAGGTTTCAGCAACAGAATCAAAGCAGTGAGGATCTTGGTGCCCTCCTCAGGTCTTTTTTAGCCCAAGGCCAACGAACAACCAATCGCGGGGGAGGTAAAGGTGGTGGAAGAGGCAGAGGAAACCAGACCCACCAACAGAACCAGCAACGCCAGCAATGGCAGACATTCTCACCCCGGCTGACGCGCAGCAGAGGCAGGACCCAGAAATAAGTAGAGACATTGTAGTCAATCTCTCTGATCATGTTCTAATGGAAAACGAGAGGAGAGTCCTCAACAAAGGCCTGGGATTTATACCAACCCCGACACACAATGCTTTTAAGTGTAGACTCGAATTCCATGAGACAATGAGGAAAATCAAGTTGAAGAAATTCTTTAAGGACAATCAACAACCAGAGAGTATCACCTACACCTCCAACCTGAGGAAACCCTCTACATTCTGCCCCCCCACGACCTCGGTCGGGCCTAAAGTAGTGGTCTTCGAATCTCTTGTCTTACAAGACATAGAAAAAATAGAACAGACCCAGAATCAATCCCACTACAAGAATATGTCTAAGGAAGACTGGGAAGCAGTCAGAAGCCTTCAAAATAATCACATGCTGACCATAAAATCGGCCGACAAGGGCGGGGCAGTTGTCCTTCTCAATACAACAGACTATGAAACAGAAGCACTTCGCCTTCTGAGTGTCAGAACTAACTATATACCACTTAACAAAGATCCTGTGGAAGATCTGACCAAAATTATTCGCGGAATGGTTTGTGAAGCTAAGGAAAAGAAATTGATTTCAGTAAAAGAGGCGGAGTTCCTTATAAATACCAGCCCTAAGACTCCGTCCTTTTACATTTTACCAAAAATCCATAAACCGACCCGTCTCCCGCCTGGACGTCCGATCGTGGCAGGCATCAGATCCGTATTGGAACCACTATCTCAATATGCAGACTATTTTCTGAGAGAATTTGTGGTCAATCAAAAATCATTTGTCAAGGACACGACTGACATTTTGAACACACTTGAGGACATCCAATATGACCCTGCTAATGAATTCTTTGTCACTATTGACATTGAATCCCTGTACACCTGTATACCCCAGGACGCGGCGCTGGTGGCAGCAGCCCGCGCCCTGGGGACGCAGGAATGGTTCTATGACCCCACCCAGACATTTGTATTGCAATGCATTGAGCTGGCGTTAACAAAGAACTACTTCAGCTACAAGGATCAGCTCTACCTCCAGGTATCTGGGACATCTATGGGGGCTACAATGGCACCTAGCATAGCTTGTATCTATGTTGGTCAGTTTGAGGAGCACGTCATCTATCACAACAGCAATCCCTTCCAGAGCAATCTTCGGCTCTGGAAGAGGTATATAGATGACGTGCTGTGTATCTGGACAGGAGCTGAAGAACTCCTTCTGGAATTCCTGAACTGGCTTAATGTACAAGATGACAACCTCAACTTCACCTGGTCTTATGATAGACACAAGGCAGTGTATCTTGACCTCGACATTGAGCACAATATGGGCACAATTAACACCAGTGTACATCAAAAGCCCACAGATAGGAATTCCCTACTGTCTTACGATTCCTTCCATCCCAGGGCATTGAGGGACAATCTGCCCGTGGGGCAATTTTTGAGGTACAGACGCAATTGCTCCAATACCAACACCTTTGTGGAGCAATCTGAACATCTAGCATCTAAGTTGACCAACAGGAACTACCCGAAGAAGATAGTAAAACAGGCAAAAAAGAGAGCTCTCAATACCCCTAGGAGCACTCTATTGGAGAAAGTGGTGAAGCAAAAGGAAGACTGTGTCCCAGTGGTCATGACATACGAGCCCATGGCCACAAAAATTCGTCAATCAATACGCAAGCATTGGTCAATTCTTTCCAACAGTGAGTTCCGTATGCCACCACCTAGATTTGCTTTTAAGAGGGCGGCCAATTTGAAAGACAGACTCGTACATTCGAAGAGCCAGGCAACAGGTCGGGACTGTAATTCCACCATACCCAATGGCCATTTTCCGTGTGGTACATGCTCTGTGTGTCCACTTACTAAGAAGAGCAAAAGTGTGACACTCGTCTCTGGTAGGGAGTGGTTTCAAAATCAATTTAGCAATTGTAACTCTACACAGGTGATTTACAGGCTAACATGTCAGTGCGGACTCCACTATATAGGGCTCACGTCCCGGAAGATCAAGGTACGCATACAGGAACATTTGAGTACCGTCAGAGCGGGCAGACTAACCACTAAACTTGTGCAACATTGTTTCACTGAGAAACATACATTTAATTGGACAGTGCTTGAAAAAATCAAGGGTTCCCCGCAGAACATTGAAGGCATCCTTTTAGCAAAGGAAGCACGCTGGATTTACAGCGAGAAAACTGACAGGATAGGGCTTAACGAAATTATAGAGTGGAACAGGATAAAACTATGAGGGACATTCTGCATTGTCATATTCCAAATCCCTTTCTCTGCATTACCTGTACTAGCGCACCTCAATAGTATGAGGTGATATTGTTAACTTCTGTGCTCATGTACTGGAGTTTCTCCCTTACATTCTCAATCTAGTATAGATGTAACTGTCAATCCTTAGCACAGGGCACATGTACAGGACCTGACTGGTTGTTGTTTTTATGAGGAACAACAAGGAAAGTGGTATTGGTACCGTGCCCTGTCAGTAGGAGGAGTGTAGTAGCCCTTTGACATGTGTGGTAGCACTTTAGGAAACTTAGAAGTTGTCCGGGCTCTGGGTTCTATTGAGGGCCCTTCCCAGGATTTCTTTTTAAGAATAACATCTTTTTATAGGAACACCGGAACAACATCCATAGCCTCTTGATATTCGGGGTTCCAGCTGCCCAATAGTAGTTTATAACATCATGTCACTGGTCTTGACAGTGCGGCACCTTGTAGGGTTGCTTTATGACATTTGCCTCCTTGCATACTAGTAGCGTGACTAGGCTAAGATGGCCGCCACGCTTTGAATCGCGCTCACGTGGTGTACTGAGGGGCGTGTCCTCGCGCACCTCGCGTTTGTAGGCGGCCGGCAGAAGCAACCGGCACGGCTGAGAAAGGGAGTCTTCTGAGCTTGTAGACGGTGAGGAACAGACGCGCGGATGAAATCTTGGCAGGGAAGTACTAGAATCCTGCAGTTTGTGTGCATACTTTGCGTGAGTGTGGTGTCACTTTGGGCATGATCTAGAAAGCCAGGTGGCAATCCCAGGAAGAGCGGGGGTTGTTGGTACTGTGTTCATTATCCAGCAAGCCATGAGGCGTGTCCCGGCAGACTTGCTCCTCATTACAAACACCATGAGGCGGGTCCCGGCAGACTAATTCGTCATTGCGACATCATGAGGCCAGTGGGGCTTATGGGCAGCATGGATTTATGTGCCTATCGCATACCTTATGAGTTTGAAAAGCTGTGTGCCCGGCATGTCTTATGTGTGTTGGTCCCGTTTTGGAGACGCTTTGTCAATGGATATTGGTGACATTGGCAACATCTTTTTAAGTGGAGTTTGGAGTTTGTACTATGTCAGATAGCAGTACATGGTCCAATTTAGATCATCATACAGGTCCATTCTCAGTGTGTCTTTTTCTCTTGGCAGATTGCTAAGTAGACAAGGATCGAGTGATACTTTCAGGTTAACAGTACCCAGGGACCTTGTTGATACCTGAGCAGCTGGTATGAACAACTTGGCTGACTCTTGGTAAATACCCCACACATCATATTATACTGTGTTTCTTGCCATCGCTGGGTTGATGTGTTTTTAAATATGCTTTCACCTGTTCTCCCCCGGCAGCATTTTTTAGAACTAGTGTCCAAGAGAGTGAAGTGGCAGCAATTGAGTGCAGCCCTGATGAAACTGCTAAACGTTACATAGCAGTGAAACATGTCGGCACTGGCAATAGGTAATGGTATGCATGACTAGCTACCAGCCTTTTTAGCATATAAGAGCACACTTTCACCGCCCTATGATTAAAATTGGTTAAGGGACTGGTGTGCAGTGTGTGTTTTTAGCACCCCGTTATTTGTGTTTGTTTGTCACCAGCAGAATTTTCTGCACTTCACCATTTGTCACTTTCTATGTTGTTTGTTTTGGACACTACTTTTCTTTCCTCTCACTTTTCTTTGAGAAGCAAGTGATCACTGATGATGAGACAGGGGCCTGTCAAATTTCATACCAGTTACCCCGATGGTGGTGTTTCCGTGAGGGGTCATTTGCTTCTCGCACATATTTTCTCACGAGTAGGAGGAATGTCTAATTTTTATAGTAGACGTATGTGATCAACTTTTTGTTGGCTCATTGTGAGTGGATGTTCTGAGGTGTTTCCCGGGAGAACAGGTGTTTTAAATTCGAGGGTAGCATAAGTGCAGGACCTCCTTATAAAGTTTATGAGAGCGTAGTGGGGATAAGGTTTCCATTAGACTCCCCTTGCTGTCACTATTATATTAGCACGCTATTGGACTGGGTCTTTGCTTTCAAATATAGTTTATGAGTGGAGGGCGACCCTGTCCATTTTTCCCTCTTAGCTCCTTTGTGTTTTGAATATTTGGTACGGCGGCTCAGCCGTGAGAGCTCTATCCCCCGTTCGGAGGAGTATTCTTTTAGATGTCTTTTACATGTTAACTCGGTGGCTGGCAAGGTGCTGCACTGTTGTGGCTTTTGTGTGGGGTTTTTTCTGGGGGGTCCTTGTGACTATCAGTTCCCTGGGTCTTGGGCCCCGCTGTCCTTTATCCTTGGGAGTAGGCATTTATAGTCATCAATGGATAAGAACTGCCTAGCGTTCACTGAAGAACAGATAGCTGCCATTCTAGCTGGCCCATCACTGCTTCCTGATAATCCTTTGCTTAGTACCACCACAGCCAGGGAAGAATGGGAGAAGCTTAGCACTCTTATGTGATCAACTTTTTGTTGGCTCATTGTGAGTGGATGTTCTGAGGTGTTGCCCGGGAGAACAGGTGTTTTAAATTCGAGCGTAACATAAGTGCAGGACCTCCTTATAAAGTTTATGAGAGCGTAGTGGGGATAAGGTTTCCATTAGACTCCCCTTGCTGTCACTATTATATTAGCACGCTATTGGACTGGGTCTTTGCTTTGAAATATAGTTTATGAGTGGAGGGCGACCCTGTCCATTTTCCCCTCTTAGCTCCTTTGTGTTTTTGCCGTTGCACTTCTGAACAAGGGTGTCGCCACTGCAGTCCACGCTTCGAACCGAGACATTTTCACATCCCCGGAGAAGCGTGCTGCATCTGGAAGATCTTCACGTCTTTATTTCTTTGTACCTGAACTTTGACGCATTTCCCTCACTGCGACATTTCTTGTCGGGGAAGCGCAACGCATCGCAAGGTACATTGATGCAAAGTGTCGCATCTTAAGAACTGAACTAAACTAAGCTAAAACTACAATCTTAAAGTAACAGCATTGCGTATTTTTGTTGTTTATGGTCTTGTGGTAAATCCATATAAAGTATACTTATTGTTTATATAAAACCTTGTGTGGTGTCCATCTGTAGTGTTGTCACTGGGTTACTGAATGTGGTCACAAATGCTTTACACACTGTCTCTGAGATAAGCCTGTCTGTTCCTGCCAAGTTACCAAGGGGGTGAGCAGGGGTTGTTTTAGGAGTATAATCCCCTTATCCTGCCTAGAGGCAAAGGTCCCTATTTGTCACATGTACCTACCTGTGCCAACTAGAGACCCCCAAATCTAACAATTACTCATCATTCCTTCCTTTCCTTTTAAAGCTATAGTCTTCAGCCTTCTCACTCCCTTCCAGTGCTCTATCTCTTTGTGTTAATGAGGACCATATGTTTAGTTTTTTCCCTAAATGCTCCCCACCCTGTGCTCAAATGAACTAAAAATTGTGAAAGTATCTGTATCGCTTCCCTCCCACCTACCTTGGAGAGTCCTCACTGTATCCTGCCTGGGTATTCCAAAATACCCTATTTGACCTCCAATCCTCCACCCTATATAATAATTTCAAAATTATTTAAGGAACTTGATGAGACTTATTCTTAACAATTAGGTTTTCCACCTTGGATATCTCTTTCACATTGTACATCTTATTGTTCCACATTATTCTAAGGGTCGCAGGAAATTTCAGCTGCACTGTCGCCCCTAAAGCCTTCAAGTCCTGGATGTATTTTCCTGATTCCCACTGGCGTAATTGAGTAGCCTTGAAGATATCTGATCTGATTGTGAAAGACCAGTCCTGTTTTTTAAGCTGTTTACCTCTAAGAGCCACAGAGAGAATTAGTTCCTTAATTGTACGGAAGTTTATCAAAATGTTCCTAGGCTTTCCTTTGTCTTGGGATTTCCTAAAAGGATCACGATGTACCCTCTGGATAACATTTTCTAAATCACATTTTGATGCTTCTGGAAAGAATTCTGTCAACAAGTCTGCCACAAATCTCTTTACATTTCCTCCTTCACTGCCTTCTGGAATGCCCAGGACCCTTAAATTATTCAATCTTGAGTTATTTTCCAAAACTTCCAATGCATCCCTCAGCTCTTTCTTTCCTGCTTTCAGCCCCATTATCTCCTTCTGGTTGGTTTTAACCTCCTCTTGTAATGATCCCAGAGAGGTTTCCATAGAAAGAAGTCTCTCTGTGATGTCGACCAGTTTCGCCACCAACCTCTCACACGCCATTTGAATTTTAGCTTGATTCTCAGAGACAGCAAATCTTTCTTAATTAACATTTGATAAGGAGAGGAGAATCTGTGAAACATCCATCCCTGGTAGATCTTGTTCTTGTCCCTTCTCTGATACGCATGAAACCTCTGTACTCTCTGCACTTGAAACCTTCTCCACTCTTCCCTCTGAATTTTTAATATTCGTGACAGCCTGAGATGTATCTACTCTTATCTGGGGGGACCGTGCCAAAATGTCCTCGGTGGGGCCACTAGACAGTTCATCATTCAGTAAGGGAGGGAAGCGATTTTCCGAAAGTAGGATGTGGTCCACTTTGGATACCTGCGGAGGGAGTTCCATTAGACAGGTCCTGGTCCGATTAGACTGATTAGGCTGAGACTGGTTGGACTGAGACCCTTTGCTGTTGTCTTAACATTTTGAAAAGATCTCAATGAAGGTGTGATTTTAATTCTCTCTCCTGAGCTACTAACAGATGGTATCTTTGGCTTTGTTCTCTTTTTGGTAACTTTACGAGAGGGAACTTGTCTAGGTATTTGTGTTTGCGCTCCCCCAAAATTACTCTCAGAAGCTGTAGTTACCCTATCCGGGATCTGGGTAACTCTGCTTCCCTGTAGCTCGCTCCCCCCAAACTTTTTATTCCTCAGCGTGTATCTATTTTTTCCTTCAGAAGGAATTTATGAACAAAATGACATAAATACAATAAGGGAAACAGGAAATATGATTTTTAAATTTTTTAATAAAAATTGCTCCAAAAAGATTTAAGTGCCAACTGCAGTCATCTGCTAATGTTGGGCCGGTACCTGTGTGCTATTTAAGGCCAAACAAGATGGAGAGTAGGTCAAATATAGAAACCAGGTTTGTCCCGATCAGAAGTTTTCATTCTGACTTAGGGCCTGTTTATGAGTTTGGTGGTGTGGGAGCAGGGCGGCACACCACCGCCCCACGCCTTCACCACCAACCTTCACTGTTGACCACTCGCCTGCCGATTTACAAGTTGTACTCTGGACAAGTCATCCTGCGGCGGCTAGCTCTTCCATTCAAAGGCTCATAGAAAAGCCTTAGAAAGGCAGCACCATGGGGCTGACACACAATGTTCCTGCATGGTATGGACTGTAATGTCCTTGCCATGCAGGAACTGGGGGTGCAGACAGACAGAGGGGCACACCATGCGTCCCCTTATTTCCTCACCGCCACCCATTTAATGGCCGGCTCACTACTATGAAAAGGAGGTCAGTGAAGAACCTCATAATATGCTTGGTGGTTCAGCAGATGAACCACAATCATATTGTGGCCTCAGACCACTGAAAGACTGCCAGAGATCGCGAATTCCTGGTGATAGCAGTGGTCCTATGGCAGTCTAACTGCCAAAGTAAGAATACTGTGGCAGTTGCTGCACCGCCACTGTGAGTTTGGCTGTCCATTGGAATGCCAAACTGATAATCATGTCAACTAAGAATGAGCAACCCAATATACCCTTGAGGGCTTGGGCGATAGGTATGAAAGGGTAATTGTGCCGTCAAGGGTTTTTGTTAAACTGTTGAATATTCAGAAATTATATATTTTTTTGTGGTACTAAACATTTGACACCACTGATGCACAATTTGTGTCAGACAAAGTTTTTAGACAAATAGAGCTAATACCAGACGGTAATAAAAAGATAGAGCAATAGCAGGGTGTATGGAAAAGTTCTGTTTGTTTTAATTATTCACAAAACAAGAATAAAATATACATGGGTATACCATTTGTTGCAAAAGCTACAATAGGAAAAAAATCAATAAAACAGCCTATTTGCAGCAATTGTTGTAGCTTATCCACCTATTTACAGATTCTATCATTACAAGAGGTGGAACAAGCGCAGTTGATGTTTCGGTCTCTCGACTTGCGTTATGGAGACCATCCTCAGGACAAACAAATCAAATCATGAAT
This sequence comes from Lissotriton vulgaris, assembly GCF_964263255.1. Taxonomy (NCBI): domain Eukaryota; kingdom Metazoa; phylum Chordata; class Amphibia; order Caudata; family Salamandridae; genus Lissotriton; species Lissotriton vulgaris. The sequence goes on along the minus strand of NC_141696.1, from coordinate 928,571,903 downwards.
ACCCTTTCTTATAGATTAATGAAGATCATGGAGCTTAAATGGGCTTCAAATTCAAGTAGCTGGTAGCGCTGAGTGCAATCATCTGTAAAGACAGGAATCAACTGATTTTATATCTCCCTGTGTAACTTTAGAGGTGGCTCTGCTGATAAACACGTACATCTAGTCTGTACTTCAGTTCTCTGTATATTTAAACGATTGGCAGGCCCTCAGTCACTTTTACATGAAGTTCACTTAACACAGTAGTCCTGGCTAAATAAAGGTCGAAGGCGATCCTCACAGTTCAACAGGCAGATTGCTGCTGCCTGTTGAACTGTGAGGATCGCCTTCGACCTTTGTTTAGCCAGGACTGCTGTGTTAAGTGAACTTCATGTAAAAGTGACCGAGGGCCTGCCAATCGTTTAAATATACAGAGAACTGAAGTACAGACTAGATGTACGTGTTTATCAGCAGCGCCACCTCTAAAGTTACACAGGGAGAGATAAAATCAGTCGATTCCTGTCTTTACAGATGATTGCACTCAGCGCTACCATCTACTTGAATTTGAGGCCCATTTAAACTCCATGATCTTCATTAATCTATAAGAAAGGGTATTCATGATTTGATTTGTTTGTCCTGAGGATGGTCTCCATAACGCAAGTCTAGAGACCGAAACATCGACTGCGCTTGTTCCTCCTCTTGTAATGATAGAATCTGTAAATAGGTGGATAAGCTACAACAATTGCTGCAAATAGGTTGTTTTATTGATTTTTTTCCTATTGCAGCTTTTGCAACAAATGGTATACCCATGTATATTTTATTCTTTTTTTGTGAATAATTAAAACAAACAGAACTTTTCCATACACCCTGCTATTGCTCTCTCTTTTTATTACCATCTGGTATTAGCTCTATTTGTCTAAAAACTTTGTCTGATACAAATTGTGCATCAGTGGTGTCAAATGTTTAGGACCACAAAATATTACATAATTTCTGAATATTCAACAGTTTAACAAAAACCCTTGACGGCACAATTACCCTTTCAAACTGATAATCAGGCCTTTGGTCTCTGGAATGAAAGTTAAAAATCCTTAGCGGGACAAGGCAGCAGCTGAGACTAAGATGGGCCCTATGATGCCGGATAGCAGACAACAAGGTCATGGTGAATCAATTGACTCATATTTGGGGAATTCAAAATTTATGCAGAAGGAAGGTTCCTCAGTGGCCAGATACTGTTGGCACCTTCACCCAGTGAAAGTTTCTATGTTTAGATGTACTCACTCTTTTGAACCTCGAATTCCACCAGCAGGGCAAGGTTGAAAGCTGTAGCCAAATAGGGCTCCAAGGGGTCAGACATCCTCTCCGCGACGTCCCACTGAATTTTATATACTGCTACGGAGCAGCAGCACCCAGAATCTTGGCCCAGCTGCATTGCACCTTTTTTGGATTGACATGGCAATTTGACCACAGCCCAGGTCTTCCAGAGATCTTTGGAACCAAAAGGTTTCTCAGTTCCAGGTTTTTCAGGATGTTAGGAGGAGTACATTTTGACAAAGCCAACGTTCCCATTACCTCAGGAACAGCACTTGGAGGTTAAGACTCACTATAGCAGAACCCATCATCAGGGTAAAAGGCAGGTCCAGTTAGAAATGGTAAGCTGGGCTCCTCAAGAAAAGTACTTCTAGCAGGTTCTTGTATCCCTGTACCTTACCAAGAGGTCAACCAACTGACCCTTGGAGTCCACTTCTTTGTCATGAGTACCTGTGGGAGCAGATCCAGTTTTTTCAGGTCTCAACAGCACATGCTGTCCTTCTTCTGTCTCCCACAGTATAGTAATGTTCTGACTACGGTTCCCAGGGATGACACATGTATACCTGGCACATGCCAGTGGATGGGGTGACTCCTAGCTCCTCCCTAACCAATATGGAAAATACTTTCCAGGGCTAAGCCTACCCACTTTTGCAGCAGTTCCTATGTGCCTGTAATCCCACAACATTCCGAGCGGAATTCCAATATGGCACCCAAGATGAGGTTCAAGGAAAATGAGGGTAGCACTCTAGACATGGCCTGGGATGTGACACGGGTGAGTCAAGAGGTGTCATCTGTTGGAGGCGGAGAGAGAGCACGGGGAGTGGAGGAACGAGAGGAGAACATGGAATCCAGTGTCAGAGTGACGAGCCACGTGGACCAGCTGGAGAGACGTCTGCCCTCAACGAGATAGGACGATTGCCTGAGGAGCAACAGGAAGATGCCGAGCAGGAGGAAGCAGCGGAGCGACAAGTTCTCCCGCCGAGAGGGAACGCCAAACAGTCCAACCAACCTGGGGAGGAAGAGGGAGGTGATTCTCTATTTGTCAGTCATGACCCTGGAGGGCTGTGCCTTATGCAAGTACCCTTTTATAAGTTCTTCACATTTGGCAGGTGCCGGTTGCGACACAAATGGCTTTACCCTAACTTTGTTGTTCTAGTCACACTTTCACACTAATAGAACTACCCTATCCTGGGGTGAAGGTAATGGTACAACAAATATCTCTGATTAAGGACTAACAAACCTGATGCTTGTTTACTTTACCCTGCGGGACACACCAAAACCCCCGCTCTTCCTGACGAGACCTGAAGAAAAAGCGGAGACGCCCAGAGCACACAAGACCAAGACCTCCGGTCAAGAGAGAGAGCCGCCGGATGTGCAGTGAATGAACTGGCGCTATTGAGGCTGTCCACCCCTTGTTCTTTTCAGTTTCGAACCTCCCCAGAACTCTCCCCTGTACTTTTGCCTTATGACTGTTAAAAAGACAGCCCACTTCCGCCTATGCACTCTGTATGACCAAGTGACCACAGTGCCCTGCTAAAAAGAATCCCACAGTGCTACTATTCACCTAAATTAAAAATGGCAGAACCTTTCTTCCTCTGTGCAGAGCTCCTCTGCCCTCCAAGGAATGTGGCCAAGAAAATGAGCACCCCCTCCTCTGTTGTCACTTAATGCCGGTTCTGAGAGCAGCACCTCTCTCACTGGGATTGTTGTGTGTCTGACTAGGAGGGCAAAGGATTAGGCAGGGTATGCCGCTTTGAAGTCAATTAAGTTCTTGGGCACTGCCCATATGATCAGCCTGTCAGAGGAACAGGATACCTCCCCATACACAAGGCCAGCCTATGCTCTGGGAGCAAGTTTATACCTCAACAAGGGGATCTTCATCCCCTGGGTGACATTTGGAAGCTCATGCAAATGGGCTTTTAGAGGCTTTAGGCATGTAAAAGATGACGATTTGAAAATACATTTTGCTAAATATTTATTACAAATCAAACTTTAACAGTGAATTGCACTTGTAATAAATATTCTAAAAATGTCAAGAAATTACTTTTTAGCTGTTTCCTCAGCAGAGATAACATTATTAAATGTAATATAGTATCCTAATGCTTTCCGATGAAACAGATAGCCCTGCTTCAGTGAAAATATATTTTGGGTCATTTTCACTAGGCCCAGGCGGAATTTTAATTTGGCTCGCGGAATTGGCGGAATTTATTAACTCTGCGTTTCTCTTGTAACGCAGAGTTCCTACCAAATTCGAATTGCTGCGTGGTGGGATTTTGCTTCCAATCGAGCAATGAAATGACAATGGGAACAACACGAGGCTCCATCATGCAAGCTTGCGGACACGAGTGACATTGGGCAACCCCTGTCACGATTTCCAGTCCCCAAGGAGCCTTCATGTGCCATTTTGTAAATGCTAGCAGTTGCAAGAAGTTGGGGCTGCTTCTCAAACTGATTTTCTACTCGATTAGCTGCTAAATCAACTTGAAAATACCTTTTCGAGTGAATATTCCAACCAAACGGACGGTTAAGGTATTTTTTTAGGACAATACGCACAACATTTTATTCTACTTTTCTTGAACAGGAACGAAGTGCCACAGAGACTCCAACTTCCTCTTTCTGTCGAGAATGCTCTTTCCAGTACTTTGTCCATCACTTGGTCAGTTTTTATTTGGATATGGAGGTGATAGGATCACCGTCTTTGTCTGTTGAGCAAACCCGTCACGCATGAGCCAAATGGTAGTGCCATGACGATCAAGGGGAGGAAATAAAAGGCCAGGGGCCCATATCTCTTGGTTCAGAAAACCACAGTACTTTGAGTCAGTGTACTTAATGAGTCAGAGTTTTATTTTCCCCACCCATGAACCCTGCTCTGGTCTCACTGCTCATATGCAATGCATGGCACCTGTTTGGGGCTGACTGATGTGTCACCTGCCTGCTTGCCAGCTGCTGGGGAGCGTTTGCCGCCGCTCCTGTCTTCACGGCTCACAAGACTAAGCTGCTGCTCATGCCCCCTGTGGTGGGCTGCTTGACCCTGCCTCTAGCTCTTCTTGGGCGTGTCTGGTTATCCTGTTGGCCCACTCAGGACACTCCTACTGCCTGCATTCACCATGGTCATACAAATGCTTGTGACTTTTGAGGCGAGCTCGTTGACCTAGCATCAGGCCCTTCCGTGGGCATCTGGAATTCATGTTAGCCCAGCCGCAGAGCTCATACTGACTTCTTTTCGCTCCATGGCATAGGGCATGCTGAAGCTGCTTTCTTTTCGGTCCAACTCACTGCCCAAGGCGTGTGCTCTCTGCCTGGTTGTTAACTTTCTCATCACTGCTTACCTGGCTGGTGAGTTCACTACACTGTTTTTCTTCCTGCTCCTCGGCTACCTGTTTGACCTGTGGTGGCTTCAGTACCAGCCCTTGAACTTTTTTCATGGAGGGCCCTCCCCATCTGCGCAGACGACATTGTGGAAAGATTCGGTGGAGAGACTCAAGAACTACTTTGCTGTGGGGGCCTTAGGAAATGATAGACATCGCCCCATGCCCCTGCACTTAGGGGTGCTACCATTCACAACCTGGTGAAATCTGGATTTGTGTTGATATGCGCTTATCCAATACGGCCATCTGGCATGAATGCCACCTGAGGCCTACCTTGGATGATACTCTGACGGAAGTGAGTGGCTCAAGACGGTTCTCAAAGATGGATCTCCAAGCAGGATACAATCAACTGCTGCTGGCTCTGGAATCAAGGGCCATCACTACTTACTCCCCCTCTGTGGACCTAAGGAGATACACACGCCCCAGTTTCAGGGTGTCAAGCAGGGCTGAGGTTTTTCAAGGTACCATCAGGGGCATTTTCGCTGGTCTTGAGGTGACATCAGCATCAGTGATGACATCCTGGTGCATGCCCCTGCCATCGAACAACATCTTGACATTTTGAGGGCAACATTCAAACATTTGCAGGACAGTGGTCTCAACCTACACAATGAGAAGTGTTCATTTCTCCAAAATGAGATAGTGTTCTTTGGATATCCAATCAGCCCTGGCACCAACTAGCATTACAGGAGTCTGCAGTTTCCTGGGGATGGCAACATACTGTGGCTGATTCTTTCAAAATGTGACCTCTGTTATTGCCCCACTTCAACAACAGATCAAAACTTATTTGGTCTTAGAAAGGGGCCTCACACAAGAGGAGGCTTTTCGAATGACAAAGAAAGCTCTATCTGCACAAACCATGCTGGCTTATTTTGACCCTTGCTGTGAGTGGGGGTTGTCTGTCAAAAACAAGTCCTTCTAACCTAGGTGCAGTGCATTCCCGAAAACAGGACAATGGTGAATGGTCTCCTGTGGCACATGCCAGTTGGGCTCTCATAAATGCTGAGCAGCAATATGCTCACATTGAGAAAGAAGCCATTGTTGATGTTGCAATTTTCATCTTTATGGCCAACTGTACATCACATGGACCACAAACCACTTATACCCTTGATAACGGGATCCCCATCAACATCACCTCCAAGGATTGAGAAGTGTATCCTTCAGTTACAGGAATAGCGTTTCACAGTAGTATAATGACCAGGTTCACAGAATCCAGCAGCCCATTGCTCCAGGCATTCCAGGCCCACCGCTCTCAGTGAAGAGTCAGACATTGAGGATGTGGAGAAGTATGTGGCGCTCATTGTAAAATGGTCTAGGTATTTGCCTATTTGTCCGGAGGACATTGAAGCCGCTACACAGACAGATGACTGTCTTCAGTTAAGGATATCAGCCTTACCATAATGCCTGTCGTTGAACTTATGACACACGTCTGACTGATGGCAGTACGCCATGTCCGGCATGAACTTATTGTTTCACCTGAAGGATGCGTACTAAGAAGTCCTCACTTGGTAATCCCTGCATTGTGGCAAAACCAGTGGTCGACCTAGCACACTCTACCCAGCAAGGGATGGTGAAGACGAAATCCAGGCTCTGGTGTAAGGTCTGGTTCCCTAGCTTGGATGACTGGGTGGAAGGCACCATGAGACAGTGTTCAATGTGTCAAGCTGCTGACCCAGCCAAGCCACTGGCACCCATACTTACTGAGTCATCATCATCAAGTCTTTATTTCGGTATTACAGTACCATAAAAGAAACAAATGCATGAATCTTGGTCAATAATATTCAGGGTAAAGGGTATTATAAAATGTCCATACATAAACTCTTAAAAATAAAAATAAAAATGAACAAATTCTTTATACAACCGTACAAGCACAGAGAATGATCAAGACTAGACAGATCTCATTACTAAATGATTCTACCAATGGGGTCGCAAGCTAAAGTGCTAATTCATTAATAAATATTGATTATATCTCGATAGCTGGTGTATGCGGCCTGATTAAGCAGCATCAACTAATTTTTAAAACCCATGGCCCCAGTGAACAATAAAAGGGATAAAAAGCTTAAAATAATGACATAAAAACGAATTACTTACAAGGCCGGTGTCCGAGTGTAAAAAACATACCCATCAGGACTGATCATTATGATTTCAGTTCGTTTTGTCCACACCAATCGTGGAAATAGTTAAAGCCTTCTTCTAATGCCCCAAACATTTTGTAGTTGCACAAGCATAGAGTGGTCTCGCATCTGACTTTAAAATACATAGGGCGTCTTTGTGGCTGTGTGTCCCAAGTTGTCTACATACCGGAGCTAGGCAATTCTTTTTAGGTCTGGCATAGGCAGCACAAGCAAAAAAGACGTGGACTATTTTTTGTAAGGGCATGAACAGGAGGGACAGTCCTTAGGTTGTGAGTTATTTGTCAGCCAGGAATTAGTGAAGGAATTAATGGGTAGACTGCCATGTCTGAACTGAGTGTACAATTTCCTGTCTGCCGGCACCTTAATAAAATCAGGATAGCATTCTAGCCAGCTGATGGATTTCATATCAGTAAAAACATCAGTTAAACAACCATGGCGGATTTTCAGGAAATTCTTCTGTTCTACCCATTCCCAATACTGAGATTTTAATTGGTCCCCAGGGTATGTGGGTGGGAGGCCATCAAGCTCCTTAGGCACGTCTATGCCTGCCCAGATGGTGTCTATGTGTGTAATCCACCAAATGTTATGGTTTTTGTCCAGAGCAGCAACTTCTGTAAAAGCAGCAGCATAAGGGGTCAAGGTGGTGACCAATCTTTGTCAAAAGAGCAGTGGGCGTAGACTCGCCTGGTCATTAATAGACTTGACACCCTGGTCAAGTTTCAAGGGGAGAAGAGGAGTGCTTTGGGGGAGTGATACCAAGCTCCTAAGGAACTTGTTTTCCACTATTGAAAGAGTGTTTACATTTATTGAACCCCACAGTTCTGCCCCATAAAGCACACTACTCACTACCTTGCAACTGTACAGTTTGAGGGTGGGGCTACAGGCTTCGTATTAGAAAGGGCAGTGATCCTGCCGCAAAGCCCCGGTTAACTAGGAACATTTCAGGGTTGCCTTCTCTCAGTGGTTCTTTCAAGCCATTCCCTCGGACAACTTGATTCCCAAGTACTCAAAAGAACCAACCCTCTCAAGCGGAACAGTTCTAAGACTAAGTTACCTTTAAAGGATTTATGGGGATTTAGAATCATCAACTTATTTTTAGTAGTATTGATGATTGACCAGACCCCTCAAATCACAAAAGGCCTTAAAATGATTTAGAAGTTTTTGTAGGCCCATGGGTATTTTGAACACCAAAAGGGTATCGTCCTCAAACAATTATGTGGCTATATTATGATTTGCCGGGGAGGGGGCCTCGGACAGAATTGAACACAAGAGGTCAGCCACCTGATTTACATATAGGGGGAAAAAGATGGGGGCCAAGAGACACCCTTGGCGTGCCCCCTGCTGGATTTAAAATGGCTCGGTGGTTTGCCCCTGATTTTCCCATCTCACACAGGCAAAATTGTCCTCATGTAGCCTGATCAATGGTTCTAGAATTTCCAGAGGCATTCCCATGTCCCGAAGAACTTGCCAAAGTAGATCCCTGGGGACTAGGTCGAAAGCTGTTTTAAGATCTATAAAGGCAAGATATAAGCTGCCTTTACCCAGCACAACTACCTTCAATACAGCAAAACCAGGCAAAACGCCTGATCGATGGTGCCGGTCTTCCGCTGAAAACCTGCCTGGAGAGGAGAGAGAATGTGGTTCTCATCCATCTAGGTCTAGATTTTAGCTACGAACAAGCGGCAGAAGACCTTCTTGGCACAATCTATGAGCGTAATTGGACAGTAGTTGGCGGACTTTGACCTCTCCCCTTTCTTAAAAATGGGTACTACTTCTGCCCCCTTACTTGTGTCCGGGATTCTGCCCCCGTCAGCAATATCATTGGCCAGGTATTGAAATAGGTAGCCCAGTTATCCCTATCAACACGAAAAAGGTCGCCAGGGATGCCATAGAGTCTGGGGGCTTTTGCAGGGATAATAGCATCTAAGGAGCACATTATCTCCTCTGTAGTAAATGTAAGGGTACATGTTAGAACACCTATATCGTGGAGCATCTGGGAACTGTCAACAGTGTTTCCACTGGAGTATAACTCACTAACATTTTTATGCCATTCTACATCCGAAATGTTGTTTGTCAAGAGGTGGTGTACGTTGGTAGTTCCGTTTAGACACAAGGGACCAAAACATCCGACTATCGGGGTGTCCAGTGGCCTCTCCTAGGTCTTCCCATCTTCTTTCATCCAATTCTTTTTCGGCTTTTCCCTGCACCTGGTTATATTCTTTCCTGGATTTACAAATACTAGCTGGATCTCTATTCTTAATAGCAACAGTCAGTCTCCCTCTCAGGGCAATACACTCTTTATTAAACCATGAGTGTTTTCCTAGAAGCATTCCCTGTGATATCCTGATCTTGTTAATTGGGGCATAAAAAAACAGGCCAGGCAATCGAAGAATTCCCTGTGGAGGATACTGGATACAACAACTGCTCTGTGTAGGCGAATCCATGATCGCTGATATGAGAGTCGCTTAATGATCAGTTAAGGCATCCTTAATCGATTGGGTCTTAGAATCGTCTGCCGAAACCACAGGCCATTTGAGTCGCCAATTATCATTTGTGGGGATTAGAGCCTTTGTACTTAATGACATTGGGGGCTCACTCCCGATATCTCCCCAGAGGTTATCAATAGACAGAATAAGGGGGTTGTGGTCACTATCACAGGATGGGACTATAACCATGTCCTGTACCAGTGGCCAAAGTGTCAAATCCACCAGTAAGTAGTCAATCCTACTTGACCCATTTGGCCCAGTGAAGGTCATGCCTTCTCCTTTGTCTGAGATGGTTCTACTGTTAGTGGCCCTTAACCTATATTCTAGAGATATCGAAATTCAACTGGAGGGACCATTTTTTAATCAGAGTAAGCTCCAGAGGAGGTACCCTCCAGACTTTGTCCTCCTAGTTCCAATCATTGGCCTCAGCCAGGTTGATCGGCTCAAATGTTACAATGAAGTCACCACCAACGATCAGTGGATGACTTTCATGCCTGGCTTCCAATAAATGATCCAGAACCTGGAGGGTTGGAGAACTACCACCTCTAGTGCTACTAGCATATACGTTATATATATCGGCTGTCTACCCCTTGCCATTGGTTAACCTAATCCCAAGATATTCGGGCTATTGGTAGCCAACTCTTTCCTTCACAATTTAATGTATGGTTCACAAGTGTAAGCAGCGCTCCCAAAGTCCGACCATGGTTGGATGGTATTGATGGTCTATGAAAAGACATAAAACCTGGAATGAATGTAGGGGTCAAACTCCAGGTTTCTTACAGAGTCCATTTCCCCTTTTTCCTTGGTAACGAGCGAGTGCTGACTTTGGAAGTCTACCCTATGACTGACATATGTTGGTGATAATAGACCCTTTTTTAAAGTATCTGGAGGTTGTGATAATGGAGTCAATGACTGCTGGCCAGAGCATACCTCGGCTAGAGAAGGCAATGAGAAGGTAGTGGCAACTCATGGCAACTCATGGTCTGGTGAATGAACTCAGGACTCACAATGGTCCTCCTTTTTCTAGTCAGGAGTCTTCTGAGTACCTCAACTCATGAGGCGTTCACCATCAAAAAATCACTCCCTGCTGGCCGCAAAGCAATGGTGAAGCAGAACACTTCATGCAAACTTTAAATAAAGTCCTGAGAATCACACTTGGCAACAGTCAGAAAATGGAGTTCTCGCTGTATATCTTACTTCGTGAATGCTGTCTTACACCCCCAACACTATTTGTATGGATCAGATTGTGGGAGACACCATTTTTCATGTTGACAAACCTTCTGCAATCAGAGAAAAAGCTGCAGGAGCCTTGCAGCAGCGCCAGGCACAGAATGACAGCATGTCAAGGAGAAGACGGGTCAAGTGGTGGCATTTTCAAGCTGGCGATTTAGTGCATGTAAAGAACCGTGTCCGGGAAGGTAGTTTCTGTTGCTGTTTGAGGTTGAGCCATGGAGAGTGAGTGTTGTGAAGGGAACTATGACTACTGACTGGAAACATGGAGAAACTGTCAAGAGAAATGTGTCCTTTTTTTAAACTATACCGGCAGTCGGAGTCTGAACCAGAGAGCCCTTGCTGAGGTGGTGATGACAATGTGGGACTCCTGCAAAGTGGTGTCTGCTCGTCCCCTCTGCCATCTGGGAATTTCGATAGTCACCATAGGCTGATAGATTCTTCTGAATCTCAGGAGAATAGTAGGAGAAGTCCCAGTGGTGCAGACTCTTGTGTGGGGGTCCCTAAACATAAAGATGAGATGGAAGGCAGTGTGCCTGGTCATAGTCTTCAAGTGATGTAGAGATGTGACCTACATCCTTGAACCATGACCACAAAGAGGTTGAAGGATTTTGTGTTGATATAAACATAAAACGTTTCAGTGTAATGTCAAAATGCACTGTTGTATCTGAGTATGTTTCCCACAGCTATTCTGCATGATGACTGAATAATTTTCAGAAGTGTTTTTGTGCATGTTTGCAAATGTTTTTTGTACATGCTAGATACAGCATATATCGTTTGTTTTGGCTTATTTGGGTTGTTTGTTTGGGTAAAGGAGTAATGCTGTGCTGGGGTTGTGGAACATCCCATTTGATAATTAAAGTGAGGGGAGTCTGTTGAGCAACTTCGTCATGCATGAGCTGAATTTTAGTGGCCATGACATGTATAGGGAGGAAATAAAAGGCCCCGGGCACAACCTCGTGGTCAGACAACCATTGGGGCATATTAGCAAAGCTTTGCGATAAATATCGCAAAGTGCACTCAGTGCACTTTTTTCTATCGCAGATATAGTGAATTATTAGCAACGCGTATCTCAAATGTGACACTTAATCCAGCAATAGTTGCGAAATGCCTGTTCATCGCATGGTATCCAGCGCAAATAGGCCAGCGATAGGGAAATGCTTGCGGATATGCCCTGATGGATTCAGCCCACCTCTTATTGTGTAGATAGGTCTGTAGTGTTCTGAGCAGATGTAAACATTCCAGCGATGAATGCGGTTAGCACGACTTTTGTCATCGCTGACAGGGTCCGGGGCCTCATTGCTAATAGGGGGTAGGTCTGTTAGCAGCTGTTTTGTAGACTTTTGGTTGGGAAAGCCTACTTTGCATGTCATTAGCGATAAATATCGCTGAGATGCAAAGCGGCACCCAAATGGTCGCTTTCGCCATGAAGCTGTCGCTAACAGCTGTTAGGGACAGCTTGCTGTTAGCGACAGCTTGCTGATAGGGCGATAAAAATATTGCTGCTTTACCGGCAAAAAGTGCTGCTAAAGCGGCGATACTGCCCTTGCTGATATACCCCATAGCATTTTGTGTCAGTGTACTTCATTATATGCTCTGCGTTTGCTGACCGGGCTGTGCGTTCCAACATAACATCTCCCGCACTACTGACTACTGCCGCACTACATTGTCGATAAACAGGCATTTTTTTGCCCTGGCAATTTGAACTGCAGCGCCTTCCTTCCAGAACAAAACAAATAAATCCATCTGTGATAGCTCTTCCTGAGCTGAGACCAGCTGCAGCTACTGTGTGATGATGGCTCCTAAATAAACAGCACAACTTCCCTATGTATAGAAAGTGTTCTTGGCACCCAAATGGTAAATCCCTTTGGCTAAATGTTCAGCACGTTGGCTGCCTTTGGTGTTTCATGATTAATCACTCAAGTAAATATTTCCATGTTAATTACTTTAATCGTTTTTGGGTGTGACTTTTACTTCCTTGTTATTATCAGTATGTGGTACCTTCACAACTGGTACAAGAATCGTAATTTGGCCCATGTTTTTTCCTTTAATTTGTTTGATACTGAGCAGCTGCTGCTCTTGTAGAAACAGCCTATATCACTACAGTCTAAAATGTTTCCAAGAGAAACACTGCACGTTTAACAGCTGTGTAAGCCACATTTCTGAATAAAAAAGAAAATGTTTTCAAATATCGATTCTTAAAAAAACTCTCAGCATGATGACACGCAGCCCGATTTAACCACCCAAACGGCACACATTTATTATTAGACTGACTTTTCAAAAGGCAGGACTGACAATCTTTCATGTTGTTGTTGGGGTGTATCCATTTTCCATGGCTGTTAACCACTCTCAAAAAGAAATATTTGAAACGATGGTTTCAGGGTTAGATCCGCAACGGGGCAGAGTTAAAAGATACAATATGAATATTTTAAAAACATAGCGCCATATTATCAAGCAATGGCGATACATTATCGCTGCTTTTATCGGAAGGAAACTGCCGCTAAAGCGGCGATAATGGGCTTGATAATATGCCCTTGTGTGTTAACCTGGGCTTCTATGGGAATTCACAGAGGCATATTATCGAGCCCATTATCGCCGCTTTAGCGTCAGTTTCCTGCCGATAAAAGCAGCGATAATGTATCGCCCTTGCTTGATAATATGGCCCATAATTTCTATATTTCCAACAATTACAATATATATGAGCTTCGGCGGAGTTTCATTAGGTGAAAAGACGAATTAAAAGACACAACATGAATTGTAAGGAAGGTCATACCTCAGCATGCTCAAACCAATGTGTTTGCAGTCGGTAGGATCAGTCATATTTAAGGCATTGTACATTTTTTAAGATTCGGGAAATTATTCACATTAAAAAAATATTTGGCCTCTCTGTGGGAAGAGATTGAGCACTTAACAATTTGATTGGTCGGCAACATTGACCACCAGGAGACCTACATCTATGCCATACTATCCCAGATTTCTGAAGCAAAACCGATGAAAAATTAGTTCATTGAAGTTGCCACAAAGAACAGTAAAGCTCTAATACAAGAATTGCAGTTTATCTAGGAAATTTAAGACATCCGTCTTTAACTGTCATATAAAGTATCTGGGACGCCACATCAAATGATGCTCAAGACACGTTTACTAGGAAGACTTTACAAAAATGTTATCGTCTCTTCCTTCCTATTAAGAAAAGGAATTAATTCTTTAAGTTCAAGTCCAGAAGGGCAATGTATGCACTTGTCGTATCCATCTAGAATAAGGGTACACTGTGCTTGCCAGCTTTTCAGATGCCTATGTGTCACGTTTAAAGAGCATCCCTAAGGTGCTGATGATATGTGATCTCATGATTAGTACGGCATGAGTAGAATTAATGGCAAGCATGTCTCAGTCATCCATCCTTGCAAGGACCCATTAACTAAATGTCATTAAACTGCTAAAGAGTAAGGGCAAAAGTGCAGGCAGCTTCTGGTTAGAGAACTCCAACTGGCAAATCAACCTACAAATAGGATTAAAATAGCCAGCTGTCAACACCCCACACAATGTAATGCAATTACCACACTTGAGACCAAGAAGGTTAATAAGGAGACCTCTGGAACACCTAGGAGCATATTTACAAGGGCTTATCGCCACCAGAACGTCACTTTTTGTGACAGTCTGGGGGCAATATCCCCTTTGCCTTATTTGCAAGACGGCTTTAAGCCACCTAATGTGCCTTAACACCACCTTGTAAATAATGCCTCTTTCAAGCAGCACTTATCGTGAAAGGGGTGTGCATTGGGTGTTGCAGTGGTCATTCGGCAGCAACAACCTTTGCTTTTTGACACAGCCCCTCATTTATAAGGGTGTTGTAAATAAGGGGCATTGCCAAAAATAAGACCCGGAAAACCTGGTCGTTTTAGAGCAAATCATCAGTAATGATTGATCTTGTGAAGGAAGATGTCCCTTCCTGCACCTAAACAATCATTAGAAGATGAGGAGTAACAACTACTATGTGTGCTGCATTCTTCCTTTTTTGGCCAGGAGATGGAGTAAAGTTTTATACAAATCGTGTTGTTAGAGGACAAGTTTGTTGGGGCCTTAACTGCAGAAGTCCAAAGTGTAGATTGAGCCGGTCTGTCTCCTAGGACATTTCTGAATAGAGGAGCAGCTTCCAACTCCATGGCCAGCAACCCTTGTCTGAGGTAGCTGGGACCTTATATAGTCTGATATTGTTTGGTACATGTGAACACTGATTGGTGGTTGTATCTGATGTTTCTATTGTATTAGGGTTAGTGTCCTCATTGGTTGGGTATTTGAGGGTTCTGATTGGTTTCTGGGTCAGTGATTCAATCAATGTAGGGTTGGGAAAAGGGCTAGGGTTGGGGTTTCTATTGGAAGTAGGGACTATGGCTTCCTGTGTTATTGGTTGTTGAGACTAGGGCTAGTGTTAGGTTGGAAGTAGAGATTAGGGCTTATGGTGTGATTGGTTGCTGGACTAGGTGCGGAACTAAGAGTAGGGTTAGGCTTTCTATTGGAAGTAGGGACTAGGGCTTCCTGTGCCAGTGGTTGCTTGGACTAGGGTTGAGACTACTGGTAGGGCTAGGGCTTCTATTGGACGTAGAGATCAGGGTTTTTGAAACTGATCGGGTGCTTGGACTTGGGCAAAGATTAGCTGTAAGGTCCTTGTTTCCTATTGGTTCTAGATTTTAGGGCTAGTGCTGTGATTGGACCGTGTTAGGGCTAGGGTTCCCATTGGCTGAAGGGGTCACCTGTCTACTGGGGCTATAAGCGGCCAAGGCTTAGGGCGTCTCAGCCCGGGCATCAATGCTAACGGTGGAGAGGACAAGGGTGAGTGACTGTTTGAGACTGTTAAGGGTGGAGAGAAAAAGGGTGAGCGCTTGTTTGAGCCTGTTAAGGGTGGAGAGGACAAACTCCAAACTTCTTTCTACTACATTTTCCAATTCACTACCCTATCTCTCACCCTATACATCTATCATTATATCCTCTACACCCACTTGCTCATTTATCCCAAGCCCCATACCACTACTATGTTCCCCAAAATAACCCTTTTTTGACTCTCTCCTACTCTACTCCTCCTTGCATCATCTGACAACACTTTTACTATTAAGATCCCCCAAATCAAACCTTTCTAAACTCTTCCCTCTGACTCTTCCCCTGCAAAAACCCGTTTTACTCATCCAAAAGCCTCCTCCTACTGATATGACCTAAAAAACAATTCCTTCACTCTTGTATCCCTCCTCTATCATTTTCAATCAAAATAACAGACTAGCATGTTCACTTTTATAATTCCATATTCCTCTATACTAATTCACCACTAATCCTTTATGGGTTCCAGAGTAGCGTGCGAATCGCCAGCAAAGCTTTTGAACACCTCATCAGGGTTACAAGCGCTACATAAATGCAAACCTTTTTTATCCCTCCCCAATCCTTCTCAATTCAAATAACTGACTAACACATCCACCACTCAAAATACTTTTTTTTTCACTATACTAATTTTCAACACTAATCCTTTAGGGGTTCCGGAATAGCCTGCTACTCGCCAGAAAAGCGCTTCAACACCCCATCAGGGGTAGCAGGCGCTATATGAATGCAAACCTTTCTTTCCCTTCAATCCCTCCCCTAACCTTCCCACTCCAAATAACTGATTAATATCCACCACTCAAATTACCTTCATATTTCACCATACTAATTCACCACTAATCCTTTATGGGTTTCCGGAGCGGAGTGCTACTCGCCAAAAAAAGCGTTTCAACACCCCATCAGGGGTTAGAACGCTATATATATACAAACTTACTTTCCTCTTCTATACTTCTGCTATCCTTCCTAATCCAAATAACTGACTAACATATTCACCACTTAAAATTTACTTGCATGTTTCACTATACTAATTCAACACTAATCCTATATGCGTCCCGGAGTAGCGTGCTACTCGCCGAAAAAGCACTTCAATGCCTCATCAGGGGTAGTAAGCGCTATACAAATGCAATTACAATACAATAAAATACAATACAATAAAATATAATCTGTAGAGCTAATGGGAAGCAAAACAAATTGGATTTGTACATACAAGTTCATTTGAGTCGGTTTCTTGATACCATCCTAACCATAGATATTGTAGAAATGCTTCACAGAGAAAAGTTTACAAATAAAAATTAAAACAGTGAAATTAATGAGAGAAAATATTAGGGAGAGCTATGGTAGTCATATATGATGATAACAAAAAAAATCGTTGGAGATGCACACACTGAACTAAGGAAGACATCTAGAGTGATGGTGTATGGTGCAAGAATGGACCATCACAATCTCAATGATTGAAGGGGGGACTTTCTAAAGATAATCTCTAGAATACGTAGAGGGGTGGGACTTTGCTGTACACCTGTCATAATTCTCAAAAGAATAAACAGCCACATAGGATCTCCTTAAAGATACCAAACTGTCCTTGTGGTGGTAAAATATAGACGTAATTACGTGGGCAACGGTATCAATATTAAAAGCAAAATAAAGTTTTGCAATAAAGACAATAACATTATTGTTATCTATGAATCAATGAAAAAATACAAGAGTGTATTAACATGTGCATGAATTAAGGCATTAGTCCAAAAAAAAATTGGAATAAACATCATCCACAGCACACTAACTGACCAGGGAAGGAGCAGAAGAACCTCTTCATCAATTATCAGCTTTCCCAGAAGTATGTCCTTTTATTTCTTATCAGTAAATGACCACTGTTAAGTTCACCTTCCTATTTGCAGCACACCTTTAATTCCCTGAATTGTACTGCCCGTCCTTTTCCTGGGGAATGCTGTTGCTTTATGTTGAGTTTGGAACTATATTGTTACGAAGACATAAATAACATACTTGGGATACTGATGAAAGAAAACATGCTTGAACTTATGGAGCCTACATCAAAGACTGTATAAATCTGTGCTTGCTAGCTGGTGGGAAGGACCACATTTCAGTGGTGTAGAGTTAACTAGCACAAACACCTTACGCCTGTCTGTTTTAATTATCCTGATTATTGCTGACAGGTGTATGTGGATTTATCATGCTACAGTTGTGTAGAAGGCTGACATGTACTATTCTTGAGAAGCAGAGGGGAAACCTTCAAGATTGAGACACTGCTTAGGGATGTCCTGTCATTTGTACTTTGTAACAACCTTCTAATGACCAGGATGGGTTTTCCCTTGGTCAGTGGAGAGATCCAACCATCTATAAAAGTTTATAAAGATATTTGGACCAACACAGCACTTCCATGCTGCTTGTCGCCTCTTGAGATGGGATTATGTCTGGAATTTTGTAAACTGTATGAAGATTTGTTCGTTGTCTACAATAAACCAGCAAATATCTGCCTGTGGCTTCTTAATGTGGAAATGTGTCTGGATCTCTGTCATTAGTACAAAGATAAGGTCTCCGGACACAATATTCTAACACATACACAAAAACAACCTTCAAAGCTCACGGGTTTAACCATGACCATGAGTAAAGCATTCTGCTGAAAGAGCAAGACGAGGCACTCTGTAGCTCTTACTGAAACAAAAACATAAAAAATGTCAATAACATAGAGCCACAAATACGCATTGGTTTCATTTGTGGCGATGTAGGCAGGTGCTCGGCCCTCACTTAATTCTAAACACTAGCACCTATTTTTAACTGAAAACCCCATGATGGTACTGCCTATTTGTTTGCAGAGTACATCAGCAAATTGTCTGACAATTGAATCTACTTTAAAAACAATAATGCAAGTGTGCCCACGCCATTCTTTCAACTGTGGGTAAACTGGAATAGTCTAAATGTTTGGGGCCTCATTTATGAAAGCCTTGCGCCACGGGTGCGTTACTTTTTCCCATGTTAAAAGTGACGCACCGGCGGCGCAAGTCTTTCATAAATAAGGCCCTTGATTTTTAGGAGCGTGATTGTTAGCTGGTAGTGTTCGTACAGGCATGTGGCAGCTCTGGCAGACAAGTGGCCTCCAAAAAAAAAATACCTTGGGCCCCAACAATATTCATGTTATTATGATTTTTACAAATTAGGCACTGACAAAAAACATGGGGGCAGATTTACAAGAAACTGACGCATCTGTAGAGATGCATCAGTATCCCTGCGCCAGCCTGCGATGCCCTTGCGCCACGATGGATCCACCGTATGTACAATAAGGTGCATCATGGCGCTAGGATTGATAGGTGCATCAGAAATTCTGATGCATCTGTTGGCCCACAAGTCACGCATTGCTGGAGTAGTGTCACAAGCACGGCGCAGCTCCAGCAATTATTGTTGAGGCCTATACTTATTGAACTGCTTCTCTCCTTATCTCTGCTTCAAGCAGGTGTAAGGTTTTGACGCAGTGGCGTCCTAGAAGTGGTGCAGAGAAATCACTGCATCACTTCTACAAGGCTTTCCTTCGTGGGAACCCCCACCCTGCATACAATATACCTGACGCGGGTGTAATGTGCCGCAGGGCTTTACAACGTGACACATCTCCCTAAATGTGTCACGTTCTAAATTAGCTGCATTGTTTACACAGCCCCTGCATCGCAAAATTGAAACAACGGTGGCGCAAGTGCAAGGGGCTTGTAAATATGCCCCAGAATGCCTAAGCTTTTGTTCAATTTAACGTGGACAGGTAAATCCTCGACAAACCATTAAATACAAGGGTGTCTGCCTTTCTTTCCGACAGAAGCGCCCTCTCTTGAGAAAAATATACAGCGTAAAAAGTTGCATGAGGGCAGGTTGATTTCAGCAAATGGTTTTTAAAAGACTATTAGGTCAGACAGTGGCTCAGTAACAGAACGACTCCTTTAAACAATACATACAACATTGTGAGTTAACCAGCTTTGGGTTCCTGCTGTTTCAACATTGGCGCTTGCTCGTTTGGAAGTAGGTTACGGTTACTAGTCTGGAGCAACACAAGTGACGAGAGAACAGTTATAGAAGCGCTTCTCTAATTGATTTGTGCTACGTCTGATTTTCTATGCACGGTTTTCAGTCAGGCAGGGCTGGCTATGGCTGCCAGAGGCAGAAGAATATGCGCTAAAGAGGCAATGTTAGAATCGAGGATAATTCTCCCAAGTGTTCTATATATGAGACCAATCACGAAACAAGCCTTTCCAGCTCGACATATTAATAAAAGTATTGTCATGCTTTAACTAGTGAAACGTTGAACAGCTATTAGCGATACATCTTACTAATTTAGACAAGTAAACTTCTTGTGTGAATAGTTGTTTTGTATTTTATTGCCTTAAAGAACTAAGGGGCATATTACCAACTACTAGCGATAATTATCGCTATGTTGGTTTAGCGGCGATTTTTTTATCGCCGAGCTGCGGCGATTTGTATCGCTTAGGAACCTTGCTATTATCAAGGTATATCTCCTACACGATAAAAATCGGCCGAAATGCATGAATATCGCTGAAAAGTCAGCGATATTCATGCATTACCGAGCTAATGCTCTTAGCCATGTTATCCACCTACCATTGGATAACATGGCTAAAAACTGCTCAGGGGCAGGTGCTAGCTTTTGGAGATATTCGCGCTTATCGCGAATATCTCCAAAAGTTGGTAATAGGAGATAGCGATGTTAGCGACTGTTTCCAGTCGCTAACATCTTGGCACGCCCACTTTGCATGTCATTAGTGATAAATATCACTGACATGCAAAGCGGGGCCCAAGATGGTCGTTATCTCCTACTAGCTATCACTAACTGGTGTTAGCAACAGCTAGGTAATAGGGAGATCATTTTATCTCCGCTTTCTTGGCTTTTAAAGCCATAAAAGCGGAGATAAACCCCATTGATAATATGCCCCTAACTACTTTTCTGTAATCGATTGGTTTCTATATGTTATTGTATATTAAAACAGCGTTATACTTTTTCCTTAAAAATCGAGGTTTAATGTTGTCTTTTTACACTTTAATGGCTTTCACATCAGAACTATTATTTTACAGTTCTTTGTCTTCCTCCAAGAGCAGAGATGAGAATTTGTTTTGATCTTAGTCAACCTACCTATTATTCACTCAAAATATGTGCCTTTCATAATTTGCAAATATATTCAAATATGCGCTTTGTGTACAGTAATGAATTCTCCTCTATAAGTTCACGAATATCGCGTTTGCCTCTCTCTGCCCATTATTCAGAAACGTTTAAGGTTTCAATGAATGTGTCTTACACTGTTAGCACCAACAACAGATGGTTGCTTTTGGGTTGCTGCAAATACATATGGAAACACTTTTGACGAGTTGAATGTATAAACAATAAGTCCACCAGCAGTTTCAACCTATTTGAGCAGGAGAGAAAAAATGGTGTATATTTTATTGTTTGTTATTATGGTGTAGCTTAACAAAGAAAGAAAAACAAGGAACAGAAAGGAAGGAAGGAAGAGAGGAAGGGAGTGAGGGAGGGAGGACTGTGCTAAAAGAAAATTATAAATTCGTTGGTGCATGAATACAATCAAAAAGGGATATGGAAACAGAGGAAAAGAGAGAAAGAAGGTAACAGAGATATTGCTGTAAATATGAAAGCCTTCTGTACAAATGCTTTGCATGCATTCTGTACTGGTTTTAGCAGGGGGAAATTAATTAATAATTTACATGGATAGAATGAGTATAGTGATGTGCACACCATTTCCAACCTCTGTGTAATCATACAAATTGCCAAGTCATGCAGAAAAGCATGTGGTTGCTATAAAAGAAATACAGCACTTGTGATTTATAACACCTGTTTTTAAAAAGATTAAACTTTTATCATTGATGCAATGATATCTTTTTTTTCTTTTATTTTATTTTCATCATGTGTAATAAATGCCATGCACAAAAAGCAGAATTAACTTCTTGGCCTCCAGCAATATTCGGGCAAAAATAAAAATGTCAAGCTAACTCCGATGACTAATGCTCTTCCTAGAAAGAGATGAAGGTTTTCTAGTGGATGTTTTGACTCATGCTGAGGTAGCGCAGAGGGTTAATATGCCTGCTGCAAAAAACGTGTACCATTCAGATCACAAAGTGCATATAAAGTAAATAGGTCAGTGGGTTACTGCTTTTCTCCAAGAGATTCTTTGTAACTGGCAGTAAATAAGTTATAATCCTAACATAGAGCAGTGAGCTCTCAATTGTCATCAAAGAGCTGCATGCAAACTGCAAGGTACAGATTAGAGTGTTATGATTATTCTCCCGTCCCCATCTCTTTTTATCCTAATGTTGGAAAAAGAGATTATTTGGATAGAAATCCATTCTGATTATAAGCGAGAACCCCCATCCATGGAGTTATGTATTAAATTCTTAGTTTGTGCTTCCGCAAACCAATCTCTCTTAAACTGTCCTGCCTACCAGTATGGATGACATGTGAATCCTACACCTTGTAGTACTCTGTTTTATGTAACATTTCCTAAACACAAATATTAGAGAAGTCGTTTTCTTTTAACATGTGATCATTTATAACTGTAGTACCAGCAAAATATGTGACTCTTTGCTTGGCTGGTTGAACAAAGATGCCTGAGACCCAGGGCCAACTTCCCAAAATGTAAAATCCATTCCTGAGATATAAGCCAACGTGTTATACTTTCCACACATAGCAAGACAGCTGTCTAAAAATGTATTTATTGAATGTGAATTATCCTATCTTGTTTTGGTCAACTGTGCCATATATATGTTAAATAGACAGTATTAATACAAATATTACTGCAAGCAAGGTAATTATTGGACTTAACACTCTCTGCAGGATAACCCCCAAACTTTTTGCCTTCAAACCTCCTGTTTTCTTAACACTTTGTGTTGGCTTGTAGGACTCTCTGCACTTTACCAATGCTAAATAGTGCTAAAGCTCCTGTACTCTCTCTCCTTTAAACATGGGGAAATTGCTTACAAGTAATTGGCATATTTAATGTACTTGTAAATCCCTAGTAAAGTATTACTACAGGTATCCAGGGCCTGACTGTAAATTAAATGCTACTAGTAGGATTGCAGCACTCATAGTACCTCCCCCTTATGTACCCTTTCAACCATGTCTCAGGCCTGCCCTTGCAGCCTGTGTGTGCAGTTTTAAACTGCCATTTCGACATGTCAAAATAAACTGTTTGTCATGCCTAAACCTTCCTTTTTAAAACATATAAGCCAACCCTAGGCTAGGCTCTAAATAGCCTACAGAGCAGGGTCCATTGCATTTAAAAAGTTGGACATGCACTTTTATGTCTTACCTAAATGAGTTTTTCACCACTGCAAGGCCTACTTCTCCCAAGTACCGGGGGCAGAGTCAGCACAGGACACTGAGACCTGTACACGCAGGTAAGAATGGCGGCAGCGCGTTATTTAACCCCTTCCACGCTGATGACGAGCTGGGCTCGTCATGGCGTAGCCTCCTCGCACGCTGATGACGAGTCCAGCTCGTCACGTAACATGCAATTTAAAAAATCTCAGTGTGCGAGCAGAATTCCGCTAGCGCGCATGAGGTTAATGTAACATTACAACCCTGTACCCGACCTCGCGTACTTCGAGTTTGACTTTACGCTGTCCATTCTCCTTAGCTCGGGCACATTACCCACGCACCCTGAGGAAGAAACGTAACTCTGTTTATCAGTAACCTTCTCTTACATGCAAAGTCGAGTACTACAGAACCTGTTTAATGCGCACCCTACTGACTATGGGAATGAATGGGTAAACCTCTTTACCAGAAATACGCTACATTTCTACGGGCAATGAGGACATAGCCGTTTTATCACTACTTCTGTCTCTGCCATGAGGCTGGCTTTGTTTCTCTGAGTGCATTAATACTAACCCTCCACCCCCAACTCAGCGAGAATTAACACTAAATTCTACATACTCATATGCATTCTATTGTGAAATAATACATTTGGTGATTCATAGATATGGCCTACATATCTGTTTAATTAATGCTAATAACTGCTTACCTAACAACATTTCCGAAATTTAAACCTCACTCCATTTAGCACGGACCTATTGTACCTTCATGGTCTTCTACTTCTGTCCTGAGTGCTAACAATGTGATGTACGTCTTTCTCTCTTAAAATAGAGAACATTTTTAGTGCTATACTGTGCTTACTACCATAACATGGATGTTTGTACTTTTGTTTTATTTTATTTTTCAGGACCCTAAAATTTGAGTTCAATCAAGTGTTTAATGAAAACTACACAAGTAGTGTGAGTACTTACCTGTTATCTTGTTTGTTCTGACGAATGCTCTACAGACCCGGCTGGGCCAGAAAGAGCAGAAACATGTCGAGCGTTCTTTTTATATATATAAGGTGATCTAGTAACTCGATTTACCAAAGTATCCATCCATTTTTTAACAAACACTACTCTCCTTTTATATTAAAGTGCCTTTTGGAGAGATTCTTTTTTTTATCTCACAAAAAATCTTTTCACTTCTACTATTTTCTTGCACCTTCCCTCTGGGGGTGTCCCTTACTCTCTAGACACTGCTACCCAGACCAGAGGTTGCCTCAGGTTGAGGCTGGCATATAGCACGAAATTGGGCGCCCGATGACTATGCCATAACGCTGATATTGGACGGATAACAGATATACACCGCAATTAATATCAAAGTGTTTATGAGGGTGCACCATCACAACCAATGGTTATGAAGCTACAAGTGTCCATTCTCCTTTCTGATAAAATTGACTACTGGAACGGGGAATTGAATGGACCTCGCTTTCCTCCTCCCTACTGATTGATCATTCTACTTCTCCCATATCCATAACATTGATAAACTTTATTACCTTTAGGAAGTGATAACTTTCAATTATGAGCAGCTTGACAGGTAGAGTATAATCAAGTGTCTTTAGAATTTTAATTGAAAGACTTCTTTTCATGATACAATCAGATTTTTGACACAATTCAGAAGAAGTCAATTTTGGAAAATTTGAATGTTTATTTCCCAACCATTTGGTGCCTTCTGCCTATATCCTGGTTCACAAGACTAAGGGCCAGATGTAGGTAATCCAGATTTACTTATTCTAAAATACCAAATTTTACCGGCTCGGTATTTTAGAATCAGTAAATGGGATGTAGGTATCCATTCGGTATTTTTTACCGAAACGGTAAGATTCGGTAAATACTGAATCGGTATTGCATATCTTTGGTTCTACTGATTGGATTCTCGTCATTTTGGTCTAGTTTTATTCATTAAAGCTTAATTGTTTTTTCTATATTTGCCTGGGATTGTTTTGTGTAGTGTTTTAACATTTTTACTGTTAGAAGTTCTGCATAAATACTTTTCACATTGTCTCTAAGTTAAGACTAACTGTTCTGTACCAGGCTGGCAGAGGATTGTGCACAGGTTAATTTGGGATTTGCTTGTTAAATCACCCTAAAAGAGAATTTTAGTTGCTGCTTGCGTAGTGTTTCACCCCCTTCACTCACTAACCCAATTTCCTACACTGGCAATATGTGTTTTTAGAGATTTGCTTGTGGTGTGTTTGTATGCAAGCTAATTGATGACTGGATGAGAGGAAGTTTGATTGGGGATTTCACCCTGGTCCTTATGAATGGAATGGGCCCTTGAAAGGCGGCGGTATGTTGATGTGAGTTCATTGATGTTTTAGATTGGGCCCGTGGCTGTCGTTATGAAAGTCTTTAATGTCGAGCATGAATGAAACAGTTGGTGCCTTGACGAGGTGTTATGGCTCACCTTAAGCAGGGTTGGTTTCAATATTCTGATAGTATAATTATTATTTGCTCTTTGAAGGTAATGCTTCTGGAGGTGGCAACACCAAGCTGTATAAGTGGTGTTTTCACTTTGAAAATTGAGCAATAACCCTTCCCATTTTGGACAGCAGAACACTCGGAGGTGTCCAGGAAGGTCTAACTTGCATTGATATCACTCAATTTCAAACAATGCACTGCAAAGCTTGAGTGCTCCAATTGACATTGGTTTGATGTGTTCCTGTTACCAGCACTAGGCCTACCCATACAAGTAGGGCAGCATTTTTATTGGCACACATGGGTTAACACTGGGTGGTAGGAATTTTGAGGATCGCTGCAGATTCCTGAAGTTTCGATCACTGAAATGTATGAAAAATCTGTAATTTCAGATACAATTTGAGATTTGCAGGGCATTGTGGGTAAGGACACCTCATATGATTCATGCAAAATGTAGGTCCCCGGAATCCCCTGGTTGTCTAGTTTTGAAAAATGTCAGTGGTTGGTAGGTTTAGATGGGTGGCACCACAGCACAGCAAGGCTCCAGATACAGCAGATACCCCTATTGCTTATCTCTTAACGTAGCGCTTTGGGCACTTTTGTAAAGAAAAACCAAAGGGGATGATGGACGGAGAGTTGACAATACAAACACTCACCCCCTGTCAACTGATCTAGGTTTAATCCATCACCGTTCTTTAGCTAACTCCGCCACCCCAGTTCAGACATGGCCATATGCAAATCAGTCTGACCCTGTGCCGCATGGGAACAGCCCAGCCCGAACTGCCAAGCCACGTCTTCCCTTGACCGGAATCAAGATTCCCAGGACCGGTTTCTGGCATTACAGCTGTCTTCAGCCGGGCTTGCATGAATCCAGTGGCAAAGTGAGCAAGGGACTCACGTCTGAGCATACCCTGCCAACTTAGGGCGAACAAAGAAAAACCAAAGGGGATGATGGACGGAGCGTTGACAATACAAACACTCACCCCCAGTCAACTGATCTGGGTTTAATCCATCACCGTTCTTTAGCTCACTCCGCCACCCCAGTTCAGACATGGCCATATGCAAATCAGTCTGACCCTGTGCCTCATGGGAACAGTCCAGCCCGAACTGCCAAGCCATGTCTTCCCTGGACCGGAATCAAGCTTCCCAGGACCGGTTTCTGGCATTACAGCCGTCTTCAGCCGGGCTTGCTTGAATCCAGTGGCAAAGTGAGCAAGGGACTCACGTTTGAGCATACCCTGCCAACGTAGGGCGAACAAAGAAAAAACAAAGGGGGTGATGGACAGAAAGTTGACAATACAAACACTCACCCCCAGTCAACTAATCTGGGTTTAATCCATCACCGTTCTTTAGCTCACTCCGCCACCCCAGTTCAAACATGGCCATATGGCATGAATCCAGTGGTAAAGTGAGCAAGGGACTCACGTCTGAGCATACCCTGCCAACTTAGGGCGAATAAAGACAAACTTTTGTGTCATAATCTTTTGTCCCACTCACACAAGTGGGCTACTTTTCTTATCACTGACAGACAAGTGGGAACTCAGAGTTGTAGAAAATATGTTGTTCTCCACAGATTCCAGAACTTTCTGCAATATGAGGAAACTGTAGGTTTTAGTCAAAGTTTAAGGTTTGCAAGGGCTTCTCTGTAAAATTACCTAGTGAGCAACACGGAAGTCACCCCACCCTATATTCCCGTATGTGTCTAGTTTTCAAGAATGTACAGGTTTTTTATGTTTCCCCTAGGAGCCAGCTGAACTAGGACCCAAAATTCACAGCTACCCACATTGCAAAAGAAAGGGTCAGTTTTCAGTGGAAAAATGTGATGTGTCCATGTTGTGGTTTGTGTAAAGAACAAAATGGCCCTGTTGGGATAACATTTTAAGCTACGAAAACATATTCAATCAAACAAAAAGCGAAACATAAATTGGTGCAAGACCTTTTCTATGGAGTGAAGGGAACACATATTTACACGAATAACAATTTAAATAACATATTATTTTTTACTTTTTTTATAGCGTTACTCATTCCAATATACGATGCACACATTATGCATTGACAATAAATAATACAAGTGTGTAAGTCAATGTAGAAGATGTCTTAAATAAACCAATGAGAGCAGGGCCACTGGAATTCTGTGCCAGGAGTGGATCAAGTTATGCAAAACAGCTGGCTCTGTAAATTATGCAACAAGAATAAGCAAATTGTGCACTGTTATGCGTAACCTTTATTTTCAGTAGCACCTCATTATTTTGGAATTTTTACACGTTAACACTATCCAGGCAAAGGGTTCACCTCAGTTTAACCACTTTGACACCCAAATACAGAAATAAGCAACAGAAAGGTGAATAGTCAACCTTTGCAAAGGGCCTTGTCTTCGTGCTTTTAGTATTTTTTTGATCTGTTTAAGCTAGAAACATTTTTTTGTTGAAATCTTCAGATTAAGCAGCAGATGATCGATAATGTGGCAAATGTGGCAAATTCATAATTATGCAGAAAATACAGCTGCTGCAAAAGCGAATAATTGCTTTGGCCCTAATGATGATTACAAGGTGTAGAAGTCTCATATCATCCTTTATCACTCACAATTCTACATTATAAAGACTACACTCCACAACTTACCTACCTACATAAAATAAAAATCTGCCATCTGTATGTTACATGATGTCCTTCCCAGACAATGCATTATTCCTTTGTGACACTTTGAGTCAAAACTGAAACGAATCCATCATACAGATCTCTCCAGCAAATGCATTATCTGACATGGTTATTTTACCATTATTATTATTACCTGTGATTTACTGGCTACAGGTCTCTTCTGCAGCTGCCTTAACTTCATAAGATATTTTAAAATACAGCCTTTGCAACCTGTTTCGTCAGAACAGATTTGTTTATCCGTGTTGCCAATTTCTTTTGTGGCAGATTTTTTTAAAATAAATGTATAAGTTGAGGGTCAGACTGCTTTCCATGGCTCTGCCCTCATGAATCCAATCCCTTTTCATTGCCATACCAGGACCCCCAATTTATGAGTTCCCAGAGTAAAGTTTTTTCAATTCCATCACTGCTGTAAGGATCACACACAGGGCTGTAGTAAGGCTGGAAAATGGTTGCAAGCCACTTTGCGTCCACCCTGTGATTCTTTTCTCAGCATGCCCAGTGACAGAAGCCCATAAGAAATAAGCAGGAGGTATGTAGAAAACTTCTCCCAGAATGCATCGCACCAGGAAGATGGAAGATAAATTGAGATGGGTGAGCCTACAAATTAACAGGGCGAGCTGGAGCTGAGCCAATGGTCTGGCTTGGCTCTAGGAGCCTATGCACGAGTTGAACCATGGAAATATTGGCAAGTAAATCATGCAACAAGCTTCTAGTTGGAATATGGTAAGTTGGCTTCAAAATTAAAACAAGCCAAAGGGCTATAATGCCATGTACTACTACGCAGTGGTGGCAGGCACAGTTAGACCAGTGGGCGGTGGGGCAGTGCTGGGGTGGTGCAGAGTGGGGGGGAATAGACAGATGATAGGATAGATACAACTAAATAAATAAATAATAAAACCACTTACCTTGGGTTTGCTGCATCGCTGAGTCGAGCGCAAGGAAAATGGTTCTATTTATTTAATCTTACCTAACCTGTCAACTTACACCTCTCACCTTTGCTGGCTGCCACTGATGCTATGCCAGCCCTTTACTAGGTGTTGTACTACATACACAGTCCAAGACTGAACTAGATAGAATTGAAGAGAACCTGTGAAGCTCCAAGGGAGTTTGAAAGCAGCACAGAGAGAGCCAGAGCTCAGTGTATGCAATGAAACAGTGGTCAAAACAGGTCTGCCAGGTACAGGTCAAAAGGCTATTGAAGCAGGACTAATATGTTTCTGTTAATGTTTGGATTGGATTGCGTAAAGTTAGTAGTCTTAAATCTATTCTGTGAATACCGAAAGTAGTAAGTTCACTTTGTGAATCCCGAAAGTAGTAAGTGCATTCTGTGAATACCAAATAGTAGTAAGTTTAGGATTTAGTCTTAAGTTCATTCTGTGAAACGGGCCCTAAAAGGTTACAGGTTACAATTAGGAAATTCAATTTAAAAAAGTTAAAATTCACTGAAGAAAAACAAAGGTCACTGTGACATTATAGTTAGGAAAAACAATTAAAAACCTTAGAAATTCACTGAAAAAAACAAAGGTTAGAGAGACGTTATAGTTTGGTTCAGATTTTACTTATAAAAAACTATTGAAATTCGGCAGTTATAGTTACCTGAGTAAACTATAGCTTATCCCCCCACAATGCACTGCCTATGGCCTCACATATTAATCACTCATGACATGGTCAGTAACATCACTGATGACATCACAAATGGCATCACTGAAGATATCCATGAAGTTTTCATCTATAGACGCACTACCATACCCACTCACACCTATACAACCTCTCATACATTCATACATTCCCTCCCATACCCACTCACTACTCATTTACAGACCCATACAACTACGGACACACACACTCATGCTCAAACAACCACTCACTCACCCATATTTCCACATGCACGCCCACTCACAGACCCATACAGCTAATTGCATTTCCACAAAACCACTCCCAGACCCACACAGCCACTTACATACTCACTCACACACCCATACAACCACTCACTTACCTATTACACCCACACAGCCACTCATACAACTATTTACCTACACTACAGCCACTCATGCATCCATTCATTCTTCCACAAAACCACTTTCATACCCAGTCACACATTAATACAGTTACTCACACACCCACTCACTTACCCATACACCAAGTCAAACAGCCACACACCTATACATCTACTTACAAACCCATTCACTCACCCATAGAGCCATTCAAAAAGACATACAGCCATTCACATGTGCAGATTCATCCACCCATGGAGCTGCTCATACAGCCACCACATTCACTGATACAGCCACTCATATACAAACTCACCCACCCATGCAGACACTCACTCACCCATACAGTAACACACACACCCATGTGTTAACCCATACAGACACTCACACATCCAAACAGCCACTCAGTCACCCACTGCCACACTGATACAGACAGTCACAGTGCCACTTAGATGCCATACACCTCCCCTCCCCGGTGCTGTAGACAAAGGAAATGCGGGGGTCATGTGCCCCCTGCAGCCCCAGGAACTGCCACCTCCCTGGGGCTATATTAAAAAATAATGCATGGGGGCTACAGACACTCCACGCAGCCTTGGGAACTGGCATCTCCCTGGGGCTTACTCACGCAAATGCGGAGCTGCCATGTGGCCCGATCAAAACCCTGGGGACCACCACCTCCTCAGGGCAATATTAAAAAGTAATGTGTGAAGAGCTTCGGCCCCCAATGCAGCCACGGGAACAACCATCTCCCTGGGGCTTAATAACTGTTAGGGCTTGAATCCCCTTGTGGAGCCATAGATGGCATAGGAACCGCCACCACTCAGGGCCAGCTCCAGCAATTTCTGAGGTGTTAATCCACATAATATTGCAGTTTGCTACTGCTCGGCAGGAGCACCGCTCCCGCCAAGCCATAGCAAACACTCTTCTGCTTCATGGAAGTGAGAGCATTAAAAAGGCTCTTGCTTTCATGAAGTGGAGCAGAATTGCTTTTGGACAGAGGGATCTGCATGTCAGCAGCTCCCTATGCCCAAAAGCAATGCTGGCTCTGCAGGAGGCGGGGAGCCAGCAGGGACCGCGGGGCCTTCAGTCTCTCCCTGTGCTCCCCAACAAGATGGCCATGCCTTTTCCCAACAAAAAAAATAATTAATTGAAAATCTCTGGCAAGTCGCTGGAGGCCATACCCCTTCACCACTACTCTGCAAACATACCTCCTGGTGTAATGGTAGTTGGGGAATAAAATCCCCTTGAATGCTGAGGGTCTTGGGGGGCAGCAAGCCCTCTTGCTACCCCCAGTAAGTCCCAGCCAGCGGTACTGCTGAGAGGACTTGAAGGCCAAACCCCTTTCTCCATCATTCCGCAAACACACCTCCTGACATGCTTATTGTTGAGGAATGAATTTCAATTTACTCCTGAGGGCCTCAGGACTAAAGTGGACCACTTCCACTAACCAGTAGTGCATCAGGAGGCGCGTTTACAGAGTGGTGGAGAAAGGGGGCATGGCCTCTAACAACCTCTCAGCAAACCAGCGCTGTGGGTGTTACTGGTGGTTGTAGGAGAAGTAGTTGGCCCCCAGGAATCCCCTAGAGCCAAGGGGACTTAATCCCCCTAGTAGTAGTGCACCAGTACCTGTGTTTGCACAGTGGTCAAGACGGGGGCGTGACGTCCGACAACCACTCAGCAATCTCGCTGTGTGTGACTTACTGGACGTAACTAGTCTTGCTTTATGCCAGGTAAGTTCCACACAGAGGGATTGCTAAGAGGTCTTTGAAGGCCATGCCCTCTTTCTCCACCACTCTGTTAATGTGGCTCGGCTTGTGGTTCACTACTTGTTGAGGAATGAATTTCAATTTACTCCTGAGGGCCTCAGGACTAAAGTGGACCACTTCCACTAACCAGTAGTGCATCAGGAGGCGCGTTTACAGAGTGGTGGAGAAAGGGGGCATGGCCTCTAACAACCTCTCAGCAAACCAGCGCTGTGGGTGTTACTGGTGGTTGTAGGAGAAGTAGTTGGCCCCCAGGAATCCCCTAGAGCCAAGGGGACTTAATCCCCCTAGTAGTAGTGCACCAGTACCTGTGTTTGCACAGTGGTCAAGACGGGGGCGTGACGTCCGACAACCACTCAGCAATCTCGCTGTGTGTGACTTACTGGACGTAACTAGTCTTGCTTTATGCCAGGTAAGTTCCACACAGAGGGATTGCTAAGAGGTCTTTGAAGGCCATGCCCTCTTTCTCCACCACTCTGTTAATGTGGCTCGGCTTGTGGTTCACTACTTGTTGGGGGATGAATTCCACTTTACTCCTGAGGGATCTTAGGGGCCAAGAAGCCCTCCTGCTACCTCCTGTAAGTCCTACACACTGGGATTCCTGAGAGCTGGTTGGAGGCCAGACCCCTTTCTCCTCCACTCTGTAAACTTGATTACCAGTTACAAAACTATAGAAATTCACTGAAAAAACAAAGGTTACAGGGATGTTATAGTTAGGATTTAGCTTTGTTTTAACTTAGAAATTAAGTTAAAAAACCAACAGTTAGCAAATAGAATTTTGAAAAAACCTTAGAAATACACTGAAAAAACAAAGGGTACAGCGACAATATATTCAGGGAATAGAATATTAAAAAACCTTAGAAATTAACTAAAAAAACAAAGGTTATGAGGACGTTATAGTTAGGCTGACATTTCCTCATACAAAACCAGAGAAATTCAGCAGTTATAGTGGCCTGAGCTAATTATAACATGCGCCCCCACAATGCACTGCTTAAAAGCTCACATATTATATTCCTCATTACATGGTCCGTGACATCCTTGATGACATTACTGATGACATCTCAAATGACGTCACTGATGACATCCACAGAACCTCTAACACATTCACTCACACCCCAATATAACCTTCCATACACCCACTCCAACTTCTACACTACCATACTAGAAACAACTGACACACCTATACCAGAACTTACACACATCAACTTAGTCACCCATACAGCCACTCATATACAGACTCACTCACTAATACAGCCACTGATATAGCCAATCATACACCCATACAGCAAATCACACACTGTCAGTCACCCATAGAGCTATTCACATCTACTCAGTCACCCATAGTCAATCACACAACGTCTTACTCACTTATACAGTTATACACACACCCACTCACTTGTTCATAAATATATTAACACATTCTCACTCACCTATGCTGTCAGTGACACAAGCACACACTTACTCATACAGCCATTCTTACAATTACTCAGTCACACATGCAGTCACTCATATACTCCAACACTCACCTATACTGCCTCCCACATATTCAGTTACTCACCCAAATACCACTGACACATCCATTTACTCACCAACAAAGCCATAAACACACTCAGTCACCCATACCGCCCCTCCCAGATGCATGCATTAACCCATAGAGCCACTGACTCACCCATTCACTCACCCATGCAGGCAGTCACACACACCCCCACTGACATACATTCATACACCCATACAGATGCTCAGACAACCAATCAATAACCCATACAGCTATTCATGTACCCACTTACCAACCCATACAGCCAACTGATAGACTGAAACAGACATTCACACAGCATAGTCACTCACCCATGCATTCACTGAGACAGCAAATCACTGAGTCATGCAGTCAGTCACCCACTGAATCATCCATACACGGATTTATCAATCCACCTTGGTATATATATTTAAAATTCATAAACCTT
Source organism: Lissotriton vulgaris (assembly GCF_964263255.1). Lineage (NCBI taxonomy): Eukaryota > Metazoa > Chordata > Amphibia > Caudata > Salamandridae > Lissotriton > Lissotriton vulgaris. The sequence goes on along the minus strand of NC_141696.1, from coordinate 928,538,390 downwards.
TTAAAAACAGTCACAGTCACTGGATGATGTTATCAGTGATGTCATCAGTAATGTCATCTCAGATTTCATCAGTGATGTCATCAGTTATGTCACTTACCATGTCATGAGTGATTTAATATGTGAGGTCATAAGCAGTGAATTATGGGGGCACACGTTATAGTTAGCTCGGTGGTTGAGAACTAACTATAACTACTGAATTTCTCTGGCTTTGTACGAGTGAAATGTCAGTCTGATTTTTTCAGTTATTTTCTAAGGTTTTTTTAAATTCTATATCCTAACTATAACGTCCCTGTAACCTTCGTTTTTTTCAGTGAATATGTATATATATATATATATATATATATATGTATATATTGTTGTATATATATGCATATAGCTCCTGAATGTGCATTGTCATGCCAAAAAATGCGGTGAGCAAGGACTGAGGCATAGTGGAAATAGTAAACCTCTTTTACATGAGGAGCAAAGGCCACTGTCTTTGGAAAAGAGCTAAGCTTTTCCAGGATGAGCCAGGATACAGTTTCTGAACCTGAAAGGAATGAAAATATATTATCAAGCATTCATTCTGGTTTGTAGTCAGTAGGGTGTCTATACTGAGTGAAGATTGTTCTCCATATGGCTGTGAAATGAATAAGCACCAACTTGAAATGTGCACACCAACATTGGGTTTATGGGATGCAGTCATCAAGGAAATATCTTCCCCTCTTCTCAGTACCTGGTTTTGAAACTTTACATATAGGCAAGCTTGGAATTTTTGAAAGTGGTCGTTTGCACAGGTATTGCTGAAAATCAACCCTTATTTACTCATTCTACGAGCTGTGACTTGCTGAGATGCGGCCTGAATATGAGTAAGGCTTTTGTACATAAACCCTAGAGTTTTAAAATCATTGTTTTCACAACCTGCAGAGATTTGAGCGGAGAATGCACATAAAATGCTCTTAACTCTGGACCCCTACTGGTCACCTAAGTGAGAACTCTAATGCTACCCTCTCCTTTGATGTTTTTATCACAGTTATTTTTATCAAATGTATTCCGTACCTCAGGCAAAGCACCAAAGCAAAGCATATTTTTACCACCCATCTTGTACATGGATCTATACAAAATATGAATGATTCAATAAATAAATGAAACAAAATGCAATAGATCTGCACCACAAATTGAGCTAAAAAGGGAATTTGGTTGGGTCAATAATTTCAAATTTACGGTAACTGCTGGCATCACTGTGCAAAGCTGGAGGCTTTTTGTAATTCTGATACGGGGCTTTGACTGTGCTACTTTCAGAATCCACAATGTGCTGATTAACCTTTCTCACAGTAGCACACCTTAAGTGGTATAACCAGGTCACCCACAATCTGGGAAATCTGCAGTACCATGGGGTGCCAAACAGAACACTGCTGGTATTAATTGCCTTTGAAAGAAAAATGGTCCTGTCTGAATGTAAAAAGATATTTATGTCATGTCTTTCTATAGCATGAACCTTTTCAACAGGCAACAGAGCTCTGTAAAGAGTCAAAGGCAAAGATGTAATCAACATGTGTCCTCAGTGCCAGTAAATGCACACCACACATTGTGATTGTTTGGTGGCTTCCCATGGCAATGGCGTGATAAGCTGTTCACCTTATCCTGAGTCCCTAATAGAATAACAATATGTGGATGAATGAATTGCACTGTGCGTCTTTCAGGCCAAACCAAAAGAAGAAGAATCTCAAATTGTAATAGCTTATCTGAACAGAAATAAACTGCACTGCATCCAGGCTGTCCAGAACACTAGGGATCAATAAGAGAAACATAGGTAAATGTGTTTCAAAATGAGGAAAATCAAATACGTTTGGAATTGAAACTAACTATTAACGCGAGTGTTGCTGTCACCAGCGTTTAAAGTACAATGTCAATCCATATTTGCCACCAGGATCCAACCTTAAAATGAACAAAACAGAAGGTGTTTGTATTTAAAGTTGTTCTTGGAATCACGTCCATTAAGGTCAGTGGGTTGTCATTTGTGCTTATCCAAACCTTTGCTTCTTTGAAAGTCAAACCTTTGCAATCTAACACTACCTAAACCCTCCTAGCTCATCTGTAGATCCCACCAACCATTTGCACAAACCTCAAAGTCTAATGTGCCACACTGAAACAGATGTAAAGGCATGCAGTGGTTTGCTTGAGCATACTAGACTAATCCCAATAACCAACAATAGCAAACAATACCCAATGACACTAGATTGACCGCTAAACTTGGGATCTCGAGTAGCGTGCAGCCCATTGTAATGCGCTTCAATGGCTCATCAGGCGTAGTAAGCACTACATAAATGCAATTACAAACAATATTAAGCAATACTATTATGGTAAGTGGAGTCCTTATTAGAGTTGTGGCTATATTAGTCCCATGCTTACGAAGGTCAATTTATATGCTTAACATGTCATATCAATTGATGTATATTTTACCCAAGCTAAATATTTTGACTTCTTGGCTAACATTATATCTAAAAAGATATTTTTTTCAGTTTGATGGCAAGTGAGATGGTGAAACGGCAATCACTAAGTCAGTCACTTCAAGCATCTATTTTTGTATTGCCATTTAAAGTTTTTAGTCAAGTCAAGTCAAGTCATAAAATTTGTATAGCGCACTACATACCCAGAGGGTTTCAAGGCGCTTAGGAAGGGGAGGAGGATTATTTGTCAAATATCCACGTTTTAAGCTGCTTTCTGAACGCTAGGTGGTTCTGGGTGAGGCGAAGGTAAGCGGGGAGTGAGTTCCATGTTTTAGCAGCCAGGTATGAAAAGGATCTGCCTCCCATGGTGGTCTTGTTGATGCGAGGTACAGTGGCGAAGGCTTGGCTGGAAGAGCGTAGTTGGCGGGGGGGGGTGTAGAAGGACAGTCGAGAGTTGAGGCAATCTGGTCCGATGTCGTAGAGTGATTTGTGTGCGTGGGTAAGCAGTCGGAAAGTGATCCTCTTATTGACGGGTAGCCAGTGGAGGTCTTTAAGGTGACCGGAGATGTGTTCGTTGCGTGGGATGTCTAATATGAGCCTGGCTGAGGCGTTTTGGATTCGTTGGAGTTTCTTCTGGAGTTTAGCGGTGGTACCTGCGTAGAGGGTGTTTCCGTAGTCCAGTCGGCTCGTGACCAGAGCGTGGGTGACTGTTTTCCTTGTTTCGGAGGGGATCCAGCGAAATGTTTTTCTGAGCATGCGAAGAATGTTGAAGCAGGAAGAGGATACGGCGTTGACTTGTCTGTTCATTGAGAGTGAAGAGTCCAGGATGACGCCAAGGTTCCGTGCGTGGTCTGTCGGAATGGGTGCTTTTCCGAGGGCTTCCGGCCACCAGGAGTCGTCCCAAGCAGAGGGGGATGTGCCTAGGATGAGGACTTCTGTTTTATCTGAGTTCAGTTTCAGACGGCTTTGTTTCATCCATTCAGCGACTTCTTTCATTCCTTCGTGTAGGTTAGTTTTGGCGGTGCTAGGGTCCTTGGTGAGAGAAAGGATCAGTTGAGTGTCGTCCGCGTAAGAGATGATGTTGAGGTTGTGTTGGCGGGCGATGGCCGCGAGGGGGCTCATGTATACGTTGAAGAGGGTGGGGCTGAGTGATGATCCTTGAGGAACGCCGCAGATGACTTCAGAGGCCTCGGACTTGAATGGAGGAAGGCGGACTCTCTGGGTTCTTCCGGTGAGGAACGAGGTGATCCATTCAAGTGCTTTTCCTTGGATTCCGATGTTATTGAGGCGTTGTAGAAGGGTGCTGTGGCAGACTGTGTCGAATGCTGCAGAGAGGTCGAGGAGGATGAGGGCGACTGTGTCTCCATTGTCCAGTAGAGTTCGAATGTCGTCTGTTGCTTCGATGAGGGCGGTTTCAGTGCTGTGTTTAGCTCGGAAGCCAGATTGTGAGGGGTCGAGTGATTTGTTGGCTTCGAGGAAGGCGGCGAGCTGGTTGTTGACGGCTTTCTCGATGACTTTGGCCGGGAATGGGAGAAGCGAGATGGGGCGGTAATGTTTGAGTTCGGTGGGGTCCGCTGTGGGTTTTTTCAGAAGGGCGGTGAGTTCAGCGTGTTTCCAGTCTTCTGGGAAGGTCGCGGATATCAAGGAGCAGTTGATGACGTCTCGGAGGTGCGGTGCTATGACGGAGTCTGCTTTGTTGAAGATGTGGTGAGGGCATGGGTCTGTGGGGGATCCAGAGTGGATGGAATTCATCAGGCGGATGGTTTCCTCAGTGGAGATTGGGTTCCAGGCGTTAAGGGTGTTTACGGGGGGAAGATGGTCAACAGATGGTGGGGTGGGTTGGTTTCCGGGTTGGTTGTCAAAGCTGTTGTGGATGTCTGCAATCTTGTTGTGGAAGAAGGAGGCTAGGGAGTCGCAGAGGGTTTGAGAGGGGGTGATGTCGTTGGAGTTGGCCGAGGGGTTGGAAAATTCCTTGACGATGTTGAAAAGTTCCTTGCTGTTGTGGGCGTTGTTGTCAAGTCGATCCTTGAATGCTGTTTTCTTGGCTTTTCGGATCAGTTGGTGGTGAGTGCGGGTGGCGCTTTTGAAGGCGTCCTTGGTGCTGGTGGATGGGTCTTTTTTCCAGGCTTTTTCAAGGGAGCGGCAGAGTTTCTTGGATTTCTTAAGATCATCGTTGAACCATGAGGCCTTCTTGCTGCCAGGTTTGCTTTGACGTTTTTTTAGTGGTGCTAAGGTGTCAGCGGTGTTGGATAGCCATAGGGTGAGGTTGGCTGCGGCTTCGTTGGCGTTAGAAGAGAGGGCTGGGGAGTTTCGAAGGAGCGATGCGGAGATTTGGTCCGTGGTGATTTTCTTCCAGTTTCTTTGCAGGGTAGGTTGGGGGTGGTTGATGGGTTTCGGCTTGTTGTAGGTGAAGTGAACGCAGCTGTGGTCGGTCCATAGGAGGTCCGTAGTGTGGCTGAAGGAGACATGATTGCTGGAAGTGAAGATGGGGTCGAGTGTGTGACCTGCGATGTGGGTTGGGGAAGTGACTGGTTGTTTAAGTCCAAGGTTGGCGAGGTTGTCCACGAGGGTGGCGGTGTTGTGGTCGTTTATCTTTTCAAGGTGAAAGTTGAAGTCTCCTAGAAGAATATAGTCTTTGGAGGGGAGCGCGTGTGGAGAGATGAAGTCCGTGATGTCTTCACTGAATTTTGCGCGGGGTCCTGGTGGTCTGTAGAGGAGAGTGCCTCTGAGAGTGGTTTTGGGGTCGATGTGGATCTGGAAGTGAAGGTGTTCGGAGTTGGCGAGGTTGGTGTCAGAGCTGGTTGAGATGCGGATAGATTTCTTATGGACGATAGCGATTCCTCCTCCTGTGTGGCTGGTACGGTCTTTGTGAGTGATCTTATAGTCTTCAGGGATGGCAATGGTGATGTCTGGTGCGGAGGAAGCGTTCATCCATGTTTCCGTTAGGAAGGCGACGTCTGGAGAGAAGGTGTCTAGAAGGTTCCATAGGTCAATGGCGTGTCTGTGCACCGAGCGGGTGTTGAGAAGGATGCATTGTAGGTGGTTGGGGTCGGGAATCTGTGGTGTGGTCGTAGCGGAGATGTTGTCGGTGCCGTTGAATTTGCAGGAGTAGCAGGAGAAAGGTCCATGGGTGTGTCCAGGAGCGGCTTGGACGCAGTTGGGGGCGCGACCGGGGTTAAGGGCTAGGAGGGAGGCGGCATCATAGGTAACGCGGGGGGGCTGGGCTGCGCGAGGGGCAGGGGGTCTGGCGCTGGGCGCGGTCCAGGCGCGGACGGGCGTAGACGGGCTTACCTTTGGCGCACCTTCGGCGAGGCCGAAGCGCGTGGACGCTGCGCGTGGGGGCATTGGCCATAAATGGATGGTGGAGGGGGCGGAGCGTGGGAGGGGCAGCAGCTGGGAGGCGGTAGCAGGGAGGAGGGGCGGGCCAGGGGACACACAACAAGATGGAGGGTCACAGGGCACCGGGGGCTAAAGGCTAAATTTATTCAACCAACACAGCGCGAGGCTGAAATAAATGAATGAACACACCGCAAGGCGGAATTAATTAAATAAATGCAGCGCAAGGCGGAATGAAAATAAATAAACACAACGCAAGGCGGAATTAATTAAATAAGTGCAGCGCGAGGCGGAATGAAAATAAATAAACACACCGCAAGGCGGAATTAATTAAATAAATGCAGTTACAGCTCTGTAGTCTCGGCCAGATCGTCAGCAGGAGCTGGGATCAGGGAGCATGGGGGGAGCGACCGTGCTGGAGGAGGTCCAGGTGATCACAGCGCGTCAGAGGAGGTAGGGAGCACTCTGTTCGTGGGTGGGAGGGGCAGCAGCTGGGAGGCGGTAGCAGGGAGGAGGGGCGGGCCAGGGGACACACAACAAGATGGAGGGTCACAGGGCACCGGGGGCTAAAGGCTAAATTTATTCAACCAACACAGCGCGAGGCTGAAATAAATGAATGAACACACCGCAAGGCGGAATTAATTAAATAAATGCAGCGCGAGGCGGAATGAAGATAAATAAACACAACGCAAGGCGGAATTAATTAAATAAGTGCAGCGCGAGGCGGAATGAAAATAAATAAACACACCGCAAGGCGGAATTAATTAAATAAATGCAGTTACAGCTCTGTAGTCTCGGCCAGATCGTCAGCAGGAGCTGGGATCAGGGAGCATGGGGGGAGCGACCGTGCTGGAGGAGGTCCAGGTGATCATACAGTGAAGTCCAAGCCACATGTCCATACTAGCACTTTCCAAGTAACATATAAAAGCACAACATTTATGTTATATACTGTGAGAAAAGACGAGGCAGATGTTCGAATGTTTGATTGCAAAATACTGCAACTATTGTTTTTACAACAGGGAACAACTTTAAAGAACCTATCTATGAACTAGTGGGTTGGTTCTTAAACTTCCACCTCATAGTGGGTCACAATGTGACCTACCCCAGAAATATTAAAGAGGAGGTCAGAAATTGTGACTCACATTTATTGGAGTCCTTTGCTGGGATCGTAGCTTGCTAGGATCAGCAGACCACCAGGTCTATTACTGCTTTTTAATAAAGCAAACTTTTTTCAACGCGCTCGGCTATATGATCATGGCCAAATAGACTTTGACCTGCTCTTGCATGACTAGATGCCAGCAATTAGCACTTTCATCTTTAAAAATTCATAACTCTGGTTCTACTTATTGGATTTTTGATGTTTTGGTGTCAAATATCTTATTAAAATGTACTCTATTTTACTAAATTGGGGTGGGGTTTTCTTTGTGTAGTGCTTTCACTTTATTTCTGTTTGTGTTCGGCATACATTTTACACATTGCCTCTAAGACAAGCCTGACTTCTTTTGTGCCTAAGCAGAGGGTGATTCAACCTTAGATGGATTATGGATATTGCTTGAGCAGGGTTATCTCCCCACTCAACCAACAACCCAATTTATCACAGAAGGTGACACAAGGCAATACAAAGCCTTTAAGGGATATCCTTAGCCATACTAAGCTGCTTTGCATTGCTTTGAAAGGCTTAGTAAATTCAGAGAAACGCAAGGTAACCCAAAACCCTGCCTTGCTTTACTCTTCGGTAGAAAGGCATTCCATGGGTGGGGCATGGTCACTCCCATGCATTCACCCATGAGTTTTGATACAATCCTAGATTTTCTAAGGCTAGTTAACGTGGAATTGGGTCAAAATGGTTTGCCTCCCCAACAGAGGCATAACAAGAAGAAAAATCTTTATTTATCCTTGTTATTTCCTCTTCTTACATTTGCTGCATTCTGCTTCACATGTAGAAAGAGGAAAATGCCTCGAAGGATTGGTTTTGTGCAGGAAAGTGTCTGTCCCTTCCTGTACAAAAACAATCATGCCTGTAAAGATGACACCATTGCACCTTGGCGCATAGGTGCCTGCGTTAGTGCTAGGCAACACTTAGTGCACAATTGCAGGGAGAGAGTGGGAATGTGTCCCATCTAAGTAGATACTTTCACACAATACAGCACAGAAAGTTGTCTTGCTTCATTGCATTGAGTGATTTCTTGATAAATCTACCCTTTAGTCTTCCACTCTATTTAATATGGTGGTGGTGCTCCTCTGGTAGCTTCTCCGTTGATTGTATTCTTGAGTTACATGGCTCCTCACCTACCTGTGGACACATTTAAGAGATAGGGAGTGAAATACATTAGTTTCTTATTTTCTTGCTAGTGGCCAACCAGTTGTTTACGTCACCCTGAGTCCTAGAATCTGAACTGAATGGAGTTACATGCCATTATGTCCAAACCTAAAAAAAACTCTGGGTTGTGTACTGTTGTCTGTGGAGGTGGAATTGATGGCTGACCACTTGGCTTTTTTAAAGCCCAAGAACAATTTCTTGCATCCCATGGGTGTTTGCACTTTTGTATTAAACTGACTTTTGAAAAGCTCAAAGGTAGGACATTGGCCCCATCCTGGTGATCCTAATATTCCAGGCCACACATCATTTAATTGTTTCAGGACACCAAGGTGTCCTTTACATTGAAGTTACCAGGTGTAGTGCTTTGTGCCCAATAAATCTAAGTTAACACCTTAATTTTGGATGTTATGGACATGCTGTATGCACTAGCAGATAGTTTAATTAAAATTGATCAAATGTATGCATCTCTAAGCTATGATGGTGTTGCCTTTATAGTGCTTGGCCCGAGAGGAAAAGCTTAAAGCAGTTTTGAGTTACAACTATATTTTAGGAGTCCGTTGACCCTGAAGATACCTTATTACTACAAATGGAAGTCTTTAATAGTTCATGGTTGAGGGAGTCAGTAGGTATTTAAAGGAGCAGAAGGCATAGTGAGCCAGGTTAATAGGGTTGGCACCTATTTTGGGGGATAGATCTTACAACTTTTGAAATCAATGTTGCATGTTTGCATTAGAGGTTTTGTATTCATAATATTTAAATATCATTAGCAATTTCCGTGAAAATTCCATTCTCAAATGTCTTCAAAATTCCTTTTAGGTCATTACCTCTACCAACCTCACAATCTCAGATATGAATGTAAGTCCTACTATGCCTCTGGACATCAACTCATTTTCCTAAACATGACACACTCTAACAATGGAGTTGTCCACTAGTCAATTCTGGCTGGCCAGAGATGGAACCTCTCTTCAGCTCTCTTGCAAATCCTGAAACTTAAAGGATACTGGCCTTATGTCCTCAAATAGTTGCATACAGTATGTTCTAATAATGGCCTTGGTTTAGTACTGATGTAATTAATTGGTCCTCAATGCAGCCTTTATAACCATTCATTTATAAATGCTGACCCTTGATTAATGTAGTGGAGAAAACAAACACAGGACTCTGACAACACTGCTGGGATGCTAAAATTATGCAGTAAAAGAGGCCTGGAGATAATATGCAACCATCAGAATCCCTATGATGACTATTTGCTAATGTCATTGCTAATAAGGTAATTCAACTTGCATCACTATTTTGCTAATGTCATTGCTAAAACATGTATCAACTCATTAGGAAATTCAATTTGTATCAACTCAGCCTGACACAATCAGGCCTAAATGAAACAGTCATTATGATACCCAAAAAGTCTTAATGAAATGGACCGTGCCATCTTGGGAGAATGGAAGACAAAATGAAGATGGCTAAAACTGTCTCGAACAAAAGACTAGGGGCCAGATGTAGGTAGCCAAATACCGGTCGTAACGGGCGAAATTCTGTAATTTCGGACGTTACCGACTTGCATTTGGAAAATGAGATGTAGGGGTCAAAATTAAACTGAATTCGTTAATTACGAGTCGGTATTCTACCGATTCGGAATGTTCCGAATCCTTATGTACCGAATTCTTATTTACCGAATCGGTAAATAAGACATGGTAAAAAATGACTATCGAGATATAGGAAACAGAAAAAATACAGAATTTCTTGAAATTCGGTATTTAAGAGTTGGTATTTACCATGGATAGAAAGCAGGTGGTAACCATGTGCAGGCTATAAAATAAGGACCCAAAATGCAACAGCATCATCAGAATGGCGGCTTTCTACGTCATAGCAAGGCGGCTAAAGGCAGAAGGAGAGAGGCTATGGATAAGGGAGTAGCAAGTCTACAGGCAGAGGATAACGCTCTTCCAACTGACTGAGCCAGAGATACTGCAAAGGTACAGGCTACACCACCAAACCATCCTGGACTTCATCAGGGACCTGCACCTACTCCTGGAGCACCCAACACCAAGGGCGCACGCCATTCCACCCCATGTGCTGGTGCTTTGTAGCCTACACCTGCTTGCCTCTGAGAGTTACCAGAGTGTGATTGCTGCAGTAGGTGGTGTGCCCCAGAGCTGCCTGTCCCGTTTCTTCAGGAAGTTCCTTGAGGCCATGATGCAGAGAATGCATCATTATATTAGGTTTCCTGACACACCTGTGGAACTTGCGAAGACCAAAACAGATTTCTATCAACTGGCACACTTCCCTCACGTCATAGGCTGTATGGATGGCACCCACATCCCACTCTGCCAACCTGCAGCCACAGAACACATTTACAGGAACCGGAGTCAACGCACTCAATCAATGTGCAGGTGATATGCAACGCTGGCAACATCATAACAGACATTGTGGCCAAATTCCCAGGGAGCACGCACAACTCGTACATCTTCCAGAACAGTGGGATATACACACACCTTGTTGCTAGAGATTTCGGGGATGGATACCTGCTAGGTAAATAACTGTGACACACCCTGATTGTCAATGTACATGAATCAATCATGAGGATGTAACCAATGGCACTCTCTTTTCCACCTGGGCGATTGTGCCTACGCTCTGCGGTCCTTTGTTCTCACCCCCTACATGAATCCATTTACCAGGAGTGAGAGGCGTTACAATGTGGCACACAGAGCAACATGCAGAGTTGTAGAACGTACATTTGGACTTCTAAAAAGCAGGTTCCACTGCCTCCACAAGAGCGGAGGTGCACAGCAGTACACTCCAATCATCTGCTGCAAAATAATTGCGACCTGTGCCATGCTGCACAACCTTGTCACCGAGGAAGGCACAGAGGTGGAGATCACACATCATGAGGACATTGATGATGGAACAGAACAGGCAGAGCCCTATGCAGCAGGAGCAGCGCCAGCAACAGATGGGAGACTGAGCGGGGCAGAGATCACATGCAGCTAATTCTAAGTAAGTAAGGAGACACAGGCAGGCTTAGTATTTGAATTACGTAGTTTAATAGTCACTACAGCAGTTTAATGATACCACACCATGGTACTACAGTGTCTGTATTCCACACTGGGTGGTTACAGTTGACCTCACTGTGACCTGTCCTGTGGGTTTAGTGCATCATCAATGTTTGCGCCCACGCACTACAGTGCGGGATGCACAAGGCAGGGTGTCAACTGTTGCAGTGGTGCCTGGGTCAGCGGATTGGCGCCTGCTGCTCCTTCGAATGTCAGGAACAGGAGTGCTAGAGCCACTCCTGCTGGTGGAGTCTTCTGTGTCCCTGACACCTGTGTCCCCAGCAGTGGCTGCCTGGTGTGTGAGTAGTACCTCCATGGCAGAGGTGACTCTCCCCATCGCCCTCGAAAAATCCGTGCAGCAGTGCACAATGTCATCCTGCATGGCGACAGAGAGCCGACATAGCAGAGAGGTTGCTTTAACAAGCCGGTTCATGGCTTTGGTCTGTTGCCGCATGCACTGTCGATCCCTGCGCCTCTTGAAGTGGTCACTATCTAGTTTTTCGCACAGAGCACTCATGCACTGTGTCATGTCCCTCATTCCCTCTGCCATGGACTGCATGCTCTCTGCCATGGAGCCAATACCCCGGTCTATGTTGGCCATTCTGGTATGTAAACAAAAGTTTTTCCTTTCTGTGTTATTAGACTTTTAAATTAGTGACCAAAAGGCCTACACACAAACCTTAATTTCTGTGTAGGCCTTTTGGTCACTAATTTAAAAGTCTAATAACACAGAAAGGAAAAACTTTTGTTTACATTATTGATACCCGGTCCTTTCTGGTCTCTGGGAAACTCTCTTATTCTATAAGATTGGCCATTCTGGTATCCAATATGCGCACTTGTCTATGTACTGATAAAATGCCCTTCGCTTGCAGGTGCTGGACTTTCACCATGGCGGCCTCAAGACCACAGAAGACCCCCTCTCCATCCTGGCCTTCGCCTCTCTACCGTACCCTTCGGCCTTGGACACCGGCACGCACAGCTGCAGATGAAGTCTGTTGCCCTGCGTTGTCAGCCAGAGGTGAATTTGTTGGTGTAAGACCCTCCACATCTTCCTCATCTGACGTCTCCAGAATCCTGAGAGGGGGTACATCATGCCTCCTTGGCCTTCCTAGCACAGATGACTCTGAGGTTGGTGTGGGGGAACGTGTTGGTGGTTCCAACGGTTGTGAGCCAAACAGCAGAGGTGACAGAGGCTGTGGTGTGGTGGCTCGCTCCGGTGTAGTGGCTGCCTGTGCTGTGGGTGTGTGTGGCAGAACAGTGCTTTGACCTGCTCTTTCGGGTGTTTTCTCACTCCTCTCCGTTGCCGGTGCCCTCTCCTCCCTTTCCTGCGCTGTACTGCGCAATAACTCTCCTGTGGACAGATATGAACATTGAGTCAATGGTGTTGTACACCTGTGTGTCATTATTAAATCACATTCCTATCACACAATTGCCTAGTCCTCAACAGCTTATGGATGTAGTGTGTGGCATGCCTTTCTGATTTCTATGTTGACTGCATTGATGTATGTTCCTATGACTATGTCTCCCATGATGCATTGCTGGAAAAACCTAAAACCAGTTCTGGAGTGTGATGCAGACACCCACATTGGGGAAGGGGACAGGGAGAAGGGTGGGGATTCATGTACATGCATCTTACCTTGTTTTTTTGCAGCTCTGGCTGAGCTGTCAGCATCCCCAATCCCATGGATACTTTCTGGCTCCATGGTGGATTCCACCAGCTGCTCCGGGTCGGTTAGTCTTGGTGCATGGTTCCTCCCTCCACCTGTGGCTCCGGCTTCCTTTCTCTGGGCTGCAAGTTTCTTTTTTGTTATGATCCGCAGGTCATACAATCTTTTTTTCAGGTCATCAATGTCCCTGTGTATGACCCCAATGGCATTGACCTTGGACTGGATCTCTAGCCAGGTGTTCTTTTTAACAGACTCTGGAACATGCAGAGACTGCTTGCCAAAGAGCTGGGTGTGGTTTTTGATGACCTCCTCCACCAGCACCTGCAGTTCTGCTGGGCTAAATTTCATTTTCCTATTGCGCTCAGCTCCATCCTTCTGGCCATCCTGGGACTCCATTATGCAGCTCAGCTATGCTCAGGGCAGCCTGTTCCTCTTTGTTTCCTCTAGCTCTCCAAACAGTTCAGTTCCTCTGCACCTGCATGGGTGTGGCCACTTCCAGGTTCTGGGGAGGGGTAGTTGCATCTGATTGGTTGGTTCCTCTGTTGCTTTGTTGTGGGGTGTGTTGGGTGTTCCTGATTGGTTGACAGGCTCAATTGGGTGTTTTTTGTATTTACTGAATCGGTATTTACCGAATCAGTAAATACCGATTTGATAAATACCGATTTGGTAATTCCCATTCATTCCTATGGGCCTGGAGGCCCATAGGGTTGAATGGGTATTAACTAATCGGATTTTTCTGAATCGGTATTTATCGATTCGGTAAATACCGAAACGAAAAATCAGAATGTTACCAACTCTGTATTTTTTACCAAATTTTTACCTACATCCCTTTTTCCGATTCTGAAATACCGAATCGGTATGATTCAGTATTTAAGAGTCGGTAAACTGGGATTACCTACATCTGGCACTTGATATGATATGGCAAAGCTCATGTTTTAGACTTCTATGTTTGAATCTGGGACCAGCAGTGCTCCTAGAAACTAGATCATACCAGCAATTAAATTGTGAAAGGAGAAAATGTATTGGCAACTGTCAAGGAACCGCTATTGAAAGCAAAACGATCATGAAGATGATGCTGACATTCCTAGTGAACTTTGACCTATTGCAAAAGTACTATGGTACCAAAAAATGGCCTCTCCTGCTTATTTGCCATTGTTGTAGCACTGGCCCTCACGTAGGGACAGATTCCTGAACTGGGAGGAAGATGCGTCACCTTCTTGGCCATAGTTTGATTTAATAAGTGTGAATTGCTCTTTCAACCAGCTTGCAACCAGGACATGTGAGCTAGGAATTTGAAAGGAAATCTATGGGAAACCTCTAGAAACGTCTCCTGGGAACTATGTATAAAAATAGGGCCATCAGACCAAGCATTTTGGTCGTTTTCTGGATCTGTGAAAGGACTTTCAGAAGGCTGCCTGCTGCTGTGGCCTACTTTGTACTCCGCAAGACTGCTTTGCTGCACATTGACGTAATGCTTTGTTGCCCGAAGCCTGCCTGAAACCCTCAGAAGCCTTCCCTGCTGCTTGAGCCTTGTTTTGTCACCTGCACCCAGGACTACCAGAGTGATTCCAAGGACTAGTTTTCTGACCTCCTCTTCGGAGCCACATGGACATAACAGGCTCCCACCATCATGAATTTTCACTTGGACCCAGCCCGAGTGAGCACCAACCCTGCAAGTGGTGTCCTTCCTGTCTTAGCCCATTGGTGGGGGGCTTATTGTACCCAGATAGTCAAAGTTCAAAATGTGGGACTTACAAAATATTTGTCAAAAAACTGAAAACTGCTCTGAGAGTCAAGGGAGACCGGGACCAAACATTTTGTATATCCACCCACAAGTGGCATCACCAATCAGCATGACCTTGAGGCTGCTCTCACTAAGTTCTCAGCAGCAGCAAATTCTGTTCAGCTGTCTTTCGTCAAAAGGGTATCGGCCCCATAGAACCCTCGTCAGCTAGAGTCTCCTACCTCATCCCACTGGGGATTTTTGATGTCCAAAAAAGTGACTAAGTCTCAATGTAGAAATCTTCACCATTACTTTGTCAGGCAGCCCCCATATGACAAAGCTCCCTCCTTGGACACCACCTGCATCCTTGCCCCACTGAACTTTACCTTCTCTTAACTTTTTCTTCAAAAAGTCTTTTAAGGCCAAAAGGGAGCACCAACTGGGCCCATTCAACTTCTTGTATCCGACCCACGCTCCATTGCAGTCATATTTTTTTACTTTGTCTTGTGCAACTAGAAGTTTACGATTGGTGTTTTGATCTTTTATGCACTATTTTTTCAATTTCTTTTTTTAATTTGTAACTCCTGTCCTACTGATTGGATTTTTGTCATGTTGGCATCAAATAATGTATTAAAATGTGCTCAGTTTTCTAATTGGTGTGGGATGTTTCTTGTGTGTGTTTTCACTTTATGTCATTTTGTGCGCTGCATAAATTCTTTGCACATCACCTCCAAGTTAAGCCTGACTGTTTTTTGTGCCAAGGTACCCAGGGTTAAGCACAGGTTAATTTTGTGATTTTTTTGTGGTTCACCCTGCCTTGGATTGTGGTTGTTGTTTGACCAGTGCTCACTTCACAGTCAACCAACAACCCAATTTCTCTCACTAAGACTGGGAGCCAATTTTACCACAATGAGAGTTTCAACAGTGCTTTTCTGTTCTGTAATCACTGGCGTGCTAAACTGAGGATATCGATGGGTGCTCCATTATTTACCTAGGATACTACAGGCAGGTACTGAAAACTCTTATGTCTCAGTCAAGACGAACATCTACTAGCAGCTTACAGTACTGTACCTTTATGTGAGAATAGTCAGGAAATTGTGCCTCACTTAATAGGCACACAGAAATGGCCTGTATTTTTTTTGTTTAAAATAGATAAAAAGCTCGTGCACAGAATAAGGGCACATTCCTTGTGCCAGTGACTGATAGAAACTGATAAAAAATCTTCAAATATTAGGGTGCCTTTAACTTCTTCTTCCGAAATATACACCCAGGTGCAATTTGAGCAACTGTAATGAGGATCATAATCATAACCTGATATCAGCATATTTATTGAACTCCTAGTAAAAAACCAACAGTAAAGTAGCAAAGGTAAATATGCACGTTTCTTGCTGAAGCCAACACATATGGCCTTACTTGCTCAAAGTTATAGTTGGGCTTTTTTCCACAATCCCATTCCACATACACCAAAGGCGAAGTTCCTGAGTGTATGTTCTGTTCATAAATTTCATGCATCCTGAGATTGAAAGGTTACTGATATTATTTTATTGGGGACACCTCAAGGAGCACAAAAAACATGTGTCTGACTCAAGAGTGACATCTACCACCAGCCTGCATTGCTACAGTTTTGTGTAAGCAGTTTGCCTGACTGAAGAGGAACATCTAGTATTAGATTGTGGAACTGAACTTTTGTTGAAGAATCTTTAAGCACTTCTGTTTTTCTCAAGAGGCTCATTTAAATATTGAGTGGTTTACTGGTGTACATGCAAGCTTTGCACCAGTCTAAAATCCTCCCAAAATACATAAAAATAAATCAGTTGTTCCTGATATGTTTATGCATAAACAGAAGACAGTTAAGTGCTGTGCCCAACATATAAAACGCTGTTCCAGTCTGATTGAAGGTCATGACAGTCTCTGAAACGCATTCAACCAGTTTTGTGGTTATCATGAATTCATGACTAGCGCCCTGATGTAATTTGTCATGGAATTGCTGTGCATCATCAAGGTGAACTCTCTTTTATGTGCCCCCCTGATTTTTTATTATTATTGTGCTTATCCATGCAAACAGTATGTATGTGTGTGTGTCTGTGGCTTGATTGTCAAGCACTTTAAAGCAGAACTTTGGTTTTGCCAATGCTTGTTATTTCTTTCAACCTCACCTGCAGTTTATGTACCCTTTGTGAATTGTATCATGAGCTGTGTTGCTTCAAAGTAGTTGTGAAACCTCGTGTTATCTCGAAGAATCTTAACTGAAATGCTCAACTTTACATAACACTGAAGAGAAACCTAAGTAGGAAATCACTAAAAGTTAAAGAAAAGACTTTAGCAACTATTGGTTCAAGAAGAGAACAAAGGGAAGTCCCAGTAAAGAGGGATTAAATTACAAGCACTTCTGGTAAAAGACATGTAAAATTTAAGGCACAAGAACATGGGCATAAACGCAAAAACTCATAAACATTTGCAAATATGTCAGCAGAACAGGGGACTTAGAAACAAGGATATAGGGTTTACTGGGGCTCTTTATCAAGAGGGATATTTACAATAATGAAATAAATAGGTCCAAAAGATGTAGCAGGGAAATGTGCTAGCAGGTAAATTCAGGAGACGGAGGAAGACATTTCAGTTGAACAGATGGCAAGACAAAAGAGTAGGAGCATAGGAGGTATGTGATCTGAACACTGTAAACAATCAGCAAGAGCATGTGAGGAAGACAATAGTGACAGGAGGCAGCCATAGAAGCATTGTAAACTGGAACCAGAGGCAAGAGCTCTTAAGAAAGGAAGTAGAAGGGTTGAAGGCAGAAGCAAACACTGCAGATGTGAAATGAAGCATTTGCAACCAGGAAACAAGAAAAAGGCCCTGTTGAGGAGCTCAGAAATACCGGTATTTGCTGAAAGAAAATAAGATAAAAGAATACACCAAAGCCCTGATTGGAAATCAGAGGAGTGAAACTACCATATGCAATACCGCTCCGTCCTGCACCGTTTTCCTGGTTTTTAAACATTTAGTAATTTCACAGAAAGTAGTGTGTGAGGTTTTGGCTACAGTCACAGTCAATCCCCTTGCCCCATTTTTCTTTTACTGTCAGAACTGAATTTTAGGACAGGTAAATTAATGCCAACTGTAATTTCCCATTCAATCGGTTTAGCTCATAATTGCTTACTAGTGACACAGTGTTACCAAGCAGTGAGGTTTATTTTGATTGTGGATTTTCCACCCCGACAGTACTTTGGAATTTATAATCAGTCTGCAAGAGTAAAATCAGTGAATCATGCCAATTAATTTTCTAGCCTTTGAACATTGTTAACAGCTACATGGAAGTCGTAACCTCTGTTTTCACTTTCTAGGTAACGTTTAAAAAATATATATTTTATTCAACACTTTATTGTTATATGCCTTATATTTCCCAACTTTTATTTTAGTTAATAATACGTTTTTGCAGGAAAGTGCGTCAGTTGTCTTTATGAAAATCTGACTACAAAATAAAGTATACCAAATCACTAATTGCTACTCATCTATTTTAGCATTGCTGGCTACTATGCTAAGTGTCATCTCTAATTAATACAATACACATCCGAATACAATACACTTTGCGCCAGATTTACAAAGGGCTTGCATTGCCCTTCCATCACACAAGGCAGAGCAAGGTAACTCAAGCCCTTAAGTGAGAGTTACGAAGCCACCTTGTGTGTCTCTCAGTGGTTTAGTAAATCCAATGTATTCACTTGACTGCCTTGCATTACCTTCTGGAAGGTAGGAGTTGTAAACCCTGGGACTGTGTCAAAATGGTAAAGCTCCCAAACTCAGGCATAACAAGGAGAAATAGCCATATTTCTCATTGTGATTTCCTGTTGCTACATATGCTGCATTCCACATCCATTAAGAAAAACCAAAATGCCTTCAAGAGTTGTTTTTGTGCAGTAAGATCTCCCTTGCTGCACAAAACAATCCTGTTCCTAATGCAGGAACCCTTGCACCATGGTGTAAGGTTGCCTGCATTGGTGCTAGGCAGCCTACAGTGCACCAGCACAGGGTGGTAGCAGAAATGCCCCTTACACACTGGTAATCTTCATTAGTATGAGTCCTGTTCTTCTCGCTCCATTCCTTCACAATGACCAGCTCATCTGCTCTGCAGAATCCTATCACCTAGCAGAGGTCGAACAATTCCACCAATATAGCCCTGTCTACCTGGCATGCATAAAGGGGGAAGTGCATCATCATGACAACCTGAGAATACCAAAGAAACCCAAGAAAAAGAAAAGCACAAAACAATCACATAAACAGAAACAGGGAGGAACAGATGGGCTCAAGAATGGAACTGGAAGACCAGGACTTGGAGTAATGAAGATTACCGGTGGGTAGCCGGGCATTAGCCCCTCATCCGTCTTCCCGTTCCATTCCTTGGCAATGAACCCATACCCAAGCACATGTTGATTGAACTACAGAGACTTGAAGGGTGCAGTAAAAATCAACAGGTTAGTTTAATGACAAAAGAAAACAGTAAACATCACAAATCATGTACAGCAGATAAAACAAGAGTGCCAAAAGCAGCAGAAGCTGCCATCCACACCTGATCACATGAGGAAAACACACATTTCACCCATTGAGTTAAAGTGGACAAAGTAGGTTTGAGACCCATCCCAGAGAGAACAGAGGTAACAAACAAGGAATCCACCTTCCTAACGTTATGGGTACGAACCAGGTAAATGTGAAGGGCCCTCAAGACATCCAGAGACTGGAGAGCCTACTCTTTGGGAGAAGACTAGTCAGGAACAAAGACAGAAAGGCCAATATCCTTGGGAAGAATCTGACTAGGGCACAAAATCATCTTCTCAGGGCAAAAACGTAAGGGTAAGAAGCCAACAAAGCCCTAAGCTCACCAACCTGTCGACCAGAAGAAATTGCCACCAAAAAAAGAACCTTAGCTGAAAGAAACTTAAGATCCCCAGAAAGCAGGGGTTCAAATCGAGGACCAGTCAATGCTTGAAGCACCAAGAAACGATCCCAAGCAGGAATCGGAGAGCAGCAGACAGGACAATGAAGCAAAAAACTTTGCAAAAGGCGAGACAACAAGGGAGAGACCGCAGTCACAGTAGAACACCGAAACGCAAGAATGGCAGCTCACTGGGCATGGAGAAAAGATATAGCCAGTCCCATGACAAAACATCCCTTAAAAAGTCCTAGAGCAGAAACCCGAAAGGTAAGAATGGCAACCCACTGGGTACGGAGAGTAGATACAGCCAGACCCATGACAAAACCATCCCTTAAACGTTCCAATGCCTTGAAATGGTCACAGGAAGAAGAAGACAGACCCTTCCCATTACACTAGTAGTCAGAATGCTTCCAATGATGACTATAAGGCTTCAGGGTTGAAGGTATGTGAGACAACTGGATGCTCTGATCCACCTCAAGCGGACAACCCTGATCCAATAAATTCATCCTCTTAAGTGCCAAACCCCCAGCCAGAGGTGAAAGATAGAGGACAATCTGAGAATAGGATCAAGCAGCGGAGATGTGTACAGGGGAAGTTGCTATTGGGGACCCACTGCCAACTCCAGGAGAAGGGAGAACCAGGGCCTCCGGGACTACTCCCGAATCACCAGAAGAACCGCTGCCCGATCCAGCTTAATCTTTCTGAGCAATGGCAAATCAAGGGAAAAGGGGGGGAAGCAAACAGAAACCCCTAGGACCACGGGATGGAAAAAGCGTCAATCGCCGGGCCAACCTCAAGGGAAACAGGCTGCAAGAAGAGCTGACTCCCCTGAGGCAAACAGATCCAGCCAGAGAAAGCTGAACCTCTAGAAATTCGGCCGAAAAAGAAAGGGAGACAGACACACGGTCACTAAATCACCTGACTCAACGAATCCGAAGGCCCATTCTCCCTCCCTGGAAGATGAACTGCATAGAGAGGAATAAGATTCTGCTCAGCCCACAGACTTATCCTCCGGGAAAGGGGAAACAGAGACATGCGCATCCCCCGTCTCTTGACATAGGCACAAATGACCTAGTTGTTAGTCTGAATGCAAACAGCCTGATCCAGTAGGAAGGGAGCAAACCAAATAAGCGCCCATCAAACCGCCATCAATTCTCACTAGTTTGAAGACTGGAGAGCCTCAAGATGGGCCCATTGGCCCTGGGCCTTTGAATACCCCAGAACTGCACCCCAACCCATGGCACTGGCATCGGTCAACAAGACCAGCAAGGAATGAGGAGGAAGGAGATCGAAATCTGTGGAAAATTTGTGAGGGGACAACCACTACTGAAGAAACTCCTGAGTTTCCGGAGACACAGGAATGAAAGCCTATATAGCCTGAGAAGCATGATCCCAGTGGCATAGAATGTGAAGCAGGAGAGGATACATATGTGGACGGACCCAGGGGACGACTTGCAGTGTGGAGGCAAATCCCCCTGGCTCCACAGCCAGAGCCGGGCCAACACCTGACACTGGGACAGGACCCAAAAGAGATGCTGGACCAGAGTTAATTGTCTTTCAGGAGACAGGACACCATCCCCAGATCCATCTGAAAGAGGCCCCAAGGAACTTCAGAGACTGGGAGGATTGAAGGGAGGACGTCCTATGGTTGATGAGGAAACCAAAAGAATCCAGCAGAAAACAGACTTGATGGACATCTTCCATGGCCTGAGAGAAAGAAGAACAGGCAATCAGCCAATTATCAAGGTAAGAAAAAACCTGAATGCCCCGTGAATAGAGAATAAACACCAGGGTGGCCAAGAGCTTCGCAGAAGCAACAACTTCTGGCTGATCCTACAGACTCCTGTGAATACCTCGCACTCTCCATTTGCAACAACAACACCCAACTGTGCAGACTACACATCTTTTACCACCCCCAGGCAACTCCCCTTCACTGACCACCTCATGGAAATCATCACAGCCAAGGCTTCCCCTACGCTAATGACATTTTCCGTGGTTATTTTAACACGCACTGGAACGACCCCAAAGACCCTTCCTGGCCGACCAAGCCCTCACCCAAGCCTGCACACTCCCTACTCACATGAAAGGTGCCACTCTAGACTGGATCATCACCAAGGAATCAGCGGTCAAACTTATCTCTATAGACCCATGTGACTGGTCCGACCACCACGCTATTTCCTTCCTTCTGCCCAGCACCCACAAGACATGGACACCACAAACCGTAATCCTCAAACCATGGGTTAGAAACACCAAGAACCTAGATCACGGAAAATTGGCTATGTGCTGTGAGACTGACCCCCCCTCATCTCACCTCGGTTAACAGCCTCACTGAACGTTACTCCTCTACTATATCCAACATTCTCGGTGACCTTGCGTCTCTAAAACTCAAAAGAACCCAGATCAAAGACAAGAATCCCTGGTTCAACTAATCCCTCAACAAGGAGAGGAGATACCTTCAGCAGACAGAAAATAACTGGAAACAGCACCCGTCAGCAGCCCACCTAAAGCTTCTCCGACAGGCCAGACATGACTACAGTAGGAAAATCCTAAACTCGAAAAAAGAATTCTTCAGAACAGAACTAGAGAACGCCAAAAGTAGACCTCGCAAGTTATTCAACATGGTCAAACACCAATCCAACAAACTAGCAAAAACCTCCAAAGACATCCCTAAACCGCTAATATCTTGCGAAGAATTCTCCTCCTACTTCTGCAACAAAATCTCTGCGCTAGGAATCAAACTTCATTCTACAACTCTCTCCCTAACTCTGTTGGCTCTACCACCTCTCTCTGCGCTGCCCTCACAGACATCACCCAAAAATCAAGCACATTGATCCAACTTTAAAGTCTATGATGATCACTGTGTCTCGAAAATTCTATCCTCCCTAAACCCGAACAATCACTTCAATGATCCTCTCCCCTCTAACTGCCTAGCCGCTGCCTCTTAAGCTATCTTTCCTTCCTGGACTGCAATAATCAACGCCTCCCTCCTACAGGGATCGATACCTGACTCTCTTAAAGCTGGCCAAGTCGCCCCCATTTGAAAAAAAGCTAAGCTGGATCCTACATCCCCTGACAACTATAGACATATATCTAGCAACCCACTCCTAGCCAAAGTTCTAGAAAAATGTGTGCAACAGCAGCTCACCAACTTCCACTTACTGGTTGACTTCCAATTCGGGTTCACACCTGGACACAGCACCAACAGCACCATCCTCCACATTGTACATGATGCCCATCAAGCCCTGGACCAAGGCAATACCTGTCTCCTTATCCTCCTAGATCTATCTTCGGCTTTCGATACGGTCAACCACGAAACACTCCTTGAACGCCTCAAACTCAGGATGGGTTCGGATGGCACCGTTCTTGAATGGTTTAGGTACTTCCTCCAGAATCGCTCACAGAGAATCTTAATAAACGGCAGCCTATCCGCTCCCTCTTCGATCATGGTGTGAGTGCCTCAAGGCTCAACCCTGTCCCCTACCCTTTTCAATCTTTACCTGGAACCACTCGCAGAGGTGCTACGCACCGCCAATATCTCCTGCCACATGTATGCTGACTACGCACAGATCTACATAAAAATCTCTTCTCATATGGACATTCTCTCCCTGAATGAGGCCTTGAAGCTGACTGTCCAGTGGCTCACCTCTAACCAGCTCAAACTTAAAGCAAATAAAACTGAATTTCTTCTTATCTCCCCACCAAAACTAATCCAGACATCCAAGTGAGGATCAAGGCTATCACAGTGCTAAACTGCTCTCCAACCATTGTGGACTCTGCGAAATCCCTGGGAATTTAGACGGAAGCTTGAACATGCGTGGCCATATTAATTTGATGGCCAAAGCTGCCAGATTTCACCTGAGTTACCTAAGAAACCTGAAACCCTCCTGACCTAAAAATGGCAACCCAGGCACTAGTCATCTCCAGAGTAGAATACGGTTGCTCTACTCTTGCAGGTCTACCTAAGAACTCTCTGGCCCCACTGAAAGCCTGCCTCAATGCCGCCGCCAGACTCCTAAACGGTTCAAGGAAATTCGACCACATCTCTCCCCACCTGAAAGCCCTGAATTGGTTTCCTCTCAAGGCCAGAATCCAACTTAAGATGGCATGCATTACTCACAAGGCTCTATACTCTAATTCCCCTGCATTCCTTGCCCAGAAACTCGTGATATCCGGAGGGGCCAGAAACTTCCGGTCCGCCAGAGATCTTTTGCTCCAACCAACTTGTTTCCGGGACAAAAAAACTACAATCGGGCCTTCTCTGGGGCCGCTACAAGAATATGGAACTCTCTCCTGCCCACCATCAGAAGAGTGTCATCTTTTGCACGCATCAAAAAGGAGACCAACATTTTTCTTATCGGCAAATTCCTTGCCTAACGATCGCATTACAGTCTCCTCTACAACTTTGTACCACCCTCCATTATGGCATTATGCTTGACTTTCCCAGATGATACCTCCCGGCCCTTCTGGGCTTCCCACCCGGGAGCTGGTACTACCTATTTTCTTGTATAATGACTCTACCTATTTCTATCCCAAATTTATCCGGATCTTGAGACTGCCTGTTTTGCCTGCAAAATGTACATTATCCTTTGAATCCCTTTGATTTCCTCCCCTCAAATGCCCTTTGTATACCACCCTTCAATCCTGTAAAGCGCTCTTATACCCTCACGAGTCCAATTCGTGCTCTATAAAACCTTAAAATAAATAAATAAATAAATAAATAAAGCTCTTGGCGCCGATCATAGGCCAAAAGGAAGCACCCAGAACTGGACATGCCCAGAGCCCACAACAAAACGCAGAAACTGTTGATCCACCGTATGGATGCGGACATGCAGGTAGGCATCCATCAGGTCGAATGAGGCGAGATCGATGGCAGAGTCATCATCTTAAAATGACGATGAAGAATGTAGAGATTCACCCCCTTCAGATCTAACACTGGGCGCAATCCCTGGTATCCTTCTTGGATACCAGAAAAGGATGGAATAAGACCCCAGGCCCCATTCTTTGGGAGGAAACTCCAGAATTGCCGCCTTCACCAAGTGAAACTGAATGCCTTCCAGTAAGGCTGCCCGCCTCAGGGAAAAATAAGGCAGAGGGGTGTCTCTGAATACCGGAGCAAGGTGAGATGAAAATTCAATACAATAATCCGAGGTCACTATCTGAACAGCCCAAGCATCAGAAAGACCCTGCCAGGCCTGACCAAAGAATCAAAAGTGACCTCCAACTGGAAACGGTGGATAGTCGGTGATTGAGGAAGAGACTTGTCACCTCCAGGGGCCACCTGGCCATGATCCCCTGCCACGAATGGGCTGTGGAGCACCCCTGGCCTGCGATAAGACAAAAGCACAGCGATAACCAATAACATGAACCCAAGAGGGATGGCGAACGGGAGCCGCCAGTTTCTGATTCTCCGCCGACTGACCAGTTCCTCCAGCTGGGAGCCAAACACCTTAGAACCCTCAAATGGCAATTTGAGAAGGACAGACTTCTGCAATCTTCCAAGACCTTATCCATATATGGCAACGAGCAGCTGTGGAAGCCCCTGAGGCAGGCGCACGCAAGTTATCGAAGGTGATGTTGGACAGGTAACAAACTTATAGTTCCATGAGAGCCAACAGAGAGGTAGCATTACCTCTGTCACAACTGAAGAGCCAAAGCCTGGCAATTCTTCAAGAGGGACTGAACCATATAAGTGGTATAGGCCGTAGCCTGAACAGAAAAATTGGAGGGGGCATAAGACCTCTTCACAGGACCCTCCACCTTCTTATCAACGGGGTCGGAAGGAAGGGCGTCATTGGAAAAAAGCATGTCCTGTGAAAAAAGGCTAGGCATCAAATTATCTACCTTGACGAACTGAGGGAACTCCTCCGAAAATCCCTTCAAATTGTAATGTGTACCTAAAAAGCGCAGAAAAGCCGATTTATCCACGTCTTGCCATTCATCTGCCAACAACTTGTGGACTGCATTGTGCAAAGGCAAAGAGTCATGATCAGGATAGTGATACCGGGCATAGAAATTATCCTCCAAGTCATTTACCACAGGCAAAGGAAAACCCAAATTATTCCTGACAAGGGGAAACAAGTAAGAGAGCTCAGCTCCCTGCACAAAGCAACCCCTCATGTAACCTTCCTCATTAGGATCATCATCATCAGCCAGGGGAGCAGGGCGAGGAACCTTAGCAGTCGGGCCATCAGCCTCCCGAGCCTCGAATGAAGCCTCAACAGCCTCAATTATCAGGAGGAGCAGCGCATCCACAGTGGGAACCTCTACAGAGCCAGAAGCAACCGGCTCCATCACCGCAAGCACCAAAAATAAGACGGGCACTTCCTGCAGCAGGCCATATCTATTGAAATGAAGTCTTGCGGCTCCTGACCTCATGCTGGAGGCTCTGACATGCAGGAATCACCAGTAACCATAAATATAGCCCATAAGGGTGGGCGCCACAACTAAGGAATACAGCAAGGGCCAGGAATGGGCCTCAGGGCACTCTGTGCCATGGCTCAAAGAGAAGACCAATGCCCGCTGAGCAGGGTGGCAGGCTAAATAAAGCAGTGCAACTGCTAAATCAAGTCACGAAAAGCAAGAAATAAAAAGTAAGGAAAACACAACTTACCCAACCATTCTAGTTAACCGGCACAGCAACACTGAAAAAAAGAACAGGTTGTCATGATGACTCTCTTCCCCCTAAATGCATTCCGAGTTGGTAGCGCCATATTGGGGGAAGTGTACGACCTCTGCTTGGTAATAGGTTTCCGCAGAGCACACGAGCTGCTCATTGTTAAGGAATAGAATGGGAAAACAGACAAGGAGGTAATGTACCATATCTTATTAACTATGGCGCATTTCTGATGTCTCTCTGTCATGCAACGCTGAGCAGCAAGTTGTCTTGATGCACTGCGTTGGATGAAATGTTAGTACATCTACCCTTGAGACTCCATTTAATAAGTACCCAGACTCTGAACGCTCTACTGGGTGAAAGCCATGATAGAGCAGTGCTATAAAATGTACATAACATGGCTTGACATACCACTTTACATAACTGGTTATCCACGAAGCATGCTCAGACAACACACTCGGATCACTGGCACTTTCTAATATGATAGTTATACTTCTTTTATTCAAAGATGGAAGGCAGCTCTTGATGGCCATCTGCAATCATTAACTTCCCTGTTTGTACAATAAGATTATTTTCTTATTGATATAATTTCACTCTATATGTACAGATGAGAACAATTTGTAGAGACCATGCTTGCCACGCTGCACTCTTTAAGAATGTGAGCACTGCCTCCCGAGCACTCCATTTAAAAGCCGACAATAGATAAACAGGAAAGGATAGATTAAGCGGAGTATGTTTATGTTGATTGCAAACACACTGCAGCTGCACGGACTTGACCTTAAATTGACCAGGATTTGAAGAAGGGCTGAAACTCAGACCCTACAAGCAACCGCCAATTAGCAGCGTGCAGTGAAAATACAAGCAAAATACACAATGGGGAGGTTTACAGTGAAAGCAAACAACAAAATCCTCAAATTACATGTCTGAACTCGGTTTTGAGAAGCCCACTTTCAGATGATACACATGCCCCAATAACAAACCACTCTTGACAGAGAGAAATAATCTTGTAATACTTTGTTTAATATTTGAGAAAGACTTTCATGTGCTAAATTTTAAAATATTAAATAATATAGTTAACAATTTGGAGACCTATTTTGAGTGCTAAAGTTGCGAAATTTGACAATTGAAAACGTAATGAATACTTTCTGAAAGCTTATCTGTTACCTATACCTAGATGAAAGCGTTTTACGTTATGCGTTTATTGATTTTTTTTCTTCCTTGGTGTTGTTTGTAGATCAGAAGGGTTTTTAACAGGGACGTGTAATGATGCTGAACACTTTTAGGTGACCAAGCTTTATTAAAAATCTGGCTTTAGAAAGATGAAACAGTTTGAAGGTGGGAAAGAACATGACACTTTTCTTCACGAAAGGAAAGTAGTCCCCAAGGACAATGTGGTGTAAAACACTACTGCATTTCGAAACTAGACAAAAACGATCACAGCCCAGGATAATTGAAGTAAACAATGAGTGAGACAGGCACTTCAAAGCGACCAGGGTGTGTTGTCAGCTCCTTTTTTATCAGGCACGTAATAAACTTTAAAGTTACTAGATAATTCACATGCTGAATTGCAATCTGTGGCTGGATTTATGCGGTGCTTTTTGAGCAGATTGAACTGGGTGTGATGACTCAGCCTTACCAAAGTAGGCAAGCATAATGTGTTTAATGCAACTTTTATATTTCACAGTAACAGTTTGAAGTTATTTGTGCTCCCTCAAAAGTTTGGAAGACAGTATGCAATTGTTTATTAAATGAACAGTTGTTCTTAATTCAAACTGTATAGTGCAACAACACATACATGCATAGTAAACGGGATGCAATTCACAGAAAATTGGGTGAAAGTTTCTCATTTTTAGGGATAACACTTTTGGCAGAAAGATTCGTTTTTTATGATTTCTGTACCCATTAAGGGTCTCATTACGAGGTCCCAGCAAATCCAGACTAACCAGGTAACAGGAGTTAGTGTCTGAATTTAGTTACAAGATTACAAGTAGCTCTGCAGATCTGTTGTGTTTCACTAAGAGACTCCAACTGTTGTCAGAAATGAGGAATTATTGGAGAAATGAGAACCTGAATTCCCACTTCTCAGCTTATTTCTCATTTCCCAGGAGACCTTTAGGGTCCTAATTGTAACTGAAGGTAATTCTGCCCCTCTGGAGTTATTGATGACCAGCTGTCAGTGACTCTACTGGCTGTAGTAACGTGAACTTGATAACGAGACCCTAAAAGCACTCATTTGTATTAAAGACACTCACTAATACTCACAATGTGATGCAGTCTTATCGACCTAGAGCAGCTTCCTCACACCCAGAAAACATAGCACTTCAGCTTCAGGAGACATTAGTGCAGCATGTGCTATAAAAATGCAATCAAATGTAGTCAGAAGGCCTAGCTATTTGGCTAATAAGCTTGACTCAACTAGTGCCTGAATAGTCATGTATTAAAAATGGGGGTCTCTAGTTGTGTAAGTAGGGACCCTTCTTCCTAGTTAGGGTAAGGGAGTTACACTCCTAAAGTAACCCCTGCTCACCCTCTTGGTAGCTTGGAACGAGCAGTCAGGCTTATTTAAGAGGTAGTGTGTAAAGCATTTGCGCATAACCAACAGTAATACAGTGAAAACACTACAAAAGGACACCACACCAGTTTAGAAATATGTCCAATATTTTTATATGCCTAAAACAAGACCAAAACGATATGAATCCAACATACAGTACTTAAAGATATATACTTTGCCAGATATCCTTAAAAATTGCAGAAATAGCGCAAAAACACAGTTCTTCCGAGTCGGTAGCTCCGTCCGGGGCTACCGCAATACTGAAAACAACAGATTCCAACAGTTCAGTCTGACTGCATCGGTCGGGGGTGTCAGCAGACTTGTAAACAGTACCTTTTGCGTTGCAGCCAACACGTTGGTGGGAGCCAGTTGTGGCAACCATCACAGTTGCCAAATGAAGTGGAGCAGTGCAGCGTGCAGTGCCCTCAAGGCACGATGCAGGCAGCGGCTCAGTGACTGTCAGCCAGCGGAGTCTGTGAGACCAGGGCTACGATGCAGAGTGAGGTGGTGCTCGTTATGGTGTTGGCAGGTCACGGTGCAAGCGACAGACCCGGTTAGCGGGAGTTGGCATCAGTTGGCCCAGACTGTAGTGTGGAATGAGGCTTAACTTACAAGTGGTGCCCCTAGTCACATTGCAGTCACAGGTGTCAACCTGAGCAGCACTGGTGAGATCAGGGTGGTTCAGTGTGCGGTGCCCACAGGTCAGGGTGCAAGCAGCGGCTCGGTGACGGTGGAGGTGGCGCTGGTTGTCGTCTTCGGTGAGACCAGGGTTGCGAAACCAGATGAGGCAGTGCCTTTTGCGGTGCCTTCAGGACACAGAGCCAACAGAGGAATTGATTGATTTTCCCTTCTCTGTCGCACCTGAAACAATGGTTCCAGAAGCGGTACCCAGAGGTTGGTGAAGTCTTTGCTGTCCCATAGACTTCAAAACGGGAGGCAACCTCTACTTCAAGCCCTTGGAGATACTCAGCAACAAGTTTTGAAAGTTCAGTCCAGTGTTTTCACTGCCCAAGGCAGAAGCAGCAACTGCAGCCCAAATCAACAAAGCAACAACACAGCAGAGGGGCAGTAATTCTCCTGGCAGCCCTTCCAGCTCTTATTCTTGGCAGGTTCCTTGATTCCAGCGAGTTCTAAAGTTCTGGGGTTTGGGTCCCAATATTTATACTCAAAATTCCTTTGTTCTCTCAGGCAGGGAGTGTCTGTGCTTAGTCCAAACAAGTTTGGTTCTTTCTGGTCTAGCTTCCCAGCAGGAGGTGGAGACAGCTTCGTCTAAAGCAGACCAGGCCCGTTCAGGCGCAAGGAATGTCCTCCCTCTACTCTAAATGCAGCCCAGGTCTATTCAGACCAGTCATGACTCCAGGAAAGGCAGGACACACCTCGAGCCCCACAGTGGCTGCCTGAAGAAAATGCACATCCCCAGCCCCTGTGGGGAAATTTGGCAGAGATCGCTGTTAGCATTTAGCTGAAGCCATCTTGCTTCCGGCGGCCATCTTACTGGCCATGTGCTCGCCATGTGCTTTTTCCTTCTTCACTGTTGCTTGCCCTTGTGCTGTGCTCAAGATCTGACTATACTTAGCCCCTGCTACTCTGCAAATGCTCAGAAGAGTCTGTAGCTGCCCATCCACTTGCTCTAGTCTGTAACTGTCAGGTTGTTTTTTACCAAAGTCAGCAACTGTTTTCTCCTCCTTTGCTGTTGACTGTGCATTCTTTGTATGACCATTTATGTATGTAACTCTTCTATGTGTTCTTTTACCGCCTTCTTTTGAGCTCCTGTGTGGGTATAAAAGACCCACAGTTCTTTTACTCCTTGTGCTACTTCATACACTACCGAAGGGTGTTGTGTGAATGTAGTTCCACCTCACAAGGTTAATAAGATATCTTTTTACTATTTCAGCTTCTGTGCCAACTTCTATTTTCTGGTCTCAGGACTTGTGTGCAGAGAAGGGTGAACCCCTAGCACTGGAAGGCCTTGCTGAGGTCCACCTCTACAGATTGGCACCCAACCAGTGGGGCTCATCGGCGACTCGGATGCCTGAAGGAGTGGTCGAAACGGAGGATTGGAATCTCGCTACGGGCGGTCACTGCCCGAAGAGACCCGTGTCTTGACACCTACGGCGTTTTTCTTGTCTGAACCTCCAGTTGGTGCTGGTCCTCAACTGAGATCCCTTCCGGTGTTCGCCATGCAGAGACCATTTGGTCGATTCAGAACTTGCCACTTGGAATCTGGAGACTTTTTGCTTGGTAAGGTCGTTTGATGCGTCAATTTGTTTATGGAAATGGGCCAATATTTGGAATTTGTTTGTATATATAAAAATTGCAATTTATGTAGGCAGGTAATGCCTTTGAATAATTCGTAACAGCACATATTGTGTTAAGTGCCACTGCTGTATAGTATTGTATATGCTCCAATATTTTTGGCATGCCTGTTTTAAGCACACTTCATAGAATGTATTGCTTTTTTGGAGGTACCAATATGAATATTGAGCGGAATCAGCTGGCTCCCCCCGAGGGGACACCTAATAGGGGCATGTATATTAAAAATGGTATTTCTTCTATAATGTACAGCACATTATGGAATAAATATACTAGCAAGGATCCTGATTTGCTGTGGCCTATACATGGGTCATTTGATCTTAGAAAAATTCAGTATGTCGAACAATGTATGTTGAATCGCAAAAGTAGACAAGATATGTTTGACTGTGTATGAATGTGGGAGAAAAAAGCGCGTGATAGAAAAAGAACAACGCAAAAAAATGCATGCGAAAGCGCTGAAATAAAAAAATAAAGAATTGAAGGAGGGTTAGAATTTGAGGTCTCTAGTTGGCACAGGTAGGTACTTGTGACAAATAGGGACCATGGCCTCTAGTCACGGTAAGGGGAATACACTCTTTAGATAACCCCTGCTCACCCCCTTGTTAGCTTGGTACTAGCAGACAGGCTTATCATAGGCAATGTGTAAAGTATGTGTACCAACACTCACAGTAACACAGTGAAAACACCACAAATGGACTCCACACCAGTTTAGTAAAATAAAGGTATTTAATCTAAACTAAACAAGTCCAAAACGACAAAAATCCAGCTTACACAATTCAAGAATATGATTTAAAAATAGTTCTTAAGGTTGCGTTAAAATAATCCACAGTTGCGTCACATTTTAGCCAACAAGACCTTTAGATGCGACAAAAGTTCCAAGTGAAAGCTGCAGCATTGAAAAACAAGCGATGCGTCACTCCTGAGACCCTGGGGAAGCGATGCGACAACCCCGCTGG
Organism: Lissotriton vulgaris; assembly: GCF_964263255.1. NCBI lineage: Eukaryota > Metazoa > Chordata > Amphibia > Caudata > Salamandridae > Lissotriton > Lissotriton vulgaris. The sequence goes on along the minus strand of NC_141696.1, from coordinate 928,506,505 downwards.
ACGCAGCGGGCGTGTTGCAGTGACTAGGTTCTGGATGGGGAGGGATGCAATACCTTGTATGGATTCCGGTGCGCAGGTTTGGTAGGAAGCGTCTCGCAAAGGTACGATGCGTCGATCTTCGGGATGGCGACAATCTCTGGTGCGGCGGCGATGTGAAGCGCAGCGCCGATCTTCTCCTCTCGGGGCCCCTCGATGCGATGGCTCTGCGACGAATCTCGCAGCGACATGATGCGGTCCGCAAGCAAGCGTTGTGATGATTTCACCCAGTGATGAAAGGCTCTGCAGCGATGGTACTTTTCTCGCACCGGAGCAATGCGTTCCGCAAGCGAAGGATGCATCGGTTCTTGCAGCTGAAACAGGTGCTGCGACAATCTCACTCTTCACGGCGGCAGGAATTTTCCTCGCAATGCGCTCCGCAAGCGAGCAATGCGTGAAACTTGGTAGAAAGACTCAGTTTCTTCTTATCTAGCTTCCCAGCCAACAGGTACACCTTCTAGAGGCCCCACAACTGGCCCAAGCACTCCCAATTCAGGCCGAGGTGCTACCCCCTCCCACCACTCTAGATGCAGATGGAGCTATTCAGCCCAGAAATGGCCCACTCAGCTTCTGGGAGCCACCCAGCCCCTCCCACTCACAAACCAGACAGTCAATTCACAAACAGGCCAAGGCACACAGAAAGGTCAGACACGTGAAAAGCAACGTTTCAAAAGTTCTTCTCAAACACAGGATTTAAAAACCACCTTTCCTAAAAGATGTGTTATTAAATTCTGAGTTCAGGTATACAAGACTTTTATGTCCTATCTTGCTCCTATGGGAAGATATGCAGGTAACCACTGTACACAGCATTCCCCATGATAGCCATGGGCAAGATAGCCTTACAATAGTGAAAAACAAAAATGGCTGTAATTCACTACCAGAGCATGTCACCTGCACTAGTACAGGCTCTACCTTTCACATACAATGCACGCTACCCAGGGGGGACCTTGGGCCTTCCATAGGGGTGTCCAATGTATACAGAAAGGGAAGAGTTAGGCTTGGTCAGTGGGGACACTCGCCAGGCTGAAATGTCCACAGACTGTACACAGGCACTGCAGTGGAAGGCCAGAGACCCCATTTTAGGGCTACTCATGTGGGTGGAACAATCAGTGCTGCAGGCCCACTAGTAGCATTTGAATCACCAGCCCTGGCACACTTAGTGCACTTTACTAGGGACTTCTTGGTAATACAAATATGCCACTCATGGATACCAATTACACTTACAATTTACTCAGGGAGCACTTGCACTTTGACACTGATCAGCAGTGGCAAAGTGCCCAAAGCATCTAAACCAGCAAAAACAAAATCCAGCACAGCTTCAAAAATACGGGAGGTAGAGGCAAAAAGACAGAGGAAACCATGCCACAGATGCCAGGTCTAACATGTGTCCCCTCCAGCTGAAAGTGGGGAGAACTGGCCACCCTTTTGGGAGTTCTCTTCACTAAGGTGGAAAAATCTGGACAGACCATCAGCGTAGGCATGTTCTGTAACAGGGTGGGGTTCCACCATAAAGTCCAATCCCTGTAGGGAGATGCACCACCTCAACAGTTTTGGGTTCTCACCCCTCATTTGAATCAACCATCTGAGGGGCCTGTGCTCTGTCTGAACCTGGAAGTGAGTCCCAAACAAGTAGGGCCTCAGCTTCTTCAGAGCCCAGACCACAGCAAAAGCTTCCCTTTCAATAGCACTCCACCTCTGTTCCCTTGGTAGTAGCCCTCTACTAATGAAAGCTACAGGTTGGTCTATGTGCTCGTTGTTGATCTGTGCGATTACCACTCCCACACAATGCTCTGAAGCATCTGTCTGCACTTTGAACTCACTGGAGAAGTCAGGTGCCTTGAGCACAGGCGCTGTGCACATGGCAGACTTCAGGGCATCAAAAGCAGTTTGACAAGCACGGTCCAATTCACTCTCCTGGGCTGGTTCCTTGAAGTCAGCTCTGTCAAGGTGGCAACAATGGTGCAATATCCCTTGACAAACTTTCAGTAATTCCTGATGAGACCTAAAAAGGCTCTCACCTCTGTCAGGGTCTTGGGGGGCTCCCAAGCCAGAATGGTATCAATCTTTGCCTGTAGGGGCACCACCTGGCCGCTCCCTACCTGGTGCCCCAAGTACACCACAGATCCCTGCCCTATCTGGCACTTACTGGCCTTGATAGTGAGGCCTGCCCTTTGCAGAGCCTTCAACACTTCACAGAGGTGTTGCAAGTGTTCTTCCCACATGGAGCTGAACACAGCAATGTCATCCAGGTATGCAGCGCTGAATTCCTCCAGCCCGGTCAGTACCAGGTTGACCTGTCTCTGGAATGTGGCAGGGGCGTCCTTCAACCCAAAGGGCATGACACAGAACTGGAAGTGCCCCTCTGGCGTTGAGAACGCAGACCTCTCTGTGGCCCCCTCATTTAAGGCAATCTGCCAGTAACCAGAAGTTAAGTCAAACGTACTGAGGTACTGGGCAGCTCCCAACCGATCCACAAGCTCATCAGCTCTGGGGATGGGGTGTGCGTCAGTCTTGGTGACCGCATTTAGCCCACGGTAGTCCACGCAAAACTGGAGTTCTGGAGTGGCACCGGGCACAGCAGCTTTTGGCACTAAGACCACTGGGTTAGCCCAGCGGCTGCTGGAGGGCTCAATTAACCCTAGCGCCAACATCTCGGTACCTCTTCCTTGATGCTAGCCCTGACCTTGTCAGCTACCCTGTAAAATTTCTGATTCACAGGCAGACTATCTCCAGTGTCCACATCATTGAGGCACCAATTGGTGACACCTGGGGCCAGGGAGAACCGGGAGGCAAACTGACCCAACACATGGTGACAGTCCCTCTGCTGTTCTGGGGTCAAGGTGGGCGAGAGGACTACACCATCCACTGACCCGTCTTGCTCCTTGGCTGCCAGGAGGTCAGGAAGAGGGTCACTTTCCTCTTCCATTCCAGCATCTGTAGCCAGGAGCATTGTCACATCAGTCCTCTCAAAGTGGGGTTTGAGGCGGTTCACATGAAAGACCCTCAGGGGCTGCCTGGGAGACTTCAAGTTAACCAGGTAGGTAACTTTGCTCCTGCTCTCCACCACCTCATATGGCCCAGTCCACTTGTCTTGGAGCACACAAGGCTCCACTGGCGCCATCACCCACACTTTCAACCCAGGTTGAAATTCGACCAGAGTGGTATTCTGGTTCAGAAAAGGGGGTGGTGATGGACAGAGTATCTGAATTAAGCAGAACACTCCTACCCAGTCAACAGATCAGGGCTTGATCCATCACCGTTTTTTAGCTCACTGCACCATCCCAGCTCAGAACCTGGCTACATGCAAATTAGTCTGTCCCTGGCCCAGTGCATCATGGGAACAGGGCAGACCAAACTACCAAGCCAATTCTTTTACTGGAAAGGAAACAAGCTACCGGGGACCGGTTTCTGGCATTACAGCCGTCTTTGGCCCGGCTTGCTTGAATCCTGATGGTGCAGTGAGCAAGGGACTCACATCTGAGCATACCCTTTCACGCTTATGGTGGACAAAACGGTTCAGAAAAGTGGGTGGTGATGGACAGAGTATCTGAATTAAGCAGAAAACTCCTACCCAGTCAACAGATCAGGGCTTGATCCATCACCGTCTTTTAGCTCACTGCACCATCCCAGCTCAGAACCTGGCTACATGCAAATTAGTCTGTCCCTGGCCCAGTGCATCATGGGAACAAGGCAGACCAAACTACCAAGCCAATTCTTTTACTGGAAAGGAAACAAGCTTCCGGGGACCGGTTTCTGGCATTACAGCCGTCTTCGGCCCGGCTTGCTTGAATCCTGATGGTGCAGTGAGCAAGGGACTCACATCTGAGCATACCCTTCCACGCTTATGGTGGACAAAACTGTTCAGAAAAGGGGGTGGTGATGGACAGAGTATCTGAATTAAGCAGAACACTCCTACCCAGTCAACAGATCAGGGCTTGATTCATCACCGTTTTTTAGCTCACTGCACCATCCCAGCTCAGAACCTGGCTACATGCAAATTAGTCTGTCCCTTGCCCAGTGCATCATGGGAACAGGGCAGACCAAACTACCAAGCCAATTCTTTTACTGGAAAGGAAACAAGCTTCCGGGGACCGGTTTCTGGCATTACAGCCGTCTTCGGCCCGGCTTGCTTGAATCCTGATGGTGCAGTGAGCAAGAGACTCACATCTGAGCATTCCCTTCCACGCTTATGGTGGACAAAATGGTTCAGAAAAGGGGGTGGTGATGGACAGAGTATCTGAATTAAGCAGAACACTCCTACCCAGTCAACAGATCAGGGCTTGATCCATCACCATTTTTTAGCTCACTGCACCATCCCAGCTCAGAACCTGGCTATATGCAAATTACTCTGTCCCTGGCCCAGTGCATCATGGGAACAGGGCAGACCAAACTACCAAGCCAATTCTTTTACTGGAAAGGAAAGAAGCTTCCGGGGACCGGTTTCTGGCATTACAGCCATCTTCGGCCCGGCTTGCTTGAATCCTGATGGTGCAGTGAGCAAGGGACTCACATCTGAGTATTGGTTGAACCATCTATTCAATTCTTCCTGGCTAGCTTCTAGGTTCGCCTGAGTTTGTTTCCTTAAGCGTTGTGTCTGGTTGTGTCTGGTTGCGGAAGGCAAGCACATAGCTGAACACATCCTGGGGGGTTTTCCCGCGGGATTTCTCCCACCCCTCCTTCACCAGTGTGAAAGGTCCTCTAACAGGGTGGCCATACAGAAGTTCAAAGGGACTGAACCCTAAGGAATACTCAGGCACCTCCCTGTAGGCAAACAATAGGCATGGTAGAAATATACTCCGCTAGGCCCATATCATACCTTTCAGGGTGCGGTTGAACCTTTCAACCAACCCGTCTCCTCCCACATAGACTTCATGTACCTAGAGATGAAGTTAGTATCCCGGTCAGAGACCACCTCTCTGGGGAATCCCACATGGGAAAATATCCCCCTCAATGCACGGCCCACCACGGGGGCTGTGATTGTCCTGAGAGGGACAGGTTCCGGGTACTGGGTGGCGTGGTTCACCAAGACCAGAATAAACCTGTTGCCTAATGCTGTCTTGGGGTCCAGTGGCACCACAATGTCGATGCCCACCAGCTTGAAAGGGGTGCTCACCACAGGAAAGGGTTGGAGGGGTGCCTTGCACTTCCCTCCGCTCTTGCCACTTGCCTGACATGTCTGGCAAGATCTACAGAAGGTATCAACGTGCTTCCTCATCTGGGGTTAGAAGAAGTGGGTGACAAGCCTTTGGAAGGTCTTGTCTTGCCCCAGATGTCCTGCGAGAGGCACGTCATGAGCCAGACCCATTAGGACGTTCCTGAATCGCTTGGGCACCAACAGCTCATGGGCTGCACCGAGCTCAGCGAACTTAGGCTCACTATAAAGCAACTCATCTTCCCAGTAAATGAGATGATCCCTGGACTCTCCACCTGCTGCATGGTCTGCAGCCTGCTGCCGCACACCAATGAGAGAAGGGGATTCCTTCTGCATTTTTTCGAACTCCTCCCTCGAGCGACCACCCTCCTGCTGCCAATGGGTCAGCTCAGGTAGGTCTCCCAGTTTGGCCACCTGTTCCCCGGTAGGCTCCAGGGCATCCCTTTCATTTTCTGCTCCTTCCTGGGCCGTGGGAATGGCTGGGGCGGGTTTCCCACACCCCCTGCCTCTTCCTCTCCTGGCAGGTTCCTGGGCCACTGTTTCAGGCTCCAGTTCTGCTGAATAACCCCTACTGGCTGCCATAGACCGAGTGGTCATACAGATACACTCAGGCAGACCCAACATCTCCATATGAGCCACAGGGAACTCTCCAGGTCATTACCAAGCAGACAGTCTACAGGCATGGATGGACCCTCAAGAGACCTGAGACACCCCTCCACTCAAATGGGACCTGCGCCACTTTGCAGAGGCGCACTGAGCTGTCAGCTACAACTACTGGGTGGAGTACATTGGGAATGACCTGCTCTTCAGACACCCACTGACACCTCACGTTTGTCACGCTGGCTCCTGTGTCTCTCAGAGCCTCTATCTCCCTCCCATTGATGGTCACCTGCTGCCCGTATTTCTTAGTGTTGGGGGCAGACAGGTGTCCTGGACCATCTCTTAGCCTCCTAGGGAGACAAGAGTCATGACTGCTAGTCCCTCCTCGACACTTGAAATTAACTCCCCTCCCTAATCTAAACTTGCTAACCCCGGGGCTGGAGAACCAGTGGGTGCTGGCTGTTTCTTAGGGCACCTATTGATAAGATGTCCCACCTCATTGCAGTGATAGCAGGTAGGGGACCCCTGTTATCCGTTCTGCCCCTAGGGGGCCATGGTTGTTTTGGTTTGGGGGGTTGGGATTCCTTTCCCTGGGAACTGTTTTGGGGCCCCTGAGAGTACTCCTTTTGGTTACCTGTGTTCCCCCACTCTTCTGCTGGGGACCTTGCCCACCTTTGGCTGTGGTACCCACAGTTCCTCTGTGGACCCTGGTACTGGTCCACCTGTATGCCTCCTTAGCAAGCTTAATGGGGTCTGTCAGCTTGCTGTCTTAAAGATGCTGGTGCAGCTCTGGAACACAAAGACTACTCAAGTGCTCCCAACTAATTAAATGCAACAACCCCTTATAATCAGTTACTTTGCAGCCCTTCATCCAACCTTTCAGTGCATGTGAGTACTGATTCACATACTCCATCCAAGTCTCAGACTCTTTCTTCTTGGAGTTCCTATACTGCAGTCTGTACTGCTCTGGAGTAAGTCCATTCATGAGACTTAGTGCCTCTTTCATATTGGGGTAGGTCATGGTACCTGCTAATTCTAAGAGCTCTAGAGCACTCCTCCCAGAAGCCTCAAAATGTTTCCACAAGCCCGCCCCCCAATGCTGTTCAGACACACCATTCATTCTTAATGCAATTTCATAAGAAGTAAACTAGGCATAGATATCCTCACTCCTATTGTAATTCTGTACCAGATCCTTAGGAATATATACTTTACCCCCCTGCACTGGCTGTGCACTGCCTCCATTTGAACTGGAATCCACCTGCTTGGCCTTGATATCCAGTTCTCTCATGCTGAACTCATGAGCCAAAAGCAATTTATTTTCCTCCAGGACACGAGCATTCTTGCTCTCCTCTGGCGCCTTTTCTATCTCTACTTCCAATACAAATACAAATCCTTCATGACAAACTGCAATTCTGCCTCCACACTTGGTGCCTTTCCACTCTGAGACATGATGCTTTGAAGAGTTACTCAAAAATAGAACCAAAAATCAGAACAAAGTATGTGGCTGCGTAGTGGTCTGCACTAAACTAGTGATGTACACCAATCACTGTGGGTCAAGTGCAAATACAAGTTTGAATCCTCACCTCTGACCACCAATGTTGGAATTCGGGATCTCTAGTTGGCACAGGTAGGTACCTGTGACAAATAGGGACCCTGGCCTCTAGTCAGGGTAAGGGGGATACACTCTTTAGATAACCCCTGCTCACCACCATGGTAGCTTGGCACGAGCAGACAGGCTTATCAAAGGCAATGTGTAAAGTATTTGTACCAACACTCACAGTAACACAGTGAAAACACCACAAATGAACTCCACACCAGTTTAGAAAAATAAACGTATTTAATCTAAACTAAACAAGACCAAAACGACAAAAATCCAACATACACAGTTCAAGAATATGACTTAAAAAGAGTTCTTAAAGTTGAGTTAAAATAATCCATAGTTGCATCATGTTTTAGCCAACAGTACCTTCAGATGCAACAAAAGTTCCAAGTGAAAGCTGCAGTGTTGAAAAACAAGCAATCCGTCACTCCTGAGACCCTGGGGAGGCAATGCGACAACCGCGCTGGACGCAGCGGGCGTATTGCGGTGACTCCGGTCTGTATGGGGGGATGCAATACCTTGTATGGATTCCGGTGCGCAAGTTTCGTAGGAAGCGTCTCGCAAAGGTATGATGCGGCGATCTTCGGGACAGCGACGATCTCAGGTGCGGCGACGATGCACAGTGCAGCGTCGATCTTCTCCTCTCGCAGCCCCTCGATGCGATGGCTCTGCGATGACTCTCGCAGCGACGTGATGTGGTCCGCAAGCAAGCGGTGCGACGATCTCACCCAGTGATGAAAGGCTCAGCGACGACACTTGAAGCGATGGTACTTTTCCTGCACCGGAGCGATGCATTCTGCAAGCGAAGGATGCATCGGTTCTTGCAGCGGCAACAGGCGCTGCGATGATATCGATCTTCGCGGCGGCGGGAATTTCCTCGCACTGATGGGGATGCACTCCGCAAGCAAGCGTTGCGTGAAACTTGGAAGAAAGACTCCGTTTCTTCATGTCCAGCTTCCCAGCCAACAGGTACAACTTCCAGAGGCACCACAACTGGCCCAAGCACTCTAGGAAGGACAGAACTCTCTCAGTAGAGTTCAGGGGGAAGCTGGGGGTGAAGTCCTTATGTTCCTGGGACTTCTTAACATGGAGCCAGCTCAACTCAGGCCCTTGGAGATCTCTTCAAGAAAGGGGACACAGCACAAAGCAAAGTCCTTCCCCCCTCCTTGGCAGCAAAGCATCTGCAGGTCAGCCCACAAACACCCAGCAGGACAGTCCTTCCTCTTTAGTCTTCCAGCTTTCTCCTTGGCAGAGGTTCCTTCTTTACTCCAGGCTGATCTATATTTCTGTAGTCTGGGGTCCTATACTTCTACCCATAAAAGTATTTGTTCCCTTTGTGCGGGAGGGCTCTGCGCCCGCACTGAACCTGTTCTGGGTGTTCCCTGAGCACTTTGTTTTCCTGGCCTCTCCTTTCCTTTCAGAGAGAGGGCAGGGTTGTAGAGTTGTCAGCTGCCCAGCAGGAGGTGGAGCCAGCATTGTGGAAGGCAAGCACAGCCCTATTTAGGCCCAGGTGCTACCCCCTACCACCACTCTAGATGCAGATGGAGCTATTCCGCCCAGGGATGGCCCACTCAGCCTCTGGGAGCCACCCATCCCCTGCCACTCACAAATCAGACAGTCAATTCACAAACAGGCCAAGGCACACGGATAGGTCAGACAAGAGAACAGCAACTTTCTAAAAGTGCTGTTCTCAAACACAGGATTTAAAAACCACCTTTCCTAAAAGAAGTGTTATTAAATTCTGAGTTCAGTGATACTAGACGTTTATGTCTTATCTTGCTCCTATGGGAAGATATGCAGGTAACCACTTGACACAGCATTCCCCATGATAGCCTATGGGCAAGATAGCGTTACAATAGTGAAAAACTAAAATGGCTGTGATTCACTACCAAAGCATGTCACCTGCACTAGTACATGCTCTACCTTTCACATACACTGCACTCTGCCCAAGGGGGTACCTTGGGCCTTCCATAGGGGTGTCCAATGTGTACAGAAAGGGAAGGGCTAAGCCTGGTCAGTGGGGACACTGGCCAGGCTGACATGGCAGTCCACAGACTGCACACAGTTACTGCAGTGGCAGACCTGAGACACCATTTTAGGGTTACTCAGGTGGGTGGCACAATCAGTGCTGCAGGCCCACTGGTAGCATTTGAATCACCAGCCCGGCCACACTTAGTGCTCTTTACTAGGGGCTTCTAGGTAATACAAATATGCTAATCATGGATAACCAATTAGACTTACAATTTACTCAGGGAGCACTTGTACTTTGACACTGATCAGCAGTGGCAACGTGCCTAAAGCATCTAAACCAGCAAAAACGAAATCCAGCACAGTATCAAAAATACAGGAGGTAGAGGCAAAAAGAAAGGGGAAACCACACTAAAGATGCCAGGTCTAACACGGAGATAAAAGAGAGAGAGGATAGAGAGCGTTGTTTACAGGTAAATGGTCAATACCCTATCCGACACCCTTTTTACCCTCTACTAAATAAACCTCAGGATGATTCAATTGTGTTAGATTGTTCCCCGCCTCCATATACTTTTCCCTCTGCCCCTGAAGTTGAATCTGATGATGATACTTCTCCTTCGGATCAGGATAAGTTAGGATTGAATGCTCAGCCAGAGACTCGTTCTTTTCTGACGGCTGATTGTGCAGCTTCACTTAGGTCTGCTGCTTGTAAAGACGCCTGTGATAATAATTCTGCTTCAGATCTTGTAGCCGATATACAGCAATGGCAGGATAGAGAGCAAGTATATTTTGTAGAAATGTTCGCCACAGAAGTAATTGAACGGTTCAGAAAGCATTCCACAGAGTTAGAGTCTGCTGATATAGCAAATGATTATAAACAATTGCGTGACGGTCTTTTTCTCCCCTCTCAGGTGGCTGACCTAATTAGACGCGTGGTTAAACTACGAGCTGATGGACTCTTTTTGCGGGAGGAGAAAAAGGCAGCTGATGCAGCTGAACAAACAATTCAGACCACCGTGCCGTGGGATGAGGCTTCAGGGACAGATAAGAATATTGTGGTTCATGTGAAACCCATGCGGGAAGCCGCGCCTTTGTATGTCCCTCTTAGGGGTACGCGAACAGATGATAATAAAAATTCCACTGATGCGAAGGGTAATTTTATTTAAAAATTGGGTCTGTACTCCTTGGAGTAGAGCAGATGCTATGGCTCTTAAAACTGCTTTTCCTGACCCGCGCAAAAATCCGGCTGCTTTTTATGAAGAAGTTGAAGGAGCCATTAGTTCTTGTACCATGACTTTATCTGATATTGAAATGTTTTTTGGGCTTATTTTACACCCTGATATGTGGAGATCTATTCGTAAAGTTGTTGATCGTACAACTTTTGGGGCTGTTTGGAAGGAACTTGAAAGAATCGATGTGAATAGGGAACCCCCACAGAAACCACAACAAAACATTTTAGACCTTCCAAAAGCTATACTAGTTAAATTGAAAAAAACTTATTCCTCCTAAAAAGATAGATTGGACTGTGTTAGCATCCTGCAAGCAAAAGGTGGATTAATCGGTCTCTGATTTCTTCACACGTTTTGAGGAGGCATTCCTCGACTTGAGTGGCCAGTCATTGACAGATGACACAGGCAGGCATCTGTTTGTCGATAAATTTGTCGCAAACATGTTGCCAGGAATAGCAAGTCAACTAAAAGCCAGCGAGAGTTCATGGACCACGTCTTCCCCAGTATCTCTTTTGACTATGGCCCAGTATTATGAACGTCAGGAATAAGAAGCTAAGGGCAATGAGGATAAAAAAAATAAGGAGCTGAAAACAAAGGTTATGATTGCTCAGGTTTATGACCCATCTTATGGAAGTGTTGGTAGAGGTGGACCTGCAATGTATTGCCCAGGCACACCCCTTTTTTCCTGAGCTACTTTGTCTTCTGATTACTGCGCTTATTGCAGGGAGACTGGACATTGGGTTTTTGAATGTCCTTGTTTGCATACTCAGCAGTATCAGTGTGGTCGGGGACAATTGAGAAGCCGCCCGGGGAATCCAGGACATAGGGGAGATATGGATGATCATGCTAGATTTGAGACTGTTGGGCATCTTCCGAATTCTTCGAATACATTTGGTAGGCGTAACCAATATCAAATATCTGATTATTTGAATTCGGATTTGAAGGACTCTGCTTATGCATAGGAATGCCTAGGATGGGGTAAGGAATTAGTTGAAGTCCAAGAAGTTCAGAAGGGTCACTATGTTTAAACACGTTTTGGGTTCTACTGATCGGTTTCTGTTTGAAACAGGAGCTACTTGTAGCACCTTGTCTAAACAACTGGTTCCAAGGGCTCCCCTGTCTGGCTTAACCACCACATCAATAGGTTTCGATGGGACACTTTCCCTTAGCCCACTGTCACAACCACTTGCATTCTATGTTGATGCATTTACTGCTCCATGTCTGTTTTTGCTTTCCCCTAACACACCGGACAATATTATGGGTCTTGATATGCTCAAGTATTTTAGGGCTACAATACGTTGTTCCCCAGAAGGTGTGTGTGTTATTTTGAATGATAACTATCTGGTGACTGAGCACTTGTACTTTGACACTGATCAGCAGTGGCAACGTGCCTAAAGCATCTAAACCAGCAAAAACGAAATCCAGCGCAGTATCAAAAATACAGGAGGTAGAGGCAAAAAGAAAGGGGAAACCACGCCAAAGATGCCAGGTCTAACACGGAGATAAAAGAGCGAGAGGATAGAGAGCGTCATTTACAGGAAAATGGCCAATACCCTATCCGACACCCTTTTTACCCTCTACTAAATAAACCTCAGGATGATTCAATTGTGTTAGATCGTTCCCCGCCTCCATATACTTTTCCCTCTGCCCCTGAAGTTGAATCTGATGATGATACTTCTCCTTCGGATCAGGATAAGTTAGGATTGAATGCTCAGCCAGAGACTTGTTCTTTTCTGACGGCTGATTGTGCAGCTTCACTTAGGTCTGCTGCTCGTAAAGACGCCTGTGATAATAATTCTGCTTCAGATCTTGTAGCCGATATACAACAATGGCAAGATAGAGAGCAAGTATATTTTGTAGAAATGTTCGCCACAGAAGTAATTGAACGGTTCAGAAAGCATTCCACAGAGTTAGAGTTTGCTGACATAGCAAATGATTATGAACAATTGCGTGACAGTCTTTTTCTCCCCTCTCAGGTGGCTGACCTAATTAGACGCGTGGTTAAACTACGAGCTGATGGACTCTTTTTGCGGGAGGAGAAAAAGGCAGCTGATGCAGCTGAACAAACAATTCAGACCACCGTGCCGTGGGATGAGGCTTCAGGGTCAGATAAGAATATTGTGGTTCATGTGAAACCCATGCGGGAAGCCGCGCCTTTGTATGTCCCTCTTAGGGGTATGCGAACAGATGATAATAAAAATTCCACTGATGCGAAGGGTAATTTTATTTAAAAATTGGGTCTGTACTCCTTGGAGTAGAGCAGATGCTATGGCTCTTAAAGCTGCTTTGCCTGACCAGCGCAAAAATCCGGCTGCTTTTTATGAAGAAGTTGAAGGAGCCATTAGTTCTTGTACCATGACTTTATCTGATATTGAAATGTTTTTTTGGGCTTATTTTACACCCTGATAAGTGGAGATCTATTCGTAAAGTTGTTGATCGTACAACTTTTGGGGCTGTTTGCAGGAACTTGAAAGAATCGATGTGAGTAGGGAACCCCCACAGAAACCACAACAAAACATTTTAGACCTTCCAAAAGCTATACTAGTTAAATTGAAAAAACTCATTCCTCCTAAAAAGATAGATTGGACTGTGTTAGCATCCTGCAAGCAAAAGGCGGATTAATCGGTCTCTGATTTCTTCACACGTTTTGAGGAGGCATTCCACGACTTTAGTGGCCAGTCATTGACAGATGACACAGGCAGGCATCTGTTTGTCGTATAATTTGTCGCAAACATGTTGCCAGGAATAGCAAGTCACCTAAAAGCCAGCGAGAGTTCATGGACCACGTCTTCCCCAGTATCTCTTTTGACTATGGCCCAATATTATGAACGTCAGGAATAAGAAGCTAAGGGCAATGAGGATAAAAAAAATAAGGAGCTGAAAACAAAGGTTATGATTGCTCAGGTTTATGACCCATCTTATGGAAGTGTTGGTAGAGGTGGACGTGCAATGTATCGCCCAGGCACACCCCTTTTTTCCTGAGCTACTTTGACTTCTGATTACTGCGCTTATTGCAGGGAGACTGGACATTGGGTTTTTGAATGTCCTTGTTTGCATACTCAGCAGTATCAGTGTGGTCGGGGACAATTGAGAAGCCGCCCGGGGAATATAGGACATAGGGGAGATATGGATGATCATGCTAGATTTGAGACTGTTGGGCATCTTCCGAATTCTTCGAATACATTTGATAGGCGTAAACAATATCAAATATCTGATTATTTGAATTCGGATTTGAAGGACTCTGCTTATGCATAGGAATGCCTAGGATGGGGTAAGGAATTAGTTGAAGTCCAAGTAGATCAGAAGGGTCACTATGTTTAAACACGTTTTGGGTTCTACTGATCGGTTTCTGTTTGAAACAGGAGCTGCTTGTAGCACCTTGTCTAAACAACTGGTTCCAAGGGCTCCCCTGTCTGGCTCAACCACTACATCAATAGGTTTCGATGGGACACCTTCACTTAGCCCACTGTCACAACCACTTGCATTCTATGTTGATGCATTTACTGCTCCATGTCTGTTTTTGCTTTCCCCTAACACACCGGACAATATTATGGGTCTTGATATGCTCAAGTATTTTAGGGCTACAATACGTTGTTCCCCAGAAGGTGTGTGTGTTATTTTGAATGATAACTATCTGGTGACTGAGCACTTGTACTTTGACACTGATCAGCAGTGGCAACGTGCCTAAAGCATCTAAACCAGCAAAAACGAAATCCAGCACAGTATCAAAAATACAGGAGGTAGAGGCAAAAAGAAAGGGGAAACCATGCCAAAGATGGCAGGTCTAACACGGAGATAAAAGAGAGAGAGTATAGAGAGCGTCGTTTACAGGTAAATGGCCAATACCCTATCCGACACCCTTTTTACCCTCTACTAAATAAACCTCAGGATGATTCAATTGTGTTAGATCGTTCCCCGCCTCCATATACTTTTCCCTCCGCCCCTGAAGTTGAATCTGATGATGATACTTCTCCTTCGGATCAGGATAAGTTAGGATTGAATGCTCAGCCAGAGACTTTCTTTTCTGACGGCTGATTGTGCAGCTTCACTTAGGTCTGCTGCTCGTAAAGACGCCTGTGATAATAATTCTTCTTCAGATCTTGTAGCCGATATACAACAATGGCAGGATAGAGAGCAAGTATATTTTGTAGAAATGTTCGCCACAGAAGTAATTGAACAGTTCAGAAAGCATTCCACAGAGTTAGAGTCTGCTGATATAGCAAATGATTATAAATCATTGAATGATAGTCTTTTTCTCCCCTCTCAGGTGGCTGACCTAATTAGACGCGTGGTTAAACTACGAGCTGATGGACTCTTTTTGTGGGAGGAGAAAAAGGCAGCTGATGCAGCTGAACAAACAATTCAGACCACCGTGCCGTGGGATGAGGCTTCAGGGACAGATAAGAATATTGTGGTTCATGTGAAACCCATGCGGGAAGCCGCGCCTTTGTATGTCCCTCTTAGGGGTACGCGAACAGATGATAATACAAAATTCCACTGATGCGAAGGGTAATTTTATTTAAAAATTGGGTCTGTACTCCTTGGAGTAGAGCAGATGCTATGGCTCTTAAAGCTGCTTTGCCTGACCAGCGCAAAAATCCGGCTGCTTTTTATGAAGAAGTTGAAGGAGCCATTAGTTCTTGTACCATGACTTTATCTGATATTGAAATGTTTTTTGGGGCTTATTTTACACCCTGATAAGTGGAGATCTATTCGTAAAGTTGTTGATCGTACAACTTTTGGGGCTGTTTGGAAGGAACTTGAAAGAATCGATGTGAATAGGGAACCCCCACAGAAACCACAACAAAACATTTTAGACCTTCCAAAAGCTATACTAGTTAAATTGAAAAAACTAATTCCTCCTAAAAAGATAGATTGGACTGTGTTAGCATCCTGCAAGCAAAAGGCGGATTAATCGGTCTCTGATTTCTTCACACGTTTTGAGGAGGCATTCCACGACTTTAGTGGCCAGTCATTGACAGATGACACAGGCAGGCATCTGTTTGTCGATAAATTTGTCGCAAACATGTTGCCAGGAATAGCTAGTCCCCTAAAAGCCAGCGAGAGTTCATGGACCACGTCTTCCCCAGTATCTTTTTTGACTATGGCCCAGTATTATGAACGTCTGGAATAAGAAGCTAAGGGCAATGAGGATAAAAAAAATAAGGAGCTGAAAACAAAGGTTATGATTGCTCAGGTTTATGACCCATCTTATGGAAGAGTTGGTAGAGGTGGACGTGCAATGTATCGCCCAGGCACACCCCTTTTTTCCTGAGCTTCTTTGTCTTCTGATTACTGCACTTATTGCAGGGAGACTGGACATTGGGTTTTTGAATGTCCTTGTTTGCATACTCAGCAGTATCAGTGTGGTCGGGGACAATTGAGAAGCCGCCTGGGGAATCCAGGACATGGGGGAGATATGGATGATCGTGCTAGATTTGAGACTGATGGGCATCTTCCGTATTCTTCGAATACATTTGATAGGCGTAACCAATATCAAATATCTGATTATTTGAATTCGGATTTGAAAGACTCTGCTTATGCATAGGAATGCCTAGGATGGGGTAAGGAATTAGTTGAAGTCCAAGTAGATCAGAAGGGTCACTATGTTTAAACACGTTTTTGGTTCTACTGATCGGTTTCTGTTTGAAACAGGAGCTACTTGTAGCACCTTGTCTAAACAACTGGTTCCAAGGGCTTCCCTGTCTGGCTTAACCACTACATCAATAGGTTTCGATGGGACACCTTCCCTTAGCCCACTGTCACAACCACTTGCATTCTATGTTGATGCATTTACTGCTCCATGTCTGTTTTTGCTTTCCCCTAACACACCGGACAATATTATGGGTCTTGATATGCTCAAGTATTTTAGTGCTACAATACGTTGTTCCCCAGAAGGTGTGTGTGTTATTTTGAATGATAACTATCTGGTGACTGAGAGCTCCTGTCTCATTCGAGAGGATATTGCTTTGGCTTGACTCCATAGTACTTTGTGGGCTACTTCAGACACTGATGTGGGAAAATGGTAATTCGACCAGTGCACATTCATGTAAAGGAGGGAGCTTCTTTGCCTCGATTGCCTTAATAAAAAAATTCTTGAGAAGGTGAAGAAGCACTTGTACGCATTGTTCATGATCTAATTGAAGTGGGGGTTGTGGAAGAAGTCCCTTACAATATTTGCAATAGCCCTTTCCTTCCTATTCTGAAGAAAGACACTGATACTAAAATCTACAGGTTTATTATTGATTTACGAGAAGTTACCAAGATTGTGGTGCCTCAATATCCGGTAGTCTCTGACATCACAACACTCCTTACCTTGGTTCCTCCAACTGCTACCACATTCACTGTGATTGATTTGAAGAATGCCTTCTTTTCCATCCCTATTCATCCTGACAGCCGATATTTGTTCGGTTTCACTTCAAAAGCCAATCCTTTAGATTCTGTAGAGTTCCCCAAGGGTATACAGAGAGTACTAGTATTTACAGCTAAGCATGGAAAAGACAGCTTGATTCTTTTCCTGTGCTGACTGGGGTGGCTCTCATACAATATGTCGATGACATCTTGTTGGAAGCTGATACACCTGAACAGTGTGAAGAAGGAACGCTGTCATTGCTTTCATTTCTTGCATCACACCATCACAAAGTTTCGCGGAAGAAATTGCAGTATTGTAGACAGAAGGTTACCTATTTAGGTCACCTCCTGTCTAAGGAGGGACGTGCACGTACACAAGACCGCATTCAAGCTATTTTAGACACACCAGTGCCCTGTATTCAGGAAGATGTTCGTGCAATCATTGGTCTTACTTTTTTTTGTAGACAATAGATTTTAGGCTTCTCACACATTGTTAAACCTCTATTGGCTCTTCTGACTAAGGACACTCCAATGCCCCTTCCATGGACGACTGAATGCCAGAATGCTTTTCAACAGTTGCGACAAGCTCTCTGTTCTGCACCAGTATTAGACACCCCAGTCTACACTAAGGCTTTCACACTCTATGTACACAAGAGGGATGGTTGTGCGCTTTCAGTTTTAGTACAGCCACACGGTGCGTCCTTATGCATATTTTTCAGCTGTCCTTGATCCAGTTGCTCATTCGTTGCATCTGTGTTTCCGTTCTGTCACAGCTGCAGCTGTGTCTATACGTCAGAGTGAAGGGATAGTCTTGTCACATAAACTGTTGGTGTTTGTACCCCATGCAGTTGATGCCTTTTTGAACCAAACTAAAACACAGCATTTAACTAGTGCTAGGTTGATAGGATACAAATTGACACTCTTGGCCCCTTATATCACCTTATAAAGATGTTCAACCCTGAATCCAGCTACTTTGTTGCCATATCCAGTGACTCAGTCCCAGTCACAAGAGCCTTATGATTGTATATTCCTTACTGAGGAACAGACAAAGGGTGTGTCGACTTACAAGATACGCCCCTCTCAAATGTTGATGGAGAACTGTGGGTTGATGGGTCCTGTTTGAAGTTAGCAGATAGCACAACATCAGCTGCATATGCAATCACAACACTTCAGATGATAGTTGAGACAACTCGTATTCCACAGAAGTCAGCTCAGGCAGCTGAGCTAATAGCTTTCACAAGAGCATGTGAACTTAGTACTGACTTGTCTGTGAACATCTATACGGATAGCCGCTATGCTTTTGGAGTGGCTCATGATTTTCGGTTACTCTAGAAGGAAAGATGCTTTCTTACATCCCACACGATACAAATAATGCATGGAGAATTGGTCTTGACATACCCGAAGAAAATAGTGATTGTTAAATGTAGCGCACACAAAAAGTGACAGATAAAATAGGACAAGGCAATGCCTTTGCAGATCACACAGCCTGTTAAACTGCAATGCAGCGAAGCACCACATCTATGTATGTAGTGAAGTCACAGGCTGAACGTTGGCATGATGTTAGGCAGGAAGGGCTAGACATGCAGATATCTGCTTCAGCAGAAGAACTTGAGCAATGGTCTAAGGAGGGAACTTTGGATGATGAGGGCTGTTGGAAAAATAAAGACATGACCAAGTGGAGACTACCCACAGCCTACTGTGAACCTATGATTCATATGGCACATGGGCCGGCACATGTTGGAACCTCCTCGATTACGCAAGTTTTGGAGCTCCCATAAATTGCCGGCACAGCTAAAAAGATAGTGCAGTCCTGCTTGATTTGTCTTCAATGCAATCCTGGAAAAGGGACCCAAACTCCTACAGGAGGGTTTGCTACACCAACAGGACCTTTTGAAGTTTTATAAATGGATTACATCCAGCTTGAACGCTGTTATAATCTAAACTATGTCCTAGTAGTGGTATGTAACTTCAGTAAATAGATAGAGGCGTACCCTACAAAAGATAATACAGCTTTCACTACAGCAAAGGTGCTTTTAAAGGAATTCTTCCCCAGATTTGGTGTTTGCAAACTTTTTTGGAGTGATAACGGACACCTTTTTATTGGGCAAATTGTCGAGCACGTCCTGAAATGATTAGGGATTAAGCAGAAATTTCATGCTGCCTTCCATCCACAATTAGCAGGGCTAGTGGAGAGATACAATGCTACTCTCAAGCTGAAGCTAGCTAAAATCCAGGCTTCTACATCTGTGAAATGGCCTGATGCACTACCCTTGGCATTGTTGTCCATTAGATCCGTGGAACATTCACCATCTGGCCTTAAACCACATGAGGTGATATTTGGTAGGCCTATGAATATTTGGAGACTTCTTATGCCACCCCCCTTACATGATGTACCATGTGTCTTGATGAGTGACTACCTATCACAGTTGACTGACAGTTTGATTTCTATTCATCAACAGGTTCGAGAAGCTCTTCCTGACAGGTCTGAGGGTGAAGGCCACGGACTACGGGCCGGCAACCATGTCATTGTCCGATCCTTCCAGAGGTCGAGCAGCTTGGAGCCTAGCTGGCTCGGCCCAGAGCAAGTTCTCCTAGTGACGAGAACTGCGATCCTAGTGACAAACAGGAGGAACTGGGTGCATTCTACCCATTGTGAAAGAGTGCCGTCTACCCTGGTGGAACCTGCTGCCCTGATCGACCATCGAGACATCCTGGACATGGAGAAAGGCCAAGTCATATCACCTGAAGAACCTGAGGAAGTCTTCCCGGACCATACGATTCCTGGTGTATCCCGATATCTACTGCAGCCCGGGAATGAAACTTCATTGTTGAAAAAAACTGGTTGAGCAATGGTCCTGGGTTAGTAAGAAACTGACCTGAAGGGGGGGGGGATCGTTTGTGTAGTGACAACCGTCTTAACCCTCAGTGAAGAAACAAACAGCTGCCCAGGACTTTAGACTCCAACAGTTTTGTTACTTCAACAATAAGATGAATATGCCTGGGGATAAAACATAAAATGCTGTGGGATACTGTGGCAAGAAGATAATGTGCATTGTTGGATTTATTGTAACTGTGGTCGCTATGGCAGTGATAACTTGGGTTGTAGAGGAAGTGGCTCCTGCTCGACAAATACTGACTGCCACTACTCCAACACCCATTAAACACCACTAGTTTACTCTCCCTTATCATGAGCAGAAGCATAGACAGTCTTATCTGAACAACACGTTCATCCAGTTGTTGCACCACACGGACATTGCTACGAACATTACTGACTGTTGTGTGTGTGGAATGATGCCAGCTTATCAGAAAAAGAGAGGAACACCTTTCATTGCTCTTCTCTTCTCCCATAACGTTTCTTGTCAAGCTTGGTTTGCACTGTTATTGGCTTCTCAAGTGGCTAATATTACTGATATGGGTGTAGGGAGATTAAACTACTATCTTTATAAAGCATGTTATCCGGATGAAGAAGGTGATCCGCAAGCTGCAGGGACCATATGGGAGATGGAGGAGTACCAACATGGAAATGCTTCTGCACATTATCTTTACCCAAATCCTCGAACTGCAAAGGGTAATGGACCTCCTGGTATACCTGTCACTAGAGCCCAAGCAGATTTATGTGTGAGTTGTGTGGGGAACATTTCAGTGGGAAGAAGCAAATGTACCTTGATTTTGAACATTGCTGGGACGAACAACAGTAGTTTCACGTCTTCCCATAACATGTATTTTATCTGTGGAAACAAAGGATGCTACCATCTACCTGTTAGATGGTCTGGAGTCTGCTATGTGTCCATTTATTGCCACCTGTATTTCTGGCACCTGCATCATATCACAAGTACTATCGACTGTTTAATGAAATTTCCAAGAACAGATACAAAAGAACAATAAGTAATGATGAGGTGGATCAGACTGACACCGCACTGCAACAAAATGTTGATTTTAATTTGGGGCTGTTCTTCCTTGTTGAACAGTAGGAAAATCAGACGTTTGGCTTGTGTTGTAGAAGCTGTAACCAACCAGGCACTATGGCACTTGGAAACATCACAGAGGAACTACATATAGCGAGGATTTTGGAGCTCCAAAACCGTATGGTCCTGGACGTGGTTCTGGCTGATCGAGATGGTGCATGTCGTATCATTGGAAGTAGTTGTTGCGTGTACATTCCAGATCATGCACCTTCAGTTTTTGATGCAATATCTAAGCTACACAAAATAGCTGCTGAGATTCACCCTGATACTGGCACATGGTCTTTGGCCAGCTGGTTTTGGACATTGATCTCTACCTGGGGCTGGAAACTATTGACAGTGCTGTGCATATTACGTGCAATTCTACTGACATGCTGACTATGTATACAATGTGGTCCAATACTTTGCTTCATCTGTAACACTGCTTGTACACCTATCAGACGTGATGTTAAGCAAATGAATGCCTAGCGTGTACTAAATAAAGAGGTTGATGAAATGATAAGAATCTACATACATGATGTATACTTAGACTCTTCTAGATTATCGAGGTCTTCAGCTAACGCTAAAAAGGGTCCTCTGTGGAAATCTGGCAGAGATTGCTTTTAGCTAGAGCAATCTTGATTCTGGCGGCCATCTTACTGGCTATGTGCTCGTCATGTGCTTTTCCCTTCTTTACTGTTACTTGCCCTTGTGCTGTGCTCAAGAACTGACTATACTTAGCCCCTGCTACTCTGCACATGCTCAGAAGACTCTGTAGCTTCCCATGCACCTGCTCTAGTGTGTAACTGTCAGGTTGTTTTTTATCAAAGTCAGCAACTGTTGGCTCCTCCTTTACTGTTCAGTGTGCATTCGTGCTTGTACCGCCTTCTTTTGAGCTCCTGTGTGGGTATAAAAGACCCACAGTTCTTCTACTCCTTGTGCTACTTCATACACTACCGAAGGGTGTTGTGTGAATGTAGTTCCACCTCATGAGGTTAATAAAATATCTTTTTACTATTTCAGCTTCTATGCCAACTTCTATTTTCTGGTCTGAGGACTTGTGTGCAGAGAATGGCCTACCCCTAGCAATGGTAGGCCTTGCTGAGGTCCACCTCTACACCTGTTACTCCAAAGCCAGACAGTCAATCTACAAACCGAGCAGAGGCACACAGAATAGCTAAGCAAGAAAATACCTACTTTCTAAAAGTGGTATTTTCAAAAACAGAACATAAAAATCATATTTACAAAAATATGCATTTTTGCATTCTGAGTCCAGGTATTCTAAACTCTATTTCCCAATCTTCTCCCAATGGGAATTTATGCTTAGAAGATGTCCCATTCTATCCTATGACACAGCTAGCCTTTCCACAGTGAAAAACAAAATGCACTGTAATTCACTGCCAGGACTTGTCAGTCACACCAGCACATGTCCTACCTTTAACATACACAGCATCCTGCCCAAAGGAGGTACCTTGGGTCTACCTTAGAGGTGAGTTATATGTAAGAAAAGGCACGAATAGTGCCCAACTTGCCCAACGTACAACGGAAAACGTACAACGTTTCAAAAGCAGACAACGGTACTTCCTTAAGATCAGTATGATATGATTCAATAGTCTATTGCAGATATCAAATGGACTTCAGAACACAGTACACACTTCAAGATTCCAATATAGGCTTTAAGAGAAACATCACACATTTTGCTACTGTTTGGAAGAGACTCAAAAAGCGTGTTCCACAATTATATTTGCTTGACCATCATATTCAGTATCATTTTCTGCCTGTTAGACCTACAGGAATCGACCATATACCCCAATAAGTATTTAAATAGGATACCCAAATAATTCCTTGTTTGGCCTGGCCATAACAGTTGGTTCACCCCAGATTTTTGCCTTCCATTACTGTATCTGCTTTTTGTTGTCTTTTTGAACTATGTGAACTTTTTCCCTGCTAAACAGAGGTAAGGCGCTTGAGCTCTCCCTTGAAAACAGGGAAAAATTGGCTTACTTCTGATCTGTACATTACATTTCCCTTTAAGTACTGCATGTACCCAGGGCCTGTATCTGTTATTGTACTAGTTGGCGGCAGCACTCATTGTGCTACCCACTAACGTAGCACTATAAAACATGTCTCAGGCCTGCCACTGCAGCCTGTATGCAGCAAGGGTAATTCCCCCGCTGTGCTGCGGGGGGGGGGGGCGCACAGCGCCCCGGTGCTGATGATGAGCTCAGCTCGTCATCAGCCACAGTGCTCGTGTGCTGATGACGAGTTGAGCTCGTCACGGCCGCGCCCGTTCCTTAGAACGCTCAGCACAGCAGGGGAATTAGCCCTGCGTGTGAGCGTTCTAACGGCCATCACGAGCTCAGCTCGTCATCAGCACACGAGCACCGTAGCTGATGACGAGCTGAGCTCGTCATCAGCATGGGAGGGGTTAAACTGACATGTTAATTTGCCCAAATAAACCTTTTGCCACACCTAAAACTTCCTTTTTTAATACTTATAACTCGTCATTAGGTTGGGCATAAAGGCTCCAATTGCAGGGTGCATGGTATTTAAAAAGCTGGACATGTGTATTTAGGTTTTATATTTCCTGGCTGGGGAAAACTCCCCATGTCGTTTTCACTGCTGTAAAGCTATCTCTCCCATAGACTAGAACTAAGTTACCTTATAACATGTAATAAGTGATAAAAATAGGGAATAATGCTGTTTTTAGTTAATATTCTGTTTAGGAGAGCTAGCATTTTTCTGCATTAAAACAAATGTGCCTTTCGCCCTGTGTCCTGGGTCACATGACTGTGAATGGCTCTCTTGTAGCGTTTTGTATATTGTTTCCAGACATAGAGACAAAACAGTTCTGAGTGTAGAGGGAGAGAGTCATCCTGATAGGATGGCTGGGGTGATGTTATGCCCTGCACTGATTACAATTCAAAGGACCCTGCCTGCACCACACACAAAGGAAACTCACATCAGGCCTGACAGTATCTTTTTCAACCAAGATAGTTTGGGGCCAATCCCAGGGGGCGTGGAAGAACTGACCAGAGGCAGTTTGAGTAAAAGGCCAAGGGATTCCTTCATACAAAGGCTGACATCCAATAAAACAGTGACACTACAGAGCCTCTCACCAACATGTGGAAGATTCAGAAGAAGGACTGCCCTGCTGTATGAAAGAGGAAGAATTGCATCTGCTTGCATTGGACCCAGGCTTCCCAGAAATGACTTTAAGGGTCCGTTGGCTGACCTCCATTTAGAGCTTTAAGGAGACAGCAAGATTTCAGGGGCCTTCCTGCAACTGTTCAGCTGGCCAGCATCAGCTGGACGTGCCTAGACCTGATTTAGACAGGCTGCTGACCTCTGCAGGAGTGCATACTGATCATTGAGAGGTGTCCTCCGGGTCATAACATTTCGGCTGGAGTCAGAGCTACTGCTCCTGAAGAAAAGGTGAAGATAAAAAACGTTTTGGTTCCTCTCGACTGTGAAGTGAGCTCCTTATGCCAAGAATTGACTGCCAACATGAAACTCCAGCAGGATCTTTTATTTGAGCCAACCGTGATCATCCATGACGATGGCCAATGCAAGGCTACAGGGAGACCTGAACTTTGCACCAGGAGCAACAGCCTTCAATGACCACCAATGCAAAGCTCCTACAATGACTAGCTCTTTTCTCTACAACAGCCACTGTCCAGTGACTGTCAGCAGCTCCACTTCCACTGCCTCAGGTGACAACCCAACCACCACCGCCAGTACCCTACGCAAATGGGTCGCCGATGGTGCCAACACCATCGCCCCCCCCACAATAAAACTTCCAACCCACACGCCTAGAATGCCAGCTGGTTCTCCACCGAACTCTGAGAATTTAGATGAACCTGCAGACAGACTCAGCGCCTTCTTCCATCACAAAATCAAAACCATCTATGACAACTTCGACGACGACAACCTACATGTGGAAACCACACCTACTATTCCCTACACCACACAGTCAACACTTGACAGCTGGATCGCCCTCACCATCTAAGACACCCAGAAGACAATGAAATCAACCCACTCTGGGCTCCCATGGTCCCCTGCTTCAACCACATCTACCACAGAGCCGCAAAAACCATCGCCCGAGCTTCGATGAATCATCAACTGCTCCTTTGAGACCGCCCGCCTTCCCTGATGACTGGAAACACACTGAGATCAACCCTCTCCTGCAAAAGCCCTCAGCGGACCCCACCCCCCAAGAACTTCAGACCGATCTCCTTACTCCCTTATCCGGTGAAAGTAATTGAAAAAGCCGTCAACAGCCAACTCACCTCCTTCATAGAAAAAAACGACATCCTAGACTCCTCCCAATCAGCTTTCAGGACCAAAACCGCCCTCCTTGCCGCAAAAGTTGACATCTGCTCCCTCCTCGACAGAGGAGAGACTGTGGCCCTCATCCTCCTCGACCTCTCCACAGCCTTCAACACAGTCTCACACTGCACCCTAGCCCACAGACTCCACGATGCAGGAATCTGGAACAAAGCCCTTGACTGGATCCGCTCATTCCCCTATGGCAGAATGCAGTGAGTCAGACTCCCTCCCTTCCTCCTGTATCCCACACTGACCACCAGCGGAGTCCTCCAAGGATACTCCATCAGCCCCACCCTGTTCAACATCTACATGGCCCCACTCGCATTCATCATCAGATCACACAGACTCAACATCGTATCGTATGCAGACAACACCCAACTCCCTATCCAACAGACCCAACATCTCCAAACACAACTTTCTTGAAGGAATGGATTCTGTTGCCAGGTGGATGAAAAACAGCTGCCTACAACTAAATGCGGAAAAAACTGAGGACCTCATCATGGGTCCACACCTCGACAGCTGGAACTACACCTGGTAGCCCCCGCCCTCAGGAACCCTCCATCCCTACTGATCACGCACACAACCTCAGAATCATCCTGGACTGCAAAATCAAAATAGACCACCAAATCAACGCTGTCACCTCCTTCTGTTTCCACACCCTCTATGACCTACGAAGGACCTTCAAGAGGATTCCCCTCGAACACAGGAAAACCATCACCCACACCCTCATCGGCAGCAGACTGGACCATGGCAACACACTCTATGCCAGGATCCTCAAGAAACACACCTGCAGAACGTCCAGAATGCCTCCACCAGACTAGTCCTCAACAAACCGCACCACTGTCACATCTCCCAACACCTGCAGATGCTACACTGGCTCCCCGTCAATAAAAGAATCACCTTCAAACTTCTCACCCATGCCCACAAAGCCCTCCACAACACCAGACCCACCTACATGAACCATCGCCTCTTGTTCCATTCACCCCAAAGAGCCCTCCGCTCAGCCGAGTCTCCCTTGCAAAGGCACCATGCATGAAGAAGAGCAGAACAGGAGGTAGCTTCTTCTCCTTCCTTGTGTCCAAGGCATGGAACGCCCTCCCTCTCCACTTCTGACAGATGCCAACACCCTCCAAGTTCATGAAGGACCTGAAGAACTGGCTCTTTGGCGAATCACCAGGAACATCCAGGAGCTGCACCCCCCACCCCCTCCCTAGCGCATTGAGACCCTTCCGGGTGAGTAGTTGCCTCTACAATGCCTGTATTGATTTATTGATTGATACCCATCCTTCTCTTCATGCAGTAACAACCTCCTTGGTGGCCTGCTTCAGCATGAACACCAGCTCCTCACACAGATTTGAGATGGTAACACTTCAGTGGGACTTCCCTGGTTCCTGTCTCTGACACATGATCCATTGTGGTTGGCACGAAATTATGATTTTCACCTTGTCAAGTGCAACCATCCCATCTTGAGTTGCATTTTGTTTTTTCTGCAATATTGTCACCTAAAACATGTAAAACTTATATCACCGGTTCTACTGATTGGATTTTTATTGTTTTGCTGTTATGCTACTTATAAATTCTACTCTATATTCTAAATTGATTTGGAATTTTTTGTTTTGTTGTGTTCTCACTTCATTACTGTTTGAGTGCTGCATAAATACTTTATTCATAGCCCCTAAGTTAAGCCTCACTGCTTCATGCCGAGGTATCAGAGGATTAAGCACTTGTTTAGTGACATTTGTGGGTCACCCTGACAAAGATTGTGTTTATCATTTTACTTGGGCTTCTACCCTTCTCATCTAATTAACTACTTTCTTACCTTATTCTACAACAATAGCATATTTATTTGAACGTTTGGAATGCTGAGAGCTCGATCAATGAAAATGAAGTGGCAGTAGGCAAATAATGCATTGTATAGGATCAGCTAGTAGGAGCAACCCTGGCTTTGTTTTTAAATTTTAAATGTTCATTTCTTTGTACTTCTTTTCTTTAATTGTTTTGTTTGGAGAGCCAGTCCTTTCAATCCTGAATATTATTTGAATTTTTTTTTGTTCAAGTCTATGCACTTGCAGCCTTTGTTATTTTGACTACCAATTTTTATTTTGTTTTTAACTATTTAAATTCTGCTAATGTTCTGCTAGATGCAACGGAATGCTCAGGAATCACTGACAGAATATCGACATCGAAAATATCAACGTAAAAAATATCGGAGGTGGAATATGGACATCAAAAATATCGAAGTCCTATCTACATTAAGGTAAGTGCAAAAATATATAAAAAAAATATTGCTGTAAAAAATATCGTTGTACAACATATTGTTTTTTTAATATTGAAAAATAATATCAAATTAAACAAATAATACATATAATTAACATATACATGCTTAAAAATATATTTAACATTACAAATAATACATATAATATAAAAAATAAATAAATAAATATATATATATAATATAATATTTTAACCACTCCCGATCCTTCGGACTCCGACACAGAAATGAGCTTTGCCATTTCAGCTTAGTTTATTTTCTCTGCTTGACGCGTTTCGGCACACCTGCCTTTTTCACAATGGGCAGTCTCACAAAATTAAAAGTTTTTAAACAGAGGGTGTCGGTCACATGACCATTTCACAATGGATAAGGAAGAAAGACTATGTGGTTACAAATACTATCACTCTCCATTGCTGAGACCACATTTACAATCAAATAGTTAAAATAGGACTATTGACTAACACCTTAATGCCTGTTCCTACATTTGAAATGTACTGACACAATTCATTCATATAGCAGCAATATATATAAGTCACCAACAATTAACTCTAAATATTACTTCATAATTAAAATTCATTTTTGGATTTTTCCAATGCTCTTGATTGATCTAATCTCAAAGAAGCTCAATAAGAACTCCATTTCTTGCCAGTATACTTTGACATTCTTCCAAATCAGCACATCTTGTTAATTTTTTTCATTTGTGCTTGGGTCTCAGTACTCTTTTTGCAACAACGATGTTTGGCCAGTGCCCTTGATTGGAGTCAAACTTCATCTCAATTTCTGCCAAGAAATTAAATATTTCCTTTTTAGTTTAAACACATGGAAAGAGGAGTAATTTTATAGGAACTGTAAACGGAAACATTATAAATAAAGTGCAAGTGCTCTCAGTACATGCAAGACCATGTGCAAAAATGTGCAAATCACATGCATATGTTATGCATTTTGGTTCATATTTACAAATGAATCAACAAAGTGCTAGTGCTTATTCACAGTATATTTGATGAATACTCATGTGCAAATAGCGCCAATTTCTAATCAATAAAGTGCAAGTGCTTACAATTCTGTTAATATTTTATGCAACATGTCATAAATACATTGAAACACAATAACTATTATCCTTTCTAGAGTTAATCCTTTTTCTTCCTTTACTACAATCAAGATATATCTATACTCCCCTCACATCTCTTAGACTTTTCTTGGCCTTGACTTCAATCCTTGCTTGTTGGATACATAGTTTTCTTTCTTCCCGTTTCTTTTTTCGTTAAAATATGACTTATTCTTTAAAATCTTTGAAACAGAACTCTGAATTATACTGTGGGGTTGATTCCGATTCGGGAAAAACCGCTCCGAATAGCCATTCGGAGCGTTTTTCCCATACAAATCGTACCCTGCAACGTCCCCTGTATGTACGACGAAGTACGATTTGTACCATGAGCTGGACTCCATACGAATCGTACAGAGACCGTACAAATCAAATCCCCGTACAAATCTCCCTCGGAACCCGCTGTACGCGACGGCTGCTTTTTCCGACCCGGCAAGTACGATTC
Organism: Lissotriton vulgaris; assembly: GCF_964263255.1. Lineage (NCBI taxonomy): Eukaryota > Metazoa > Chordata > Amphibia > Caudata > Salamandridae > Lissotriton > Lissotriton vulgaris. Next base: position 928,477,480 of record NC_141696.1, on the reverse strand, counting down.
GTGTCGGGTACGCACCGTACGACCCTTTTTCTACAGGAGCTGAAAACAGCATAAAAGCAGAGTTCGCCCTGAAACAGGTACGGAATGGCCCCCCTGGGTATGGTGCGTATACCCCATGATCGCAGGGGTACGGTGCGTACCCCTGTGATCACGGGGAGTACGCACCGTACACCGCGATCTTGGGGTGTATACACCGTACCCCATGTACGCTGGGTGTACGGTGCGTACACCCTGCGATCGCGGGGTACGGTGCGTACACCCCGTGATCGCAGGGGTATGCACCGTACCCCTGCTATCATGGGGTGTAAGCACCGTATGGTGGGTAAGTGATTGTGTGCTTTTCCGTACGAATCGCGTCCTCATACCCCGCTCCGGATCGTACTCGTCGGGTCGTACGGCATGTGTACGAGTCGTACGGGTCACTGTTTCAGCCTTGCAATACGTACAGATCACGACGATTCGGACAGATTGACGGAATGCAGATCGTACTACTCGACTCGGACGGACGGGTACGAATTGCACAGCGATTCTTAGTTTGTGATTTTGCTCAGAAACAGGCTAGCACATATTGCACTGTAGCACTGCCTTTAAAGCCGGAGGGGCAGATTTACAAGGCCCTTGCACCACTGGAGCATCACTTATTGTGTCATACCGGTGGCACATTTTACTGCTGCATATTTACAGGGACAGGAAAAGCCACCCTGTGTGACTTTTCCTGTCATTGTAAATTTGGCCCCTTTGCACGCAGCACTTTGCATGAAAGGGGTGTTCCATGGGTGTTGCTGTGGTTGCTCAAATGTAACACCCATGGAACCAGACACACTTCCAGATTAACAAGGGATCGTAAATCTGGAAATGTGTGTGAATGCTAAGCCTCTCCAAGGGAGGCTTAGGGAGGCACAATGAAGAGAAATGTATTCATTCCTCCTCGGTTTCTTTTTCTCTATGTGTGCTGCATTCTGAAAGAGGAAATCACATCTAATGGTTGTTTTTGTTCAGGGAGGGTTTGCTTCCCGCACATAAAGAATCATTGAAACAATATGGTTTTTCAACATCTACGTGTGCTAATGCAGCACGCATAGAAGTTGAAAAACGGCATTTCAGGCTGTTTTTGTGCAACATAAACAATCTCCCTACGGTGCAGGCATCTTTGCACCATGGTGCAAGGGTGCCTGCGCCAGAGCATGGCAGCAATTTGTTTGCCAGCGTAGGGGGAAGCACAGAGATGCAACATATTGTGTAAATATATTGCATCCCTGTGATTTGAAAGTCACTATCTTGTAAATCTGACCCTGGGCGTTCTGGTGGTATTGAAAGGGTGAGGGTTTCTTTTCCCGAGCCTTTTCACACTATTTTGTGACTCTTTCTTCGGTCTCTTGTGTCTGCCATCTTAGGTTGCGCTCTTGCACTTCCTATCATTGAGGTCTGGATTTTGCCAGCATCATAGATTTAAACACGGACATGTTTACACAGAGGAGAGAGGACACAAGAATAAGTGGTTCAAGTTCCCATGGTGCTACCCTTAATTCATTTATAAATAAGGATACAAATTACTTAAAATGCACTCCAGCTGACGGTGAAGGTCCTTTTTCTCGTTTTACTTGTCGGTTCTCATGCCTCCGGTGCACTATTTTGGTCTTAGCAGATACGGTTATAAGGGACTTAAGCAAAATAGTTATCGTCGAGCTCACACCTTTCCAGGAAAGGAATGGCATTTAGATATTTCGTCCTCTGAGACAACCATAAACTGTGTCAAGCTTAATGCTTGTTCTCATCCCAAGAATAGCATTCAGTTTCGGGATACTATGCAAAGCCTGTCACCGGATATTTGTTTTATCACAGAAAGTTGGTTAAACACCATGAAAAATCCAGAAATAGCGATCTCTGGCCTCCAAAATTATAACACAAAACTTGATAGTCTAAACATGGCTGGCAGATGTGTCGCCATCATTTTTAATCAAAAATATACTTGAAATATTTTGAACCATTTTTTAACTGACAATTATGAGATTCTTGTCTTTTTTACTTCTCTAAATGCCTTATTCTCCATTGGAGGAGTGTAAGGAAATGCCTCTTTTTGCATGATCACCTCCCGCGTTTCTAACTGATGCTGCTGTTTTTTTTACTCTGAGAGTGCACTGAGGATTACTAACCAGACCTCAGTGATCTGAACCCATACCAAAATATATCCTGAATTGGCTATACCCAATTGGCAAGTGCTGACTTACTAATATGTCCCTGGTATATGGTACACAGGGCATATAAGACAGGGTGTCCACCCAGAGCAGCAGCACTGTTTGTAGCACCATGATTGTGACAAAGGGCAACGTGGCTTTGAGGCTGCCACAGAAGACTGGAAGAGCAATGTGTACACTGCTAGTTCAACTTTACCATTAAAAACAGTGCAAAGCCACCACAATCTTAACCGTGCACAAAGTCTCCCCTAAGGAAGGCCTATGGAGCCCTATGGCAGGGAGAAATACATTGTTGAGAAAGACAAATATTTAGCATATGTCTTAACAGCAACACTTTGAAATTGTTGTTTTGCTGGGGAAAAGTCAGTAGTCTCATTTGCTAGCGTTGGTTTACTGGCTGGTACACCAGCATGGCTAACCTCTGAATGAGAATACCTAATGGAGTACTCTTAGGTATCAAACTAATTGCGACAGTGAACCTGACCTGATGCCCAGGTCAAATTTGCTGTCATAATTAAAGTTCTGCAACTTTTAGAAAAATGCCACAAAGGCCTTAGCACACAGACAGCTTTCTGCCCACCTGGGGAGATGTGGGAATGACTCCCAGGGTTAGAAACAAAGGCAGTTGCAGCAGAGGGAGGTTTACCTCTTTTCCCAGGAAGGTCACTTGAGTTGTTAGCCCAAAACCCGAGCTTCAAAGGGGAAGCCTCCTTTGAAGGGCCACCTGTGACAACACCCCAAGCAGAATGCCTTTTGTTCCTGCAGAGAAGTGGAGACAGGGACAGAGAGGAAAAACCCATCCCTACAGGTATCCACATCTCTAGGGTGAGCTTCCAAGCTCCTGATAACCAAGGAAGGCTCCCTACATTCTACAAGTGGCCAGAAAACTGCACTCTGGGACAGCTGGATGACACACATTGCAGGAAATATATCACCAGAAGAGATGGGGCCCAGTAGCCCATTGGCTAGTGACCATGTGGTCACCTCAGGGCACGTTCCTGGGATAAATATGGCACCGCTGGCACCCTGCTCACCAGATCATATTTAATTTGAAGAAAGGACTGAAGAAGGGCTGCTATGCTGCCCTTGAAACTGCACGGAGAGAGGTTGCACCATCTGAAGGACTGCACCTGCTGCACTTTGGGCTAGTAAAGTTTGGACTGTGCCTGTGGCTCCTGGTCGGGGGGAAAGTTGATTTTTGTCTCCAGATCAAAGCAGTCACTAAGAGAATCAGTCGGCTGATTGCCTGAAACCAGGTCCAAGGAAACAAGAGCTGAAGAAGCCCAAACCGGCAAGTTGATAGCCACTGTGGATGTTGTGCAGCTACCTGCTACCAGGCATATAAAGTGACCATTCCTTGATGGCCAAAAGTTGCACCAAGTCTGCTGGACCTAGGAGTGTTATGAAAGTCCAGATTTGTGAACCACGAGGGTCACTAGCACCCACAAAAGGAATTTGCCTCCAACCCCATTGCAAGCAGGCCAGTAGCTGACAATCGGCTAACCAGCAACTGCAATATAGAGGAATTCGTGGTACCTTGACCTCTGTGGCCAAAGTTGCCACACACCACTCATCAACCAAGGACTTACCACAAAAGCACCTTCATTGACCACACTTCAACTGTAGCATCTTTAAGCATCTTTTCACCTGCATCCTCAGCATCAGGACCACTCCCTTAAAGTCTATGGCAGTCGTCCTGTAAAGATTGGAACTTGGTTAAATATATTTTGGTGCCCAGTTAACTGTCCAAACTATCTCCTCTGCCCCACTAGACCTCCAATCTGTCAGGTTTTGTGTCCTAAGTTGGGACAGAGTTACCAAACTTAGGGGTTGATTATGATGGAGGATGGACCTGCGTCCGTCCGCCACCCCGAGGTGGAGGGACCGTCCACAGGGGCAGCGGCGTTCCCTCCTTTGGAATTAGGATGTGACCAGAACCCTGGCGGTCACATCCCGTATATTTAACATTGGGGCGGGTGCTGCTTTAAGCAGCACCGCCGCAAAGTTAAAATGCATGCTGTGCATTTGCATGCACAAAGCAGCAGGCACCGCGCGGTGCCTGACGCATTGTGCATGCAAATGCAGGGGGGTACCTTAGGTATCCCCCATGTGCACCCCCACCCTCCCCTTCACCCTGGGGGCCTGCAACAGGCCCCCAAAGCAGGAACCATATGCCTTTTCATGGCAGCATTGCCGACACGGAAAGGCATTCCTCCCAGGCCATCCTAATATGGCTTGCTGTGTCTGATAGACACCGCCACCATATCAGGCCTTTTCCGCCGCGGTTGCAAGGCGACCACAGTGGAAAAGCGGCGGACAGTATTCCCCTCCGCCACGGTCCCCCCGCCATTGTAATATGGCGGGGGGAAGAAAGGTGGCAGACGGGCAAGGATGGCGGACGGATCGCCACTGCCTGCATGGCGGTGGCGATCCATCCCCCATCCTAATGGACCCCTAACTCTTTCAAAGTTTTGAAAAGTTTACAAGCCTTTTGTGTACAGATGCTTGTTTTCGGTTGCAATTAAAAGTATTTATAGCTTCATAAATCTGCATCTCTAGAACCCTCAAGAGGATTTTGATCATCAAGGTCTCTAAAAATTCATTAAACATAGGCACTATTTTTTATAAATTGTTCTTGTGCCTCTTATGTTGTGTGTGACTTTCTTATTTTGTTGTTTGATGCTGTTAAATGCTTTACTCAAAGTTCCTTGGTCAAGCTTTGCTGCTCAAAGACACAATTATCCAGAGTTGAGCAAAGGTGATACAAATGAGCCTAACTGAATCCAAGATAGTTTTTGTGAGTGTATTCCATGATAAGGCCCCAAACCCATATCAAATAAATCACCCAAATACTCACATGGACCTGTAAACTACATACCTTCCAAACTCCCAAAAATAGTAGTGCCTGTCAACACGAACATTTTACAAAGAATTGCACTCAGCTAAATTACCTTTCCAAAAAACACCCAGATTTTCAATTTTCAAGGATGTATGATGCAGCAGACATTGCACAGAAAGGATGTTTTCCCTCCAAAATCAAAATCCACAATAACCAATGGCTGGAAAAAGCACAGGGAGGAGTTGTCAGAACAGGACTTGGTAATTGATACAATACCCTCACTTTTTGTGTTACTTCTCCTGTGGAAAACAAACAAAAAGATGATTTTCATGCTCATATTTTACTCAAAGGATCCAGTCAAGAAAAAAAACTTAAGGTAAAATGACTTTTCAAGTTGTTTCACCAGTGCTTGCATGAAATAAACTTCACTTATGTTTTGGTCTATTGCATTTTTGCCACACGTGGTTTGCATTGTTCATGTCCTCATGTGATAGCTGTTTTTTCCTAAGTGGACATCTTATTCATGCAAAATGGATTAATGGAGTAATCTCATGTTTACATGCACTTTTTGCAACATGAAATTCCTAATACTACACTAAATTACCCTGGTGTAACAATTATTATGCCCAGCCCCAATCAAATTCCTTTCGTGATTGGCCATCAAGAACAGTTACTATTTTAGATTTGAAAGTGTCCCAATTATTAGAAGACAGGGGTCCTGTTGGACTTGACTTCTTAAGTGGGTTTACTCCCAGACTTTTTGCTTTTTGTACTCCTATTTTCGACCCTATTTTTGTTGGTTTTAGGACTCTGGGCACTTTACCACTGCTATTCAGTGAGAAAATGCATATGCTCTCCTGGTAAATAATGTTAATGGATTGGTGTTTCCATAGTTGGCCTGTTTTGTTTACTGGTAAGTCCCTAGAAAAGTGCATTTAGAGTGTCAGGGCCTGTAAATCAAATGCCACTAGCGGGCCTGCAGCACGGATTGTGCCACCCAGAAGAGCAACCCTTTAAAAGTATCTCAGACCCACTACTGCCGTGTTTGAATGCAGCTTGAACTGCCATGTTGACCTGGCAGGTGCACCAACTAGCCAGGCCCTTACCTTCCATTATACTACATGTAAGTGGCCCCTAATGTAGGCCCAAAGTACCCCTATGGGCAGGGTGCATTGTATGTGAAAGGTGGACATGTACTGGTGTGTGTAACATGTCCTGATATTGAAATATAGTGAAATTTGTATTTCACTAGTAAAAGGATAGAGTAGGGAACACTTTGTAACATCTTACAAGAATAACTTCCCATGGTGACAAGAGAGAAAGATGGAAAACACGAATCCCCTGCACACGCTTTGAGTATACATACAATTAACAATAATATAAACAACAGTCATCTTCTTTGGTTCTGTGGTTGTTTTATTATCTTAGCTTCAGTGGACGGTGTCTTTACAAGCCCCAGTCAGTTTCATGCATTCCTAGCCAGCATGTGTTTAGTTGCTTTACAAAGGATGAACCAGTGACTTCTTCGGGGCTAAGGAGGTATACAAAAACAGGGGATGTGGTATGTATAATGATAATGCGTGCATACGTGTGCACCCTAGTGGTTGGGATCATAAAAAGTATGCACCCAATTCATTATGTACTTTGGGGAAACCCATGTGTACATATTTAAAGATATTAAAACAGTATTATACTTGGACATTGGTGGGTTTAAGGACAGATCGTAAACTCTTTGGGATATTCTTAGCCCACCTTCTGATAGATCTGTTTTGTTTAAAAATGACACATTAAATGGAAAATTACATTGCACGCATAATCCTAGTATGTACTAGATTGTTTCATTGATTAGGGCAGGTTGCCCTCATGCTGCCAAGGTTGTGACCCTAATGTTCGTATATGTAAGGTGCTCCCATGTGATAAGGATAAGAGTGAGTATAGTAGACAAAAGAATACTATACCTATTCAGTTGTCTTGTGGATCCCTACAGGCAGAAAGAAAAAAAAGTACGTCACCATGAATAAACAGTATGATCAATGGTCCTTTGTAGAAGAGGTTAGGAACTTGAAAAGGTCTGGCATACCTTAATTTCGGTGATACTTCACCCCCGAAAAACCTGAAATTTTTCTTTGCTTGTATTTTAAACAATAGTCATATTATTTTGACATCCAAATACGAGCTTTCCTAAAATCTGTGGAGCTGCAATCTGGTATCCGATCCCTAAAGTAAAATGCTAAACACTATTGTGATGTAATCCCCATATTATGGAACTGTCGCTAAGATAACGCTTGCAATAAAACCTGTGACCAGGAAACTGACCAGCTTTTAGGCACGATTGTTGTCCTAGAGAATGTTTCCACAATCTGCGGTGGGACATATTCTCGAGGAGCTATCACTGAGTTATTGTCACTTTATCGCAGCCAAAGTCACAATAAATGCATTGCCTCATTCACAAGCTGGTGCTGACAACCCATATCACGATTTTACCTACATAGCAGCCGCAAAAAACATCGCCACAGATGACCCCGGCAACTATCACTAATGAGATGCAGAGTTGGCGTTCCCATGTAAAAAACACCGAAAACACCACTCCGCTGCATTCTCAATGACCAGCCAGTTTGGCGATAAGATCCCAAAACAGGAGATAAGGCGCATTAGCAGCAGGGATTCAACACCTGTTCTGACCTGATGTAAAGACGGACAACAACCTGCACCAAAAAAGGGAGCCCAGCCCAGAGCCACACCTGAAGAACAATAGATGCCATGGAGCTACAGATCGTGCAGCTCGAAGCCCCAAGAGGGCCAAAAAACCCACCGCCACCACACCCTGGCCAACCACCCCCCTGCCCCCCCCCCCGGACCACCACAGAGGCAGAGCAGACACAGACCACGGACCTTCAGAAAATGCAGCAGCCTCACAGACTTAACACCAGAGTATGTCATTGCCTAATACAGGTCAAAAGGACAACCATCCTCCACATCCTGAACATCATAGCCCACAGGCTCACGGTACCAATACAGCGGACAACCAAGATCCCTCTGCACACAAAGCTACTGGCTGTCCTTCATCTGTTGGCCTCTGGTACCTTCCAACCAACAACCGCCAGAGTCAAAGGAGTCTCACAGCCCGCCCTATCAAAGATCCTCAAACCTGTCCTGGATGCCATCATCAGCTTGGTACCCCAGTGCCTGTACTTCCCCTACACTGCATAGGAATAGCTGGAGACCATGCAAGGCTTCTACGCCATAGCTGGCTTCCCGCATGTGTTGGGGGCAATTGACTGCACACATGTACTACTTGTTCCCTCTGCCGACACTGCACACAATTACCGCAACAGAAAACACACGCATTCCATCAATGTGCAGGCAATAGTGGACCAAAGACATCGAGACCATCTCTCTCCTTCCCCCAGACGCCGAAGAAAAAAATGAAACAACGGAATTAACCTTCATCAGACCAGACCTGGCGGAGGCACTGAGGAGCCAACAACCATTACTAGAAAGCTGGGGCATAAAGATAAAGGCAAAGCTGACCCCAAAATATCCCTTAATCTTAAAAGCATTGATCCCACACCCTAAACCGGACAATCAGGCACAGGACATGGATGACTCTACATCCACAAACGCTCCTACTACCCATCGGCAAAAAATCGAGTCCGTTCTCCAGGGGTGCAAAGGTAGCACAAACAACAGCCCAATCGACGGCACCCCAATTAAGATCACAACAAACCTCACTCAAGGAAAACGATTGTGCACAACCAGGGGCCCCTCATGCAACGACTGGTCCTGGCTGTCATCTGCACTAAATCCCAGCTCCTAACACAGCCCGCCCCGCAAATTCAGCTCAAACATCTCAACATGCTGCTAGCGAGCGAGAAAAAAATCTAAAGAAAAAAGAGAAATTCACCGAGAGTCTAAAAATACTAACGTGGAATGTCTCAGGACTCAAAAAGCTGCTACTAAGCCCAGCTGCAGTGAAATTCTTGGAGGAAGCAGACATTATTTGCACACAGGAAACTTGGCTGACTCACCCACTCTCGCTAAGAGGATATGCAGAATATAGTAAAGCAGCTAAAAAGACCAACATATTTGGTAGACCATCAGGAGGAAAGTGCGTCTATATAAAACATGCCTTGAACATAGAATTCTTGGAAATACATAATCTACCAGACACCCTACAGGCGGGTATTCTGAAATTCCCCAACTTGACCAACGGAATCCCACCAATACTATTAATCAACATCTACCACAACTCGCAGGAGAATACTTTTAACTCTCTCACACTCGCAAATCAATTAGAAACTTTACTGCTAGGCTACCCATCATTAGACTGCATTATCCTCGGTGATTTTAACATTCATAACATAGGGGTTTCAACCAAGCAAAAACAACACCGCGGGGGGACCGAAGCACTGAATGAACTCTTAAACTCTCACAAACTGGCGACGGCCCACACATTGCTTTTAAATAACACCCCGGGAGCCTTGATCGGTCACACGTATAACAACCAAACGACGATCGATTACATCATCTTAAGCGATAACCTGCAAGACAAAATGATAAATTTCATGGTTCACCAACGTTATGATAGCGATCACGCAGCTTTAACAATAACCATGAACTTATCGGTGCAATCACGATATCAGCCGATATGTGTGGGAGCATCGGACGGCCAAGAATTAACAAAACTGCCCAGAAGAATAAAATGGGGGCAGGTAGCCACAGCAACCTTTAACAACTGGGCAAACACGTGGGCAGGCTGGCCCCCGCGTAAACACAATCAGGAGATGATAGCCACATGGGAAGGAATCACCTTGACCTTAGCGGCAGAACTTAGGGGAGGTGGAGACAATCCCAGGGCAATCCGCTGGCATCCTCCGACCACACTTGGATTCAATGCAGAAATTAAAACCAGTGCAAAGGACTTAAACAAAAAACGTAAAGCCTACAGTAAAAACCGCACAACTAAAAACAAAATCCAACTGCAAGAGGTTGCAAAGAGCCACCCCATAAAAGTGTGGGCTGCAAAGCGTAATCATTGCGAGGCCCAGTGGCTGAAAATTTTCGATCTACTGAGCCCCGGAAAATCACAAGAGTTTTGGAGTTACATCAGTCACCTTGGTCGAGGCACAAATCATAGAGAAAACGCCCTTGAGGCATCTGTCTGGGTTCGCCACGTAAAAGCACTTTACCAGGAAGAAGGACTTACCATCAAGCCTCACAACACGACCCCACAAAAATTGGACCAGGCTCTAACTACTAACATAACATCCCCTCCTGGAAAAACTCTAGTGTCCAAAATATTTAAAAAAAATTCGAGCAAACGGCGCACCGGGCCCTAATGGTCTACCAGGCCACCTATTCAAATCAAACATCGAATTCTGGTCTGAAAACCTGACCCACCTATTTTCTGACTGTTGGCTGTCGGGGGCTGTGCCTGACTCATGGCGAGGCTCGCTCCTGCACCCAATTTATAAAAAAGGGACCAAATCAGACCCAACAAATTACCGTATGATCGCCCTGCTGGACATTGAGGGTAAAGCTTATGCAAGTGCCATTCTGAAAGACCTCACAGACTGGGCAAGTGAAGAAAATCTCCTGCCATTCTGCCAAACCGGTTTCAGACCAGGGTCCTCGACTGCGGACAATATCACAGCACTCTCTTATCTAATCAATCGAGCTCGGCTACGTAAAAGCCTACCCTTATTTGCCTGCTTCATCGACTATTCTGCTGCGTTCGATGGGGTAGACCGTACCATCCTTTGGAGAAAGCTGGTCCACTGGAACATCGATCCTTCCCTGTTAAGAGCGATACAATCCCTGTACCAAAACACCTGGGTAAGAATCAAACTTTCAAACGACTCCGCAACTGATAAGATAGACACGAACCGCGGTTTAAAACAAGGGTGCGTGTTGGCGCCCCTACTGTTCAACTTATACACAGCAGACATGGAGACAGCCTTGCAGGGGGCCACCTTAGTAACACCAAAGATCGGGGCAACCAAAATACATTTCATGCAGTATGCGGACGATCTCGTAATTCTGGATCACACAAAAACAGGACTCCAAAAGGCACTCACCGCCCTGGCAATATATAACAACAAAAACAGGCTGGTGGCAAACCCGACTAAATCAAAAATATTCATTTTTGGGCACTACCCCAAAAAAAAAAGAGCAAAATGGAGCCTTGGCCATTTAACCTTGGACAGTACCCAGATATACTTATACTTAGGGGCCTCCTTTCACGAATCAGGGTCGTGCAGCACCCACTTAAAGAAAATTCAGGGTAAAGGTAAGTCCATCACCTTTGCCCTATGCAAACTACAAGCTCTTATACATAGTCCATCAGCAACGGCCATTCAAAGAGTCCTTAAGGCCAAGTTAATGCCGGCCCTTAACTACCCACAACAGGCGTACCCAGGCAAATTAAATAAGGAGCTGGAAAAAATCCATTGCGGGGCATACAAGAGACTGTATCACCTGCCGCAATGTATAAGAAACACTCTAATCCGCCTGGAATTCGCCCTTAACCAACAAACCTTGGAATAAATGGCAGCCCTAAGTAAATATTATAACCTCGCAATAGCGGCACGCGATAACACACTAAAGGCTGTCCCTGAAACACATCTTTACTGAACCAGGGAACCCCTGGTCAGTTACCATCGAAGCTGCCATGACGCTATTGAACCTGGCGATCGAGTCGTGGAACCCAGATCTTGTCAACTACACTACCATCAAACAAGTGATAAAGAGACAAGTGCGTGCACGCTCCCGGGAGCTGGACCTGGAGTCCATCAGGAAAAGAGCCTTCCATGAGTCCTTATGCTTGCCACACATCGTGCAAAATCCTCAAAATCATCTTACGCAGGCCGTGGGCCTCCCAGCACTCCACAAGATCCTCGCCTACAGATTGCACCCCCTGCCGCTCAATGAACTATATCACCCGGAAAATGCAGGCACAGGAGTCCGGAATTGTAGACTCTGCAACTACAAACGAGAGTCACTGGCCCACTTACTGTTTTGCTGCCCCGCCCTACGTGCACCCCGCACACTCTACCTTAGGCCCATTCTGAGGGATGCTGGGACACGCACAGTCAAGGAAGCAATCCATCATCTATACACCTTGAGCGTAGTAAAACAGATGGCCTCATTCGGAAAATTTATTCAACAGACTCGGCTCGAGTTGACAGCAGTAAGGGCCACGCAGGAATAGAGACCTTGCCGTATGAACCCCCGGTGGACCTCACAGGCCCCCGACCGCGTGTGCCCGTATGAACTTTGGGAACTTCTTATAAATGCTTGCCACCAGAAACTCTGTGGTTTTTTGCCCTCACAAACTTTGGGAACTTTTTAACATACGCTTGACTACTGGAATTTTGTGTTTTTTTTTTTTTTTGAACTTTTGTAACTTTATACTTGATCTTAATGTAATGGTTTTAAGTAACCACACAATAAAAGTTATTCATTCATTCATTCATTCAATAGTGGACCACTGGGGACTCTTCACCAATGTCGCCGCCAACTACCCAGGCAGTGTGCATGATTCATACATCTTCCGACAGTCTATCATCAAGCAGCGCTTCCAGATGGCACCTATGGAAATGCACTGCTCATTTGTGAGTACCAAATGAACACACCACACACACCAAATACACAATCATGCAATTCACAACTCTGGGAATGCACACGTCACAAAGTCACATACAACATGCCAAACAACATACCCAACCACCAGAAACGACAGCACAACTCATGTTGGGATCCCGGGCTAGCCATGTAAATGAGCCATCAACAGCATGGCACCTCAGCCACACATTAGCAGAATGTGGGGAGAGATGGGAACTAGGCATGTGCATAGGAGGCAAGTAACTGATGATTGAAACTGCACACAATGTCAAGTGTGGTGTGGATGTGCTGAACAGACTGCAGTATGCAGAACACACACATATCCATGGCGACATACACTGTTGGGGTTTGGAGTGTAGTGGGCAGGGGATGCAACCATGTCACCCCAGCCAGTGGAAAAGATTGTGGAAATGTAGCTTGTTACGTCCCCCCCAGTAAGCGTGTGCGGAGTGGTCAGGCCCGGCGTATGGCAGGCCAGCGTAGGGGTGTGAATAAAAAGCACGTAGCCCTAGGCGTGGCTCAATTCCGGAATGGCCATAGTCCCCACCAGAGCAGTGCCTCTCACCCCGCCACAAGGCTGACGCCATGAGAGGTGGTGCCGGCGATCCTGTGTGCCTGCTGCAACCCAGGCCATTGGTCCTCAGACCCGTCTTTCCCGCCCCTGCGCATCCAGGCTTCACTGCTCACCTGCCGACATTGACGTGTGTCAAAGAAGGCCCACCACTAGCTGATGCAAGCTCCAAGCCTGAGGACCGTGAACCTTGCAACCTGCTATGACCATCACAGCCTCTGCAACACAGGACCCCTCTCTCGTTGATGAACGCTACCGGCATACACAGCGGACAAGTAGGTTACACATTTGGAACTGGGTCTTGATTACACCATGGCAGAGAACATTATTTATGGCTGAGTTTATGTCACTATACTCCCTTGAATGTGGTGCTGCCAAGTGTGTGCATAGGAATCCAACCAAACATGTCTGTGGGCCCTTGCTGACTGCGGCCTGCGGCCTACACAGCGGTCCTACAGGTCTCACAGCAATCCAATGCAGTCTGTATCAGGCAGGACTTGGCATTGTCGCAGGCTGAACACTCGCTCAGCTCTGGTGCTACTACCTCCATCAGCCACAACTCTAATCCACATGCCATTCCAACTTTGTGTGTTAGAAATCCAGGAGAAGATGGCTGGACAGCGGTTAATCCGCGCTGACCACTGCCTCTGGCTGACACTGTGGCCAACTAGGTCCCACTTTTCAAACTGAGTCTTGATTTCTTCATGGCAGTGTTCATATCACAGTACACAAGGAGAGGAATAAGAGGAAGATGCGCTTCAGTCCGAATGTGAAAAGGTTCTCCGTTACGGAGGTGATGGGTCACTACCAACAACTGCACTGCTGCACTGACTCCGTGCAGCGCAGGCCTACCACACGTGGCTAAGGGCTACTGCTGACCTCTGCCCCCAGCACACACTGCGTTGTAGTAGTTCACACAATTTGAACTGAGCACTGCTCTCCTCAAGGCAGTGTTCATGTCATTGTACAGGCCTCATCGCAGACTGCATCCCCTTTCAGCCATGGTGCCACTAAGCATGTGTCCCGAAATCCATGGGCTCTCTCTGGTTGAACTTTGGTGGCGTCTGAGTCTATAGGCTGGGGGTTGTCTTCATCATCATGTAGCTGATACTGACATGGTGGAAAAGAGGAGTCTATAGCATTCAACTCCGCAAATTGCCTGTTTATGCTTGCTTCTGCCCTCTACAATATGCCCTTGAAGGACCCCTTCCACTGTCCCCTGCAACCCTCCGTGACATTCTCCTTGGACATTAACGAGGACCTGCTCAATTTGCGTGGCCCTACCTCAGTGCACCACATGGAACGGCCCCCTGGTGGTGTGCCTGTGCCGGCTCCAGTGCATCTAGAGCCACTAACTCTGTGCTGCTCAAGTCAGGGACCCCTGCTGTTTGCTGTACTGCTGATTGTCTGATCACTGTTGTGGTTGTTGCCAGCACCAACCAACCCCTGAGGAGTGGCTTACACTACCCAACACCCATCCAGCATAGGCGTCACTGGACATGTGACCCTGGCAATAAAAGGGCCCGGGGGCACATGCCCGTAGCCAGTTCCACAGACTCAGTCAGTCTGTCTGTGTGGTCATTATGTATTCATGAGGGACCAGGGCCATTCCACATTATCATGTGCTGTGCACAGCGTGCACAACCATGTCAGCTCAGGCAATGGTGTAGACCTGGGACATGTAACCTTGTTGTATCTCCCTGTGAGGATAAGCGGGGTGGACAGGCACACAACAGTACTGCATAGGGGTGTGGCTCCTCCACATGTGGATCTGGGTGTGGTTAGGTGTAGGCCTTAGCCAAGTATGTGGCTTATGTGTGTTTCTCTGCTGTAGTGTCTGCACCACCAGTCACTCAATCAACAATGTTGCTATGTGGCATGCCCTCGGTGTGTGTGCTCAGCCGAATGGGTACATGGGGGAGGGCATGCCCGCTCGGGGTCAGGGATCACACATTGTTGTGTGTGTCGCTGTTAGCACAGCATGACCCAAAGTTCTGCCCTCAACTGCATGTCAAGCTCAGCCAGGTAGGTGCTCTACATCTGTGTCAGCCCTGTCCTTACAATGGGCCTACACACACGTGGCCGGCCACCTTCTGCGCACATCATCACTGTGACGTAGTCAGGCTTGTGGACAGGCGCAGACAGGCATGACAATGGTGTGCCGTAGGGGTGCAAGTGATGCAACCACGCTGCGCACATTAGTGACTATGCCTGGGGGGGAGGGAGGTACATCAGTGAGGCTACGTAAGACACATTGATGATGCTCATTTGCAACAAACAGTTCATGTCATACAGAATTCACTAAGTCACACATATCACACACCAATGAACCAGTGAGCCTGCCAACACATCTGCAGGACATAGTCTTGATTCATGTCTCTCTGCTCTGTCACAGGTGACCAAGGATATACACTCTGCCCTTGGATGATGACACCCCTCTGAGCCCTGAACACACAGTCCCAGAGGCAGTACAATTTGGCCCACAAACGCACCAGGAGCATCGTGGAACGCACATTTGGTGTGTTGAAGTCATGTTTCAGGTGCCTGGACGTCACTTTGTGTGAAAGATGATTGTTGCATGTTGTGTGTTGCACAACATATGTGTACGCAGCAAAGCCCCATGGATATGAGTGTCAGATGCACAAGACGATGATGGTGAAGATGAGGCAGGTGGACCACACCCATCTGTAGCCGCAGCAGATATAGCCAGTAGGGACTAAATCATTGACATTTTATTCTCTGATTGACATCACATGGTGACAGTCCTTAGCAATAATGGGACAGTGCGATGACTGACCACAAGCACGGCGTGTGCAAACAAACACATTCCCTGTATGCATGTCACTCACCTGTACAGGCACTTCACTCAGACAAAGTGTGGGTGTAACATGTAGTGTTGAGAATTTTGGAATTTGTTAATGGATGGTAGGTGTGTCACCTCTGTGCAGTGAGGCTGTTGAGGGTGTCAGGTATTCGAACTGCCAGTTCGGTGTGTCACAGTTGGTATGGTATCCCACTCTTCAGTGGTTCATATGTGTCCCAATTCATTCCATTTTGACTGTCATTTGTGGGGTAGAGGTGACAACAGGGCTCCTTTTGGGCTCTGATATGTGCCACCATGATACAGGGATGCACCCTGTGTCTCAAGTCCCATGACATGGGTGACATGTATGTAAGGGGGAGTCACTGCCCCTACATTAGTTTAGGCTTTCATTCTTGTTTGTTCATGGACATGGCACGTCGGTGTGCTGGGGGTGCTGATTGTCCCTCTGCAATGTGAAGAGGAGATGCTGTTTCACAGTGTGTTCCATGTATGTTTCCACGTTGGCCCAGGTCACATACTGAATCACTAATACTTACCTGAGGAGGTTTTGAGTCAGAGCAGCAACCAAGGAGCCCAAAAGCCATGTGGGGAACGGCGCAGCGTGTTTATTACGGCACATGAGGAACCAAGACCACAAGACCCAGAAGTCTGTGGGGCAGGCGCCCAGGAAGTGACACCGCGTGAGGGTGACAGAGGCCTTCAAAACCGGCTTGGCCCTCCCGCAGCGCGGGACACGAATCACTAATACTTACCTGAGGAGGTTTTGAGTCAGAGCAGCAACCAAGGAGCCCAAAAGCCGTGAGGGGAGGGGAACGGCGCAGCGTGTTTATTACGGCGCACAAGGAACCAAGACCACAAGCCCCAGAAGTCTGTGGGGCAGGCGCCCAGGAAGTGACGCCAAGTGAGGGTGACAGATGCCTTCAAAACCGGCGATGCCCTCCCGCAGCGCGGGACACGAATCACTAATACTTACCTGAGGAGGTTTTGAGGCAGAGCAGCAACCAAGGAGCCCAAAAGCCGTGAGGGGAACAGCGCAACGTGTTTATTACGGCGCACGAGGAACCAAGACCACAAGCCCCAGAAGTCTGTGGGGCAGGCGCCCAGGAAGTGACGCCGCGTGAGGGCGACAGAGGCCTTCAAAAGCAGCCCGGCCCTCCTGCAGCACGGGACACGAATCACTAATACTTACCTGAGGAGGTTTTGAGTCAGAGCAGCAACCAAGGAGCCCAACAGCCGTGAGGGGAACGGCGCAGCGTGTTTATTACGGCACACAAGGAACCAAGACCACAAGCCCCAGAAGTCTGTGGGGCAGGCGCCCAGGAAGTGACGCCGCGTGACAGAGGCCTTCAAAACCGGCACGACCCTCCCGCAGCGCGGGACGCGCGCGGGCGTTCCTGGGCGCTGCCTAGGCAAAGCCCGGGCCAAAAGCGGGCCCGTCCGCGCCCATCAGAGGCCTGAAGAGGCTGGGCTGGGCCACCCCATTAACATCTTCACCATCTCGTCTGGAATTGATTGACACCCAGGTACTTCTAAAATTACCCCATTTTGGATATTCGCCTTAATTGTTGCTGGACCGTCTATGCCAATTATTTCTTTCTGTTGATATCATTCCCTTCTGTACACTGTGTGGCTGAAAGAAATAAGTTCTGTGCACAGCGAGACCTGTTTACCTGGTTATAAGAATGAGTGAAAAGGATAAAAACACTAAGCCTACCACCTCTCGACGGGTGACTAGATTGCAGGCTGCAATAGCACTACCCCTCCCAAGCCTCACCGCCATCAACAAGATGCTACAAAAGACGATTGGGGTTGTGGCATCTGCAATTGAGAAAACGGAGAGGCGATTATCTCTTACCCCAGCCATCCCCCCTCTCCAGACTGTTGGGGACTTTTCATCAGTTACTGCTAATCCCCCGGACTTTAGCTCCTCCCTTATGTGCACTTTCGCAGAGTTGCCTTGTGCATAGATTGATCTTGATATTAATGTCTCTGCAGAGATTGTTAATTCTCCTTCTCCTTTGTTAGTAAGCAAAGTTCCTAAGCCCCGACTGAGAAGTAAAAAACGGAAAAAAAGTGTAGCTAAAGCCATTAGCATTCCACCTGACTGTGTACATGATGTTGTCGGGCCTTCTCTGTCCAAAGTGGGAACCCCTGTCTGGGTTAATCATCTTTTATCTGATTTCGAAGCACACATGGAAAAGATTATTGGTACATATCTTGAACCACTGACATCTAGACTTGATAGATTAGCAACTATTATTAATAATATAGGTTTAGGGAAAACCTCTATGACCAGCTCTACGGGGAACGTTGCAACTAATAAGCCCAGCTCTACCTGCAATCCCAATACTCCAACAACTAGCTGCAACATACTAGCTGTACCGGTTAGGGCAACTGTTAATTCTATTTCTTACTCTATCTTACCCTTGTCTGGGGTCGGAAAGTTAGAAAATGGAAACAATACAGTGTTGAGGGGGATAACTGAATCCAGAGCAAATCCAACGAACCAGCAAGTTCAAGTGAGCAGAAATAGTGCAGAGGAGGGCCCTTTAGTTCCTTTACCTATCCTTGATCTCCCCGCTGAGTCTGCTCCATATGCTGTGGTTCTCGCTGGGGTCCCCCTGTTAAATCAGGGTAAAAGTGAGGATTATTTTGAAATAAAAATCAAATGTATTCAATGGCTCTACTCCAACAGGCCTCTCCCCCCTAGCGTTTCCGGGCAGATATTGTGTGTCAGAAGAGTAGACTGGATTGGGTCTGGACCTAAAACCATTGTGGGGAACTGTGTGGTGATTAATTTTAGGGTACCACAGGCTGTAGAATATATCTGCAGTAGGTCTACATCGTGGTCCAACACCCAACTATTCCCCCTACACTTGTCATACTTCTATTCAACTCCCCCGTGGAGGACCAGACAGAAGAGAGGTATCCGACAAGATGGGGGTTGGAACGTTCTACCATCCAGAACCCAACAGGGAGCAACATATTGGGAGGGCTGTCAGCAGTTTACCCCCTTACTCTCAACATTTCCACAGAGAAATAGGTATAGTACGCTAGAACGGGTCGATTGATGCCCCGTGTGTCAGAATTATTTGCCTTTAATACGCAGTAGTTTGGGGACCCAAATAGGGAAATGGGTGGGCAATGATGATAGCAGTACCACTGATAACATAACAACAATTAATAATTCCACGGATGATGGGTTGGAATTGGGGTCAGGTATCATGCAGGCTGGGGTCTGTGCTTCCCCTGAGGAAATGTTAACAGGGGTGGTAATAGAAAAGCCACAATAGCCACTAGGGCCCAAGTCCTCACTGTGTAGTACTGGACCTAATCAAAGTAAGAGTGAACCACTGATTAGTACTAGTCCAGCTCACAGTGGTATAAAGTATTGTCCTGGAATGTGGCTGAAATGAAAAGTAAATTAGCTTTACCTGAATGGGGCTCTTTTATGGAAATGCATGATATTTGTCTGTTGCAAGAAACCTGGGCACTGGAGGAGTGTGTACCTCGATGTGCTACCTTCGATGTGCTGGCGACAACTAGGGGCAGGGGGAGGCCTTCGGGTGGCCTGTCAATATGTACCAATTAGTACACCACTCACTCCTCTACGACTTGACCTGGGGTTGGAATCCATAGAAGAAATAGTGTCAGCAGGGCCCTTGCTCTATTGGAAGAGGCTTTGGTCAGTGCCTGAACTAGCTCCATATAGGGAGGAATTCCTAGAGGTTTGGGCCCTGCTAAAAGGCAAGAATATCCTATGGCTGTGTCACGTTAAGTCTCTTACTTCCCAGATTGGCTTTCCTCAGCTCTGGGAGACCCCGGATGCATGTTGCCCGGGAATATCCAAACTGGAACTTAAAAGTCGGTTGAGAAAGCAGTATTTATTAGCCCTACAGTGCTCAGGTTCCCTAGGAAGGCTTTCAGTAGAGTTCCTCTTGGTGAAAACTGAACTGCGAGCAGAGGAATTTTTAGATGTAATTTATCCACCCCTTGCTGGGAAGCTCTAAATCCAGCTAAGGCATGGCACTCTACCACCTAGTGCATTTACTTGCAAATGGGCTAATCCAAAAGTTATTGCTTGCCCGGCATGTAATTATAAAAGTGAAGATGTTAGCCATGTAAGTTTTTTTTGTCCTGCTTATGAGGTAATAAGAAAACGTTGGCTGATTCCGTTGTGTAAGAACCTAGGGTTCAGATATTGTAGACAGGTTTGTAGGGTTTTAACGTATGATACTCACCCTCCCATTGTCTTCGCTGTCTTTCGTTTTCTATTTGGCATGTGGCGTCGGAGGAAAAGTTTTGGATGAATTCTTGTGTCCCAACATGTCTTATTATGAATTTTAACTCTCAATTCTTGATAACTATTCAGTTTAATCCATTTTTAATATAGGTCTGTTATTTATTTCTTCTTTTATTGATTGTGCATTTGTGTATGTAATTTATCTGAACTTTTATGGTCACCGACCGAAATAAAGTTATCAAATGAATGAATGGAATGCATTAAATGTACATTGTGGCTGTTTGTGTGGAAATGCCTATCTGATGTGGGACAATAGTAATTTGTTCTGCGTCACAGCTGTGGAGTTGTGCTCGTACGTTGTCATCTCTCTGTATGTTTACTCTACTTTTATGGGGCATTTTCCCACCTGACACGTGGGATTTGCAGGCCTGTCGCTGGTTTTCGCATGCATTTTGTAGAGCGTTTGGCCTCATCGCAGCTTTTTTGCATTCGTGTTTTGCATTTTTGCGGCATCTCGTTGGTTTGAATGCTGTTATTTGGCGCGTTATCGTGTGACTATCGCATGGTACAGCTGTGTTGTGAATACTTGGTTAACATAGCGTAATTTTGCTGCAATGGACTGCGATGTTGAAAGTTGCCTTAAGCTAATTTTGCAATAGTTATGACACGTTCATGAGAATATCCCCCTGTGTGTGGCCAAGGAGCAACCGGATGTGTCATACCCTAACGTTATGGACTGTCGAAATGAAGGGCAGACTACAGGAATTCTTCTTAATACTACTTGCAGGGTTCCGCCACCTTGAAGCAGTATAGCTGTGTTAGTTTGTTTTTTTAAATGTGGAACTCTGTTGATCCTTCAATAAGGGCATGATTAGTATGGCTGTACAATGACATGCTAATTCGTCAATCAGCAAAATCAAAGTATAAGGGGTGAAGTAAAGGCAAAATGCTGTATCGTACATGGCAACAATATTTTGAATGAGCACATCGTTTGTGTCCCCAATATCCATTTGCCTGTTGGCAACATTAGGGCAGCTCAAGATTTACATTGAGTATTGGAGTGAAGAAAGCCCCTTACCTCCATTAAAAGAGTTGCAGAAAGTACCTGCAGCCCTGTGAGTTAATATTATAGTGGATTGAATGTCAAAACATAGGTCAGGCAAACAGTGTAATACAAAGTGCCAGCGCTATCGCTGTTAACGAATATGACGCACCAGCATCTCCACCCCCTTCTGTAATACCACAGTAATACCACAGTGCTCCAGGGGTACGCAAAGTGGGCGCAAATGTCCGTTGAGCCGCCCTGGGCACTTATTGTAATATGGCCCCAGATGAAAAGGGTTGCAGAAAGTACCTGCAACCCTGTGAGTTATTATTATAGTGGATTCAATGTCCAAACATAGGACAGGCGTACAGTGTAATACAAAGCACCAGCTTTATCGGTATTACTGAAGGGGACGCGCAAGCATCTCCACCCTCTACCACAGTATTACCACAGTGCCCCAGGGGCACGCAAAGCGGGGGCAAATGTCCATTGCGCCCCCAGGGCACTTATTGTAATATGGCCCCAGATGTCTTTCATCCTGTTCTCCTCAAAAAGAATATCAATCTATTCTTCTGTGTACATGGCAAAATAATGCAGCCATATTAAATGATCATTGGGCTCATCGTTCAACTGAAAGTGTTTTGACCAACAGGGCAGGAGCACCTTGGGCAAAAATAAAATGCCAGCAGCCACTGTGACATATGGGGCAGTTACCATTACTTTTAGAATACAGCAACAAACCTCAAGAGTGTTAGATTATTTCTGAAATGTAAACATCAATGACCCTCACAAGAAGGGACTTTTCTTTCTGTACTAGGGGGGCATTGATGAGTTTTCCTGACCAAGACTACTGTACCTTGCTAATTAGCCCTGGGCAGGACAAATGAGTAGAGGAAGGCCTACCATATGGAGGACAGGCCTTCTGATATATTGACCGAGATGGCTCACAGGTAGAAGGTGTTCTGGGAAGAGGTTTAAGATGGCAGAGCCAGATGAACCTCTGCCATCAGAAACCAGACAGCTTCCACACCTGTCACTAAGGTAGAAAATCCTTTAATTTGGCTGGGTTAGTGAACCACTGAATGATAGAGGTTTATCCATGTTCTTATTGGCCACTTCAGTCTATTTTCATCCTTCATCTGCCATCCATCTGAAGAAATTTCAGGAGACAACAAAGCAACAAACATAGGCAGTAAGAAGTTATAAGTTGCATCACATAACTATACACCTCTCAGGTTGACTTCCAATGGACCATAAACAAACAATCAAACACCAAGCAAATAGAGAGACAGCAATGAAGTAATTATGCAGTGCTTCAATGCACCAAACGAAACAAATGTCCTTCGATGATATGAAAAACGTTTTTTTTAATATATCCTTTTGGTACAAGATGTCAACAGAGGCAGCCAATATTCTTGATACAGGATGGTCAAAGAGACAGCCAACGCGTTTCACCCATTTTGGGCTTCTTCAGGGCAAATAATCAAGTTCCCTGTGAGAGTACTGATTTTCCAAGGCAGATAGACAAAAGTGTGAACTTAATAACGACGATATCCAGTGCATCAAACAAATAAACAGATGAGGGAGCGTGAAATAAACACTAAGTAGGTTCCAGAGTTTTTGCACCGTATTTCTGCTATAATTTCTGTTGATATTCACCTGGAATATGTGCGTGTGTGCTATGATATGCAACACTCCAAAAATGGTTTATATGTCACTCAAAACGTCCCCATGTTTTGCCGGGTCTCACGACGCACCAGCTCCAAATGTCAAATTTCGGGAGACTAAGTACAATCTTTTGTACATGTATATGAGCTTCAAAAAAGGTGAACTCTTTTTGGCTGAGAAAGACAAGATCTAACTTCCTGTCTGGTAGTGCATAAGCCATTACATTAAAATCACCACCAATGGCTAAGGCTGAAATACTGAGGTCTTGGAACAATTTCCAAAAGCTAAATTTATTACGATTTGTGCAATGCAAAGTTGTGCAAAGATCAGCTGCCTGTTTTTCATGAAAGGACAAAAGTTGTCTAGCATCATATTTACAGCACAATCTATGCTGATGTTGTGATTGGCATCATACATCTAACTGCCCACATGCTCTTGAGGATACGTGCGCATGTTACGCTCCTTAACTTTCACATCTCATACAATTTTGGGGGAATTCAACTATGCAACACAATGCTGGAGTCTTGCAGTGCAAAATAAATTGCATGCATAAATGATTAGCACAATTGTTTGTATCACATACTAACTCCTGCAAGACCTTATATTTTTCAAGCTTGGGCCAAGAAACAGGGAGTTCAACAGTTAGTCCATCAGAATTTTTGAATCTCTGTATCTGCTTGTAGCCATCAACCTTCATTGTCAGTTCTAGTACCACAGCTGATTTAATGTGGTCATGTATATATGGATGTACACCCCTACAGCAATGGTGGTTTTACACAGCATAATGAATGAACCTGAACACAACAAAAAAAAATAGGAAGAAATTGAAGATGAGAGACAAAGCAGCCAACTTTGTCAAAATACAGTATGAGAAAATGGGTTGTTGTTTGAGGTGGTAGGTGCCCTTCTCAAGCAACAGCCACAATACTTGTCACGGTGAACCACAAAAGTGACTAAATTAACCTGTGCTCAACCCGCTGGTCATGTGGCACAGAAGTAATCAGGCTTAACTTAGAGTCAGTATGTAACGTGTTTACACAGCACTCAAACAATATTAAAATGAAAAAACAACACAAGAAAAGTCCCAAACCAATTTTGAAAAATAGAGTAAAACCTAATAAATAATTTTATATATAAATGACAAAAATCCAGTCACTAGAATTGGAGCAATGAATAAAAATAAATAATTGCAATGTAGTGCCTAAAGGTTTAAAGCACCAACTGCGGACATCTAGGCGCGCAAGACCAGGGCAAAATTGGAAGTTCAATTACAAGAAGTGGCTTGGTCATGGTCTTGTCTTACCTTCAGACATTAGACAAAATTCAAAGAAAATATCTAAGAAAGTTCTGCACTGCAAGGTAGCCGTCGGTATCTGAGGAGGAGGCATCATCATCTGGGAGCCACTGGACAAAGTCATGATGAAGATTTCTTCGTGCAGACTTAGGGCCCGATGTAGTA
This sequence comes from Lissotriton vulgaris, assembly GCF_964263255.1. Taxonomy (NCBI): domain Eukaryota; kingdom Metazoa; phylum Chordata; class Amphibia; order Caudata; family Salamandridae; genus Lissotriton; species Lissotriton vulgaris. The sequence continues at coordinate 928,453,013 of NC_141696.1, read as the reverse complement.
CACCAAATACCGGTCGGTACCGGCCGATTTCGACAGTTACCGATCGGTATTTGGTTTTTGATATGTAGAGGCCTTAAATTTTACAGAATCGGTAAATTTACCGAATCAGTAAATCTAGATGTAGGTGGCACTGAAAACAGTGCCACAGGCCCTTAAGAATTCGTTATTTACAACGAAATAATATTTTGTGGTAAATAACGAATTCCAGTGTACATGCACATCTGTGCATGTACACCTGTGCCATGTGGCACACATACATGCCCTAAGGGCATGTATGTGTGTCACATGGCACTCAAGCCAGAATCAGGGGTGCAACAGGGTGTCAAAGTGACACCCTGTCCCCCTTGACAATTCAGTAATTTTACCGAATCGGTATTTACCGATTTGGTAATTGACATTGATTCCTATGGGCCTCAAGGCCCATAGGAATCAATGGCAATTACCGAATCGTTAAATACCATTTCGGTACCGAATCATACCGATTCGGTAAAAAATACTGAAATATTTCCTACATCTCATTTACCGAATCTAGAATACCGAATTGGTAAAATTCGGTATTCTAGAGTCGGTAAATGAGATTTACCTACATCGGGCCCTTAGTTTCTTTTTTTGGAAGTCCAAGATTTCCAGCAGGACCAAGATACCGGCTGTATCCAATGAGGGATCCAGGAGGCCAGATACCCTTCCAGATACGAGCCACCGAACAGGATTTGCTGCTGCAGAAAAGAATGTAGGGGAATCTACCGTGAAGTCAGACCTACCGGTGATGCACTTTTGGTGGATCGGTGAGCAAGTAGGTCCTGGTCTCCTATCTGCTCTCACAGCCATTTTTGGCAGAAAATGTTCCAAGTTGCAAGTTTTGGATTTTGGCTTTGTAGGCAAGCGTACAACCACTTACAAGGGTCTAGGCATGGGGGGGGGCACCGCTTGAGGGTCAGGACTCACTTCAGGCTGGATCAAAGTAAACTATGAAAGCTGTTGGAGCTTTGTGCATCCCTGTAGCTCTGAACAAGAGGTCAGCAAGCTAGCCTTAGGAGTCACTCTTGTGGTCCTGGGTTCAGGCATAAAAGCAGGACTCAAGCAGCAGGGCTGTCCGCTGATGGTAGAGGGCAGGCTTCAGGACACAGAGCGACCCTCGGAAGTACAGAGCAGGACTTAGACAATAGGGCAGTCATCAGAAAGTCCTTCACAGTTCCAGAAGTGAACTGCAGAGTCTGTTTGAGTGTCCTATTTTTATACTTGAAACCACTTTTGAAGTGGACGAAACTTCTGGAGTTTTTCCCCACAGAGGGTTCTGGAATTTCTTGCCTCTCTGCCCAGGGTCCAAAGGGCCTGGAGTCACAAAGGCTCAGAGTGAAGTTCTTTGTGTGATGGCTGAGGAAGCTCCTTTGAAATGTAAGTGGGAATGTGCACGGCTCTGTCCTTCCCATCCTGTCAGGATGGCCAATCGGCAAACACTCAACTCCCTTTTGTGTCATTGTCTGGGAGGAACAAACAAAGGCTAACTACACCTAGTAATGTTACCTGGGATACAGGCTCCAGGCACCAAATGTTTATGACAAGAACATTTCAACTTTCTAAAAGTGGCATCAATAGAATTGTGCCTTAAAATCTGACTTTACCATGAAAGAGTATTTTAAATTACAATTATTTAGACACCATACATGTCATTTCTACCTGTTCCCAACTGAATGTTATCTCTTAACTAATGTAATACGGTAGCCCAATGTTTTCCTACTGGAGATGTGGGCTTCACAGAAACCAGGCCATTTTAAACTTAAAAGTATTTGTCTTGGTTTCCAAACACAATGCACCTTGCTCCATGGTCTGTTTAGGGCCTACCCTAGGGGTGACATATGTATTAAAAAGGAAGTTTTAGCGTCAACAAAATGTTTATTTTGCCAAGTCAAACTGGTAGTTTAAAACAGCACACAGGCGGCAATGGCAGCCCTGAGGCATGCTTTAAAGGGTGGTAATACATTTACTGGCCCAGGTATATGGTATACCACTTTACATGGGGTGAATGAGTAAATTTACTATGCCAATCTTGTGTAAGCCAATTTTACCATGTTTTAGGAAGTGAGCACAAGCACCTTAGCATTGTTCAGCAGTGGTAAAGTGCACAGAGTGCAAATGTCAACAGAAACAAATTCAGCAAAACAGTAGGGGAGAAGGCAAATAGTTTGAGCAAAGACAACTCTAAAGCTGACAGTTATAGCATATGTTTTTTACAGGTTTCTGGATATTTAAATAAAGACACTTGGACCAGAAGGTAATTACAGAGCCCAGGGCCCACATTTCCTAGACGAGAAAACGCACCTGTGTGAGGGTGTTAACCCCTTCCCACGGTGCAGGGGGGAGGGGGCCGCGAGTGGCGCCGCCGTGTTCATGATGAGCTCAGCTCATCATGCTGCACAGTGGAGCTGTGCTCATGACGAGCTGAGCTTGTCACGACTCCGCCTACTCAATGGAACAATCTGCACAGGAGGGGAATTATCCTCGCGTGGGAGTTCCGCGGCAGTTATGACGAGCTCAGCTCGTCATGAGCATCGAACAGGTTAGCTTTGGTAAGAGAAATTAGCCTGATCACAGAGCTCTTGAAGTCTTGTGAAGTGGGAGGCACTAGAAAAGACAACAGCTGCCATATTCATATTTAACTTTGTACATGAAGTATTAGTTCTTGAAAGTGACCGTTTGCCTCAGCAATTACCTGTCCAAGGCTATTCATGCCAAAGATAATCATCCAAACTCGTGGCCACAAGGTTTTTGAGCCTATAGATCATTAAACAATACAATGTCTGAAGGCCGAAGTTAAGAATACTTTAATACTAGATAAAAAAGGAACAAATGTAAACATCAACCCTGTGTAAAACCATGTCTGTGCAAAGAGAAGAGTCTTTTCCAAAACATGAAGTGCAAAGAATAAGGAAGGAGAGTAGAATGAACTTTTGCTTGAAAATCGAATACTTTACTCATGGGGACTCTTGAGTGCTAGGATCGAAGGGGTCCCCAGCAAGGGAGGCCGACAATGCCAATGGTGGTTCTGATTACCAACCAACAATAAATAGGTGTTGTTGTTTTAATATAAATAGCATATGTATCCATTGTTGAAAGCCCTTAAGGTAGACGCTCAAGGTAAATGTAGAGTTAAGTGCTAGATGGCCAAGTCACAAAATCTGCAAAGGAAAAATTATAAATATTATACACAATTAAATATTAGTACGTTTATGTGGAGCGAAATTGAATTCGATTAAATTACTCATTCTCTGAAGCATTAGTTTTCCAATTGTGCACATAAAAAGAGAAAACGAAAACCAGATTGCTCAGTGTTAACCGAAAATATATTAAATAGAAAGCAAAATCAATAGAGTTAGCGTCTGAAGGAATTTAGAACGCTCAGAAGAAACATAGTAAAGGTTGCTTGTATCAATAAATGGTTTTAAAAACAGCAGTCTTAAAACCCGTAATGCAGCGGTTTCAAAGGACATTTATACTCTCGAGAATAAATGACAAAATTCCCATTCGCTGCAATGCATAACAGCTGTAAATAGTTTCAGTGCTATAAAATTAGAGTTGAATCATTTATTAAGAATCTGCATTTAAATTCAGTTATGCGCCCACTCGAGGGCAATGTGGCTTCTTTGTGATATGAAAATAATGAAACCTATTTTGATATGAAGCCACACAATAGAAGATATGCTGTGGGTAGCAAGAGGGGGCCTGAGGGGACTCGCACGCAAACAAATGATCTAGAACCAGAAAAAGCCCACAAGTGATATCCTCTGCTCGTTTTCTAGTCTGAAAATTTTGATGCATAACATAGACTGACGTGAAATAATTTCAAAGTTTTCACCACCTTGGGGTTACATTTTCCGAACTGCAAAGAGGGAATTGCTCTCACAACTGCTATTAAAAATGCAGGAGGTCGTTGGCTAACTCCCTATGTACTTTGCTCAGTACACAAAGAACCCTAGAATACACTTATCAAAGAACATTCATAAAATCTTAATCTGACTCTTATAGGAAAAGTGATGAAGACATGTAGGAAGCGATCGTTACATGCCAATGGGGCATTTTAGTGCTCCATGCCCTGACCATATAACGCTTCGACTACTAAATACTGAAGGTGCTTGGCCGGTAAAAGTGCAAAAATTCTGATCTAAAACTAAAGCATGGCAACAAAGGCCCGTGGGAGGCTTCGTAAAGTGAGCTTTTGGAACATGTATGCTAATTTTCAATGTCATTTGTAAAACTAGAGGCAACTAATAGTGCCCTAGAATTTTGAAAAAAATATAAACGTTTTATATGTTAAAATATTGCTACCTTAAAATATGTAAGAGCATTACGATTGTATTTTAAATTTGAATCTTTCCTATCTTTCCTACATTGTAGGATGCATGGTTGTCTCTGCTTTAGGATGATATTTCATCCTATTATTGTCTTATGAATGTTATTTTGTATACGTTTTCTCATGAAATGTTGTGCTTTATTAAATGTTATACTTTTAAGTAAAGTTAAAGGATCCTGTCAAGAGTATGCTGTTCACTGCTCTATTTTCTTCTGCGGGAGAACGGAGAATATAACATTTGTACATCAAACTGTTGTAGGCAGTACTGTGATCTGACATAAATAATTTGTCCTAAACGTTGTCTAGTAATACACCTGGTAGAGGTTTGATTATTAACTCCAGTGTGGCGTATATTTTTGTAAACGATTTTTAGAACACAATATTTATGCATAGCGATATTCTGACAACAATATTCCGATACCATACCATTTTTATACGCATCAACGAACTGCATATCTCAAGTGTAGAATACAAAGCACTGTACAGTTTGCAGTGTGTAAGAAATGGTGTAGTAATTGAGAGAAAAAAACATTGGAACACATTTTGCAAATTTTCACTCAGCGCAACGCTGCAATCCACCTTGCCATGCTGCGTGAAATCAAAAGAATCGGAATGTATAGTATTTAACATCATACGGAGCATTCCTCGCTCTCCGATGTGTTGGCACAATCTTGGCTTCCTAGCGCCAACGCAGGCCCTCTTGCACCATGGTGGAAGGGAAACTACATTGTAAGCAGTATTAGTTTTGTTTAGAAAGGGACACCTTCCTGCACAAAAACAATTCTCTGAGGCATTTTCCTCTTTCTATGTTTGCTAAACAATACAGCAGACCTAGAAAAGGAAACAACGAGGAGAAATAAAGATATTTCTTTTTGTTGCGCCTCACCAGGGGAGGCGTAGCATTTTGTCACATTACAGGGTTGATCAGTGTTGGTAAAACTGGGAATGCATCAAAATCCATGGGTTGATATGTGCAAACACCCAGGCATCACCCCATGGAACCCCTCCCTGGAGCAGAGTAATGAAATTGACAATTTGCACTGCGTTGCTCCAGATTTATCAAGCCATGCAGGTCCATTTAAGGTGGCACTTGTGCGGCTTGATAAATCATACTTTAGTTTTGTACAGACTACAAGTGTTCAGGAAAATGCTTAGACTGCACTAGCATATGCATATGCCCGTTCCCGGGTGATTTGAGCTCTATGTTAAATTAAAATAAGATAACATAGAAGAACAAAGGAAAATTAAGCTGGGGAAGGCCAAGAAAGGGAGGAGCAAGTTGTGATATGGGATGGGATTTTGGGAGTGTCATGGGTCGTACTCTAGAGGCACCTGAGGATTAAAGTTTCTTGCAGTTTGACAACTTGCTTAATTGTGGGCTATACTTACAGCCTAATTCATCAAGGCCAAATCGGCTCGCAAAGGGCCAGATTCTGAGAATCTGGCCCTTTGCGAGTGCGATTTTTGCATTTGGGATTCATCATCCCAAATGCAAAAATCGCTGATTGCGATCTCGCAATTTTGCGAGGACTTACATTTAAGGAATCTCTATTTGAGATTCCTTAAATGCAATTCATCATGCAAAATAATTTTGCGAATTCGCAATTTCTGGCCGCAATTTACCGCGAGGTCAAACCTCGCGGTAAATTGCGAAAACTCAGAAAAATGCATTTAAATGCATTTTTCTGAGTTGCATGTTACACACACACATGTCCTTTGGACATGTGTGTGTGCAACACCTGTGAAAATTTCCATTTTAGGGGTGCTACAGGGTGTCCTTTGGACACCCCTGGCACCCTTTAAATCGCAATCTTATTTGCGATTAGCAATTTGCTAATCGCAAATAAGGAATACTCCCCATTCATTCCTATGGGCCTTTTGGCCCATAGGAATGAATGGCGAGTTATTCCTTATTTGCGATTAGCAATTTGCTAATCGCAAATAAGGAATATGTAGGAATCGCATTTTATTTTGCGATTCCTACATGAATCCCGTTTTGCGAGTCCTTAATAGCGATTCGCTATGAATCGCTATTAGGGCCTCGCAAAACGGGATGATGATGAATCAGGCTGTATGTAATTTCTTTTCACCAAAAGTAGCAGAATTGAAAAAGTGACATCACATGCTGTTTAATTGTGAAAGCATCACGCACGTTTTGAGCCAGCAGACGCAGTGTGGGAATTCTAAAACATTTTTATTGAAAATCTGAATAACCAGATTACGAATAATCCGAACTAAGAATAGACTTTAACAGTCATTATGAACTTTTAATAGTCAAATGAGGGCCAATGTTGAAAGACACTTACCTAGATATGAAATTAAAAGGGCTGTGCTGGAGAACATTTTGGCAAAGAAATACCAGCATGTTTAGTGTATTTTTATTTAAAATATTTACAAAGAGCAGTATTTTATAGCTCTAGGTTGTCAGTAATATTTGTTGGACATACACAACATTTTTTGTGCTTGCTTTTGAGGGTGTTATGGTTATCACGCTGTTATTTCTAGAGGTTTGTCAACAAACAATGTAATTGGTAATGCCTCCTTAACCAGGCCCATGACATGATTGAGGAGTAAATTAAAGTACTGGTTTAGGGGCATATTTATGAGCACCCCTTGTGCTGCTGTAGCTAAACGCTTTGTGACACTTTAGGAGCGCAAATCACAAAACCATATTTATCAAGTTACTCACAGCCACTTTGCGCGGCTTTGAATGGTGTCATTGATATGGAGTAAGGCAAGGCAGCGCAAATTGCTGCGTTGTCTTACTCTGTGTTAGAAAGGCATTCCATGGGAACTGCGGTGGGCCTTTTCACGCAACCCCCATAGATGTTGATGCTTCTCCAGATTTACAAAACCATGTAAACCTGGGAATGCGCCAAAATATTATGCCTCTGAAGGGGAAGTGCAATGTGGGGAAATAACTCTATTTCTCCCCTTATTCTCCTCATTCCTTGTGAGCTGCATTCTGCAGCAGACATAGAAAGAGGAAAAAGTGCCTTCCAGGTTTGTTTTTATGCAGCAAGGTGCCCCTTTTTACATAAAACCAACCCTGCAGACAACACAGCCACCCTTGCATCATGGTGGAAGGATGCCTGTTTTAGCGCTAGGCTGCTAAAACGGACAGAATGCACCATCTCAGATAAATATTTAGCATTCCAGTCCTTTCACTCTGATGTAGGGCAGCATGGAAAATAGCAATTAGGAAGTGACTATTCTGATCTTTGTACATCTAGCCCTAAATCACTATTGGCCAGATTCAAAAGTTTTTTTGCATTTGCAAATGGCCAGATTCACAGGGCCGTTTGTCAACACAAAATGGTATTTTCAAATGTTCAAAGCCCAGATTGCAAATTGGTAACCTGTTACCGAATTGCAATTTGGGATTGCAAATCGATATTTAGAAGGGGCATGCTTAGGGGATCCCTTCCTAATGCAGATTCCATTGGTATACACAAATGTTTTTTTGACAGAAATGTGGTTGCAAAACATTTGCATTTTACCACCAACTCGTAGTTGGTGGTAAGCCATTCGCAAAACAGAATGGGATCATTGACTACTATTAAAAAATGAAACAGAAAACCTTTCCTTTTTTTTTAAAGCATCCCATTTTCCTTCAAGTAGAACGGGCTGCATTTAAAGAATAGATTGCTTTATTTTAAAGCAATCAGAAACATTGTAGTCTGCTGACCCCAGTAGGCCTCCATGCCTGTGTTTTTTGCGATTCCCAATGGGAAGCAAACTGTGACCTACTTCCTTAATAATCATATATTCATGAGGTACATCTCTTTGGGACCCACTGGGAATCACAGAAAGTTCATAACAGACTTTCGTAAATGAGTGTTTGGGATTATCAAATAGTGAATCTCAAAAATGTGCAGTTTGGTAACCACAACCGCGATGCTTTGTACATCTGGCCCTCAAGCACTTTTACTATCCATATTTCTGTTTCTGTATTCCCTCCATTGGCGTGTCTCACAATTCAAAATCCTTTCTATTGATTTGCACTTTCCTTTTGCAAGAGGAAGCCTGAGGGGACAAACTCAAAACAGAGGTTAGGTTGAGAAAAATAAGGTGATAAGGTTTTTGTTGTGAAATCTAAACTGAAAATAACAAATGTTATCCACTCCATCTATGGAGCACATAAATTGTCACATCACACTGTTTTGTGTCATAAACTTTATTAACCACACCTAGGCAGACCTCAACTGATTATGCAATTTCATAAGGAGTCCACCAAGGACCACAAGAGTCATACTGCACATGATCATACAAAACTACATCCTACCCTTTTTTAAATTAAAGTATGGACAGCATATATGTATAAGAGTTCCTCAGGGAGTTGTTGAGATGCTCGCATCAGTCTGCCAGATTGAGGGGCCAATTCGGATGTTGTGAGGATAGGCTCTGACCCTCGGTCAGAGCCATCCTAACCGCATCCGAATCACCTATTCAGTTTCCCTTCCAACTGACCCATTCCGATGGGGTCGGTTGAAAGGTAAACCAAATTGTCCTTCCGAATGGCTCCCGACGGGCTCGGAGTAGGTAATCCTCTGGCCGGCTCCGTCCGGCCGAGGGATTACGACGGCAGTTTCCCACTGCCTTTTTGTGCCGGCCTTTCCGGCACAGAAATGCTTTGGGAAACAGCTTTGGGGGCCCCTAGCAGGGCCTCCACTGGTGCAAGGCCACCAAATGGCAGACTAGGAGCACCTATGGTGCACTTCTGTTTATCCCTGCACCCCATGGTCGGTACCTTAGGGTCTTTCAAAGAGAGCATGCATTCCATTCAGAATAAGCCATTTCAGTTGCATTTTCACGTGTTGTTTGATTCTCTTGAAACTTCGGTCACATTCAAAGGACCATTGGAAAAGAACATTCCTCTTTGTCAACTCTCGTAATGGGCCACTCACCATGGCAAAGTCATGAATGTATCTAGAGAAATAGCAGGCCATGCCTGAAAAGGATCGCAGAATGGTCACACCCTGCAAGTGACAAATGGATGACGATGCTTGCAATTTTCAGGGTCACGAGTCATTCCCCCTACAAAGAAAAAATGCCCAAAGAACATGAGTTTGGTTTTACGAAATTCAACATTTAAAGTGAGACCTGCATTAGCGCCCAGACTGCATATTTGTGTAAGGGCTTTGCCATGTTCCTGTCATGTGACCTCAAACACTAATATATAATCGCTGTAGTTGAAAGGTTGAATTACTCAGTGAATGACAGCCTGAAAGATTTCTGCAGCCGACGACACACCAAAAGTGAGTCTTTTGTATCTGAACAAGCCAACATGAGTTGGAAAAGTAGTAATGTACCTACAGTTCTCGTCGAGTTCATGGTATCCTTTGTTCAAATCAAGACAGGAGAAGACTTTGGCAACATTTGGCTGTGTAATTATGTCTGCTATATGTGGACCTGGATGTCTTTCTCTCTCGATTGCTTTGTTGGTCTGGCGCATATCAACACAAATGCACATTTCACTCCCACAGCCCTTTTTTAGCACTTCCACTATGATGAAACCCATATTGGCATTGATGCTCAATGATGTCATGGTTTAATAATGTCTCTAGTTCATTCTCAACTTCCTCTTGTAAATTAAAAGTAATCTGATGGTGTCCATGAACAACAGGACAAATGAAAAGTTGCACCATCATGGTCTTGAGTTTCGCCAGTCTTTAAAACAATAGTGGAAATTGGCTTACTATTTCAGAATGTGCATTGTTTGTAGTTGAAGGATATCAGCCCCATGTCAGCAGGAGTGCTGAAACTGAGTAGACATGTACTAGCCGAAGTACCTGCGAGGACAAGAATTGGTGCTTGTACTGGTATTTTCTTATGCTTGATGATCACTACGAATGACCATTGACTTTGTAATGGCGTAGAAGCAGCTCAGGTGTACACATATGTTTTTAAAGCGTTAGATGTGGTACCAAAACACCTAATTATAATGTAGGTAAAATCAATTTACTCTCCACCCTTCACCCCTATAAACCACACAACCCACAATTAAACTAATTACATAATTTACTTATTTATTTGTCAATTAGTTAATTAATATTAATTAACAGCTAATTATTAATTAATTACAAATATATTATTACCCACCGTTTACACCTAAAAACCCCACAACCGCACCTAAAATTGACCCCAAACAATTCAAAAAACAATTAACATTATACAATCTCAATTAAATAAGTATTAATAAATAAAAAATATTCATTAATTTATTATAACTAAATTACTTCCCACCCTAGTCCCCTATAAACCCACAACCCGCTACGCAACAAAAAATGCAAAATGTAATTAATATTGAAATTAATACCTTTTAAAAATGTAACATATATTAAAAAACATAAACAATACTTATACAAAAAATACATCACATACATTTAAAATATATACTAAAATACATAACACTAACTTAAAAAATCGATATTTTAAAGAGCTATATTTTGCAAATGATATTAATGACTTCTATATTTTTAAAATCAATATTTCTTTCCTTAAAGTCATTCTTCTTGACCACAATATTCTTGCTGTTGATAGTTCTGTGTCATTTAAAACTCGATATTTGTGTAAGTCGACATTTCCAACTCATATTTTGACTGAATACCAACAGAGACAGTTCCTTATATTTTTCTGCTGATATGATATTGATCGATGCCCGCTGTCTATAATATAAGTTATAGGGCAGCCATTCACCTTTAGCTTTATCTTAAGGCATTGTTCAAATTAGTTTGGTTGCTTCACATGTGATCTCTCTTTAGCCTGTGTTGTTCTTTGCAAGCAGCTAATCCTACATGGGCACTTTGTTCTGCGGTCGACATCTACATTGCATATCCATCCTCTTCACTGTCACTTGACAATGACATTGAAGAGTCTTTGGAAGATTAGTTTAATGACGATCGTCTTTGTTTAGTCTCGACTTGCCTCAATTGATGTTGCCATTTGGTTTTGTTTCCTACAGCCCTTGCATGTCTGTCCATTTACCTTCGTTTAAAAACAAAAATCCACATCCGAAACACAATTTCTTTTTCTTCTGAGACATCATCTTATGGGCCTCTAGTTTGTGCTTCTGCTTACTTTTCAAGATCAGCGCTGATTCATTCTGGGTTGTTCTAGATTCCATATCAACAGCGTGTTAATCTGCACATTCCTCAGCTCTTGAAGCTATGAATACCTTTTCTACTGTGTCTCTTAATGAATCAGAGAAGCAACCATAATGACTCTGAGACACATTGCTTCTTCCTCATTGAATTCACTGCAGTGCTTGATGAGGGCATCAAGTCTTTTGAAAAATTCATCCATCATTTCACTAGCTTGCTGTCTTGCTTGGCTGAAAATTTAACTTTCATAGTCGACAGTCGGCACTGGTTTGAACTTGGCTTCCAAAAATTGATTTGACAGTGGGATACTACAGCAGTTTGTGATTTTTTTTATCACTTATTTCACTCTATCACCTGCAAGGTTCTTCAAGTTTTTGATGATCTTCTCGTTATCTATGTTTCTAGAGCATCAATTTAGTCATCAAACTTTTCATCCATGCAGTCCATATGGCACCAATATTCTGCTCTTTGGCACTCCGTTCTGCGACTATTGGAAAACTTCAATTTCTTGAAGATCTTTTGAGTTGTGTTGAATGCCACCAGCAGCCTCTTTGGTCTATTCTGCAGGACCAACCGCTTTGTAGACACAACCCCCGTGTTTTCTCTTGAGGCACCTCACCAGATTTGAGGTTGTACAGCGTTTACTCTGCTTTACGCTGGTGAGTAGACTTTTGTTGATTATACTTGATTGTCACTGCCATGAGCTCTTCTTTGCGCCTGTTCATCTCTGCCTTTAGTGCTTTTTTTTACACCTGACTGTCATTGCCTTTAATACTTCTTTGTACCTGGTTGTCACAGCCTTTAGCATTTCTGCTTTGTAAGGATATTGGCTGTGGTGCAATATCTCTTCTTTTGGCCCTTTCCAGTAGGCTTCTGGCGGGCTTTCTGACTCTGCTTCACTGTAGCACTTTCACCTCCTTCGAGGGCCTCGTAAGAGCTAAAGCAGAGTCTTGATTCCACATACACCAAAAACAGATTGCTTCTTGGGGCATATGTGGCACACACAATCAATTTTCTGGAACACAGCAAACCCTCAGGGAGAGCAATCTTGATTCTTTGGGACAAGCATTTCCTACTTGTCAACAGTTGTCACATCCACCCCAGCTCTGGAGAACATAAATGATCACGCCACACACGGAGCTCAGTAATACATTCTTCTTCTTCAGCATGCAACCCTTAACTGAACGCATTGTGTCATGAACTTCATTGCACACACCTAGACACACCCCAACTGAAAACTTAATTTTTGAATCTGCCGAGGGCCACAAGGGTCCTACTGCACATGATCACACAACACTACAACAAACACAAGAAAAAATGCCCCAGTCAATGGTAATCCTGTATAGACGATACCTAAATGTTTGATGCAGAATTGCAGGGTCAAAAAAAATACAGTGCATTTTCAAAGACTGTTTTTCCAGTACCAGCTCATGGCCCTTCTAGATTTTTAAAAACACATGCAATTGGGCATTTGTTTCTTTAAGAAACATAGCAACCTTAATGTGCAGCGAAACAATACAAACTAATGCGTGCTGTATTCTGCAGCGCACGTAGACAGAGGAAAGTACCTCAAAGCATTGTTTGTGTGCAGTGAGGTGTCACTTTCTGCACAAAAAACAACCTTACTGGTAACGTGGGTACCCTTGCAGCATTCAGGAAGGGTGCCTGCACGGACGCTAAGCAGCACACACTCTACTAGCACAGGGATCGAGCAGAAATGTACCATATATTAGTAGATATGGCCCATTTTTCCTTGCTCTGTGTCACAAAACGCAGCACAGCAAGTTGCCTTATTGCATTGGGGTGCATGACTTCAAAGTAAATTTGCCCCCACTCTTGGGGAACAGCATTCAGGGCAGTGGGATATGCTGTTAACTGCTCTGAGGCCAGGCCATATCGTTCCTACTAAGACAGGCAGGCTAAAGATAATTCTTATAGCACTACTGCGCGCACCCAGGCATGAGACTAACCAATCACTTGACCCCTGACAACTGTGCTGTTACACTCTACTAAATGAGTTAGAGCATGGAATGGATGACAATCCTTGCATGCAGCGATGTCCCCAATAAATTCCACCCATTCTGTACAACAAAATGTCTGAATGAAGGTGTGTGAAATCAGGTCGCTAGGCAGATGTAGAAACAATTTCACTAGATTGACGATTGTTTTTCTTCGGTGCATAGCCAATGGCCCAGCAGCCTAGTGCCCACAGCGTGAGCATAATAACTGCTGGTGCCCAGAAATACGTGCTGGTGGTGCCCACTGGCAGCCAATGGCTGAAAATAATCACTGCACCCCAAAGCTGGCCCTGCACTTGGAAGACTTTGACTTGCTTACTGATTTCAATCATTGGCTTAAGACAGGTTGGTGATGGACTTGATGGATGAATGAGAGAGGTTAAAGATAGAAGGCGTCAGAAAGACTTCTGGTTGTTCTTGACCGCATTTGATACTACTGGTCATGTGATTTTGCTGAAGAATCTGCAGTAGGAGTATTGAAACGCTCTCTTAAATGTTTCATGTCATTCTAATCGAGCAGCACACCATATTTGGCCACGTTGATGAAAAGGTTTTATTCTGTAAAGGAGTCAGTCAGTGCAGTGTCCCAGGGTCAGTATGTCAAAATAAAGTACACATAAATATTGTGATGTAAAAATATTCAACCCCAAAATGCTGATTATTCTAAACTTGTAAAGTAAAAAATATTGTCAACAAAAATACTAAGTTTTAAAATTGTAATTGGTATTAAAATAACAATTACAAAAAATAGGGGCCTATTCACAAATTGCACTTTGTATTAAGTTTAGTAGAACTACTATAGTACTACTACCATACCACAAAATGCTATTCAGACACATATATGGAGGTCAACGCCTCCGCCTCTCATATTTTTTATGTGCAGAGATCTCTTCCGCAACTGACGAGATCTCAGTACACAAATGTGTACGTTTATAGTAAATGTGCCAAGGAAAGGGAGGAGTGACTGTAAATTGAGGAATACTCACTACTAAAGAAAAAGGGTTAAGAGAGGAGTAAGGAGGAGTTAACGATCAGCTAGGTACGGGTTTCGGGAGGAACATGCACCCACTTACATAAGAGTAAGACCATTGCGTTTCACAAACTGCACTTTTATAGTTGCTGCAGCTGAAAGGATCCAGCATGGTAGTAAATGTACAACGGCTCAGTGTTGGCGAAATAACAGCACCACAAGTGGTCAACGATTCTTTTCTATTCTATTCTATTCTATTCTACTCTATTCTATTCTATCCGATCCTATTCTATTCTATTCATGAGGCTTTCTAGGACACATGGCTACCCAGAAGGGCCTCCCAACGATAATCCAGCATTCAGGTACTAATCAAGTGATCATGTTAGTTGAACAAAGTGGTTTTTAACAGTTTTCAGTATGTTAGTTCTGACTTTGTTTCCCTAATATGCCCTGGGAGAGCCTTCCGGTGCTTGGGAATTGAATTAGAAAAGTGAAGGAGCTTCCCCACTCCTCGGTTTCTTTATCCAGGGTAATGTGAACAGCTGCTGGCTGGTGGAGCACAACATACTTGTGGAATTGTAGGATGAAAGTAGTCTTTGAATTAGCAACAGACCCTTTTTATACATTGCTCGATGAGCCAAGGAATTGCAGATCAGTGTTTGGGAATGTTCAACAGTATATGGGCAGCAATATTCTGGGCAAATATAAGGAGTTATCATAGTCAAGTTGTGAAATGATTAAGCCTTGCACATCTACTGTACTCAATGGTTCAGGTAGCCATCTCAGTAGCCTTCTCAAAGTCCTTAGCAGGTCAAAACATGTTGTTGCTCGTTTTTTTACTTGGATTGCCATTGAAAGCTTATCGTTGAGCCAGGAGCCAAAACACTTGACCTCCAATTTTGGGGTGGGTTGACTTCCAAGAATTGGCCAGTTAAGCTCCATCCATGTATAGGAGTTATTTCCCATCACTGTCACTTCTGTTATTTGCCCATTTACTTTTAGACTGCTTGCTGCCATCCATTCTACAACATATTTAAGGCAGTCATTTGGATAGATCGAGGTCCGATCGGATTGAGAAGAGAGGAAGATGATAATCTGAGTATCATCAGCGTAGGATATTGAGGAGAAGCAATGAGCCTTTATAATCTCTGCCAATGAGGTATCATACAGGTTGATCAAGGTGGGGCTCATAAAGGAGCCCTGAGGCACCTCGCTTTTTAGGGAAAGAATTTCTGACGTTGTGTGTCCATCACAAACCTGGAAAGATCTATTTTAAAGGAAGGAGGTAAGTCATGTTTGTGCTGTTTTGGCTATACCAACTTCTTACAGTATTTTGTTTAGCACTAGATGTTAAAGACCGCACTCAGATCCAGAAGGATCAGTTCTGCGGACCCACCCTGCAAGCAAGGCAGCTTCCATGTTGCTGCCCGGTCTGAAACCCATATGAGAAAAATGTTAAATACCATTTGTCTCCGACTATAGGGAAAAATTAATCTAGAATTTTGTTACGTCCTGGAAGGAGGGAAATCGGGCAATAGGTTTCACATTTTAGTGGGTCAGCTGATTGAATTTTTAGTAGCGGATTGATGAGTGCGTGTTTCCATGCTGATGGAACTGTTTCACATGAGTGAAAAATTAAACATGTCAATCAGCATGGCTATCACTACTTTATCACCTTTGAGCATAATGTCCTGGGGCAGGGTTCTGGAGGAGCCTGATTTTAAAGATTTGAGAATCTTCTGAGTATCTTCCTGGGACATTTGGAACAAATACGCAATAAACAAAGAGAGAGTGAGGGTATTCTAATGGGATTCTACTCCTTAGTCCCATAGAATTCAATTAAACATAAATAAATGGAAAGAGTATCCCCAGGACCCAAGGTCCTAGTACGGAGAACGAGGAATGGGGAAAGAAAGAGTTCTTTCTTTCTTAGTAAACCCCTCACTCACCGACCTGGTCGGTGACATGCTTCATCATCGGGGTCCACTAGAGTGACAGAGTGCCACTCAGGTGTGCTTTGACTCCTGCAACTGCAGCGGAGCTGTATTTTCTTGTGAATGTGTGAAGTGGTGAAGTTAAAAAGTGTGCTACGTGTACTCCCTATGAACTTTATTGTGGAGTCAGTATGACACTAATAAAAACAAGTGGGATACCACTGTTGGTGTAATTCGACCAGAGAGTATCAGTCGTTGAGTGAAGAAATGGTCAACATGTTTCAACCGTGTATAGATTGTTGGTTTTTGTCAGGGCCAAGAGGCATGACCAGGGAGGTCTGCACACGCTAAGGTGCACCCATCCCTGACCCACCTGTGTGCTAGAGCGTATACTTACGGTTTAGCCTTCTTACAACCTTCTGTGTAAGGGAAATTAGAAACTTTTGGTAATAGAACCCCATAGATGCTGGTCGGGGGCCGGCTATGAGCGTTTTATCAAAAGGCGCCAGCACGCAGGAAACCTATCCATACCGTACGGCGTCCCGGCGTCCCTGACTCACTGGTGGATCAGGGACTGGTGCGCTTTAACGAGTGCAGACCTTTTAGAAATTTATATTAAAAGTAAACTTAATGATTAATGATTAATCTTTTATGAAATATCTCAATAACCTTTTTTTAAATTACAAAATATGTTTAATAAAATGTTTTATTTCATTTATAGTAAAACATAAAAGTTATAAACAAATTTAAAAGTAGGTTGAAAATGCTGCCAATGCACATTAATATATATTTTTTTATTAAACTAAACATTACCCTATAGTTTGCCATAGTGATAGCTCACTATTAAAGTGTTTTAGTGGAGTTAATAGATGGTTATTGTTTAACTCAGTGATTCTCATTTTATCGACCTAAGACGGATGAAATGAGTTAGGGTAATTTTAAGAAGAGGTTTCGGAAGGAACAAGGAAATAAAGAACCCCCGACAAAATATAAAACAATTGATGTTCACAAAAATCACACCTACAGTAGTATTACCTTCAAGATAGTCTCACATCTACCCCAGGCAAGCCTTTGAGTATGTCGAGCACTAAACATGGCCAGTCACAAGTAATGCAATACATTCTCATTACAATCAATGTAGGCAAGCAATAACACTGCATAGGAAAAACAAGAAAATAAATAGAAAAAGATATTTTTAAATGTCTAAAAATCTGTTTTAGATTTTCTTAGTTTTCATTTAAGCAAACATACATATTGCAATAAGACCTCAATCACATACAACACAACTGATGCGGCTAGGGGGATTGAGTTAACATTCATGATTCCACCATACCCAACTGCTAATTAAATTATTTTCAAAAGCCACCAATCACATACAGCCTGTACACATAAGAAAGCAAGACGCAGACAAAATTAATAACTATGTATGGAGGCAAGAGAGGATTTGCAAGCAGTGGATTGATAGCGTTGGCATTTTGCATGGAAAAAGTCATTACTAGATAGCACTTCTCACCAGATGTTATCCTTGACATGGTTGTAAGCTCGGAACAGGGGTCACTTCCCCTACAGCCATCCAAGATTTTAGCAGACTTTATTTTCTCTATTCACTTGTTTCTTCCAATAGGTCAGTGGAGACACCATAGGCATGTAACATGCAGGTCAATCATGCTACTTTGGACAGATAATGAGAAGGATCATTAGCAAAATGAACCAGTTTATTGCCATACCACACTCTCTGGTAGAAAGGCAACATGTTGTAAGGGAACTCTATGCCATTTCCAACCTCCTTCAATTATTATGTGCAATCAATTGCACATGTGGCAATTCAGCCTCTTTACACAGAGAACATTCAGCCTGATTCATGTACGGGCCGTTTTGCGTGTCCCTAATAGCGAATCATAGCGATTCGCTATTGAGGACACGCAAAACGGCATTCATGTAGGAATTGCAACTTAAATAGCGATTCCTACATGTTCTTTATTTGCGAGTAGCAATTTGCTACTCGCAAATACTCCCCATTCATTCCTATGGGCCAAGAGGCCCATTGGAATGAATGGGGATTTGCGAGTAGCAATTTGCTACTCGCAACTGAGATAGCGATTTTAAGGGTGACAGGGGTGTCCAAAGGACGCCCTGTAGCACCCCTAAAATGCACTTTTGGACAGGTGTTGCGCACACACATGTCCAAAGGACATGTGTGTGTGCTACATGCAACTTTGAAAAATGCTTTTAAAAGCATTTTTCTGAGTTTTTGCTATTTACCGACAGGTCTGACCTGTCGGTAAAT
Source organism: Lissotriton vulgaris (assembly GCF_964263255.1). Lineage (NCBI taxonomy): Eukaryota > Metazoa > Chordata > Amphibia > Caudata > Salamandridae > Lissotriton > Lissotriton vulgaris. The sequence goes on along the minus strand of NC_141696.1, from coordinate 928,434,353 downwards.
AGCGGCCCCAAAAGTCCAAAATCGCTATTTTGTTGTGTGTCATGAATAGCATTTAAGGAATCTCTATTAGAGATTCCTTAAATGCCATTCCACGCAAATATGCGAATTCTTAAATAGCGATTTTTGCATTTGGTATCATGAATACCAAATGCAAAAATTGCGCTCGCAAAGGGCCAGATTCTGAGAATCTGGCCCTTTGCGAGTGCAATTTAGCTACATGAATCAGGCTGTTTATTTCTGTAACAGGCACTGAGCCTCATTAGGATGGTGGATGAAAAAGTCCTCTGACCGCAGTGGTTCCAGAAAAAAAACACCTGTATGGGATGGAGCACCAGGGTTTTGAGAAAATGAAACTGCTCGGATTGACTACTCAGTAAGATTTACTAACAGTGTGCTGTGAAAATAGCATGCAAAAACACGAAAACATGGGGAAAATGCTTTGCGCATGCGTACACTAATGTGTGGACTAATGCATGAAAGACAAGGCCCCATTTTGCATTCTGCTTCAAAATAAAATAAAATAATGCTGCTTTTGCACATTAATGCTCTTGCTCGGAACATAATGTGGGATAGTGCAAAGGTGCAATAGTGCAAAGGTGGGTGGTTAACAGTGAGAAATACATTTCGTAAAATTAATGATATCTGTGTTCTGTTCATTGTAGTGATGCACACATGGGCCTACATTTCTGCATGAAAGTTAAGGGTTAAAAAGAAAAAGACGAAAGAAAATGCAAAAAATTGAGCTCCGACTGAGAGTGGAGAAGGCAAAGGCTGATAACCTTCAATTAGTTTTGTATGTCTACCAAGTAACGGAAGGACGGCTGTGATATCGAATGGGGTACGAACTTCTTCCACAGAAGCAGCGGAGAGGAACAATGAGAGAGTGGAAACTTGAAACATGTTGCTTATCAAAGTAAATGTGTATTCAAGAATCAACGTTAACATAATGAGAACTATGAAGAACAAAGAACGCTGTGAAAATTATGACCACAACATGGTGGTGTGATAGAACACCCCCTAAATTGGCCAATGAGAGTCTGAGTTTCTGAAAATGTTTCAACAACTGCGGGTTGGACATGTAGCTTTTAGGGTATAATTGAGGTGCCCTGGGGGGTGTGGTTAGGAGAGGTGTTTCCAGAGCTAGTGGGAGATTGTTGCTTTCCATCGGTTTGCTCGAAGAGGCCTAGCTTATTCCTTTTTACTGTCCTGTATCCTGACCTTATCTTTGTTCCCTGACTTTATCTATCTCAGGGCACACCCGCTATCCCCGTTGCCAGGGGCTGGTATTTCAGTGATCTGCATTTCTTGGGTTAGTATAGCTAAATGATCCGTACTTTGCATAATTATTTGCAAATGTATTTTGTGTCTTAAACTTTTGTCTCTACGCCTATCCACTCCTTCAATTGCATGTATTCATTGTGATATGAGTTTCAAACTGTTTGCATTGCTAATGTTCTCTCTGTCCATGAATAATTTTTTGTTTGCCTATTAAACCTGTACATTATGAGCATTTTAAATTCACATTATTTTTCGATAAACATAGTTAACCTTACACTGAGTTTGTGATTATTTAGCTATATCGATAGATAGATAGACAGACAGACAGACAGACAGATAGATAGATAGATAGATAGATAGATAGATAGATAGATAGATAGATAGATAGATAGATTAGATAGATAGATAGATAGATAGACAGACAGACAGACAGACAGATAGATAGGTAGGTAGGTAGGTAGGTAGATAGATAGGTAGGTAGGTAGGTAGGTAGGTAGGTAGATAGATAGATAGATAGATAGATAGATAGATAGATAGATAGATAGATAGATAGATAGATAGATAGATAGATAGATAGATAGCTAGATAGATAGATAGATAGATAGATAGATAGATAGATAGATAGATAGATAGATAGATAGATAGATAGAATTATTACCATCAACTTTAGGTCCATCGACCAGAGGAAAGAGTGTTGATATGCAGGTTCAGTTATGTATTTTGAGTTAGATAGGAGCCTGTATTAAAAAACAACTGATATGTCAAACTTAACAGCCCAACAGGGATTCTGGTATTGGTTGATTGAGTTATTATTGATTATTGATCCCTGATTGGGTGTGCTGGATCACATGTTCCACAGCACTTCCTTCATGCAATGGTCAAAAAATCTGATTGAGGTGGTGGGGTTTGACAGAATGCTGTCCGCTACAGTTGGGAATCCTCAAAAACTGACTTCAGCGGATGGAAAAAAACTGTTTTCTGAAATAAAAAAAGCTGATTCCCCTGTGGTATGACCGCAAGGCAAAATATGATAAGATCGTGGTCCTGTTGTAACAAGCTTTGTGTTACGACAGTTGCAGGCACGCAAAGGCAACATAAAAAATAGTCAAATGCAATATCACAACGGAAAAATACACCTGATGGTCATTCCTCTAGTAGACGCACCCAGCATACTTTGCAAAACCACAGCATTGAAGGGCGAGACACCACAACCATTAGGAGAGGCAACTTATCACACAGCACACTATCACACCCACCTATCCACACGCACCAAGACTTTTCATCCACATACCTGACACACCTTTCACACCTCCAGCACCACCTTCTTTGCACTTGTGTTATATTTGCACAGCATACACCATGTCACAGAAAAAATGCCCAAATTCACAGACAGGAAGTTGTCAGTGATGTTATATTAGATAATTAGAGTAGAACCACATTCGTTTGGAACTATGGTCCAACAGACCTCACCTGTTAGAAAAAATCAAATTTGGGAAAGGATTGTCAACAAAGTCAATGCAGTAGGTTCCACCCTGCGTTCACTGCGTGACATTAAGAAGAGGTGGCATGACCTCAAGACCCTGGTACAATACCATGCCAACAGGAACCATGGGGCAGCTCAGAGGACTGGTGGTGGCCCCCCCATTCTACCATTAACATTCATTAGATGGGAGAAGAAGGTGCTTGCAATCCTGCATCCAGAGATCCTTACAGGAATAGCTGGGGGAGTGGAGACTGGTAAGTACCAACAAATGTATCCCATCACACTGTCACGTACTGTCGTGCACAACTATTGAGCAATACTTCCCAGACCAAATTTAACTTATGTACAATTCACTCTTTATGGTTTAACTCTTTTTTATTAGCATTTTCTAAAGAGGGCAAACAAATACAGCAGCAAAAGAATGTTTAGGGACAAGACTCCCGATTAGCTAGTCGCACTTAGTTTACTGCAAGTGATGCCTTACAAGCCCGAGAAAATGAGGAAAAGAAAACTCTACTCCCGAAGCCCTCCCCCATTTTGGGCAGGTCATCTCATTGAACTCCTGTGACAGTAAAGACAAATATGGTTCCCATACCTCCTGAGATCCCGCACCTTCCCTGCAAGAGACATAGATATCCATTCCATGCTTAACATGTACCAGATCATATGTAACCAGTTGACATGGGTGGGGGTGTTCATTGTTCCCCCGTGAGCGAGGATGGCCTGAGCCACCGTGCCAAGCACCATGCCAATTTGTCTGTCCCGCATGGACTTCAAAGGGTAAGTCAAAGGGTTTGGAAGCCCAGCAATACATAGTCCGGAAAGCATGGAAGGAAGCTGCATGTCTAGGTGCCTATCTATATTGTCGAGGACACGTGTCCAGTAGTGCTGAATGCTTGGGCATTCCCACAGGACGTGTGTTAAGGTTCCTTTGCCCTGCCAGCACCTGTTGCTGTAAGAGGGTTTGATGTTTGTATTCTAACCGGATTGTAGTACCAATGTGAGGTAATCTTTGTCAGTGTCTCTGTGAGGTCTGTCTTGTGAGCTGTGTGATGAGCGCAATAGGCAATGTTCTCCCACTTTTTTGCACTAAGGGACCGTCCCAATTCCTCTTCCCATTGTGTGCACCCTGCGTGGAATGTGTGAACCTGAGTCTGGAGAAGGAGCACATATAGTTCTGAAATCATGCCTTTGTCAGATGATTTATATAGGAGCCACCTTTCAAACTGCGTCAGGTGGTGCTGTGCCTTGGGTCGGTTGGAGGAGTGCATGATCCAATGCCTCAGTTAGAGGTAATGGAAGCGTTCTGTTTCTGTTTTTGGGATCCCAAAGATTTTCCACAACTGGGGGAAAGAAAGCAGGCCCTTCACATCAAAGAAGTGGCCCATGGAGCGGCATCTAGACTCTCTCCAGGCTGCGAACTCTGAGGCCGTCAATCCAGGCATGAAGTCCAGGTTCTCGCAGAGAGGGAACAGTGGTGACGGGTAATTGGTCAGGCCCAGCTTAGTACTGGTGCTATCCCAGGCGTGCAGTATTACCCTAGTTATTGGGAACACATTCATAGTCCTGGGTCTGTGTGCTTTGGGAAGAAACTGGATCTTCCAGAGATCGGTACCCTCCACCGCCTTATCTTGGAAGAGCCAGGGCTTTTAAGATTCCGGGTGGCTCTACTCTACTAGGTATAGCAGCGGCGTTGCTTTGCAGCAGAGTGGTAAGTCCAGGATCCTGTGCCCGTCGGACTCCGGGAGGAGGTAGGTCAAGGACCGCTTCATACATGGTTTCCCGCCCTGCCAGATAAACTGCACCAATTCTGACAGTTCAGCAAGTGTGCCCCGTGGTGGGATGAGAGGCATGGTTTGAAAGAGGTAAAGAATTTTAGGAAGGACAGTTATTTTAAAAGCCGCTATCCAACCTAGCCAGGAGACGTTGAGATACTTCCACCTACCCAAGTCGCTCCGTATCTGCCAGAGGAGTGGCCCCTAGTTACTGTCCAGTGTCACCGGTATTGAATTGACTAAGGTGATCCCTAGGTAGGAGATAGACTTTGAGGCCCATTCCAGTGGATAGTGGGACTCAAGACTGTCCACTGTGCCCTGGGGGACCAAGAGGTGGACTGCTTGAGATTTGGTAATGTGATTTTGAACCCTGCAGCCGCACCAAAGGTCTGCAGTTCCTCAGGAACAGTTTGACGTGCTAGAGATGCTAGGACATCATCGGCGAACAGACTGATAACTTGCCTGTCACCACCGAAAGGAAATCCGGCGATGACTGGGTGATCTCTGACCCTCTGCATCATGGGCTCCATATATAGAGCAAATAATAGGGGCAAGAGCGGGCAGCCCTGACGGGTACCTCTATGGATGGCAACGGGAGAAGAGGAGAAGCTGTTGACCCTGACAGATGCAGTGGGAGCGCAGTAACAATTAAGAATGCAGGCCTTGCATCGATCCCTCATCCCGAAGTGCTCCAGCACTTGGTTAAGATACGGCCAGTGGACCCAGTCGAATGCCTTCTCAGCGTTGACCGCCAGCAACATGTATTCCCCCTGGAACCTGTTTGCCTTATCAATGATGTGCAGCGCTCTCTTGGTGTTAACTCTGGCTTGTCGATGGGGGACGAAGCCCACTTGGTCTGGGTCCACTAGGAAGGGCATATAATCATTAAGTCTGTGGGCAATGATGCTCGTGAAGAGTTTGAAATCGATGTCTAAAAGGGAGATGGACCGATAAGAACTGCAGACTTGTCTGTCCTTCCCGGGCTTGGGGAGACCAATTATTGAGGCTTTTAACATCTCAGGGGGAATGGACCCAGGCCCTGAGAAGGAGTTTAATAATTTTGTGAGGGCAGGGGCCAGGGTGGTGCAGAAAAATGTGTAAAAGATCGCTGAGAGCCCGACGGGCCGGGGGACTTGCCCAGCTTAAGGGCGCGCTATCGTGATTTTACCTCCTCTATGCAGATTTCTTCGTCCAGGCGTTTGGCCTTATCTGAAGTGAGAGCCGAGGTCTAAGTCCCTTTCAGGTAGCAAGAACCGGCCTCCGGATCGAGTTGCTGGTTTTTATACAGGCGTTCATAAAAATGTTGCAAAGTGTTCTCAATGTCTGGGCCCTCCGTGACCTGAGACCCTGAGGGGGAGAAAATCTCAGTGATGTCTTGCTCATTGCGTTTAGCACCGAGAGTAGTGGCCAGACACCTGCCGCACTTGTCCCCTCCGACATAGAAGGAGTGGCGTAAGTGGAGGGCGGAGTCTTCCACTCTATCCAGGTCCAGCGCCGCAAGCTGCGCACAGGCGCTAGACAGTTGGCGCCCCACTCTCGGAGCGCCTACCCATATGCGATCGAGTTCCTTCACGCGGCCGGTGAGATAATCTCTTTTAGTTCTGTGCAATTGACTATCTGCAGAGCAAATGGCTTTAAATTCCCTGATGGCTTGGAGCGCGCCCCAGAGGGTGGCTGGCGACATCTCAGGGTTTGCATTGTGGTGTAGAAATTCATCAAGGGCATGCTGGATTTGCTTTTTAACCTCTGTCTGATGCAGTAAGGAGTCCCGGAGTCACCAAACCCGGGGGCATGCAGTCGGGGGCATAGAAAGAGATAGTGACACCGCCCCATGGTCTGACAGCTCTGCTGTGTGTATCTCAACCTCCTTGGTGATTAAAAGAAGCTCCCTAGTGCCCATGAAATGATCCAACCGGGCATAGGATTTGTGCGCATGTGAAAAGTAGGAGAAAGCTTTGGACTGTGGGTGTTTGGCCCTCTATAAATCCACCACCCCTAGTTGTTTCAGATGGACCAGGCCTTCTGCAAACAATGCCCCTGCCTGTCCAAACTGTTGGCCCGATCTGTCCAAAGCATTATCAAACACCAGGTTAGGATCCCCCTATTAGCACTAGTTGGTCCCCCAAACCCAGCGTCCTGTCCAGTGCTCCGTGCAGGAACTCCTCTTGTTTCTAATTAGGAGTGTATACGAGCCAATCACAAGGGACCTATCTGCAATGGTGAACCTGTGCTCTAGCAAGCGCCCCCTAATTTCGCTTACCTTCTGCTCTACAGCCCCGGAGACAGACCTGTAAATGTAAATTGATACTTGTATAGCGCACTACTCACCCGCAAGGGCCTCAAGGCGCTTGTACAAATACTGCTGTGGAACCCATCCTGGCTTTCCCTGTGAGGCGTCCACTCCTGGGAACCCCCAAGGTGGAGGCCAGGCATCCTTAGCATTGGGGGGCCGTTGTGTAGATTAAGCAAGCTATTGCCCAGAGTTGCAGAGTGGGACTCCATGATTGGAATAGGCACCGAGGCGAGAATGATCAGGTCCGTGGAATTTTTGAGCCCAAGACCCGCCGAGTCGGGGATTTGAACCGTGGTCCCGGGCCAGACCTCTGCATCAGGGTCTGCCGCTCTAAGCATTGAGCCACACTTCTCCACTCTCTAACTAAGATTGCCACACCTGCTGACTTAAAAGGGTTACACGGAAAAAATTGCTGAGGAAAGGCCCGGGACTTCAGCCTTTGACAGTCTGCGGCTAGGATATGGGTCTTCTGTAAAAGGCAGACATCAGTCTGTGAAGACTCCTAACTTTAGGACTCCTAAACTGAGAAAATCATAACTTTAAGACTTTCAGTATTCACAGAAGGGATTTAGTAGACCTAAAGTTAGGATTCCTAACTTTAATACTCCTAAACTGAGAAATATCCTAACTTTAAGACTTCCAGTATTCACAGAAGGCATTTAGGAGTCCTGAAGTTAGGACTCCTAACTTCTGTGAATACCGAAATGAGTAAGTACTTTCTGTGAATACCAAAATGAGTAAGTGCCTTCTGTGAATACCAAAATGGTAGTAAGTTTAGGTTTTTGTCTTAAGTTAATACTGTGAATTGGGCCCAAAGTTCTAGTCCTGTGAAATGGCAAATCCACATGGTGGGTTCAATGGGGGTTGGAATGTGCTCAAGGGCACGACTCCCCCACCCGCCACCCGCCACCCGCTCTAAGTAGGAACCAGGACCCTGTTTAGGGGACAACACTTTTAGCCAATGTGGAGGGGACCGCTTCAAGGGCTGCATGCCGACCCCTTGCTATCTCCTCTGGGTCCGGTTTAGTCAGGGTGAAGCGACGTCTCACTCTCTGCCAGCCATTCTGTTTTGTTTTTTGAGACAGCTGTGGCATGTCCTCCGGACATTGCTCCTCTGGAGGTGCTATTCCCAGCACACAGCAGGTCTCCGCCAAGGAGAGCTGCTTGTAGAGCCTTCAATCCCATCTGAAGATGAGATGAAAAAGATTCCCCAGGAGTAGGAGACACCAAGACCGCGGAGGTGTGCCGTTGCCGGACAAAATGACCGGCACTTCTGTAGGGTGATGGCCGCAAAGTCTTGGAAGAGGATAGGGGACTGGCCCTGGAAAACAATAGGGTGGGAACTGCATGCTTTCCTGAGGATCTCTTCCTTCACCTGAAAGTCATGCAGACAGACTAGGATTTCCAGTGGCAAGGAAGAATGTTTCCTAGGGAGGCCAATCCTGTGTGCTCTGTCCAATTGGAAAGGGATGGAGGAGGACCCCCCAGGATGTGGTGAAAGAGCTCATGGGTGAAGCCACTGCCCTAATTCGTATATTGTTACTTCGGGAACGGTTTTCCGAATCCTCCTGGTGTGACTGTATGTCTATGTGTTGCACAGAAGTAGGATGACTTCTTGCTGGAGAGTTTCTACCTCTTGATCTTTATTCCCATCCTTTTCCTCTAGATCTGCCACGCGTTCTCCTGGGGCATCTACGTCTCTCTGTGTCTCTTTGAGCTGTTGCACGAATTTGCTTTTAAGGGAATTGAGTTTGACTCTCAGGGAGGTGAACAGTGCCTCCAAGAAGGACCGGGTTACAGGTTCCTCCGCGTGGTGCTCCGACGGTTGGCACGATCCTTCAACGGTAATGCCTGCCTCCTCTGTCCCGCTCCCCCCCAGATTGGAGAGAAGGTCCTTGATTGTTCGCTCCTTCTTGAGGTTTCCAGCCTCCATGGTGGGGCATTTGCTTCGGTCACTCACCAGGTTTCTCCCAGACCATCCAGGTGCAGCTTATAGGTTGCGGACCAGGCAGTCCAGGCACTCTAGACCTCCCCAGCTGCGCAGAGTGACTGCGAAACAGCAGTACACTTCAGCCCAGAACAGCGAAGGCCAGTGCCCAAGGCCAAGCACAAGGCAAAGAAGCCACTCAGGCATTCCCCCAAGCTGCAGCGCTGCTCCCTCTGTGAGGCACGGATCTACCTCACGTTGCTCCAGGGGGGGCTTGCTGACTCTCTACGCCCCCCTCCCTCACAGCTGCAGCTCTATCCTGCCCAGGGCTGAAATGCCCATTGATATCCAGGGGGGGCCTCAGGCAGATCTGGGCTGACAACTGGGCCCTCCCGGGGTGTGGAGCTCTGTTCGGTCCCCCGACGGAGGCCTTCCTCGCCCCACCCCTAGGGCACCAGCAAGGTGTGAAGAAGCTGCCCTCTAGATGCTCACACAGCTCCAAAACTCGCCAATGAGGGGGCAGGCAGGCATAGGTGCACCACCACACGTGGCCCACCACCAACCCTAGTCGCTAGCTTCACGGGCCTTACCGGGCCACCCCATGCGAGCTCCTCAATACCAACTCGGCCGACCCCAGGAGCACTCCAAATGAGCCAAACTGCCCGCCGATAAAAGCCCAGCCTAGTGCTTCACTCACCCAGTGGGCCTCACCAGCAGGTCCAGAGTCCAACTGCTGCAGATGCGGGCAAGGGTGAGGGTGTCCTCCGCCTCCTCTCAATGCTGGGAGATCTCCAGGCCCGGGCCTGCCAGCCGCTGTGTCTTCCTGAGCCTCCCCCTGGGAATGCTGGCCGCTGGTATTTGCAGGGCCCCCAGGTGCCGGAGAGGACGCGCTGCGGTCGAATCACCGAGACACAGCCTGCCCCCAGGACCTAGGCCACCGAGACCTTGGCCCACACTCAGACAAGTCCCCTCCTCTGGTTCACGCATCACTTCTGCTCTGCCTCTGGTGCCCTGCTGTCGGCTGTAGGGGTAAATCCTGGCTCTACTGTGGCTCCAATCGCAGTTGCACCGGAACCGCCCACACTCCAGGAATCAGGGAACACTCCAATGCTTAAAACACCCCTTCACAGACCTGGAGAGCGCTGCTCGGGATGGCGGTCGGCCAGAGTGCAGTCAAGGTATGTCTTGTTGCGGCGCCATCTTGGCCACGACCCCACAAGTCACTCTTTAAACAACATGTCTCACATGACTCCCATTTTCTTCTTCTGCTTCACCTTACAGGTAGGTAGACAGCTTATGCTTTCTTACTTCAACCCTGAACAGCATAGAAAGCTCTCACAACACCAGAGCCATGTGACAGTCATTTCACTCCTCAGTACCTCCTTACCGGTAGGTAGCCATCTTACTAGGGAGGGGTTTGTTGGGACATGAGAACAACGGATGTATGACATTACAACGCATACTTTTACCACGCATGCTTTTACAGTGTAAGTATTACAACGCAAACCTTTACAACGCATAGTGCTTTGGGGTGCTGGATAGTGAATAGTTTGATTTACTATTCCAACTCCAGTTCCTGTGGACACTAGGGAAGGTGTTGGATAGTAAATTAAATCTATTCCCTATTCTAGAGCGCCGCCCAGCGCAATGCGTTGTAATGGTTTGCATAGTAATAGTTGCGTCGTAAAGGCACTGTGTGGTAAAAGTTGCGTTGTAAAGGATATTCCCCGAGAACAACACTACAACTCCCACAAGGCCCTCTGGCCTCACTCCCAAACAGCATGGAACACCTTCCCCACCTCAGAGCCATGTGCCAGCCATCTCCCTCCTCTGCTTCACCTTAGAGGTAGGTAGCCAGCTTATGCTCTCTTGCCTCAACCATTTTTTTTTTCAATCATTTGTATAGCGCGGCTGTCACCTTACAGGCATCCTGGTGCTGAGATATCTCCAGAGGGGGAAGCACGGGGGCAGCAGTAAAGTGGCCAGCAAGTTAACATTTAGGAAACAGCCAGGTTTTGACCCGTTTCCTGAAAGGGAGGAGTTCTTTCGTTTGACGGATGTCTAGGGGCATGCTGTTCCATAGTTTAGCAGCCGCAACTCTGAAGGATCTGCCTCCGGTCCTAACTTTTTAAAATCTCGGTACTTTTACAAGGCATGCCGTTGTAGAGCGAAGGGCTCTGGTTGGGATGTACCAGTCAAACATGGCTTGTAGAGAGCTGGGCCCAAGTCCCTGCAGGGCTTTGAAAACGAGACAGAGGGATTTGAAGGCCACTCGCTGTTTCAACGGGAGCCAGTGTAGTTCGGCCATCGCCGCTGTGGCCGATGATCTCCTAGGCCAACCAAGGGCTAATTTAGCAGCGGCAGATTGTACTCTTTGGAGTCTGTCTAACAGCATGACTGGAGACTCGAGTAGCAACGCATTGCAATAGTCAAGGCGACTGAGAATAGTACACCTGACTATTAAAGCCCGGGCCTGTAAGGGAAGTAGTGGCAGGATCTTACGTAGGGAGCGAATGAGGGCCAAGCAGGTGGACACTGTTTTCGCAACCTGGGCTTCCATGCTGAGTTTATTGTCCATCATAACACCCAGATTGCGGACAGTGGTGATCGGCTGGGGTTTTTCCGAGGATTCAGGGGGCCAGAAATCCACCGGGAAAGGGCAAGGGATCCAACTTCCAGCACAGAACAAAACCTCGGTTTTGGAGGCGTTGAACTGTAGTGAGTTGTTGTGTAGCCAGCCAGCTGTGTCTCGTAGACAGTCATGAAAGGATTCCAAAGGGATCGATTCCTCACCCTCCAGAGAGAGGATGAGTTGAGTGTCGTCAGCATAATTTATCGCCTCTAGCCTATGAGATTTTATCAACGTGATCAGTGGTTTGAGATATATGTTAAATAAAATCGGGCTAATGGACGAGCCTTGAGGCACCTTGCGAGACACTGGGGAGAAGGTCGATTGAAACGGAGGAAGGGACACAGCCTGCTTCCTATCCCGCAGGAAGGAGCAAAACCAGTGCAGAGCAATGCCACCCACCCCGGCCTCCCTTAGTCTCTCCAACAGAATCCCATGATTAACCGTATCGAATGCGGCAGACAGGTCCAGCAGAATCAGAGCTACTGCCTGACCCCTGTCTGCACGCATTTGAAGGTCCTCCATGGCGGTGAGTAGGGCGGTTTCGGTGCCATGGGCTGGGCGGAAACCGAATTGTATTTCGTCCAGGAAATGATACTGCTCCAAATGTTTGGAGAGACATGAGCTCACCCAACGCTCAGCAATTTTTGCAGGGAATGGTAGCAGGGAGATGGGTCTGTAATTCTGTAGGCACTCTGGATTTAGATAGGGTTTTTTTAGCAATGGCAAAACAAGGGCCTGCTTCCAAGAAGCAGGGGCTGAGCCACTACGCAGAGATTGGTTACAGATCCTGCAGAGAATAGGGAAGAGTTCCTCTCCGGAGGCCTTCCAGATTTTGTGGGGGATAGGGTCCAGAGGAGATCCAGATGAAATAGCGCGAGCCAGTCTGTCGAAGTCTGCCTCAGTAATAGGGGGGAGCTCTAGTAGACAATCCGCAGACTGACAACCTGGGTTCTCAACTCCGATGTCTATAGTACCTTCCCCAGAGCAAGGGGGGCCGACCAATGTGGGGGAGGTACTCAGGTTACGAATGATGGCATCTATTTTTTCATTCAAAAACAGAGCAATGTTGTCGCAAAGGGCCTGTGTGGGAAGGGCCGATTTTTTGGAGCAGTCAGGGTGGGTAAGGCTATTCAGAATCTAAAAAATGCTTTTGGAGCTGTTTGCGGCTGTATATATTGTGGAGCAGAAATAATCAGATTTAGATTTCTGGATCAAGGATTTATATTTGGAAAGTTTAGTTTTCCAGAGTAGCTTGTTGGCATCGGAGTAACCTTGCCTCCATTTCCTTTCCGCCTGTTTACAGGCAAGTTTTAGAGCCTTTAAAGAAACATTAAACCACGGAGACGACACTCTGCCCTTATGCTTGCATTTTTTTAGTGGAGCAAGAGAGTCCACTCTCGTGGTTATCCTGAGACATAAAGCCTCGTAATTGTCATCGACTAGACAGTCCGGGGAGAAACTGTCATCCACCTGGAACACAACATCAGTGGTTCTCAGCCTTTCAAGCGCTCTCCAGTCTCTCTACATGAATTCAGAGGTGGTGCCGTGTGCCGGCATTCTGACCCCCTTACTGTTAATATGGAATTTAAGAAGGGAATGATCAGTCCAACCCATGGGCAAGATTTCATCCAGGTGTACTAGCTGTGGGACTGAAAAGATAAGGTCAAGTCGGTGCCCTGCTCTGTGAGTGGATTCCCTGACTAATTGATGGAGCCCCACACTTTCACAAGAGAGCAAAAGATTGTGCAGTCCAGTATCTAAGGTGCCATTCGGCCATAGGTTAAAATCACCTAGAATAATCAGTTTATTGTGGGAAGTCGCCATGTTGGAGAAGGTATTGAGTAGCGATTGTTGATGCTGGGAGCTGAAGGCCCCAGGAGGTCGATAACAGATAATCACTGTGAAATAGCCCCTGTGTGACTGTTAATAGAGAGGCCAAGGAGCTCAGTCCCAACAACCGAGTCCATATCTAGAATATTGATATGCCAAGAGGCTCTATAGATAACTCCCTCCCCACCACCTCGACCTTTCGGTCTGGGCAGGTGTAAAATGTTGTATTCCTGCGGGCAGGCCCAGCCAAGTTCGATTTCGCAATCAAGGTGGGTCCAAGCCTCAGTGAGGAACAGGGCGTCTAACTGATGGGTGTCCACCAGTAGTTGGATTTCTTCGGCGTGCTTAGGCAATGATCTGACATTAAGAAGTCCGCACGATAGCAGACCCCTGATCACAAAGCCTTTCAATGGGAGAGCAGTGTCTGCGAATGAGAGGTGACCCTCATGCGCGTACTCATCCAGATTAAGCAGAGTCTCCCGGGAGTATAGTGGAGGGGATGCACCCGAACTCGCGATGATTTGAGCAGAGTGCCCGGCGCTCGTCGTGGCCTGGTCGCGGACGGGCGCAGACGGGCTTGCTATAGGCATGCCTTCGTCCGCTGCGCTTCCGAATAGTGAGCATTAATATGGGGGGAAAGGAGGGGTGTGGCTAGGTGTTAGGGGCGTGGCCTAGCGTCTCATCGGTGATGGCGACGATGTTGTGGCCCTCCCCGCGACAGCTCTGGATCCACTGCAGGAAGTGACCCCCAGGACCCAGAAACAACAGTGGAACAGTCAATCAGCAAGGTGAGCACACAATGTTTTTAAAATCAAAAGATAGTGCAAATTAGCAATAGTTAAAAGTTATGGATCGTGGCTCCCGGCTTCCGCCTCAGGAGTAGCTATCTAAAACGCTGGCTCGTACTTCAGCGCGGCATTTTATAGTGCCGAAAGGGGCATGGCTAGGTGTTAGGGGCGTGGCCTAGCGTCTCGTGGGTGATGGCGGCGATGTTATGGCCCTCCCCGCGACAGTGCTGGATCCGCTGCGCGAAGTGACCCCCAAGACCCAGAAACAACATTAGAACAGTCAATCAGCAAGGTGAGCACACAATGTTTTTAAAATCAACAGATAGTGCAAATTAGCAATAGTTAAAAATTATGGATCGTGGCTCCACGCTTCCGCCTCAGGAGTAGCTATCTAAAAACCATGAACAGCATGGAGCAATCTGCCCATCACATCCCTCACTTGCTAGCCAAAACTTCAATAGTCCATATGTCACATCCACTGAGCACACAGCTATGCTCACATATATGTCACATAAATCACACTTTCCATCACAAAGTCCCATGTTAAGAAATGCAGAGGCCAATTACGATATGTACAAAATGCTATGTGTAAGTCCTAGTTTAGCAAAGTATGAAGGCTCATAAGCACACAATACATACATGAACACTCATTCATAGAACTCAACCCACATGCTGTGAATGCAAAATGCCTAACATATATTAAGTAATGCCTGTATAGGTTAAACAAATTTCTAGAAAAGTCAACAATAATCATGCCTAAACTAAAGTGGATGAGCACCAAGTTGGTAGATGATGACATGCCCTTGGAAACACACAATCTGTACATGTTAAATGTTTGACATTGCCATGGCACCTCGCAAACAAGTAATGGATGTACCTCAACATTATGTCATACTGCCAAAAAACTGTTACAAAAGACTAGTACTTTCAAAGCTAAAAGTTTGAATTTCTCTACTAAAGCATCAAAAACTGTGTCACCAATGTTGTGTAATGTACTTAACATCCTGACAATATAACCTCTATCCAACAGGTGAATCACAATCAACAGCTGGTGAGACTACCACCAACCAGCAGAGCCAGTCTACCCCCGCCCGAGCAGGAACTCCCGGATGCAGATTTTTTTTTAATTCTCAGATGAAGAGCACCAACCTGACCCTTCAGTCCTGCAATGGCATAGTCAGTATGAGGGCCTCCTTGGCCCCAATATCACAACTCCCAACACAGCAGCAACCACTACAACCCTGAGCCCTGCATCAACTGCCTGTGTAGCAACCACCATCAACAGCGCTGCCTACAAAAACTGTGCCTGTCTCAGAGGTTACCAACACCACCCCCACACCGAGGCTGCTGGGGACAGTGTGTGTGTGAGTGTACAGCCAAGGCCACAGGTCTGTGTGTGCAGGGAAGGTGGGAGGGCAACTTGGAGCCAATCACTGGAGAACACTGAGACTGAAGCCGTAGCCACCGTCGCAAGAGTCCTTGATGCATACCAGCAGAACCAGGGACAGATGGGCCAGGTTGTAGATGAGCTGCGTGAGCCCTGCCTGCAGCAGAGGTTCATGTACACCAGTATGGGACTATTGGTAGATCTCATTTGTCAGCTCATGGGTGTCCTGAGGGACATAATGCGGCTCAAGTAACGCCTCCCCCTCCCGTGACCAGCCAGCTGATACTCCCACCACCTCAGCAGCGGCCACAAAGAGGGATGAGCTGCAAGCCAATGACTCCTCAGACACCTCTGAGTCTCTAATAGAGACCCCCTTCACCAAACACAGATGAGGATGTCCAAGAAACACCACAGGAGGATCTTGTGGCAAAGAGCCAAGCCGGGATGCTGAGCCGGCCATAATGTCACCCGTGTTGCACAGAACATTGCCATGTTGATGGCATGAGTCTGTTGGACTGTGGAATTCCACTAATGTGGTGACTACTCTATTTTTCTCTGTTACCATCACTGACAACTGAACCACTCTGTATGCACAATTAACATCTCACACACTTACAAGAAACACCTTATGCATGAAAATAAATACAATTAACACCCATGCCTTTGTGTGAGCTGTATGTTTATCAGAGTAAGTACAATGTAAACTCAAATTTTAATGTACCACCACATGAGATTGTGACCATTCAATGATAGGAGCGAGGGACGTAAAATGACACAACAAGAAGATGTATTTATGTATTTATTTATTTAAAGAGTTTTATATAGCGCTGGCTAGACCCGAAGGTATCAGAGCGCTTTACATGAGAATCAACAATGTAACAGAAAAAGATCAACAATTACATAATACATCATAAAACATTGGGAGAGGAGAGAAATGAGAGAGAAAAGTAGTGGAGGGGGCAGGGGAGGTGAGAAAGGGAGGATAAGGGAAGAGACAACAAGGAGAGATGAAAGGAAGTCTGTTTAAAAACCGACTGGGTCGGTGATGACCAAGGAGGGAATCCACTGCCCATCTCCCCTATAGCTAAACCAGGTAGCTCCATCGGGCATCAGACAAAATAGTTCAGTCTCATTACATTGGGAGAGGAGAGAGGGAGAGACATAAATAGAGGGAGGATGCGGGAAGAAACAACAAGGAGAGATGAAAGGAAGTCTGTCTAAAAACCGACTGGGTCGGTGATGACCAAGGAGGGAACCCCCGACCTGTCTCCCCAATAGCTTAACAAGGTAGGTCCATCAGGCATCAGACAAAATAGCTAAATCTCAATTGACAAGGGAAAGTTCACAGATAAACAGGGTGGGGACTAAGGGCCTGGACAGGTGAGGGCAAAGGTCAGTAGCAGGAAAGTGTAGAAGAGTAGAGCGGGATGTGTAGGGGGTATGGGGAGGAGGGAGATGAGGTCAGGAGATTCGCAGGAGGGTATGTTGCGGCCGACATTTTTAGGCAGGTACAGGCAGTATTTCAGGAGCGATCACTGTGTGGGTTGACTACATCGCAGCTTTGTTGTCTCTATCTTAGTATGGTGTATTATTTACTAAGTCTGGCAGGTAAGTCCAAGTAGTCTGCACCACTGGCCATTATCACAGTACTCTCGCTGTCGCAGATCACGCATCCATACGGTGGGTTAGGAATTCTGTGGTGGGAATGCAATTTCACTCATTCCGGGCCATGTAAGAATCAGGCTTGCAAATGGGGCAGCTTGCCACAATCCGTTCTCTGCACAGTGCAGACACATTGGGGGTAGGCCATCCACAAGTCGCAGCACATATAATGGGGGTGCGCCCGCACTCACCAGAGCGCCCGCACTCACCGCAGCCCTGAATTTGGTATCCCTATGTGCCGCTCGGGATCCCCCTCTATCATGAAGGGCAGTTTCACTTCAGTGTGCAATTACTCTGGCGTCAGCAATCTCCAGCGGCTAGATGGAATCTGCCATAAAGCGCAACAGAGGCGGGGGGGCCCCACACTGCAGGGGGTAAACAAGAGCTGCAGTGCTGTAGTGTAGTTCCTATATTCCCAATAGGTAGGACTGAGGTCATCTAGGTCTCTACTGACTATGTTAGACTTAATTAGTTTTGCCAGCTAGCTCAGCGGTCACTAGAAAATTTCTCGAATGTTCAGGAAAGGGTTAACCGTCCTGATTTAGACAAGAAGGGATTAGTTTCTGACAACCACATAAACATGACAACTTTGCTCCCACAGAATAAAGAATCTATCTCTAGAGTTGTGTGAAAACATTAGACAACTATTTCACTCAGTCAATCGTGCATGCTTAATTTCACCAGAGTGCTGAGAAATAGAAGGATGGGCGTTTTCAATAAAAGGTGTTATTTTATTGAGCAGTCTTGTTTCTCATGCAAGAGAAATGAATTGCCACAATTGCAATACTTATTATAAAGTAAAGTGCGTACAGTAAAAGTAGTATTATGAAATAATACTGTAAAAGCATTGATATGGTTTCTTAACCGTATGATACTTTAAATTGGATAAATTATATACATACATAAAAACATTGACTAACGAACTCAACTGGTGCCTACTCCGGTGTACCTGACCTAAGCCTAATACGTGGGAAGGAGTAAGTAAGTTGCAGTTTTAAGTTAAGTTAAGTTTTTGCCAAGAATCGGAATCAAGAATTCTCTCTAAGGTTTTAATCAGCTCCGTACCTTGGTTATAGAATGAAGGAGGTCTTGTATCTCGCTTCTCAGGACTCGATCTCCCAGCAACCCGCAAGGGTGACTTGGGAACACCGGAGCTGGATTTTCTCGGCTGGAGAAAAAGACAGCGTCTCTCTCAGTGCGTCCAAGGGAGGGGCGGTTTCCTTTGGCTCTAGCAACAGCTGGGCTTCCGGGCAAGTAGAACTTCGCTCTGCTCCAAACCACCGTATGTTTGCTTAAGGCAACGTTGGTATATTTATACCTGAAAGGTGCCGGGTTTGAAGTACGGTTGGACATAAGACGTCACTAAGAACTAACAGTTCTTTCTAGACTCCAGGAGTTCTTGTGCAAATCAAAACAAAAGCAGGGGGAATTCCCGGGCTGCTGCAGGCTTGGAATGTTTAAAGAGCGCGTTGTTCTTTCTAGGAGTTTATGGGAGTAGCCTTGCCGTGTTTGGACTGCATGGGCTATTACTAAATATGGATATGATTCCTATGCCTTTATAAGGATATTATTTGTTATAACCACATAAGGGCATGAATCGGGAATATCGAATTAGGGTCCTAGATAGCAATACAACACCCACTCCACGTATTAATGTCCAGCATTACTAAAAATAATAAGCAATATTAAACATATGATGCATGTGTGTTTTCCAACCCACCCCCAAAAAAAGACATAACTTGCATTTGAAATGGTGTATGGTTTATACACGAAAATGAACATTGGTACTGTACGTTTTTCAAGCAGGGTTATCATTCAGTTAATTGCATATATGCATCAGCTGAATGAATTGCGAAAATTACACATGAAATGGCTCTGTATACAGAAAAGAAGGTCAAGACCATTTCATCACATATTTATACGATACTGTATATGTGCTAGAGGCTGAGGTAAAATATTGTCTCTAATGTCTCTAAAAATAGAATCTCTGTTCTCTAAGAATAGTTCTACTTTAAGCAAAGTACCATGTGCCAGAAAAAAAGGTAAATATTTTTGATGTGAAAGAAAAATAATTTCGCTTTCAGGGGAAAAAATAGTTCCAAATGTTTTCAGTAGCTTTGTTTAACAAAACTGAAGGCCGAATTCAGAGTTCAGGGAACGCTGTGTGCTTGTTCTTTTTTTACATTTTTTTAAAGTTATTCTCGTTGGTCAGGGGAGAACATCATATCAGACAGGCTTGTAAAAAATTGGTCTACAACATCAGGTGAAAGTTTGACCAAGTTTGAAAATGCTGTAACTGTGCAGTTGTGAGCGTGATTGCTATCATCGATGTTTGGATCAGCAATGCTCACAGAAGGTTGTACCTGTTTGGTGCTGCTTTCCTCTCGTACTTCACCGCCACCTACTCGTAATGGTGAAGTCTCAACGAATGCCGTCATCAGAAAAGGTAGCCGCTGGGGACAACACGTTGCATGAGCCGTTACTGGACAAAGCAAAATATCGATATCCATTGGTACTGCTGATGGTAGTGTAAGACAGACGTCCAACACGCATTCTTCTCCGCATAGCAGACATCGAAGCACAGGTAAGATGCAATCCTGCCAGATTGGTCTGAATGAAAGAAACCAAGTTGCACTCATATCTCTTAGCCGGCCTAATCCGAGGACCTTAGTGATTTTGTCTCGGTAGCGTATTACTAGGATCGTTTCTTCCATCGTTGCTGGAGTCTTGTCTGTGGCTTGGCTTGCCATATCGGAGCAGAAGGAACAAAAATAAAATTCCTGCTACGAGTCCCAAAATTAAAGGTAGGCCGCCAAAGACAGAATGTGTGTAAGGAGTATTTGACTTTAAATGCATTGAGATGGGTGTGTGTTTGATACTGTGCATTTATTGTGTGCATGTCACATGAGGCAATGTGGAGTCTTGTCTATTTGCTGGTTTGGTGTGCCCAATTGTGCTATAACCCCCTATAGTTCATCAGCCACTTGTCAGGATTGTGCTTGGGAATGCTTGGGAGGCACATTAACACCATTGTCCCTTTGTGACCTGTGGAGTGTCTATGGCAGTGCTGCCTGATTTGACTGGATGCAGCACACTTTGGGCCCGATGTAGGTAGCCCTTTACCGATCGGAATCGGCCGAAAATACCGATTTTCGGCCGTTTCCGATCGGTAAAGGGCTATCGAGATGTAGGGGCACATTTTCGGTAATTTTACCGAATCGTTATCATTACCGAATCGGTAATATTTACCGATTCGGTAATGATAACGATTCGGTAAAATTACCAAAAATGCAATGTAGGTAGCCAATGTTACATCAGCACATGGCTTACAGAATCGGTATTTTACCATGGAATACAAATCCATGGTAAAATACCGATTCCTGTGTACATGCACATCTGTGCATGTACACATGTGCCATGTGACAGACAGACGTGCCCTTAGGGCATGTCTGTGTGCCACATTGCACACATGCCCGTTTTGGGGGTGCTAGAGGGTGTCAAAGTGACACCCCCTGCACCCTTGTGAATTCTTTAATTACCGATTCGGTAAATACCGAATCGGTAATGCCTAATCATTCCTATGGGCTTCAAAGCCCATAGGAATGAATGGGCATTACCGATTCGGTATTTACCGAATCGGTAATTAAAGAATTGTTAAGGATTCGGTAACGAATCCAGATGTTGGGACCTACATCCTATTTACCGATTTTGAAATACCGAATCGGTAAAATTCGGTATTTCGAAATCGGTAAATGGGATTTACCTACATCGGGCCCTTTGGGGTTATATGTGTCATTTGTTTATGGAGAATTTGCTTTTTATGGATTATGTAGTCTGTGCAGTTAGCCACAGGAGAAATTATATATGTTCCAGGGAGGACTGGGAGCAGAATAGGCTATCCACTCTTTTGTTGCACATGGCCATGCTTGTAGGACTTCTTTTGTGGTGGTCTGTGATATATGGCTTTAGCAATTGTGTTGAGTACTGGATTACATCAGACCTCCTTGACCTGAACTCAGAGATTTGGAGGTACACACCAGGGTGAAGCAGTAGATTTTTACCTTTATCAGGGATTGACCCAGGTGTAGAGCAAGGAAGGTTGTAAATGGGTAGGTGAGGGGTAAGTGTGGAGGTTATCAGTAAGTTTGACTGTCATGGAATGTCACTGTGAGACCTGAGTAGTGTGCCAGTGGCATACGCATGACATATTAGTTAAGACAAATAAAGTGCTGATAACTTGATGCCTAATGACAAGTCATCTCATTCTGGTCCAATAGCTTACTTGCATTGCTGGATCATGGAGATACTGCAACTGACGATATATTTCATACAATTTGAATCTCTGTGCCTCATATGGATTAGTCGATGTATTCAGTGTAGTGTGATATATGAGACCTCTTACGTTCCGTGAACATATGCAACTACTCAATTCTTCAGACATTTCTTACACTGGTCCCTCCATCTTTGAATAGTTTACTTGTTCTTGTACAGTATTGGTGACTTATAGTTTGTGGAGGAGGCAAAGTAAGAGTTTGTGTAGTGTTACAGAGAGTTGTATCACGAAGTTTACATACAGACTGACCTGTTCAAATGTTTGTAATCTGCACAAAGACTCTTTATTTACTCAAATACACACATTTATTCACATGAGTGGAAGGCAGGTGTGAGGAAGAGGAGGTTTGTCATGGGACTTAGGTCAAAGTTCACTGCTTTCAAGATAGCCTCTTCATGACACATTGGCATTCAGACCGGATTTTCCAGCTAGTGCTACATTTTGAGGGGTGGAGTGATGGTTTTGAGGAGTTCACTGGAGTTGCAGGGTAGTCAGTGTTATTGATGCACAGGACATACTCACATCGGGTAATCTAGTGCAGCAGTACACAAATGGGACAAATGGACACTGGTGTTTAATTTAAGTTTGCTGTTAAAGTCCAAAGTATTCCAGAATGGTATGGCCTGTCATTATGTGGTATGGTCTACCATTGTATGGAATTAACCTGTCAATGTCTGCTTAGGGTGTGGGCTGAAATATGATTATGTGGTAGTGGAAGCTCTCTTAACATGTCATCTGCTTATGCTCTCTGACTCATCCAACATCTTATTGTAGTACTGTAAACTCCCCAAACACATCCTGTTTGGCCTTGCCTCCTCTATTCCTCCTTGGATATGGTCTAACCCAGATTTGAGTTGAATGATTGCCAATGTCCCTTTCAAGTGACTCTTGCTTCTTCCGTCACTCCTGTTGCTAACCATTTTATCATGATCCTACTGGGATGTCACTATGAACACTGGGCCTGCACATCTCTCCTTGTAGCAGCTATGTTGTGCTAATTAGAGGTTCATTTTGGTTGGGTGTGTGCTGGAGGATGATTTAAGCAACTTTCGATCCTGAAATCATATGCTGAACTTCTAAATCCATAAGGGCAAGTTTGATCACAGTTTCACCACTGCTGTGACGTGACTGCCACAGCCAGGCTAAATGGTATCATTTTGATAAAGGTGTGTTTCCCTGATGCTGAGGTGACAAAGTACCTTTGTGCGAGGAATGGGTACTTTAACTGTGGTATATGTTCCTGTGCCCATCAGGGTTTTTGATATTGACAGGTAAGTTATCCATGAGCGATTGTTGTGTGTTGTGTTGTCAAGGGTTGTGTGTGGGGGGATGTTTTGGACTTAGTCTGTTGTGGTCCGCGACGCCATCATATTTGCTGATAGTGGATCAGGTAGAGCAGCTGTAGAGCTTGTAGAGCAGGATCCATGACATGCATGAACTTGGAGAGGTGGCTCTGACTCAAGTTTCTCGCTCCGTAGTTGTGTTTCTGCGATCTCTGATGAGCTGGTTTTACAGCTGCGTAAATAAGGGTGTACCTAACAGTCAATATTATCAGAAAAAATTTAATTCCAAAAGCATTCACACACACAGTCTTGGTGTTCAAACATAGGTTTAAAGGAAGACAATTGCATGTACTGAAAGACAGATTTTGTAACATTAAACAATGTCATCACTTCTTCAAAATTTCTGAATACATCTAATTTGACAATAACAAATCAATAGTCAAATCCAAATATACCATATCCTTAGGTAACATTCAAATATATCACTGTGTTGTCATTGTTGAATTACAAAACTTCTACATAAGAACAATGCATGTCAGAAATAACAAAAGGTAGTTTTATGCATAAATAAAAGGTATAAGTTGTATAAACAAATATCAAACAATATAATGGCCTGTCTTGAGTTCAAAATACAAATATCACAATGAAACATCTTGAAATAATATGAGATCAATTATCAAATGCACATACAACCTATCCTTGGAAGGCGATCATTATAAATATAACAACATAATGTAAATATTTAATAGAATTTTTTTTACTTAAAGGCAATACCTGTCAGAAATAATCCAAGCCAGATAAACATCCAGAAAAGGAAGCATAGGCTATAAATACATACCTTAAAACAGCAAATCAATTAACTAGATAGATCTGCTATCAATTTAGAAGTGACTTATTCAAACTGAAACTCCCAAAATGACCATCTAAAAGTGAAGTAAGGGGTCCAAAACAAACTTAGCAAAATGAAATGTATCAGTATAATGATTGCAAAGACATCTGAATAAGGTGTAGAGAAAATAAAATAAATATACACATATTAAGAGGCCTTGCTTTCTGAAACTCATATAGATCTATGTGTGGTCAAGTCAAAGAAGGCAAACTAGGGTCTTATTAAGAGCCTGCAGGCTACTTATCAGAACCTATAAAACAGAAATTAACTACATAAGTAAAAGAAAAATTTCTAAATTGACACGGACAACAAAGAGGCAATAGAAATAGGAAAATAATCAATTACCACTACAGGTGTCGGATGCCTGAACCTTGACACGGTGGACAAATGGCGTACAACAAAACTGCCTGGACTCAGCAGGAAGACTTGAGATACAACAAGATACTACGGTGAGTACAAAAAAGACAGAACCAAAGATTGCAAAAACAGATTGGAGAATATTGGCAAACCGTACCTTTTAAAGGCTTTATGACTAGAAATATTTAACAACAAGGGGTGGTGATGGACAGAGTTTCTGAATTAAGCAGAATACTCTCACCCAGTCAAGAGATCAGGGCTAGATCCAACACCGTTTTTTAGCTCACTGCACCATCCCAGCTCAGAACCTGGCTACATGCAAATTAGTCTGTTCCTGTCCCAGTGCATGATGGGAACAGGGCAAACCAAACTACCAAGCCAATTCTTATACTGGGAAGGAGACAAGCTTCCGGGGACCGGTTTCTGGCATTTCAGCCGTCGTCGGCCCTGCTTGCTTGAATCCTAATGGTGCAATGAGCAAGGGACTCACGTCTGAGTATACCCTCCCACACTTAGTGTGGACAAAATCGATTTTGGAAAAGGTGATGGACAGAGTTTCTGAATGATGCAGAATACTCCTACCCAGTCAAGAGATCAGGGCTTGATCCATCACCGTTTTTTAGCTCACTGCACCATCCCAGCTCAGAACCTGGCTACATGCAAATTAGTCTGTTCCTGTCCCAGTGCATGATGGGAACAGGGCAAACCAAACTACCAAGCCAATTCTTATACTGGGAAGGAGAAAAGCTTCCGGGGACCGGTTTGTGGCATTTCAGCCGTCGTAGGCCCGGCTTGCTTGAATCCTGATGGTGCAATGAGCAAGGGACTCACGTCTGAGTATACCCTCCCACACTTAGTGTGGACAAAATCGATTTTGGAAAAGGTGATGGACAGAGTTTCTGAATGATGCAGAATACTCCTACCCAGTCAAGAGATCAGGGCTTGATCCATCACCGTTTTTTAGCTCACTGCACCATCCCAGCTCAGAACCTGGCTACATGCAAATTAGTCTGTTCCTGTCCCAGTGCATGATGGGAACAGGGCAAACCAAACTACCAAGCCAATTCTTATACTAGGAAGGAGA
This sequence comes from Lissotriton vulgaris, assembly GCF_964263255.1. Classification (NCBI taxonomy): domain Eukaryota; kingdom Metazoa; phylum Chordata; class Amphibia; order Caudata; family Salamandridae; genus Lissotriton; species Lissotriton vulgaris. The sequence goes on along the minus strand of NC_141696.1, from coordinate 928,409,352 downwards.
CAAGCTTCCGGGGACCGGTTTCTGGCCCCAAATTGGAACAGAGACACTTAAAACTAGCAATTCTTTTTGCAATGTGGATAGCTTAGAATAGGCCCAGCTCCTGTAGTAGTAAAGGCAACATGGATAGATCAAATTTTTTCCAATGTGGGTAACTGTTAGTTTTGGTACACCACTCGGGGAAACCTACCGAACCCAGATTTATGTTTAAACTAGACATCTGGGGTGTCAAGGGTGGTGTGTCTTGCATGGCTCCTCTTGTTGTTGCTTACCCACAATGCCCTGCAAATCTTAAACATTGTCTAACATCATACATTTTCCATGCATTTCAAATTTTCATCACAAATTTTCATCACAGAAATGCAAGGAACATGTGTGATTTTAGGCAACGTTTTAGGTTTGTAAGGCAATATGTGTACAAAATGCATTGGGACCAATGCAAGACCCACTACTTTGGATTCCCTCTAGTGTTCAGTTGTGAAAAATCTGAGAAAGCGGACGCCAGCACCAAGCCCTAATAGTGCAGGTATTCAGCAGGGCAATAGGACAATGATGCTTATGCAAAAACCACACCCAAAAGAATCAACATTTCCACTCACTTGCCATAGGGATGGGGATGCTTCATTCACCATGAGAACAGAATGATTGTTGAGGCTTTAGAGGAGGGGGTTGGACCTGGATGTAAGGATGGGAAAGACCCCCTCGATATTTTATAAAAAAAATTCAACCAATATAGGCCACAGCAGCTGCTGCTCCAGTAACAGGTGCTTGAAATTGACCTCTGCATCCCTAGCACCTTAGTGGCATTAAAGTTAGGTTAGGTGCTAAGACCTTATGAAAAAAAAAGTAAAATATTTCCATTGATGACATCCCTCAGGACATCTCTCTCAGTCGTAGTCTATGGTCAGACCCTGCATCCAAATCCACATTAAGGCTAGAACTCAGTGTCCTGACTCTGGCAAGGCCCTGCACCCCACAATCTTCAAACATCAAACCTCCAATGCACTCGATCTTCAGTGATATATAGAAAGAGACAACTCTCTCCATGCACAGACGTTGTTCATATACAAGGGAGGTTATCTGCAATGCTTGCTATCACACCAGGACCTTCATCTAACATACACAAGAAGTTAGGCAGTGGAATTGCCCTACGGCCAGATCCTTAGCCCAAACCGTCCACTTACAGACATGAGCAGTGGGGTGTTGGTGGCAGGTCCTTACCTGTGTCCAGGCCCAGCGTCCACCCCTCTATGACTACCTAACACCCTACTTAGTCAGCCTTCAATTATTCATACTAAAGTTACAATAAAGGGCTATAGTTCAAATATGTTGATTTACCAACAGTCCACAAGAGACCTTTCTCCACTGCACCCATCCTTTGAGTAAACAAAAGTAAAAAGAAAATGGTATCTATCACAAGTGCTTCACTTTTGCAATATACAAATTCTTTTGCATCTTTCAAAAGCTTACACACAAGCTTATAAGAATACAGACATCAATTTAAATTGTAGGTATTATTCCTCATCCACAAATCCCATATGAGATGGTAAAATTGTTCAGTCATTTCAATAATGTTGTTATTTAAATATAATTGGTGATGTCAGCAAAAATGTCATTTAGCACGTCATGAGTGTAATAATATGTGAGGTCATAAGCAAAGCATGATGGGGAGGCAAGTTACATTAAGTTCAATATAACTGGTGTATTTCAGTAACTTTGTGTGTTTTTATGTTATTATAGGTAACATTCCAATGCCTAACTATAACGAAATAACCTTTGTTTTTTTCAGCCTCACAAGTTAAGGCATATTTACAAGCCCCTATCTCCACCACAAGACCACTTTTCAGGACGTTGTGGTGGCTATAGCGGCTTTGCCTTATTTACCAGGCAGTGTTAAGCCACTCAGGGCCAGATGTAGGTGGCCATTTACCGGCTGGTAATGGCCAATTTCGGCCGTTACCGACCGGTAAATGGGTTTTTGGGATGTAGGGTGCCAATTTTACCAAATCGGTAAATTTACCGAATCGGTAAAATTACCGATTCGGTAAAATACCGAATCAGTATTTTTACCGATTCGGTAACTTCTAGATGTAGGTGGGACTCTTCTGAGTCCCAAATACCTTTCAGATTCGGTAATTTACCACCCAATCCAATTGGGTGGTAAAATACCGAATCCAGGTGTGCATGCATATGTGTGCATGCACACCTATGCCATGTGACAGACAGACATGCCCTTAGGGCATGTCTGTGTGCCACATGGCACACATGCCTGTATTTAGGGTGCTAGAGGGTGTCAAAGTGACACCCCGTGCACCCTTGCTGGAATCGGTATTTACCGAATCGGTAAATACCGATTCGGTAATGCCCATTGATTCCTATGGGCTTCAATGCCCATAGGAATCAATGGACATTACCAAATCGGAATTTACAGAATCAGTAAATACCGAATCTTAACGATTCGGTATTTACGGATTCGTTAATACCTACATCCCCCCCCCTCTATTTTACCACTTCTTAAATACCGAATCGGTAAAATTCGGTATTTAAAAGTGGTAAAATAAAATTACCTACATCTAGGTCCAAATGTGGCTTAAAGCTGCCTTGTAAATAAGGCACCCTTTCATGCTACAATGTTTATTTTCTCCCCATTTTTGCTGTTTCCATGTGTGCTGCGTTGTGCACCACACATGGAAACAGCAAAACGCCAATTATTGCTTATGTGCAGGAAGGTGTCCCTTCCTGCACATAAACAATCATTTAAAAAAAATACGTTTTGCAACTTCTGTATGTGCTGCATTGAGCTGCACACATAGCAGTTACAAAACGGCATTTAAAGATTGTTTATATGCAGGAAGGGATACTTTCCTGCACATAAACAATCTTCCTATGCAATGCAGACACCCTTGCACCAGGTGCAAGGGTGTCTGCGTTGGCACTAGGCAGATAAATTTAGCGCCAGTGCAGGGGGAAATGCATGGCTGCGCCATATTCTTGTAAATATGGTGCAGCCCTGCATTTCTGAAGTGATGGAGCATGTCGTTAGCCTTCTTGGCTTAACCACACGCTTTGTCACTTAACTGGTAAATATGCCCAGTAGTATCTACGGCTAAAAGGTGAGATTATAAATGTAAAAACCTAGGGGCATATTATCAACGGCCAGCGATAATTATCGCTGGCCGTGCTTAGCGATAAATTTCTTATTGCAGGCCATCTCTGGAATTTATCGCCCTGGTAGCGCGCTATTAACAATGCATTTCTCCAGGGCGATACAAATTCCAGAGATAGCGACGTTATCGCCGTTTGGCAGGGAACATCGCTGGTTTTCCAGCGATGTTCCTCGCAAAACGGCGATAAACTTGCTGATACGACACTTTGGTCATATCAGCATATCCACCCCCTATGTCAAACATAGGTAAGTCAGGATTTTAGTAGACGTTAGATATTGTCGAAAACTACAGTTTTTGCCAAAATCTAACGTCTGTTAAAATCCTGTAGACTGCCTTGTAAATATCGTGATGTGAACATCAGCGATATTTGCAAGGTAGTCCATCCAGGGTACGCCCAGTGACGCTCACTTTGCATCTCATTAGAGAGGGAGGTGTTGGGAAAAAGGGTGCTAACATGCGATTAGGCATGTTTGCACACTCTGGTAAATAGGGCGATTGTTTTATGTCCGCTTGTCTAGCTTTTTAAGCCAATAAAGCGGAGATAAAGCCCCTGTAAATATTCCCCCTACTGTTTTCAACTTATACGTAGCCAACACTCAATTTTTAATGGCTCCAATGCTCCTTCTGCTCTTTAAACGGTGATGACTTAACAATATATTTTTGATTTGCGCAGTATATTTTTGCTCCTTAACACACATAACAATTTTTTTAACTGCGCACTTTTACACTCCGGTTATGGAAAAAAGTAAGAAACCATAGTAAGCAGATACTGGAATAACATTAGTCAAGCCCCATAAAACTGTGCATCATTTGAATGTAGTGCACAAAATTATGTTTTTTCTGTCCTAAAGGTATGTGGAATTTCAATTACACTTTTCTAAACAGTATTCAAGCACATTTTGTAAATTAGAATTTTATATGTGCAATTTGTCCCACAGCTTCACATAATGCCGACCATCAACACCGTTTTTTTTAAAATGAAACAACAGTCTATCAGGGAAAATGGAAGTGTACAGTGTGTTCTGCTGGAAACTCATTTGTGTTTCTCCTGATTTGTTTTGTAGCAGATGCAGTACAACAGCGAAAAGGAAGTTGGAGAGCACTACATCAAGTTTTGAGTTAGAAATCAAGGGTCCCATTCACAAAAGCATTTATGAGTATGGGAAGTACTTCTAAAAGAGTACATTTGCAAATTTTTACTTCACTTTGTGAATCGCGCTGGAACACCCATATCTCTATTAATAAAAGTACGAGAAGGACACAAACCTGTTTACTTCAATATTCCCTGATTAAGCTGATTTTATTCCCTTTTAAGATGTTTTGGGCAAACTCAAAAAAACATGTAAGAGAACATAACAGTACAACGAAGAGGAACATACACACATATGTGGGTTGATAGAGGTGACTTGGAGCTTTCCTGGTGTTTGGCAATGCAAAGCAATAAACAATAGTTGCAAAATTAACGTTATATATTTCTATACCTTTCATGCCCCCTAAATAGCTTACTCCTCTTTGGATGTATAACCCCTCGTTCATTACATTTAGGAATATGACTGCACTTCCAGTGAGAAGCCAAATGGATATTTTAATCAGTTCCACTACTGTTATTGTGTTTCACTGCATTTTTTCTTTATGGCACATACTGTGAAGCCCCTGATTCTTTGGCATTTCTAACACCGAATATTGTGCATAATGAATATACATTATGCTCACTAGGGGTGCACAGGTTGTTAAGGTTATATTTGGATGATTGTGACCATCCATATCTTTGGGAGTATGGAAATTGCATCACCAAGGATTAATTCCGCCCACAGAGGAGAAGAAGAGCAGCGCCATCCCTCACTCTTTTCTCTCCAGTTCCTTTTTATCTGAGACCTGTAAGAGGGAAACACAAAAGGGTTCCCATCACAGCAGATACATAGACATTGTCCCTCACCAGCAGCATGTAGTCAATGGCTAGCACACAGCCTTCTGGAAAGAGGGCAGAGGAGCCATTCCATAAAACTCCTCTGAGCAGGGGAAATCTGTTTCCATTTAGGGGGCAAGCATTTTGAAATTTAAAGATGCACTAAACTTGATTGACAGAGCGCAACTCCCTGTAAGGTCTTAGGCCTAGATGTATCAAGCCTTTTGCGATTCGTTAAGGCCGAAATTCGCAGAATTTCGGCCTTAACGAATCGCAAACGGACATTTTGCATCTTTTGGGATGTATGAGAAATTAGCAAAATAAGGAATCGCAAAAAATTGTGATTCCTTATTTTGCTTAAGCATTTAAGGAATCGCAATTTTGCGATTCCTTAAATGCCATGTATGAAGCAATTTCAATTTGCGAATTCAGGTTAAGAAATCGCAAATTAACACCAATTTGAGGTTGGTGTTAATTTGCGAATTCCTTTCAAAATTCACAATTAAGCAATTTTGAAGGTGGCATGTGACACACATACATGCCCATAAGGCATGTATGTGCGCCATATGCACACACATGTAAGTTTCAGGGGTGCAGCAGGGTGTCCATGAGACACCCCTGCACCCTTGCAATAATTCTCAAATTGCGATTAGCAAATTGCGAATTCGCAATTTGAGAATTATTTCGCAATCATTCCTATGGGCCTCCTGGCCCATAGGAATGAATAGTAAATTATTCCTTATTTGCGAATTCGCAAATTAGGAATAATAAGGAATCGCAAAAAAATAGCGATTTTAAACATACATCCCATTTTACGATTTCTTAATAGCGATTCGGTAAAAATCGCTACTAAGTAATCGCAAATAGGAACGATGATACATCTAGGCCTTAGAGCTTTAAGGAAGAGTTTCCATAGTATTAAACGTGCTCTTAAAGCCAGATCTCTGTGTTTCTCAGCCCTTGGTGCTTCCAGTGCTGTTTATTTACTTTATGTTAGGAACAATCCTGACCTCAGTGGTCACTCTATCTGGACTGCACATTCCCACTTTTGTGCCACCTTTACTTGCTTTGTTATTCATTCACCATGCCCTGTGTGCTGACGTCCAAAACAAAGCTGGCCTGCATGCCAGCCAAATCAATAAGCACCTGCATGGTGCCTTTCAAACCCTTAGTTCCTGTGAGCTAGCACACAACTCAGCTTCTTCCTGAAAATTTTCCTTCAGGATTACTCATCAAGCAAGGGGCAAGAAAAAAGGGTGGGTGGGGGGTCTCAAAACACATCTCACCCATTACATTTTCCATAGGTCCTTGTGCCAGCTCACCCTGCAACAGTTCTCCTGTCCAGCTTGCCCATAGTCCTCTACCCTCTGCTTCCTGTCTACCTGCTGCCCTCTGTGAGTGCCTCCTCTGGTCGTTTCTTGCTCTGTTTTGCATTTCTGCTCGTTTTTCTGCCCTCTGTTTTACCCTTTATGCTCGTTTTTCTTCCCTCCTCTTTGTCCATCCTGCTAGTTTTTCTCCCCTCCATTTTGCTTTTTCTTCTTGATTTTTTACCCTCTGTTTTGCCCTCTTCTGCTCTGTTTTGCCTTTCCTGCTCAGGTGTCTGCTCTCTGTTTTGGCTTTTCTGCTCATTTTCCTGCCCTCTGTTTTGCTCTCTTCTGCTCCATTTTGCCTGTTCTGCTTGTTTTTCTACCCTTTATGTTGTCTTTTCTGCTTGATTTCTGCCCTCTGTTTTGCCTTCTCTGCTCACTCATTTTTATGCCTTCTGATTTGCCTTTTTCTGCTCCTTTCTTCCCCTTTTCCTCTGTTCCCTCAAGACTTTCTTTTTCAACAGAGACCTCGCAACCCAGCACCTAGATACCCCCAGAGGTTACATTGCTTCACTCTACAAATGCTGATTTATTGATAGGAAAATTGAGCTGTGATACGGCAATGAAATCAGTAAAGATGTGGTGCTAGCCATGTTAGAACTGAGGGACTCTGTCCGGTGTCCTGCAAAAGGTTAAAAACATATAGGGGGCAGGGTAGTGTTTTTCTGAATCCCCCTCACGGGCGAAAAGCATATTACTTTTTTAAATGTTATAGGAAAATGGTGGAGGATTAAAGGAAAAAAAAGTCGACAAGGGATCCATGGGAATTAATTTTTTTAAAGGGTGGGATCCTGTCCTTTTTCAAAAAGTCCCCACAGGTTCAGGCAGTGTATAGGGTGGTTGCAGTGTGTTTCTCTAAGGGGAGGGGAGCATGTGGCCCTCCTTATTTAGCCTTTAGGAGGACCTGGGAACTCCATCCCTCAGAGCGATTCATTCAATGTTGCCAGTTCTCCAGGGACTAACCCAAGAAGTGGGGGAAAGCTCATGATGTTGTGTGTGAAAATGTTTAATCAACTGCTTAATAAAAAGAATAAAACCAAAAAATCCGGAATAGGGGTGTGTAGTCCCACTCCAAAGCCTCAAGGAGGCCCCAGGGATGTCATCCCTGGGGCTGTTTAAATTTTTTGTATGGGAGGGGCATATGCCCCCCTCCCTGAGCATCAAAGAGGCTCAGAGGACCTCATCCTCTGGGGCACAGTTTTACATTTTGTGGGGGGGCGTGCCCCCTACCCGAACCCATGCGTTGGGGCCCTATGAGTGCAGTGTCCCATGGACCCGATTTCGCAGGACACTGTTCTTCCCTGTCTGGGAGATTGCAGGCTGGCAATACAAAATGTGTTCCTTGTCAGCACTCTCCTGGGCAGGGAACATAACTTTCCTTCTGCACGATGAAAGCACAGAAAAATGCTGCTCCCAACTGCATGGGTGCAAAGGAAAGGAGGTGACTTCCGCTGCACCTGAGCTGGCCGCTGGATTGGGAGCCAGCAAGGGCCTCTGGGCCTTAGCGTTTCTCCATGGGCCCCAACATAAAAAAGTGTGGAGCCCTGGGTGGGGCAACCATGTTTAAAAAAATAGATGGCTAGCTCCTGCCAGGTTGCTGGCTAGGGACCTGCCAAGTGCTGCAGGGTCTTGGAGCTCTACCTTTATTCCCAAAGTGTACATAAAGTGGGGGCATCTCGTGTGGGACTTGGACCCCTAAAAGCAATAAACAAATACTACAAATTGAGTAGCAGGGCCATTTATTATTCACTGCTCAAGGGAAATACCACCTCATAATGCGAGGCAAGAGCTTTTAAATTACATTTTGTGGTGCTGGTGGTGTCCATGAAAGGGACAGGGGTGCCACCATACAATTGTAAGTAAGCAATATTTATTGTTTAGTTAGTTAAAACCATAACAATTTAGAAGAGGTAGCAAAAGCAGATAAAAACAATATTGTAACAAAAGGTTCTTCCGAGGATTCTAAAAACAAACAGGATCAGTGTTAGAAAAGGTTCACTGCATTGAATTAGTCTACAGTTTTTTTGTGCTTCCGACCCTTTTAGCACAACTTTGTGAATGCTTTAAGAAATTTAATCAGCCTGCCAATCAATGAAGGATCTGAGGGGTTTAGGCACGCCATTATTGCACCTCTACAGGATCGAATACCTCTTTCATTGAAGCATGTTTTTAGAAGGATTACACATTCCGCCTTCAGTTTTTTACAAGTGCAGATCACATGGATGAAATCTTCTTTTTGATTATTGCACAGTCAACATGATATAGGGCCTGTGTACAGCAAAGAGGGTTGGTCGGCCAAGGATGGTAAGGATCCAAAGCGTAATGTCATAAGTTGCTTTGTTACATTGATTGAAAAAGTATGCCGCCGGTGCAAGGGACTTATAGTGGTTCATCACCATCCAGGCATGCGATCTTTGTCTAAAAAGGGTTTATCCAGAAGCGATGAATGGGTTTTAGAAACTTTGTTTACCGCTAGTTTGAAAGATTGATATGGCAAGTTTTTATTCCATAGTTCAGTTTTGCATGTATTAGATAGTGATTTGCAGAGATATTGCTTAAAAGGAGAAGTTTGGTCTTCATTTAGATCACACCAGAGGGCTTCCTTGATCTTTGATGTGGCTACCCTTTGCTTCAATCGGAACCAAGTTTTCACTGTTGCGTACATTCTGCCTACGTCTTCATTTATTAGGCCGAATTCAAGGCGAACCTGACTGGAGAGGCCGACCTTTGTATGTGAAATACCTTTTTATAGTTGGAGGCTATTAGTTGGTTTAGAAATTCTCCATCCTCGCCGTGGAAGGCTGAGCTGGCATAGGTCAGAGTTAGCAGGATTTTTGCCTTCATTACAGCGAGAAGGGGTTTAGAGGAGGGGCCCTTCAGGTTTTTGGCCAGTGAGCTGAAGGCAAATGTTAGGGCACTTGTTCTCAGCGACATATAGCTTTTTTGCTCCGTAAGGTTTCTTGAGTTGTCAATATAGATGCCTAAGTATTTGTATTTTTTAACCTCCTCTAATTGGTTTCCATTGAGCCTGATTGTCTCTTTCTTCGCTGTTGACTCCCAAGCACCATTGTTTTGGTTTTGGATATGTTTATTTCAAGTTTGTTTTCTGAAATGTATGCTGACATTTCATTCAGGGATCTTTGGAGACCGATCTTAGTTTGGCTCATTAGCACCACGTCATACGTGTATGAAAGATGCAATAGTCTCAGTTCGCCAAGCTTTGGTGGATGGGAATTAGTGCTGTCTAGCCTTTGATAGAGATCAGATAGAAATAAGTTGAAAAGGTGAGGGGTCAGGACACACCCTTGTTTTAAGCCTTTGGTGGTTGTCAGCTTCCTTGATAGTCTGGTCCCGTCACCGATCCTAATCCTTAACCAGGTGTTTGAATAGTATATGAAAATGCCTTTTAATAGCCTTTCAGGGACGTCCCAGGCTCGCAGCTTTTTCTATAGGAGGTGGCGGTCAACGCTTTCGAAGGCTGCCTTTCGGTCTATAAAGCAGAGGTAGAGGTGAAGTTTCCTCTGATTATGCTTGTTTGCAATTAATGATAGACCTAATATGTTCGTCGTCGTTCCGAAGCCTTGTCTGAAGCCCGTCTGGTTGACCGGGATGAGATTAAGGTTGTCAGACCATACCTTGAGATCTTCCAGCACCTGGGATGCGTAGTATTTAGCCTCTACATCTAGCAGGGCTATCAGCCTGTAGTGAGCTGGGTTTGCTCTGTCTCCTCCTTTAAATATGGGGGTCAGAGTCGAACCTTGCCAGTTCACTGGTATTATGTTTAGATTCTCTATCTCGTGATATAATTCAGAAAGGTGATTACCCCAAAACGGAATGTCATGTTTGAAGATCGCTTGGGGGATTCCGTTGGGGCCTGGCGCACCGTCGTTCTAGCCTTTCTTAATTAAGTATCTGACTCTTTCACTTGAGGGGGAGGAGTGACTTGTTCCTAATGCCCGGGAGGAAATTCCCTCCATTGGATTTATTTCGGCATAGGGTTGCTCCTTTTTTTTGGGAGATGCAGCGTCGTCTGGGCTGGTAGTATCTGTAGACCCATTGGGCTTGCCGTATCCCACAACTGTATCATAGGTGGTTCCCACAATTGTTTCTTGATGGATTGAGTCTGTAAACCTCATGGATAGAAATTCCACCCACTCGGATTCTTGTATGTTTGATGATAAGCATCTTGCTGGTCGATTCAAGCTATTTATGATTATCCAAAACTGTTTTGAGTTGGATTTCTTTGAGGTACAGAGGAGTTCAGCCCAGCATTTGTCGTTGATCTTTCTTTTTTCTTCCCAGAGGTCTTTTTTATAAAGTTTCCTGAGCAGCCTTGCCCTTTCCCATGCGGCTGTATCAGGAGTTGTACTTTTTAGCATCCTTATGGATTTTTTGAGTTTACGTTTCAGGGTTCGCAGCCCTGCCGATTATGTTTTTCCCAGGTCGTTTATTTGGCTGTGCTTGTTTGTTTGCGTTTGTACAGACACCATTAATGTTGTTAAGTCCACTGTGAAGTTTTCCCATGCGTGAATTTTATTGTGGGCCCCGGCATTGCTAGTGATTAACTTCCTTTTTATTTGTAACTGTAAAGTTTCAATTGTATCGTTGGACCATTTTAGGCGTTTTAGGTCAACTGTGTGTATTTCGCCTTCAACTGTTGCGTTTATCTGGTGTTTAGTAATTTTTAGCCTCAAATGTATCAGCTGGTATGAGTGGTCGCTCCTGGTTGTGAACTCTATCGAGGAGTGGGCGAGGCAAGGGATCAGTGATACTGAGATTGCTGTATAGTCCAGTCTAGATCTTGTCTTCCCCCCATGGAATGTAAACTTAGGGGGGAAATCACCTGGCGTTCTACCGTTTATCACTCTTAACCCAAGAAACTCTAGGGCATTTACCAGTCCCTCGCCTGCCCGGTCCACTTTAGGCCTAGTTGGCTGGTATTGACGGGGAACGGACCAGCATATCTTGTCCGATGCTAGAGATTCGTCCTCGTCCGGGGTGTGAATTAGGTTTGAATTTAAGTCCCCTGTGAGTATCAAATCCCATAAGGGAAAGGTGCTCTGGATGTTTGTAATAGTTGCAATTAGTAGCCTATTGTGGGCCATTTTTTTCCTGGCCGTAGGGTGTGCGTATGTGTTAATCAAGAGGACAGTTTTTGTTCTGCTAGCAGGCCCTGTTGTGATTTTGATAAGTTGAATGTTTGGTCCTACTGAGGCCATTTGTTCACTTTCTATTTTTAACTCTGTAGATATGTAGACTGCCAGGCCTCCTTTTAGCCGCCCAAAGGTTTTGATTTTGGTGGCTGGAACTACGTAGTGGATGTAATTTGCCAAAGGGAGAGCTTCGAATGCCCAAGTTTCTTGTAGAGCTATTATGTCATAGTTCCCCCATTTTTTGGGTGAAGTCCATTCTCCTGCCATTTTTTTGCACCTGCGATGTTCCACGAGAGCATCTGTATGTTATTTGGGTCTTGAGTTGATGAATTGTTTACCGTTGGTCAATGACGTGAGGTTGAGTTTAGGACTCCTGGCAGCCAACCCCAGTTATCCTTATCCCTTCCATTCCATTTAACTGGTCATCCAGTGGCACCCTTTTCTGTGTTGAAGACAGGCTGCCTCCGATTGCTCCTTTGAGCAATGTTTGAATGTTCGGCGTAGCGTCTTTTCGCCTTTGACCGTTTCTGTTGCTGGGGTTAAGAATGTTGTTCAAGGGGCCAGGGTAGCGTGGTGAAGCTGGTTTAAGCAGTTTAATTCCCCAAGCTTCAAATTGCACCTTAGAAGCCATGATGAGCTGAACGTCTTCCTCAGTCAGCCAGGTTGTCAGTGTTTGCTTCTTACTTTTATGATTTACACCATACAATTGTTTTAATGTTGTGGTGGGCTGCAGGAGTTCAGCATCCCCCGAGCAACATAAAAATAAACCACAGTAAAGCTTATGGGTCATTGAATCCATGACCCAAGGAGACCTTGCATTTCTTTTTAAGTAGGTCAGCTGGATTGCATGGATTCATTTGTGGTTGGTTCTATTACTCCATTTTGAGATATAAAAAGTATTTTTTTAAACCTCAAAGATGTGTTTAATGTTTTTTAAATAATGCTTTCTTGAAAATATGTTGTGGCAGTCATGATTATTAAACATTACAATGTGCAAATGTATGAATTATTAATTTGATTATAGTTATTGAGGATTTTTTTGACATAAACACCCACAAGAGGGCCTGAGGAGATTTAAAGACCAGCAGGGGGTGACTCTCCTTTACCAAAACAAAACCACAAAAAAGACCTGGGTCTGAGTGATATAGAGGAGTGCTGGAGTGTCCCATTTACAGGACGGTTTGGTTCACCAACCCATGATCATAGGGTAACCTCCTCGCATTGCGAACCTGGTTTACCTTGACTATTCAATTTTAAAATTTAAAACTCACTTAATCTGCACTCACTGTTAAAACGCCACACTTGCTGGATTGGCGCTATCTGTACCACCTTCCTATCCTGATCAAAAGGGGGAGGAAACACTCACTGTTTGCAAAGGAATCCTGTGCTCGTCTTTGACTCCTGCCCGCCCCGGTCCGACGCGGTAGCCAATACCGTTGCGCGGATGGCGGGTCAGGGAGAGCCAGGCACTTCCTGTGGGGGCATTTCCTGAGTGGTTAGCGCTCTAGTGTATGCTTTTTGCTGGCCTATTTAGCCATTGCCCCCTACAAGCGTGCAGCGATCGCACGCAGCGGCGCCGAAGCGTCGCTGAAGTCCAGCCAAAGAGCTGCCCGTCTGCGCCCGTCTGCGCCCGTCCGCGACAGTACGAGGCATAGGGGCAATGGGCTCTACCCCTGTGGACTTCGATATTACAGGTACAAGAAAAATGACATACCCCGCCCAATTTCTCCTAGATTTACAACATACTGGAGATTGCTGCACTCGAAAACCCTGGCAAAATCTTGAGGGCTGCTTTTCATGTCTAAAATGTCGCTACCAATCATCAGCAGTAAGGATGAGCACGAATGAAAACGCTCCAAAGATAGCACCCCGAGAGGGACTAAAGTGTTTTCTTTTAAATGTCCGGTCTCTCCCAAAACATCAGCTTCAGGTATGGGATCTTGTCTATACCATGCAGCCTGATATTTGCTTTCTAACCGAAACATGGATGAAACCTCACACGGTTACAGCAATAACACTAGGGGTTCCATCAGGCTACAAGATCCTACACTTTGACCGAATCAATAAGACAGGTGGCGGCTTAGCCATTATATACAGAGACGTACTCAAAGTAACAATATTAGAACAAAGATCCTGTCCACAACTGGAAATAATGATTTTCAAGATCGATTCGGCTGGCCACATTTCCTGGAAGGGTGCTCTAGCTTACCGCCCACCAGGCTCCCTTCTGGAGCTATTAGCCCCACACTTTAAATCCAAGGAGGATTTTATCCTCCTTGGGGATTTTAATGTACACATGGACAATCCGACACATCCCGAAACTATCTCACTAACTGCAGATTTGTCTAACCTGGGGTTAAAAGCCATGAATAGCGGTGCTACCCACATAGTTGGTCATACTTTAGACTCACTATTTTCTAACTGCACTAAAATAAGATGCTCACCTGCTAAAGAAATCCAATGGTCAGATCATTTTCTGATAGAGTTCCTTTTAATGGGCCCGATTAAATCCTTGCACAAGACGCCACTCCCGCCAATTTGGCGCCGACAGTGGCACAAAATATCGGTGGAAAAGTTGCGGGAAAGTTGGATACAACCAACGTTCACAGATAAGGACTCAGCAGACACTGCATTAGCAAAATTTAATGACTCACTTAAGTTAGCCATTGACACTCTGGCCCCACTAAAGCTTCATAAGCAATATCCCTCTACCAAGCAAGAAAACTGGTATACACAAGATCTTAGAACAGAGAAGCAGAAATGTAGGCGACTGGAAAAAGCATGGAGGAAATCGAAAACTGAGGAGAAAAGGAAAATTTTTCAAAAGGCCCAGTCAACCTACTATAAAAACATAAAGCAAGGTAGGAAAAACAGTCTCACCCTACAACTAGCAGAGGCGGGTAACAGTCCTAGGGAGCTGTTTAAAATACTGCAGAGCTTTGTCAAACCCACAGCCTGTGAGAGCCCCGATGAATTCTCCCAAACACTCTGTGATGAGATTTCGGTGTTCTTTGAGGATAAAATTAATCTTATCTATGATAAAATTATGGCCTCTAGCGGCGCAGGAACCACAATCTCCCTCCCAAATAACTCACCCAAACAAAACAAAAACTTATTACTGACTTTCCCACAAATCAGTGACTTAGATCTCCCCCCTCTCATCAGCCACATAAAATCTGGGTCCCCCAATGACTTCCTCCCTGCAAAAATGGTTGCCCCTCTGATCATCCTCTTAGGACCCTCCATCCAGTCGGTGATGAACATCTCATTGACAGAAGGATAAGTCCCAATGGAGTGGAAGATAGCGGTGGTGAACCCAATAAGGAAAAAAGCGACATCCCCATGGACAGATCTTTTCAAATCTTCGGCCCATCTCCCTCTTGCCACACATCAGTAAGATGACTGAGAAGCACGTGAACACCCATTTATCAAATCATTTCGAGGCAACGGAGGGCCTGGATCACTCACAATCTGGGTTCAGGCCCAACCACAGCACCGAATCAGCCCTCCTAGCAGTGACCAACAACATCAGGATGACACTGGATGGAGGGGGGTCGTTGATTCTGGTGCTGTTGGATTTATCCGCTGCCTTTGATACGGTGTCACATGAAGTGCTTCTCGGCCGTCTGAGGGATGTGGGATTAGGGGGCGTAGCTCTGTCCTGGATGGAGAGTTTTCTCTCAGGCCGCTCTCAAGAAGTCAGGTTGGGCTCCCATAAATCCATCTCTAGAGAGCTCACCAGGGGAGTGCCACAGGGCTCATGCCTAAGCCCCACATTATTTAATGTGTACGTGGCCCCCCTGGCTGACCTAGTGAGATCCTTTGGGTTCACCCCGGTGTCATATGCCGACGACACCCAACTTCTGTTCCCTTTTAAAACCTTCACACCTGCTCTAATAAAATCTTTTGCAGATGGAATGAGGGCAGTGTCAGAGTGGATGGCCAAAAACTGCCTACAGTGCAACGTAGGTAAAACGGAAGTACTGTTGTTCGGGGAGGCAGTGACACTGTGGTCCCCCGAATGGTGGCCCCTAGAACTAGGACCTGTTCCCAATCCCAAACAGACAGTGAAAAACTTGGGAGTGCTATTAGACCAAGCCCTTACATTTAGAGATCATGTTAACCAAGTTGCCGGTACATGTTTTAGGGCCATTGGACTGCTGAAAAGGGTGTTCCCTTACCTACCTGACAGACATAGGAAGACCTTGGTCCAGGCATTAGTCATTAGCAGATTGGACTATTGCAATGGTCTTCTTTTATCAACTAATGAAGAACAGCTTAACAAACTGCAAATAGTCCAAAACACTGCGGCAAGGCTAGTCCTCAACGCTCCACCTAGGACTCCCTCCCGCCCTCTACTGGCTAAACTACACTGGCTCCCAGTGCGGCAACGCATTAAGTTTAAAATCCTATGTACCATCCACAAATGCCTGACAGGTACGGGGCCTAAGTACCTCACAAAAGCCTTCTCACCCTATGTCCCAGGGCGGTGCCTACGCTCCAGCAACCTCCAGCTATTACAGGTACCCAGAATCAAAAAATCCAGGCAGGGAGGTCGTGCCCTAGCTCACACTAGACCTGTTCTCTGGAACTCTTTGCCCCAGACATTAAAACAAATCACCAATCATCTAACCTTCCAAAAAAAAACTCAAAACCCATCTCTTCATAAATAGTTAAAACACTTATTCAATCTAATCAGTCACTCTTGAACATGGACCAGCACAATCTGTATTCCTTCCACTGGCAAAAGCGCGGAGATACCCCTTCGGGGGTCTATTCAGGCGCTCTACAAGAACATAAAATAAATAAATATATAAATAAATAAATGGGGGTCACAATCCCATTTCTGAGACGGAGGAGCTCAGGTATGTTTTCAATGTGAGAAGAGGTATCCTAAAACCTGCAGATGAGCAAGATGTGGGGAGGACAAGTGAAGGAAAGAAGTGCTTCTGAAATACAACTAGCTCCAAGTTATGTCAGGAACTTTATTAGGGTCCAATGGTTAGGATTAAAAACAAAACTATGATAGGAGGGAATTCAACCTGTCCTAGAGCAGTAAGGGTAGGCATGTTTCAGTCTCATGTCCTCTGTAGAAGTGTGGAAGCTTTCTTCAGGACCAACAGTGAAACATGAGTTGTTTTGCTTGTGTTGCAATAATACTCGTCTCCACTGGTTGGGTGCATTACCTGAGAAAGAAATAATGTGGTGAAATTCATTCACATTTAAACCAATACACTCACTCCAAAATATCAAAGTGGCGTTCAAGCGATGTTAATCATGGGCATCATTTTGAAATGCAAAAACTGTCATACATGCAAAGACTAAACCTGAAAATATGAAGATACCTATTAGAAACAAGCTAAATTAGGAATTCAACTTTAAAAATTCGTTATATCTATATGCATTATTTAAAAATGATTACTGCAGTATAATGAACCTTTATAGATAATGTGTTGATGTAACAGTTTGAGAGTTTTGTGTGGAACATGTAATGAGATCCACATTTCTTCTTTTATATTCATGTACACACCAGAATCACACTTGTTAATAGCAATGAGTAATACGTAAATGGCTAAACACTACAGTAATCAATTTGTTCTTCATAATATCCTTTGTATTTTAGATGCATTTGTATGAATTTTAACAGTCAAGGAGATATGAATACTGACCCATCAAAAGATTTGACAAATGTCAGCAGGCTTTTAACACATCCATTATAAATTTTGATTAAAATATAATATGCTGAGGTATGTGCATAAAAAAGGTGTGTGTTGTGTCAGTGGCAGAGGTCAACATATCACTACTAGAAAGTGTTAGTTATTGATAAAATATGTATGTAAAGTAAGATGGGTAATTACTCAGAGCATAGACCACAACTATAGTTTACACAAGGATAATATACACATCCTTTGGAAAATAGCTTAATTATAGGTGTAACATGGGGACAACAGATATTTAATTCCATGAATATGTAAAGTCCTTTGAAATATGTTCGTCATAGGTAGTGATGCTCAGAAAATAGTATCAAGTATCCCAGTGATGGAGCCAGCATTTACACTGTACACTACTTTATTTTTAGGTATGACATGTAAATCACAGGTACTGCACACCTCCAGTTTATACATTATTAAAATAACCCTGAGTGTAACTGACAATTCTGAAACACTTAAAGGAATAATTGTTAAAATCAATAAATGAAAATTGAAGTGGTGTGCAAGATTTTACTAGCATTCTCAAGCCCTGCAGAATGTTGTCATAAATTACTATGTGCTCGAGTGTTGTAAATGAAGTAAATAGGCTTAGGAAATGAATGTGGGAAAGTTTGTTATTCTGTGGACCAATTATATATGCAACGGGTATTGTCCTATGGAAGTAAATGAGATGGATTGTGATGTATGAACACATACAAATTCATTAATGCGCAATCGAATGATAAAAATTAGCAGCCTATTTGAAAAACCCAGTTGATGGTTTCAACAGAGTGAATTTTGGTACTGCTGTAATTAGGGGCTGTAATGTCTTGATGTTATGAACATTAGAAACTTCGCTATTCTAAGCGGACTTCAAAGAGGAATTACGTAAGTTACTGGGAGGTGTTAGGGTGTGATTATCAAACACTCTCACCACATTCCTTTTGTCAGGCTGCTTCTCCTCTTTCACCTCTTTGTACTTTTTGATAAATTCTGAATTATTCTACTACAGAGCATTCCACTCTGATTTCCTTAAACTACCTCAGCCTTCTGGTTAAACTTGCTCCTTCTTAGCACAATGTGTTACTCTTCATATCATAGACTTTTTCTCCTCTATTAGTTGGTCGTAAAGTTTGTTTTTTGTTTACAGGATTTTGTACTTTTTTAAGTTGACGAAATACAATTTTAAGAAATGTCTTTGTCCTCTTACCAGCAGCTCCTTTCTCTTTCACAACCTTTTCTGCCTTTTGCCCCTTTTGTTTCTCAGTTTTAAGGAAATAGTACCCTTTTTTTCTGTTTCTGTCTTTTCTGCCTTTGTGTTGCAATTGCAACTCTCGGTAGTTTGGAGAAATAGATGTCTGACAAGAAAACAAAAAACGACAGTTATCTTTTCAATATGTAGTATTTATTACATGATGAACTACCAACTTAAAGAGGTATATTATTGCAATATTGTTATCATTACTTTATTAATTTTCATGTTTATGTCTGTTTGTTAGAATGATGTATAACTGAGGATATGGGTCTGTAACTGCGCACATGGCTTACTGAATCTTCTAATTACATATGTCAGCTTTTAGGAATATATAAATTTACCCTATGGCCTTGTTGCAGCCTACCTCAGAGGTGAGTCACATATGGTAGAACAGCAGGTTAAGGGTTGCAAGGGATTTTAAATGCCACATAGTCATAGCAATAAAGGTGCATGCACAAACTTAAGAGCACCAAGCCTAAAACATGATGCAAGAGCTACTTCTTTTGATTTTTAACTGCACACACTTGTAAGTTCCTAAACCTTCCCTTTTCTACATGTGATTGCGTGTGCCAAGTCTTTCTGTGTGTTCTCTTGATTTTACACATCATTTAGGGCATGGATGCCATTGGATTGGGTTGATTTTTGTGTGTATTTCGATTTTTTGGGTGTTGTTGGGGCCTGGTCCAGGGCCTGGAGATGTGGGTGGGGGCCACTTTGAGCCTGGCCCAGGGCCTGGCCATGTGGGTGGGGGTCTAGGGGCCATTTTAAAGCCAGGCAGTGTGCTTTGTTGTGCCATAGGCCTGCACCCATTCTGCCTTGCTTTAATCCATTATGCCCTGGGGCAGTCAGTGGTGCATGTGCCAAGTCTTTCTGTGTGTTCTCTTGATTTTAAACATCATTTAGGGCATGGATGCGAATGGATTGGGGTGATTTTTGCGTGTATTTCGATTTTTTGGGTGTTGTTGGGGCCAGGTCCAGGGCCTGGCCATGTGGGTGGGGGGCATTTTGAGGCCTGGTCCAGGGCCTGGCCATGCGGGTGGGGGTCTAGGGGCCATTTTGAAGCCAGGCAGTGTGCTTTGTTGTGCCATAGGCCTGCACCCATTCTGCCTTGCTTTCATCCATTATGCCCTGGGGCAGTCAGTGGTGCATGTGCCAAGTCTTTCTGTGTGTTCTCTTTATTTTAAACATCATTTAGGGCATGGATGCGAATGGATTGGGGTGATTTTTGCGTGTATTTCGATTTTTTGGGTGTTGTTGGGGCCAGGTCCAGGGCCTGGCCATGTGGGTGGGGGGCATTTTGAGGCCTGGTCCAGGGCCTGGCCATGCGGGTGGGGGTCTAGGGGCCATTTTGAAGCCAGGCAGTGTGCTTTGTTGTGCCATAGGCCTGCACCCATTCTGCCTTGCTTTCATCCATTATGCCCTGGGGCAGTCAGTGGTGCATGTGCCAAGTCTTTCTGTGTGTTCTCTTTATTTTAAACATCATTTAGGGCATGGATGCCAATGGATTGGGGTGATTTTTGTGTGTATTTCGATTTTTTGGGTGTTGTTGGGGCCTGGTCCAGGGCCTGGCCATGTGGGTGGGGGTTTAGGGGCCATTTTGAAGCCAGGCAGTGTGCTTTGTTGTGCCATAGGCCTGCACCCATTCTGCCTTGCTTTCATCCATTATGCCCAGGGGCAGTCAGTGGTGCATGTGCCAAGTCTTTCTGTGTGTTCTCTTGATTTTACACATCATTTAGGGCATGGATGCCATTGGATTGGGGTGATTTTTGTGTGTATTTCGATTTTTTGGGTGTTGTTGGGGCCTGGTCCAGGGCCTGGCCATGTGGGTGGGGGCCATTTTGAGGCCTGGTCCAGGGCCTGGCCATGTGGGTGGGGGCCATTTTGAGGCCTGGTCCAGGGCCTGGCCATGTGGGTGGGGGTCTAGGGGCCATTTTGAAGCCAGGCAGTGTGCTTTGTTGTGCCGTAGGTCTGCACCCATTCTGCCTTGCTTTTATCCATAATGCCCAGGGGCAGTCAGTGGTGCATGTGCCAAGTCTTTCTGTGTGTTCTCTTGATTTTAAACATCATTTAGGGCATGGATGCCAATGGATTGGGGTGATTTTTGTTTGTATTTCGATTTTTTGGGTGTTGTTGGGACCTGGTCCAGGGCCTGGCCATGTGGGTGGGGACAATTTTGAGGCCTGGTCCAGGGCCTGGCCATGTGGGTGGGGGTCTAGGGGCCATTTTGAAGAAAGGCAGTGTGCTTTGTTGTGCCATAGGCCTGCACCCATTCTGCCTTGGTTTCATCCATTATGCCCAGGGGCAGTCGGTGGTGCATGTGCCAAGTCTTTCTGTGTGTTCTCTTGGTTTTAAACATCATTTAGGGCATGGATGCCAATGGATTGGGGTGATTTTTGTGTGTATTCCGATTTTTTGGGTGTTGTTGGGGCCTGGTCCAGGGCCTGGCCATGTGGGTGGGGACCATTTTGAGGCCTGGTCCAGGGCCTGGCCATGTGGGTGGGGGTCTAGGGGCCATTTTGAGCCAGGCAGTGTGCTTTGTTGTGCCATAGGCCTGCACCCATTCTGCCTTGCTTTTATCCATTATGCTCAGGGGCAGTCAGTGGTGCATGTGCCAAGTCTTTCTGTGTGTTCTCTTGATTTTCAACATCATTTAGGGCATGGATGCCATTGGATTGGGGTGATTTTAGCGTGTATTTCAATTTTTTGGGTGTTGTTGGGGCCGGGTCCAGGGCCTGGCCATGTGGGTGGGGGTCTAGGGGCCAATTTGAAGCCCAGCAGTGTGCTTTGTTGTGCCATAGGCCTGCACCCATTCTGCCTTGCTTTCATCCATTATGCCCAGGGGCAGTCAGTGGTGCATGTGCCAAGTCTTTCTGTGTGTTCTCTTGATTTTAACATCATTTAGGGCATGGATGCCATTGGATTGGGGTGATTTTTGCGTGTATTTTGATTTTTTGGGTGTTGTTGGGGCCAGGTCCAGGGCCTGGCCATGTGGGTGGGGGCCATTTTGAGGCCTGGTCCAGGGCCTGGCCATGCAGGTAGGGGTCTAGGGGCCATTTTGAAGCCAGGCAGTGTGCTTTGTTGTGCCATAGGCCTGCACCCATTCTGCCTTGCTTTTATCCATTATGCCCTGGGGCAGTCAGTTGTGCATGTGCCAAGTCTTTCTGTGTGTTCTCTTTATTTTAAACATAATTTAGGGCATGGATGCCAATGGATTGGGGTGATTTTTGTGTGTATTTCGATTTTTTGGGTGTTGTTGGGGCCTGGTCCAGGGCTTGGCCATGTGGGTGGGGCCATTTTGAGGCCTGGTCCAGGGCCTGGCCATGTGGGTGGGGGTCTAGGGGCCATTTTGAAGCCAGGCAGTGTGCTTTGTTGTGCCATAGGCCTGCACCCATTCTGCCTTGGTTTCATCCATTATGCCCAGGGGCAGTCGGTGGTGCATGTGCCAAGTCTTTCTGTGTGTTCTCTTGGTTTTAAACATCATTTAGGGCATGGATGCCAATGGATTGGGGTGATTTTTGTGTGTATTTCGATTTTTTGGGTGTTGTTGGGGCCTGGTCCAGGGCCTGGCCATGTGGGTGGGGACCATTTTGAGGCCTGGTCCAGGGCCTGGCCATGTGGGTGGGGGTCTAGGGGCCATTTTGAAGCCAGGCAGTGTGCTTTGTTGTGCCATAGGCCTGCACCCATTCTGCCTTGCTTTTATCCATTATGCCCAGGGGCAGTCAGTGGTGCATGTGCCAAGTCTTTCTGTGTGTTCTCTTGATTTTCAACATCATTTAGGGCATGGATGCCATTGGATTGGGGTGATTTTAGCGTGTATTTCAATTTTTTGGGTGTTGTTGGGGCCGGGTCCAGGGCCTGGCCATGTGGGTGGGGGTCTAGGGGCCAATTTGAAGCCCAGCAGTGTGCTTTGTTGTGCCATAGGCCTGCACCCATTCTGCCTTGCTTTCATCCATTATGCCCAGGGGCAGTCAGTGGTGCATGTGCCAAGTCTTTCTGTGTGTTCTCTTGATTTTTAACATCATTTAGGGCATGGATGCCATTGGATTGGGGTGATTTTTGCGTGTATTTTGATTTTTTGGGTGTTGTTGGGGCCAGGTCCAGGGCCTGGCCATGTGGGTGGGGGCCATTTTGAGGCCTGGTCCAGGGCCTGGCCATGCGGGTAGGGGTCTAGGGGCCATTTTGAAGCCAGGCAGTGTGCTTTGTTGTGCCATAGGCCTGCACCCATTCTGCCTTGCTTTTATCCATTATGCCCTGGGGCAGTCAGTTGTGCATGTGCCAAGTCTTTCTGTGTGTTCTCTTTATTTTAAACATAATTTAGGGCATGGATGCCAATGGATTGGGGTGATTTTTGTGTGTATTTCGATTTTTTGGGTGTTGTTGGGGCCTGGTCCAGGGCTTGGCCATGTGGGTGGGGCCATTTTGAGGCCTGGTCCAGGGCCTGGCCATGTGGGTGGGGGTCTAGGGGCCATTTTGAAGCCAGGCAGTGTGCTTTGTTGTGCCATAGGCCTGCACCCATTCTGCCTTGCTTTCATCCATTATGCCCAGGGGCAGTCGGTGGTGCATGTGCCAAGTCTTTCTGTGTGTTCTCTTGATTTTACACATCATTTAGGGCATGGATGCCATTGGATTGGGGTGATTTTTGTGTGTATTTCGATTTTTTGGGTGTTGTTGGGGCCTGGTCCAGGGCCTAGAGATGTGGGTGGGGGCCACTTTGAGCCTGGTCCAGGGCCTGGCCATGTGGGTGGGGGTCTAGGGGCCATTTTAAAGCCAGGCAGTGTGCTTTGTTGTGCCATAGGCCTGCACCCATTCTGCCTTGCTTTCATCCATTATGCCCTGGGGCAGTCAGTGGTGCATTTGCCAAGTCTTTCTGTGTGTTCTCTTGATTTTAAACATCATTTAGGGCATGGATGCCATTGGATTGGGGTGATTTTTGCGTGTATTTCGATTTTTTGGGTGTTGTAGGGGCCAGGTCCAGGGCCTGGCCATGTGGGTGGGGGCCATTTTGAGGCCTGGTCCAGGGCCTGGCCATGCGGGTGGGGGTCTAGGGGCCATTTTGAAGCCAGGCAGTGTGCTTTGTTGTGCCATAGGCCTGCACCCATTCTGCCTTGCTTTCATCCATTATGCCCCGGGGCAGTCAGTGGTGCATGTGCCAAGTCTTTCTGTGTGTTCTCTTTATTTTAAACATCATTTAGGGCATGGATGCCAATGGATTGGGGTGATTTTTGTGTGTATTTCGATTTTTTGGGTGTTGTTGGGGCCTGGTCCAGGGCCTGGCCATGTGGGTGGGGGCCATTTTGAGGCCTAGTCCAGGGTCTGGCCATGTGGGTGGGGGTTTAGGGGCCATTTTGAAGCCAGGCAGTGTGCTTTGTTGTGCCATAGGCCTGCACCCATTCTGCCTTGCTTTCATCCATTATGCCCAGGGGCAGTCAGTGGTGCATGTGCCAAGTCTTTCTGTGTGTTCTCTTGATTTTACACATCATTTAGGGCATGGATGCCATTGGATTGGGGTGATTTTTGTGTGTATTTTGATTTTTTGGGTGTTGTTGGGGCCTGGTCCAGGGCCTGACCATGTGGGTGGGGGCCATTTTGAGGCCTGGTCCAGGGCCTGGCCATGTGGGTGGGGGTCTAGGGGCCATTTTGAAGCCAGGCAGTGTGCTTTGTTGTGCCATAGGCCTGCACCCATTCTGCCTTGCTTTCATCCATTATGCCCAGGGGCAGTCAGTGGTGCATGTGCCAAGTCTTTCTGTGTGTTCTCTTGATTTTAAACATCATTTAGGGCATGGATGCCATTGAATTGGGGTGATTTTTGTGTGTATTTCGATTGTGTGGGTGTTTTTGGGCCCTGGTCCAGGGCCTGGCCATGTGGGTGGGGGCCATTTTGAGGCCTGGTCCAGGGCCTGGCCATGTGGGTGAGGGTCTAGGGGCCATTTTGAAGCCAGGCAGTGTGCTTTGTTGTGCCATAGGCCTGCACTCATTCTGCCTTGCTTTCATCCATTATGCGCAGGGGCAGTCGGTGGTGCATGTGCCAAGTCTTTCTGTGTGTTCTCTTGATTTTAAACATCATTTAGGGCATGGATGCCATTGAATTGTGGTGATTTTTGTGTATTTCGATTGTGTGGGTGTTATTGGGCCCTGGTCCAGGGCCTGGCCATGTGTGTGGGGGCCATCTTGAGGCCTGGTCCAGGGCCTGGCCATGTGGGTGAGGGTCTAGGGGCCATTTTGAAGCCAGGCAGTGTGCTTTGTTGTGCCATAGGCCTGCACCCAGTCTGCCTTGCTTTCATCCATTATGCCCAGGGGTACTCAGTGGGGCATGAAACAACTCTCTTCTATTGATTAAAACATCCATTTTGGATTAGAATTGCAATTTTTATTTAATGTCTTTCCGTCGGCACGACATATGCAACATTTATTTAACTGATGTTCCTCTGGCTTCCTTTGCTTTAGGTGCACAAAGACTGACAACCAGGAATCATCCTCATCATCAGCACTTGTAGTGCCGGGAAGAAGTCCTGCTGCTGTGTATACACAACATCACGTGACGTCACGTGTGGTGGCCACTCGTGCAACTGCATCCTGCTGTTCTGACATCTGAAGAAGATGGGCCCAAAAAAAGGAGGCCTTAGCTCCTCTACCAAGAAAGTTGCCAGTGCTACTGCAGTAAGAAAGAGCAGAAGAAGCAAGTTGTGCCACTCACCAAGGAGACTGGTGTGCCGACAGACCCTTTTTTTGGGAAACAAATCTATGCCTGCAGCAGCGGTGTCCGCCTTGGACCAAGCGGGGAGCACCACCTCCGCTTCATTGGTCTCAGTGCCACCACTCCAAGTTAGGCCCAAGTCCATGAGTGCCGCAGAGGCAGCCTCTTTAATTGCTCCTTCACCATCGACCAGTGATGTTGGCGTTGATTCATCACAAAGTAGCTTCCAATCAATGCAGGGTGCAACTCATCTGATGAGTGTTCAACCACAGCGAAAACAACAGCCACAGGTGCAACAAGGAGAGGCGCAAGGAGAGGCGCAAGGGGAGGCGCAAGGGAAGGCGCACGGAGAGGCACTAGGAGAGGCGCAAGGAGTGGCACTAGGAGAGGCGGAAGGAGTGGCGCAAGGAGTGGTGCAAGGAGAGGCGCAAGGAGTGGTGCAAGGGGTGGCGCAAGGAGTAGCGCAAGGAGTGGAGCAAGGAGTGGCGCCAGTAGAGGCACAAGTAGAGGCGTAAGTAGAGGCGCATGGAGAGGCACAACAGCCCACAATGCTTGTCCCTCCAGAAGTAGGGGCACATCAGAAAATCAAGATTCAAGCAGAGGTATCATCCGAGCAAGCCACTCCTCTTGATGATCCATTGTCTTCCAGATCCCCAGCAAGAAAAAGGTCAAGGAGCGCTAGTACAAGTTCTTCTTCAAGCACCCTTCCTTCTGATGATCTAGATCTTGATTGGCACCCACCAATGCACTCTGAGAGGGAGGCACACCATGAGCCGACAAAGCTAGCTAAAAGGAAGGTTCTCGCAGGACTTTCACTTATGGGTGATGACGAAGAAGTATAAGTGGTGTATTCTGATGCTGATGAACAGTCTGACGATGACGACCCAGTCATCTAAGTCATCAATCCAGCTCCAGCGGGCATGCAGCAGACAGACATTTTTACCATATCCAAAAACACTGCTGTGCAGGATGTGTGTGGCGTGGCACCACTGGTGGTACCACCACCAACACAGGTAACTACTACACCAACACGACCTACAGCTTCCATATTTTCTCATCAGAAGGGCCGGCAAGGACCTCCATCCAGCTCGACCTCCATTACCTCAAGTAGTGGTGCTGTAAGTGCACCACAGAGTCAAATTCAGCCACGCCCATCCTCCACTTCATCTTGCATTGAAAGTAGCACCTCCACCACCACCAGAAATCTCCAGTCCCCAGTTTGGGACTTCTTTAGTATTAGCAAAAAGGCGGAAAACCTAGTCATTTCTTCGATTTGTAAAAAAGTAGTTAGTCAGGGTAAGCTTGGTATCAACTATGGTACCAGAGGCCAGAGAGGTCATCTAAAAAAACATCACATTATCCAGTGGAAAGCCAAAAGTAAAAATCCAAATGTAGACATTGATATTGCATCTGATGACGAGGAGGAGCTGATCGTGCAGGGGGGAGGTGAACAACCGAGAGACATTTTTTCTGGTACATACAGTACCCCTGGCAGCAGCACTGCAGTGGTAGTGCCAACACCCTCCTCTACCCCAGCAACATCAAGGAGGCACAGTAGTCTGGTAGAGACACCAATGCGAAAAAGTACATGAATGAGCCTAACTGGGTTGAAGAGGTCTGGATCCTCCTCATCACATATGAAAACGGTCCAGACCACCATTAAAACCATGTTTTGGTCGGAGGCGCCATTGGAACGCAACCACCCAATGGCACGTCTTTATAATGCAATGCTGGCTAAAATGTTAGCGCTGGACCTTCTCCCTTTTTCTTTCATTAAAGGGGTGGGTTTTCTAAAATTTGTGGCAACAGTCTGCCCTAAATGGAAGGTTCTCAGCCGGTCCTATTTTGCCAGAGTTGCGGTTCCAGCCTTACATCAAGATGTGCTGGAGGTGATTGGGGCAGCTTTGCAGAAGAGTGCTGTTCACACTATCTACCTCACAACAGACGTGGACCAGTTAGTAAAAGGCAGGTGATAAATCCCTGCTCATAACACGCCTTATCGCCTGTTTTTGGAACACATCACAGACATGGCTGGTCGTTGAGAATATCGCGAAGTGGGGCTTTCATGTTGTTTTGCATGGGAACACCTACTCTTCATTTCAATGGCGTTAGTTGTCGCTCTCCTCCGTGGTGATGTTTTTTGCAGAAGCTATCGCTGGAAAACAGGTAATATCAGCAGTTGGCACCACCTTGAGAATGGGGCGATAATTCTTTCGCCACTTTTGCTGCACTAAAGTGCTGATAACTTGGCGATAGGTCCTTGAGAATATGCCCCTATGTCTTCTATTAAATGGAGGTGCTAAACACACACCACCAAACCCGCCCTCGCATACACAAAACAAACACGCACGCCCTCATTTGCAGTCTTCCATCACAAGACTTAACCCACTGTGGGGCATATTCTCAAGAACGTGTGATAACCATTGCAAAAGTAACTTGCCGCAACTTTCAACATTGCAGTCTATTGCTGTCATCAGGCGGGTAAAATCACCATAAAAGTAGAAGAAAACAGACAAGCAAATGCCAAACAACAGCGAAGCACAATGGATGTTACCGGAGCAAGTATGGAGTAAAACCAGAACCCCACAAGCCCCCGGGAGGACCTGCCTGGGACCTCGGGGTCAGGGAAGGGCAAGGAGAAGAAGAGTAAGAAGAAGTGGTTCAGTCCGCTGGAAAACAGAATCCTGATAACGGAGGTGGTGGGACACCATCAACAACTGTTTGTCACCTCCACTGTGTCATTGGCAACCAAAAATTGACTATGGCAGTCCATCGTGGACAAGGTAAATGCAGTGGGAGTGCTGAAGAGGATAATGGAACCGGTCATGAGGCACTGGAATGACGTCAAGTGCAAAACCAAGCTAAAACTCACCAACAACCAGATGGCAGCAGAGCAGACTGGAGGTGGGAGTTCTGCACCACAGGAGGAGCTGAACGATATGGAGGAAATGCTGTCCACAGTCATCAGTGGGGAGAAGGTGGCTTGAGTCGGGGAACCAGACATTGCTCAACATGACCGGACAAAACAGCAGCAGGGTGAGTAACGGCCAGAGACTGGGGGTAGGGGGGAGATGGGCACAATGGCACACATGCACAATTGAGCTGAGCACATCTGCTAACAAACCATGAACCAGACCCCAACTCCCACCAAGAGACCAATGTACCCAACTATGCAACATGAAAGGGAAAGGGATAAGGGGCAGCAAAATCAGAGCAGCAGGGGCCCCTCCCCCAAAATGCAGCACACACACATAACATGCAGAGCACATCAACACTGACAACAATGTGGCACAAACCGCAACAAGTCCACAACAGAACACAGGACACAACTGATGCTGACTGGGTGTAGACACTGGCAAATCACAATTGGCATTGCAGGGAAATGTGAGTTTATAATGTACAAGTACAAACACACATGTCTGTTGTCAAAATGTCCACTGTCCACATCAAATAAGCATCTCCTCCCAAACAGCCACGATGTAGACAGTATGTAAACATGTGCAATGCGACTACATACATGTGAACACATTGTTAAACTGCATCTCCACCAACATCAACACCTCCTGCAGAGCAGCCTGACCCTCTCTTCTCTGATGACGAAGAGGACCACCACAGCTTCAACTCTGACGCCCTCCAAGACTTCACTGGCAGCCTCCGCAGCCTACCTCCAGGAGCAGGGCAGCCCAGCTGCAGCGAGGATACCCCACACTCTGCACAGACCACACAGCAGGCAGCACCCACCACCACAGAGCCTCCCAGGACCCCCACAAAGAACACATGACCTTCCAACGCCATGTAGAGTATTTATATAGCGCACTTCTACCCGGAGGCCTCGTAGCGCTGTATTCATACCGCTGTGGAACCCATCCTGGCTTTCCTGTGAAATGTCCACTCCTGGGCACCCCCAAGGTGAAGCCAGGCATCCACAGCGCTGCTGGGGCCGTTGTGGAGATTAATCAAGCTATTGCCCAAAGTCACAGAGTGGGACCCATGATTAGACTAGGCACCGATGCGAGAATTATCCGGTACTGGGAAATTGAGTACAAGAGCTGCCGAGGTGGGAATTGAACCCTGGTCCCGGGCCAGACCTCTGCATCAGGGGCTGCCGCTCTAACCATTGAGCCACGCTTCCCCACCTCCGCCATGTGTTGGGATACCAGGAGCAGCTGGCTGAACAGGTGCGGGTGGACTTCGACCACATGACAGACAAACTAGATGCCACAAGTGGGTGTCTAAGTCCCATCAGGGAACACTCATGGTCCCTAATGGACACCCAGAGTCCACTCCATGCTCTCCAATGGACCATGGTCTGACATCTTGGAGCCCTGACTCAGAGACTAGAACAACTGTCCAGTCAGCCTGGCTCTAGCGATGTCACACAGGAGTTGGAACACATGTGGAGGTTATTGGTTAATGGAGACCATGGAGCAGGTCAATGCGGAAAGAGCGGCTTCCACGGCTGGACACCAGTGAGTGGTAGCTGGGTTCCTCAATGACCTCAAAGCCATCCTCATGGCATTGCTGCCACAAGGCCTGGCGCTGATGCATGCTGCTGCTACCACTACATCCACACCTCCGCTGCCTGAAGTGTCAGTGCCACACAGTGCTACAGACATTCCACCTCTGGCCCCTGAGGTGTCACTGCCACACAATGCTGGAGAAAGGCCAGCACCACCCACACGTGAGGCATATGGAACAGCAGAGGACAAAGATGCGGATAAAACCACTTTCATGGTAAGAAGGACACAGTAGCATTCATCTCCGCCATATAGCCGGTTTTTGCTTGGTTCTGCCCTCTGCATTATCATCTTCATATTGGACCTCGACATGGACTGCCATATACTGTTTGATTACTAAAGACACAGCAATCAGACTGCGGACTGAACACTTCTTCTTCCTTGGTCCTCCACAGGCCAACATTGTAAAGTGGGGTTTGCATGGTCCTGTACTGCTCCAGACGCAACACTCCGCTGAATGTGCATTAAACATTCTAAATCACACAGATGTGTCTTGTCTATGGTCTTTCAAGTGTGGAAGTATGGATGAATGTAGGGACAGTGAATTCCTATTACGTCCATGTGGCTCATGTCGTTGGGCTTGAGTCACAGGGTGACACATTGCCGAATGTTGTCTGGGTGGCTCCGACGCAACAACAGGGACACAAGCATTTGTTAATTCCTTGTCTAGCCCCATACGGAACAATGCCTAGAGCCCCGGGGTCATTGTTCAAACCCTTATGCTGGACTGGCATATGCAAGACCAGCCCACTCCCCTTACGCTCACAGGAGAGGGGGACGGCAACGCTACATGTCCCAGGTCTTCCCTGTAGTGATCTGCTGATCACAGGTCTAGTTGTCAGCATGCCACAGCCGCTCCCTCACTGCTGGTATATACCCACACCACACCCATCCAGCCCACGTGTCACAGGACATGTGAACCTGCCAATAAAATGGGCTGGGGGCACGTGCTCGACGCCATTTCCAACCTCTCTCGGAGCGTGGAGGCCCAGAGGCCTGCAACATTACATTCCGCTGGCCCAGAGGTGAAATGATGGCGTCCGCACCTCAATACCCAATCATAGAGGGTCCATGACTTGCAGGGCACAGACTTGGTGACACCAGATACACTGCGACCGGCGCAGGCACACTGCCACGGGATGGTGACTTTCGGTGCGCTGAGGTAGGGGCATCTTAAGTGCTGAGCGGGTGTGCACCCTGCATGATGCCCAGTGCCAGCGGTCCAGAGTGCCCAGGTTTTTGTGTGCTCTGCTGGACCGCAGTGTAGGCCTGAGCCAGCGGACAGCGGTGGTCTACCACCACATGGGGTTGCCTCCTGGATCACAGAGTTAGTGGCACCTATAAGGCTGAGCGAGTTTGCAGCCTGCGATGATGCCAGGTGCACAGGTATGTCTTCTGCCATGGCGAAATCAAAACCCAGAATCAAAAGTGAGACCTGGTGACCTGCGGAACGGGGCTGCATGATGTGGAGGGTGCCATGACCGCAGGCCCCGGGCTTGTGTCTTGTAGCGGCACATGGTGGGCCCTCTTTTCTATACGTCGGTGGCGGAAGGTGAGCAGTGAAGCCTGGGTGCGCAGGGGCGGGCATGCAACGCTGGGCGGCGGGTGGGTCTGAGGGGCAGCTGTCTGGGTACGCAGGGGCCGGTATGCAACGCTGGGTGGCGGGAGGGGCTGGGGTGCAGCTGCCTGGGTGCGCAGGGGCAGACAGGCGATGATGTTGTGTGCAATTATATGTACTGTGTCATTCATGTATCTAGAGTTTGTTCCAGATGACGGGTCTGTCTCAGATGTGGGACCTGGTGAACTGCACTACATACTGGCACATGTTTGGAGACACACCGGTGCCAGCAGGTGAGCAGTGTTTCCTTTGATGTGCTTAAGACACACCTTCTCATCATGGTTTTTGTCTTGCAGGCTGTGAACTACGGATTGTCCCAAGGAGAGCCGCCATGTGTCTTCGTTTCTGTTCTGTGTTTAGTTGTCTAAATTTGCATTTGTTAATTCAAAGGTAATTGTGTGATACTCATTTTTGTTACGACACATGCATGTCACCAAACATGATTGTAGGACATCAGGCGGATTATTTGGTACATGAGTCCATGTGGTTGATGTGGCATGTCTTTGGCCGGGGGATGGGGTCCGGGGAGGGGGGGTCCTGGGGTTGGTGGCGGTGGGCGTTGTGGTCCTGTTAGGGCTTCCAGCTGCATTATCAGTAGCTCCATGGCATCTGTTGCCCTTCAGGTGGGGCTCTGGGCCGGGCTCTCTTTTGTGGTGCAGGCTGTGGTCCGACTTTACACCAGGTCAGAGCAGGTGTTAATTTCCTCCTGCTAATGCGCCTTATTGCATGTTTTGTGGTCGCATCGTCGATCTGGCTGGTCGTTGAGAATGTGGCGGAGTAGTGTTGTCACGCTTTTGGCACAGTAACACCTACGCTCCATCTCATTAGCGATAGTTGCCGGGGTCATCTGTGGTGATGTTTTTTGTGGCTGCTATCGCAGGTAAACTGGTGATATGGGCTGTTAGCACCAGCTTGTGAATCGGGTGATAAATTTATCGCGACTTTGGCTGCGATAAAGTGCCGTCAACTCAGCGATAACACCTTGAGAATATGCCCGTGTATAACGAAGGAAATATATATGCAAAATTCATAGACGAAAAGACACACCTGCTTTTTATTGTGTGCTACATTTGCCTTTAATAATAGTATGATCATAATTAAGGTCAGTACTCCTTTATGGCTTGTAGTTCCATCTATTGTTTTATTTGATTTTTTTTGTGCATGAAATGTAAATCAAG
Source organism: Lissotriton vulgaris (assembly GCF_964263255.1). Lineage (NCBI taxonomy): Eukaryota > Metazoa > Chordata > Amphibia > Caudata > Salamandridae > Lissotriton > Lissotriton vulgaris. The sequence continues at coordinate 928,376,810 of NC_141696.1, read as the reverse complement.
GTTCTATCACGGTATGTATTTTAGCATGTTTTATTTGTATTAATTGTTCTCATATCATGTATGTGCCATTTCATGTTTTGTGTTCCTTGATGTCTAATTCAGCCATTGTGGGAAGGACGTTCTATATAAATCACTCAATGCCCGCTAACTTGTCGTTTTGTCTTTGAATGTGTTTACTTCTTGAGTTGGTTTTATGCGGTGTATTTTCTAGGAAGGGTTTCGCATTCTCAGACGAATTCCTTTTAGCTCTACGCCCCATTTCACAAACTGCTTGTAGGCAAATTGCCTAACGTGAGCCTCTTCCGTAATGTCATTTATTTATAAAAACAAATTAGGTATCTATGCGTTCAGAACAAATTTCAAGGAATTAGTCTGGCTCTGAGACATAGATCACAGCGACCTCAGAGTTTTACTGACAATTAATTATGTCACATTCAGAAAGATATTTTTTAGACCATACAGGATTAAAAGAGAGGGCAGAAAACCGTAAGGCACATTTTGCTGCTTCAAAGAAAGAAATCAAATCCGCTTGGAGCTTATTATTTCCATGGCACTTCGATTGGTATGTAAATTAATAGAGCATGGGCAGATGTGCTGTAAGTACACTGAGGCCACGTTATTGAAAACAGATCACACACAGCTGGTCTCATTGCTAGAACTGCATATGTTTCTGATAAACACATGCCGGATGCCTGGTGCAGCTTCAGAGCAAGACCCCTACTGTTTTAACACAGCATTTCATTTTGCCTTCATTCATGGAGATGGCATATGTTTCTGGCACGCGTTGCCGTAAATCACATATAACACACAGTGTTGAATATTGAAGAAACATGTGTGGCGTTGCATTCCATTAAGTGCCATTCACAAGAGTTATAACCAATGCAAGTACTAGAACGTAACTGCCAGGGTTGCTGAACTTGCATTTGAAGGATAGTCTACCGACAAAAAATAGTGTGGGAGTAAATTGCTACATTTAGCAAAAATATGTCACCATCTGTGGGGTCAAGAAGGCATGTTGTTTTCTTGCTGTGTATGAAAGATATGCTCATTAAGAACACTTCTTGCATAGAGTTAAATAGGGCATTACTTTTCGTTAGGGAGGTGGTCCGTGTGTAGAATATGGGCGTTCACATGCATCCATCCATGGATTTTGGCGCAATTCCAGATTTACTAAAGCTTGTAAAATTGGGTATGCATCAAAAAGCTATGACTCCCTGAAGCAGGCGTTATGAGGAGGAACATTTGAATTTCTCCTTGTTACTTCCTCTTTCTATGTGTTCTGCATCCTGCACACATAGAAAAAGGAAAAATGTCCCCAAGGGTTGTTTTTGTGCATGCAGGAATTCTTCCATTTCGTGCCATTTCTTAGTTGATATGGTGCTTTTCTGCATATAGCTCATTTCTGCTGTCTACTTTTCACGCAAAGCAGCACAGCAATTTTGCTTGTTGCTCTGTGTTGCATTAAATTAAAACAAATGTTTCCTTTAGGTTTTAAAAGATTACCATTTGTGCATGATAAACCACCTATTGGAAGTTCAAAACTTGTAGTCATCTTTGGTGAGGCAGTTAGGGTCATATTGATGACCATATTTATGACCTTGTTTGAGTTGCTCTTGCACCACGTGGTGCAAGAGTAAAGCAAACCTTAAGTCATAATTAAGCCATACAAAACCGATTTGCTTGACTCCAAAAATATGGAATAACTCAATACAGAGCAAATAGCAGCATTGCGTCACTCTGCATTGGGTAGGCATTCCATGGGCGTTGTGTGGGTCCTGCCAATCAACTCCGTTTGTGGCGCATGCCCAGGTTTACAAGTCCTTATAAACCTGGGACTGCGCCAAAAAGATACACCTCACCAGGGGAAGCATAACAAGGAGAAATATGTTTATTTTTCCTTGTTGTTTCCTCTTTCAATATGTATTGAATTCTGCAGCACACACAGAAAGAGGAAATAGCCTTTCCCGGTTGTGTTTGTGCAGGAAGGTGCTCCTTCCATCACAAAAACAATCCTGCCTTCAACACAGGCACACTTGCACCATGGTGCATGGGTGCCTGTGTCGGCGCTAGGCAGCTAAAATGGCACCACCACAAAGGATAAGGGCAGGGATGTGCCATATTAAATACATGCAGTGCAATCCTGCCCTTTCCCTGTGACACAGGGCAGCATAGCAAGGTGACTTGCTGTGTTGCCCTGTGCCATGAAAGTCCTAAATATGGCCCTTAGGACCTGATTATGACCCTGGTGGTCTTCGAACCGCTGTTGCATTTTGGTTGTCCGACATTCCGATTTCCTGGAGGTCCGACCATTGAATCATGAGTAGGGCAGGTGGACCGACGCAAAACTGCTGCCACGGCCAAAATGTCTGCTACAGATGCAACAGTGTAAACGGCGGCCCATAGAGGCAGTCCCGGCATTTCCAACATCGGGCTGATCATGACCTGCCTTTCTGTCGACCTTTTCATGGCAGGGGCACTGCCATGAAAAAGAGAGCCGTAAGGGTGGTGCTGGGGTGCAAAACATGCCTCCAGGATGAATGTGCCCTTGAGACATGTTACTGGTGCCAGCTGTGTTTGCCTTAATGCCATCAGCACTGTTGCTCACACGGTTTCTTCTGCAGGCCATACTGTAGGCAACAGTGCTTCCAGGGCAATGCAGAATGGCCAGCATTGGCTCCAGGCTCTTTCGTAGAGCCACAACATGCTGCTGCCATGAGTGTGCAGCAGACACATCAACAGCCCTGTGGTAATGTCATAACGCAGTGGTCAGGATGCTACCGGCTTGGAGACGCGTTCCCGGTGGCCGCTGCGGCAGGCTGTCGGTGTGTCTGTCAGAGTTGTAATCGGGCCCTCAGTATTCATGTGACAGAAGGAACATGGGTGAAGAAGCAGCTGCACTTCAAACATGACTTACTTGATAATGTCCTCTACATATATCTGTGACAGTGAAATGTAATTGTTCATATGGGTGTGGGTACCTATGCACACTGATTCAACACAATCGCACCCCAAAGGACCCTACGATCAGCCCAGCTTTCTTACGCCGTGGTCCCCCGCACCAGAAAGACCAGATCGGGAGGCCGCTCTTTCTCCTTCCTCGCGGCCAAAGCATGGAACGCCCTTCCGCTCCACCTCAGACAGACAACATAGCTCCCCATCTTCGCAAGAAACCTCAAAACCTGGCTCTTCGACAGACCCCCTCCTTGATGGAATGGAACCTGTACCCCCCCCCACCCCTAGCGCCTTGAGACCCTTACGGGTGAGTAGTCGCGGTTTAACAAACTCCTGATTGATTGATTGATTGATTGATTAGGTAATAACACAGATCAAAGTAATTGTTTACCCATAGTAGCTATGGAACAATAAGCAAAGAATACTTTAACAAAATGTGTGCTATTGTCAAGCAGTAGAAAACAATAATAAAGTTATGAACACAATACAATGAATTTCCCAAGCCAATTTCGAAAAATATATTAAAGAAAAAGAGACTTAAAATGGGTATAATCAGGTGAGAGGAACCAGAGATGTTGATTTTTGAAATTTTGTAATCCAAAAAGTGTCAAGAAAACACAAAGTGTCTCTGAATGTCAATGTTCACCACAGACCAGACCTAGGTGAGGTTGCAGGTCAACCTTGATGGAGCAGGGGTCTTGTAAGCATAGGAGGTCACACTGGATAAAGCTTTTATCTTGCTTCTTTATTACCTTTCTGGTCCTCAAAAGCCTCCAGCATTGTCATTGAGCTTAGAGTGAAGCCTTTAGTTTTGCCAAAAAAAGATGTGAGTGGGATAAAGCAGTAGTTCTTAGGTTACCTCACTGGTGTTGTAACAGCCTCACCCTGGTCCCACGATTTACCTTCAGTCAATTTTGTTTTTCAAAAGCCTACAGCGGGTGCTTTTGGGTGCTGTGTATGAGAAGGACTTGATAAAACTACCTACCTTCACTTAGTAGTATCTGCGTAAGCCCCCTTCTTCACAGCAAAAAGCATAGACAGGAAGAATCTTCCTGGTTCTCCAAAAGTTGAACAAATTACTAAGTCCCAAATGTTTCTTGATGCTGGTAATGTTCTTCCTGTTTTCTGCTAGAGCCACCATGTTCTAATGGAAGGCTTCTAAGCACCAGGTATCTCTCCAGCAAACACTCCTTCAGGATCAAGATTCAATAGGTCAGCAGTATTTTCTCCTGAGCAAAAAGCCTGCAGACAGTTGTGTCCCATCAATTCACCGTTAAAAAGCAGTTGCGTTCTTTGGGTGCCAGCAACCCCTCAGTGATCTTTCCCCAGTAGCCATGCAGACAATTCTTCCTTCACATATTATTCCAGGTCTAACAATAACCGAGGAGGGGGTTCTGATGTGTCCTCACTGTGGACCCTAGCCAGTGGTTGCAGAATTTCTACACCCAATCCTGCCAACATTTCCCCAGAAAACCAATCTTCTCTAGCACCACTGCTTTCCCAACCTACTTCAAGCATTCCAAGCCTATTTAATTCAGGAAGGTCCTAGCCTTCTTCCTTCTACAAAAACATACTAATCATTCATTTCTACCAAACCTCTATTGAAATAAAGAAACTTTCCCTTTCTCTGTGCAAACATACGTTTTGCCTCCTGCTGGGAGCACAGAAAAACATTGAAGTTAACTACAGGAATTAGCGGGTTCTGTTCCAGAGATCCTCATTTGAAATCTCCACTTCCAAGGGAAAACTGTTTTTTTAATCCTTTACACCAAACTTAACATGCAAACAGAACTTTAATCTTGGAAGTGCCTTTGCTTGGATTGGTGTAAATTCCTTTAGTAGTTTGCAAGACATTAGAAGTACAAAATTGCTTTGGGTGGCCATTAAAGCACTAAAAAGTCAGAGGTATTTGGAAAATTGGTTTGCAGACCACTTGCTAAGGCAAGGGTCTTCAGCCAACCCAAAGGTCATGTGCAGCAGCTTTTGAATTCCCTGGGCTAAATTGAAGCATTGATTGGCTACAGACTAGCCCCAGAGGCAAGCCCATTTTGTGTCGGCCTTTGATTGAGCACTCTGTGGTTGGCCATCTGAGACACATTTGTTGTTGGAGGGTCAAAGGCCAGGCCATGTGGACAACCCACATGGCCAAGAGCATTGTGCCATGGTGGTGCAGTGGTGGCAAGCTGACTATGGCATGTGGATTGCAGGGTCTGGCAGTAGGCCAGGCCCTGTAGCCAAACCCAGTTCTGCACAGCCAAAGGCCATGCACACTGGGGCTGCCTGCCCATGATGTGAAGGTTGCAGGGCTTTTTAAGGCCAGACCCAGCTGTCAACCCGGCTCTGCAAAACAGAAGGTCATGCAGAAAGTGGGTCAGCCACCCATGGCGGATTTATTGCAGTATGTGGCCAAAAAAAGGGCCATAGGTTTGACCCACACTGTTCACTGCTGTAGGTTGGGTGCAACAGGGGTTGACTTTTCCCTTGGGGCCAAACAGGCTGAACACATCTGGGGTAAGGAATACTTCCACTGAAATTGGGTTTAGTATATCATCAAATACCAGAACTAAACAGAAAAGCATACAGTTCAAGTGAGATTATGCTGGATTGGTTATACTGCATTAACATAAGTAAAAAATAAAGCTTTTGAAGTCCTTTTAAAGTAGGAGATAAAGTGACATTATGGTTACCAACAAATCCTCACTATAGTTAACTACACAATCCATAACTCACACATAACAGCCATGAAAACCATAAATCAGCAGCCTTAGTGGGCAGGCCATCAATGTGCACTCACTAAATTCAGGTTCATGCACCCCAAAAGTTGTAGGCCGCTATTGTCTGTTACCTGATACTATGACAACAGAGAATGGAATGGAATGTAACAGGGTTCTATGATTTTTACAGTCCACTGCCTTGCTACTGAAGATGCAAATTATGGGTGCCATCTTGAACGTGTTGAGTCCACAGCCTTGATGATAAGAGCATGGAAGCGTGTTGAAAAGCTTTTTATAGTACTCTGCCTTGGTAGCAAGACCACATACTATGGATCGTCAATTCAGAGGGCCTACAGTTGCTGGGTTTCACTATCTCTTTAATAGGGCCTTAGACCATGGAAAAACTACTGACATATTTGAGAGATATGTAAAATTAAAACTATAGCAAGTAACTTCTTAAGTGTCAACCTTTAAATGGAATGCCATCATAGGGAATTTTCAGGGACAGGCTTTTATAGTGAACTCAAGTTTTTTTATGTGCAGAGTCCACATTCTCTATCACGTGACCACATACTCAACAAGTCTAGCAATGAAGGTAGGAATTCTATAGTTCGCAAACTTCCGGTTGAGTCCATAGACTATTTTATATCAAACAACCATTGAGTTTCTCATTGGATGATATCTCAGGTATTCTTCCACTACATGAAAAAGTGTCTTTTCCTTGGCTACTCTTGGTAATACGAGGCACAGTCACCATTTTCAAGAGAGTAGGAGACATGGAAATGTGATACTATGCATCACAGGTTATATTTAAGAACACAAAAGCTCAATCAACTGAAGGAAAGAGTTCTGAGTGAACTTATTTTTTCTAGAGAAGGAAAAATAAGTCCAATGACTTGTGAAGAAGTCAAGAAACACTTGGGTGTGAAGTTCATCATTTATCCACCAGACGAGAAGAAGCTGAATATACACTGGGCCATATGTACAATAAAGTGGCAGAGAGAGGCGTTAGCCTTCCTGGCTTAACACCTCTCTGTGCCACTACCGAAATGCAAGGCTGCACCATATTTACAAGAATGTGGTGTAGCCTTAAATTTGCCCCTGCGAAGGGGCTAAGTTTAGCAACTTAGCGACAACGCAGGCACCCTTGCACCCTAGTGCAAAGGTGTCTGTGTGCAGGGGAGGGTTTTTTATGTGTTGGAATGTCACACTTCCTGCACATAAATAATGCTGAATGCCATTCTGTCACTTTCATATGTGCTGCTTCATGCAGCACACATGAAAGTTACAAAATGGAATTTTTCTTAAATATTGTTTATGTATAGGAAGGGACACCTTCCTGTACATAAACAATGCATGGCAATTTGCTTTTTCTATGTGTGATGCACAAGGCAGCACACATGGAAAAAGCAAAAACAAGGAGAAATAATGAATTTCTCCTCGTTTCGCCAATTTAAGACCAGGATTGACCTGGCCTTAATTTTGGCGCTGCCTCCTATGTATGCCACCCTTGCACTTGGGGGGCAGCGTCAAAAAGAATTGTTGTTGCAGTGCCAACGCCCACTGCAACACCCACTACCCACCCCTTTCATGCTAACAATAACGTGAAAGGGTCCTTATTTACAAAGCAGCATTAAGCCATGTTAAGTGGCTTAACGCTGTCTTGTAAATAAGGCGCAGCCCCTATCGCCACCACAGCGTCGGTAAAAGTGATGTTGTGGTGGTGACAGGGGCTTGTACATATACCCCACTGTGTCACCTACAATATATGTGACCGTTAGACCTGTCATATCTTGGCGTGATTACCCCTGACTTTTTGCCTCTACCACCTTTGCATTTGGATGCTGTGGGTACTCTGCCACTGCTGATCAGTAACAAAGTACCAGTGTTCCCTGTTTAAATTGTAATGGTGATTGGTTGGCCATGATTGGTATGTTTTCTTTACTAGTAAAAGTCCCTAGTGATGTGCACTGTGTGTGTAAGGGCTAGTAATGCAAGGATGCGCAGAGAAGGGAACTCAGGCCTTCAGTGTAGGGCCTGTGCACAGAATGCTAAGTTAGCATGTAGTCCTGACAAGTGCAACCACTTGTCAGGCCTGACTTTCCCTTTTACATACACATGGGGCACCCCTGTGGTAGGTACCAGGTAACCCCTGGGCAGGGTGCAATGTAGGTAAAAAGCAGAACATAAACTGAAGTGTGTGTTATGGTCTGACAGTGAAAACTCTTCATTTCGTTTTTCACTGCTGAGAGGCCATTCTGCCCATAGGACAGAATGGGGGAGGCTGGTTGTTGTGTTTGTTAGTGATTGAGGATCCAGACTCACAATATCAAAGGGAGAGAGGTGACACTGGGAGGAAGACACCCAGAACTGATTTAGGGAGGGGTCAGGGACCTCTGAGCACATACAAACGTCAAAGACATTAAGGAGTATAACTATGAGAGCTGAAACCCCTGAACGTTGGAATGAAACAGATATGGATTGAGACTGAAAATGCTTGGACCCATTCTGTGGTCAAGAGGAACCTCTGCTAAAGAAGGAACAACTGAGGAGGATGCTGTGGATAGACCTACCCTTGCTCCGTGATCTGGGGCTGGTCAGCAGTTTACCGTTCTAACTGAAGAAGAGGCTGTTGGGACTATGCTTGGAGGCGCTGGGTCCCCCTGCTTGAAGAAGACTGTGCTTTATGCTGTGTCTGTTAACTCCAAGGGCCCGAGGTGAGTTGGCTCCCTGTTTGGGAATACAGGATCATAAAGGTTTCCAGATAAGTCCCAAGCAATGAAGTGTGTGTGTTCCTTTTGGCGCTTAAGGCCCTCAGAAGTTGTGCCTTGTGATCGTGGGCACGCAGGAGTAAGCTAAGTCTCAGACGCGCAGAATGCGTGTCATGGTGCAGACCAAGGCGTTGGTGAAGAGCATCTGGTCGTGGTGTGCACAAGGAGATGAGGAGAAGCTTGGACGCGCAAGGGTGCGTGTCGTGGGGCAGCCCGGGTGTTGGTGAAGAGCGCCTGGGCTCATGTGCACCAAAGGAAGAAGCGAGACTCTGAAGCGCAGTGTGAGTGTCATGGTGCAGCCAGGGCATTGATGAGGAGCGCTTGGACATCGTGTGCACCAACTGAAGAAGTGAGTCTCAGATGCACTGGGTGCATGTCATGGTGCAGCCCGGGTGTTAGTGAAGAGCGTCTGGGCCTTGTAGGCACCTTAAAAAGAAGTGAGTCTCCCAAGTACAAGAGTGCATGTCATGGTGCAGCCAGGGCATTAGGGAAGAGCGCCTGGACATTGTGTGCACCGGGACAAGAGGAGAGGCTTGAATACGCAGGGGGCGTGTTGAGGTGCAAGCCGATCGTTGGTGAAGAGCTCTGGTTTGTCCTGAGAACCATAGGAGAGGTGAGTCTCAGACACGCAGTGTGCATGTCGAAGTGCTACCTGAGGTGCTGGTGAGGAGTGCCTGGTGAGGGTGTGCACCGAAGTGAAGTAAAGTCTCCACATTGCTGAGGGCAGGTCTTGGTGTGGACTGAGACCGCCGGAGTGAGGGCCAGGTCATTTGGGGACCATGGAGTCAATCAGCAGCGGCCCGGACCGGCAGCCATGGAAGAGCTGAGTTGCCGGCCCAAGTCCGCTACAGCCTGTGACGGAGTTCTAGATCAAGGCCAAAGTCGCTGACGTACGGGAGGAGAGTGGGATCGCACCCCCCCCCCAGGAAACATGGATCAACACCTGGGGTGGGGTGCGGGCCCAGAGGGACACTCTCTCGCCCTCCCACTTCAGTCAGCTGTGCGAGCCAATGCTTCGGCTCAGATCCCGGTCCGTGCTGACCCAAGATGGGGCAGTACTGGGGCCGGAGAGGGAAGCAGTATTTTTTGTGTCATCTTTTGATCCATAGCGGGGGCACTCTTAATGAAGCGCGTAAAACTGTTGTATTACACTTTGCATTATTGCTGCTAACAAACTAACGAACTATTGAACTGTCGTATGACGCCTGACCTCATTTGTGCCTAACGAACTGTATGCTGGGTGCGCTACTCACTGCATTCTTTCTCCCTTGCATATTACCTGACTGTAATGTGGCGCATTGCATTATTTCTTCAGTGCACAATTTCTGAGTATAGCGTGGCACAGTGTAATATTTCTTCATCGCACCGTACAGGATTGTAGCGTTACGCATTGCTTTGTTTCTTCCTGGTACAGGGAATGCTGGTGGTGATACACAATGCATTATTCTTTCAATTGCAAATTGCATGACTGTGGCGCTATGTATGACATTGTTACTCTGTTGTTTGTGTGAATACAATACTCAGGCAAATCTCCAAGTAAACACTAGCACATGAACAATGACATTTGCCAAAAGGAACAATAAAAAGTGATCAAAACAAGTTTTTGCACATTTGATGCATTTTAATTAATCAGTATAAAAAAAAATTCAATTATAAAAATATCTGGTACATTCATATACATGTATGATAAAATATTTCAGCATTATAGCATATGCATAAGTTCAGACATTTATCATATAGCAATAGAGTTAAAAGATGGTTTCCTGTCTACGCGTTTCGACACAGGTGTGTCTTCCTCAGGACTGTACCATCGTATTTCTGTAAAACATATTAAAAATATTTACAAATCTGTGTATTACAGTGCAAAAACCGTTTGTAAATCCAATTATGTTATTACATATACAAAGCTAGTGTTTCATGATTTACATGTTTGATAATACCGCTATCAACTGATATATGAGTTTGTCACAGAGAGAGAAAAAAGAAAACATCATTTGTACATATATACATCTATATACACGTCGTCAGACATCTATATACATAATTACAAACTATTTCTGAGCACCTAATGTTGCTCACTATAGATTTTACCCTTCTATTGAGTAATATGTTGTTTTTATTAGAACACAGTTTATCAACAAACACACTTATAGTAGAGGATGAAAAGAACCATATAAGTGGGAAAAACAGGGAAAAAACTCAGAAATGTTTATACATAATTTTAAGTTCTTATGCTTGGCATTAGAGCGATATGTCCCTTTATATATCACAATAAAAGATTAGTATGGGTTTTTATTGGGATTGCAAAAAACCACATCAGGTAATTTGCAGCATACTCAGCATATTGATTCAAAATCAGCTTACCTAGATGATCTAGAAATAACAGCTAACGTCATGTATTGAAGATTGGAGACAGCGAGTTATAGTTCCTGAAAGACGGATAGGTAATATTACTCTCTACTTAAAAGGATTCAAAAAATTATTTCATTGCTGCATTTAACCTCACAGTATGGATTTGCCTATTCTTTGGCTGTTTTTGGCTATTATGTTGGACATTGTTTTACATAGTTATGAGTCGGACAGGTAGTATTACACTCTACATAAAAGGATTCAGAAAATTATTTCATTACAGCATTTAACCTCACAGACTGCATGGTGTGCCTATTCTTTGGCTATTATCTATTATTACATATTGTTTTGGGTATTATTTTATCTAGTTATGAGTCTAGTAAGGTAAGAAAAATGGCACGGTGGATCATAGATTACTCGTTGACAGATCCCCAAATAGGTGCTTAATAAAGATCTAGCATGTATCTCACAGATTATTATTGTGCAGGAGTTTTTCTTACCAAATAAGAAAACGTAACTGTAATGATATTTTCTGGGAACCGCTGATGGGAGACACCGTCCTTACTGAGAAATCTAGCTCTAAACAATGAAAGGGGTGAATGGTATGTATTAGGTTTTATCCGTTGTATCTGAATTTTGTAATCTGTTAATACACTTCTTAGCCTATGTAGTATTAGCACATAATGTAGCCTTCTTACCATAATTTTTTAAAAAGCCAGTGGATTAATGATCGTATTTCAATAGATGGGCAGTGGCGTCGCAGATAGAATCATCTAATATTCTGGATATCAAAGTATAGCGTGAGTATAGCGTGGCACAGTGTAATATTTCTTCATTGCACCATACAGGATTGTAGCGTTACGCATTGCTTTGTTTCTTCCTGGTACAGGGAATGCTGGTGGTGATACACAATGCATTATTCTTTCAATTGCAAATTGCATGACTGTGGCGCTACGTATGACATTGTTACTCTGTTGCACAGTATGAGAATATTGTTACGCATTGCAGTATTGCTTCCATTTGCAAAGTGTGTGCTTCTAGCAAATATGACTTGCCTAATTTTTTGAGAAACAGTTAGACGTGAGCTTGACTGTTAGTTAGAAGCAGTGGTTGGGATTAGAACCTACCAACCCGCCGGAAAGAATACTACCCATTCTTATATGTTGATTTTTTTATCTTGTGGCCATACCGTATAATTGCTTATATAAAAATTATACTCATTATATCAATACTCGTGTGGACTCTATTTATGATGACATCATGGGGTTACTGTGAGCGTGGTTGCACATACTGAACACTCGTGCCTTGGAGATAAGCCTGGCTGCTCGTGCCAAGCTACTAAGGGGGTGAGCAGGGCTATCTCAGACGGTGTCCTTACTTAGCCTAACATTGAAGTGTGGGGTCGGGGATGCACGCCTCCAGCATTTCGTGGCGGTGGTATGTGACAGGGACCTCCACTTCCAACAGTGACCAAATGGTCAGTAGTGGAATGAGAGGACACTAGTCCTTTAAAACATCTACTATGTGAAGATACATTAAATTGAAGCATGAGAAGGATTAAGGGATGTTACTTCATAAGAGAAAAGAAACTAGACACCAGGAATTGACACCCTAGATTTTTCCAGAAGAAGTGCTGTAGTAAGTTGAAGAAAATAATCTACACCTGAGTACCTTTGTATTTTACTGCATAAAGTGAAAAACAAGCATCTGATATCAGGAGAAAAATCCCAGAATTGAGATTGAGATTATGAAAGAACATTATCAAAAATTCCATCAGAAAAAATAAATGTAAAAAAAAGTTTATCGAGATGTCATCAATGATGTCATTTAACACGTCATGAGTGATCTAATATGTGAGGTCATAGGAAGGCATTACAGGTTTTAGTTATTTCACTAAATTAAAACAGGTGAACTTCTACGTTATCGTTGGTTTTAAAAAAAAATGTTTTTACATTATTTTAACACCTAACTATGATGTTTCTTCAACCTTTGCTCCTTATCAGTGAATTTCCAGATTTTTTTTACGAAAGCAAAGATCTTATTACAATACTTAACTATAACAGGACGGCCTCAACTTGCTGCGGGGCTTTGCGAATCCTGAGGAAAATTGTACATTACCTGTCAATTGAAGCCCGTAAACAGGTCACAGTAGCCCTCATAGCCTCCCGCCTGGACTATTGTAATGTACTTTATCAGGGAATCTCCAAACATCGTGTCCAGCGTCTCCAGATCCTGCAAAACGTGGCCGCAAGGTTCGTTGTGGATGCTCCTAGGCGCTCATCAGGCTCAGCCATTAGGAAAGACCTGCACTGGCTTCCTATGCAAGCCATGATTGACTTCAAGACCTTGTGCCTTACTCATCGTGCCCTCTATGGGCTTAGGGCAGAAGACATTAGGCCTCTTGTGTCTCTTTATGTCCCTGGTAGGGTCCTTCGCTCGGCAAACAAAAACCTGCTTGCAGTTCCCAGAATTCTTAAAGCAAGATGGGGCGGGCGAGCTTTCTCTTCCCTTGCTCCGAGGATGTGGAACACCCTTCCTGTGGAACTTAGGGATCAGCCCTCTCATTCTCTGTTCCGGAAGGCCTTGAAGACCTGGCTCTTCAGGGAAGCCTATCCCTAATTGACACTTTTCTTTTCCTCACATTCAGCTTTTTTCCATCACTAGCGCCTTGACGCCCTTGGATAAAGTTGCGCTATACAAGGCTCTAATCAATCAATCAATCAAAAACACCATCTAAACCTTTGCTTTTAAGTGAATATAGAATATATATAATTTAATTGATTTAGTTTTTGTCACAATGTTCTACTGTTGAATACTTTCATTTTATCTTTCAAAATCACAAATGACAATTTTGTGGTACACTGAACTCAAAACGACCTATATGCTAAAAGGCACGAGAAAACCCCAGCTGCTGACACCCCGAGGGAGAACAGTAATGTGTCTGAGGTCCTTGCGAAGGCAAACTTTACTAGAGCCCCTAATAAACCAAAATACATCTGGAAGCACACATCTGTGTAAAAGGTAAGCCAGGTTGCGTAGCAATGTTTACCAACGAGTACAGCAAGGAAGTACCAGCACATTGGATCAGTGCTGGGGTTCACCTCCCCATCTTCTGTAACAAGGAGGTAGACAAGGAGACATTGGTGTTTTCTTATTTTCAAGTTGGTGTTTCTAATGCGCACAATTAACAAACAGTTGGCTATTAAAACTACTCATTATGTGGGAGTGGAGTGAGTGGAGTGGTTTGTGTTTGTTGTGCTGTGGTACCATAGCTTTTAAATGAATGTCCACAATTTAAAGTTCAGAGGCTAAGAGAAAAGCAGCTGTCTTTAGATCACGCATTTTGTTATGAATTTATATGTATGTGTCTGCAGTAACAACACAGAAGCCTGTTAACATACTGCTAGATTAGCTCATGTGTGAAGAAAGGGAATCTGCACTGAGTAAAGGAACTGCAGGCTCCATTAACGCACAAAGCATTTAGCTAAAACTAGACTCTGTGGCAACCACTGCATCTAAAAAAAAAAAACTCAACATATTACCATTTAGCCTGAGGCACGCCTTTGAAGATCTAATGAGATGAAAAACTTAGCAGAGTATGCGAATGCAACTATCACAATAAGGTCTTTAAAAATGACTGTGTGCTTGGGATTTTCTCAAAATAGACATGCCTCTGCAGAGACAAAACCAGCCGCCAAAAAGGACATCAGCAACATGACACTGGGTTCAGAAATCAGCAATCAAGTGAGTGAGGTTTACCGTTGTGGACACTATTGCGACGAGTCGCATCAGGATTAATGAGTATGAGAAGTAGTACTACAGAAGTAATATTTTATGTTCTCTTAAATGCCTTTTTGAATCAGTTCCAAAATGTCTTGGCTACTATTAGTAATACTGCAGTAATGTTGTTTAGCATTGTTTATGAATATTCCCTGAATTTTTGCCATTTAGGTGTTTTGGGACACATGTACAAATGCACTTTACATACTTGACAATGTCTTTACCCCACACTTTTTTCCTGTAAGCGATAGGATCCTATTCACTAAGGAATTTGAGAATTTACAGACATAGTACTCTTTTACATACTCTCGATTGCCTTTTTGAATCAGTCACAAAATATCAAGGACCTCATGTTCAAAGCGTTTTGGCTTTTGCAAATCCTCTAATTGGGTATATCGGAGGGTTCGCAAATGCAAAAACCCTTTTTTAAATGTACCAAGCCCATTTAATGATCGGAAAGGTTTTCTGAATCATTAGATGGGTTTAGGAAACCATTAAGAATTGCTATTTGGGAGGGTCGTGTTAAGGGCATCCTTTCTAAATAATGATTCCTTATTGAAAGTATTAATGTTTTTGACCAACGTCTGGCTGCAAAACATTAATATTTTAGCACCAATTCAATGGAGGTTCTAAGCCCTTCAGAAATGGAAAGGGGTC